>NC_077229.1:3652803-4264192 GCF_027887165.1 Monodelphis domestica
CATATTGGCATAGAAGTTCATCAGTCCCATATGGATTGGTTTCCTTTTGACCGGTGTACTCTTTTGGTACTTTTCAGGTTCAATCTGTATCGGGTAAGCAGGGTCTAACCTGGCCTAGGATTATTGGACTAAGTCGGGCAACAGTTCCTAGGATGGCAGGCAAATACGAATCACTAGGGCCAGCTGTCATCTGTGTGGATGGCAGTGTGATTGGTCAGCTGGGACCACCCACCCTCCCTCTTGGATAATGGTCCCACAGTGCCCCCTCTTGGATCTAAGCCCACCTAACATTAGCCACTGCATTTCCCATCCATGTGGTCTCCGGCCATCTTGCCCTTGGAATCCCTACATCCTCTCCTTTACACAGGAACTAAGAACAGCACACCCACACCTCCATTTAAAGACTCCATTGCACCCATGTCATCTAGACACTGAACAGAAATGTAGCCTCTTGGAGTTGGAGGATGTCTGGCTACTACCCTCACTGAAAGGGTCGGATAGTATTGTGGGAGAAACCCAACCACGTTTGAAGTAGGGTCTCAGCCCAAGAATGGGAGACTCAAATGTCCCTCTATCCAGAAGGTAGAAAAGAATTTTATTTGAAAGAGAAGAGCTTTTTAAGTTTGTATATTAATGGAATTGCTTTAGGGACTGGTAGAGTGGTGTGGGAGCTGATGGGATAGCAGAGGCACTGGGTGGATCAGGTTTTACATATTTATTGAGGCCTTAGATTACCAGATTCCCAAGAATCATGTCCCCCCTACCCTTTCCCCCTGCCATCCTTTGTTAGTATGGGAGAAGTCTCACTATCCTTCTGGAATGTCTTCATCCAAGTGGGGAACATCACTAAGGTAAAATCTGAATACTGCAAACGGTTATTATAGTAACTGAATAATTCTAAACTAAGATAAATAGTGGCACAAAGCAACCTGACAGTTTTGAACTAAAGTACAGAACAGTACAGTTCCAGTAACAATGCAGAATGGCTAACTGATTACAAATACAGATTTTGCAGTTTCTGTTTAACTAGTGCTAAGTGGTGAGAAACACAAGATTTCAGGGCATGAGGGTCCAATCTTATTCACTACCCACTGCCCACTACCCACCTCCATCAAGATGATCTGCTGAGCTTGTTTCCAGGCACTCTAAAGAGAGCACCTCCTCTCTCAATCTGAGTTCATCTAGAGATAGCCCAGAAAAATACTGTGAAGTCCTCTTGGGGGTCACTCCCCCCATTTTACCCCTAGTTTGGATGCCCAAGGGGGAACACAATTTCTCTTCATGCATATAGAACTAACCCTGCTCATCTGGAGGTTTCAAGTCCTGTTGTCCACAAAGCATCACTCACTGCTCCCCATTTTCAAGCAACCAGTTGACATCAATTTACTTTTACAAAGGTGATTGGCTGAATGCATAGCAAGCACAGTGGTATACATCATTCCCTTCAGACCAGTTGTTCAGTTTCCCTTTGTATAATTGAAAATATGTTGCCCTAAAAAAGAACTACATTTCCTGGGAGCCCACTGACTTCCAGTCGTTATGTACCTCCTGTAGACAGGGGATAAACATTCAGTGGGAGGTCCTGCTCGCGCTCTTTAGCATCTTGGCTTGATGGTGGTTAGTGGGATTTTCAACTGGCTGATCAGCCATGGGCACATGGTCTTTTTTATGTTAACTTTTATTCCTTCATTTCTAATGGGCAGTAATAAATCTCCTAAAATATAGTATTTTATTATTTGAAATTAATTTTAACTTTTACATTTCTGGCAACCAGAAGTTGGAGAAAAAAACTCTACATTTTTTAAGATAACCTAAGTAATTTTTTAAGTCATGTTTTTCCTGCCACAGCTTTTCACCATGCCCACCTCCTGTGAGAACACCAAAGTCTACTTTCACTTTGCCTTTTTTTTTTTGGCCACTTGCACCCACTACTGGCTACTACTACTTTAAGGAACCTAGCCAGGGACTCTGGCCAGAGAAGAGATAAGCCACTTTTCTCACCCATCTCCTTGAGCCCTGGTTCCACAGTTCCTCGCTATTGTCTCTGGCATTTCTGCTCCTGATCCTTCTAGCTCAAGCTGCTAAGTCCCAGTGTCCTTCTAACTCCTGCTGTTGTCGATCCATCCTCCTGAGTTGTCACAGTCATCTGCTCTTGATATTCTTGATCATAATCTCTCATTCTCTTCCTGATTTTGGCCCCCTACCCACCAACCTTGGTAGTTGGTCCACCCAGACTGCTGATACCTCCTGCTGTGTCTTTGGAACTCATAAACTTGGAGCTGTTCTCTGGGCAGCTAGTAAAAACTGGGGTGTATTTTCCTTGGGCAACAATAAGCCTCCAAACTCCATCTCCATGTGGCTGGGGAAACAAACTGGTCCCTAGCTTTTAACGTCAAGGGGAAGGGGAGAAGTTTTTACTCTTCCAAACAGGAAGTAAATTACAAGCAAGGCCAATTCTATGAAAGAGCAGTGCATTGCCCATCTCAAACAGCTTCTAGTTCTAGAATGTTTTTTTCTTCTATCACTGATCCTTTCAATTATCTTGCTTGAGACTCAGGGGAGGAATTCATCTCCCTACAACCCTTTGCCATTTGGGCCTGTCCAGTCTCTAAGATTCATCCAGTTTGGGATTCCTAAACACCATGTTCTCCCTCACTATGGGAAGTCATGAGGAGCTCTGACAAAAGGAATCTGAACAGGGGGTAGCTGGGTAGCTCAGTGAATTTAGAGCCAGGCTTAGAGATAGGAGGTCCTAGGTTCAAATATGGCCTCAGACACTTCCCAGCCCTGTGACCCTGGGCAAATCTCTGTTAAGATTAAAATTAGTTTCTCTGTTAAAAGTATTATATTTTTAGAGGTTTATTAAAGATTAAGAAATAAAGAAAATACAAATATAGAAAGCACGTGTCTAGGCCCAGAAAGCCCATTCACAACCACTCACTCTACATCTTACCTGCCTGGTGGAGAGCTGAGTGTGCTAAGAAGCAGAAGTAGGGAGAGAGAGCAAGTAGATGGAGAGCCCCCTTAAATAATAATTGGTGATCTCGCACTCAGGTGAGATTCTGGAGAATTCTGGCAAGTTCCAAGGACTTCTGGGGATTGAAGTCTGGGGTTCAAATCTCCATTTTTACATTCTGTTTGATCTTTTGGGAAAAGATTTTCCCCAAAAGGATCATGAAAACATAATCAACTTAAGGATTACAATAATTTGAGGATAAGAGGAACAAAGAACAAAAGCAAAAATTGCTAGATGCATTGACAAAAGCCAATTAGGGGGCAGTCACCTTTGGCATGAAAGTATACATATAAATGTTCAATCAACCACACCCAAAGTTCATTCTTGATCTTCTCGTGCAGTTTGTGGTCTGGAGGCATCTTCATGGTGTCTTCTCCAAACAGGTCAGTTTCTGGATTCAGAGAGGTATCATGTTTCTTTACCTAATATTTTTCTTAAAAGAAATTTAAACTTTGCAATGTAAAATAATAATATTTTTACATTTCCCCACGAAGAGGGTGATTGAAAAACACAGGATCACTTAGGGATGCATGGCTGAGTTATGAGGCATATGAATCAATTTGCAAGAGAAATTAAAAACACATCAGAAAAAAAAACAAAAAAAAAGAAAATTTCTGGATGAAAATATAGACTATCAAAGTCTTATGTGTTAAAATTCCAAGTAAAAGAAAAGTAAATCTATAACAGGTCTTTGAATCAGGGCCCAATTAAAATGATCTAAGCAATGATGCATTTACCCAGTCAGTAGCCAGAATTACAGAAATTTTGCCACATTATGAAAGACAGAAAAGGGACTAGATTATAGGAGCCAGGTTTGGGATACTCATCTGTAAGTATTTTCAGAGTGAGTGTAGATACAAGGAAGGCCTACGTCTTAACATATGTCAAGCATTTCAACCTTGAGTCTTCACACTAGGTTCAAGTCCTCTGTATTGGCTTAGAAGTGCATCAATCTATCCTGGATTGGTTTATCTTTGGCCCTGTGCAATGGCTCTTTTGTACATTTTGTCCTGGCATCAGAATCATTAAGCAAAGTCCCATAATTTTGTTTAAACAATTAGTGGCATCATTTTTATAGTCTCAAGCTGTTGGGGCATGCATTGACATTATAGCAAAAGTATTTTGAACTTGTATTACTGCTAAATAAAAAAGTTAAAGAAAATCTTAATACTGTTGACATGTGCTTCAAATATAAAAAGAGAAAAAATACTGAAATAGTATATTGCACATGCAAGAAATATATAAGAGTTTAAAAAATTCAAAAATGTAGCTTATAATCATTGACACAATGTGTCAGCTAAGAAAATATAGAATACAAGGCTTTCTCACCGAAAATGAGATCCATTTCCTCTTCATATGTGGCCATGATCCACTGTGAGTACAAGCAAATGAATTTCACAAGGTAACATTTTTTTTAATGAAGAATCTTATTAAAGATATGTAGGAATCAGTATCCCCAAAATTCTCAATACTCCAGTTAATTACAATAGCAAACAAACACTATCATTTTTTCACATAACTTGCTATATGGCATTTTAAAACCCTATGAACTGATGGATATTTGTCACAATTTTTAAAAACATAGCAAATCTTTGAATCTCGGTAAATACATTTTTCAACAAAGTAAGACTTATTTCTGGTTTTGAACATTATCAAGAATTCTAGATATCATTCTGGTGGAAGTAAAATGAGCTGAAATGTTATAAATGAGAGATGCTCCACTTTTCGGAGTCTTCCAGGGGTTCTATATGCCCCGGCATTAACTTCCCGGCTTCCGTTCACATTCTCATAATGTGGGAGTTGGGAGTATAATTGTATTTCACTTCAGCTACTAAAATGGGTCTTACTTCGTTTTAAGGGTAGGCAAAATGTCCAGAGATTGTTGAGAAAAATTCTAAAAATCGTGTCTAAAGATTAAAACCCTTAAAATCAACTTGAGATAGTTAGCTCATTAAATTTTCCAAAGGTTGTTATAGCAAATTTTCTGATAGAGTCTATCTATCCTCTGAAATTTACAAAGTCAAAAATAGAAAAGCTGTTTTTATATGGGCCTACTCAATATTTGTTCAGTATGGTTATAGGGAAAAAGCTAACAGTAGTTAAAACCCAGTACATTAAAATGATTCAGTATAACAGAATAGTATTGAATGCAGTAATATATGAACTTAAATCACAAAGTTAAATCTTAAACAAACCAATCAGTAAAACACAATAGAATACAGATTTTTATAAAACATTGGAGTCTGAAAAACCTTAAAAATATAACCTCCAGTTTCTTTAAAGTTCCTTGGTTTTTTTTTTTTATCCATTTAGATGCCTATTGTCAGAAGGCAGAAGATTGGTAATGGTTAGGCAATTGGGGTTAAATGACCTGCCCGTGGCCACACTGCCAGGAAGTGTCTGAGGCCAGATTTCAACCAAGGATCCCAGTCTCTATGCCTGGCTCTCAATTCACTCAGCAGACTCCCCATAGTGAGGAATCTCAAATTTGGCTAAAGAGTCTCAGGGAGCTGAATTATTCCCCTGGCACTAAGGTGAAATAAATAAAAGTGTCAGTACGGTCAAAAGATATCCTTTTAAAGTAGCCATTCTTTAAAATCCTGTTTGGAAAAGTCTCTTCCTTCTTTCTTCCTCCCCCAGTGATATCCCCTGCCCCCAGTCCATGTGGAGGCTGATTGAATCCTAAAGAAAAAACACCAGCTGATGGAAGTGAGTCTTGGGCCTGGGGTGATGAACGATCTGCTCTGAGGCTCTGAGGCTAGAGTTAGCTGGGGCTGGGCAGGTGGGTTGCAATGTGATCGAGAGCACAGGTCCGGATTGCTGGCCGGGCAGGATGGGCTGGCATCAGGTGAGCGGGAGGAGGAGTGATATGAATCCAACAGGTCTGGATCATGAGGCTTTTCTGAAAATCCTTGGAAGAACATGGCTTAAAAACAAAACAAACTAGGTACTAGCTATGAAAAGGTGAACTTAGTTACAGTAGAGAAAAGATCAGAAGATTGAAGGTATTTTGTCACAACGTGGTTCGTCACAACCAACGTGGTTTGCCAACTGTTGAGATTAAAATTAGTTTCTCTGCTAAAGGTATTATTTTTTTAGAGGTTTATTAAAAATTAAGAAATAAAATACAAATATAGAAAGCATGTGTCTAGGCCCAGAGATCCCATTCACAACCACTCACTCTACATCTTGCCTACTTGGTAGAGAGCCGCATGTGTTAAGAAGCAGAAGTACGGAGAGAGAGCAAGTTGGCAGAGAGCCCCCTTAAATAATTGGTGATTTCACACTCTGGTGAGATTCTGGGGAACTCTAGGAAGTACCAAGCACATCTGGGGATTGAAGTCTGGGGTTCAAATCTCCATTTTTTACATCACTTAACCCCTAATGCCTACCCTTTACCACTCTTCTGCCTTGGAACCAATACATAGTATTGATTTGAAGATGGAAGGTAAGGGTTTTTAAAAAAAGGGAATCTGAACAGATATAAAGAGACTGGAGGTGAAAAATTTTAAGCCTTTTTAGACTCTATTGGTTTATGAAAGTCTCTGTATTTTATTGTCTGCTTTAAGATTTAATTTTGTTGTTTCAAATTCATACATTAATCTGGTCAATACCATTCCATTACACTGACTCATTTTAATCTACTGTGTTTTAACTACTGTTGTATTCTGTTACTTTTCCCCTATAATGATACTGAACAAATATTATTGAATAAACCCATGGGGAAAAAAACAGCTTTTTATTAATTGTCACATAGATGATGGATGGACTTCATCAAAAGTGGTCACAATTATACAACACCCTTTGGAAAATTTAATGAGCTAAATATGTCAAATTGATTTTAGGGGGTCTTCAAGCATGAATTTAAGATTTTTTCTTTCAACAACTATGAAAATTTTGCCCGCCTGTGGAGTTATTTGTAATAAGAGGTAAAGGGTCCATTTTAGTAGCTGAAATGAAGTACAATTATAATCCCGACCTCCCACATTTGTAAAAATGTGAATGGATGGGTTATGATGAACTCATACCAAAGGAGCTGAGAAGTTGATTCCAGGGCATCTTACTCCTAGATGGCTCCCAAGAGAGAGTAGCTCTCATTTGTAACTTTTCAGCTTACTATACACTTCCACCAGAATGATCAAGATTCTTGGTCACATCTCCTCCAAGTCTCCACTCCACTTCCAGAGGAAGCGGTGAATATGGTCACAGTGGTGAGGCAAGGGTTTTGAAATGGCTAATCAGCCATTCGCACATGGTCTTTATTTTGTATACTCTTTATTCCTTGATTTCTAATTATCACTAATAAATTCTTAAAATATATTTTTACTATTAAGATTTAATTTTAATTTTTACACAACTTAGTCACATGGTCCTACTGTTGGATAATAAACTTTGTAAAAATATAATTCAGGCATTGGATATTAATCTAAATCTTACATTTACAGTGACCATAGAAATACGGTTCGGAATTCTTAATTCTAACTAGATTAGTTTGAAAAGAAAGCAAGTTTCTTCTGCCATGGCCTTGTGCCAGTTTTCTGGGCTTTGCTGCTGCTGCCTTCTCCCTCCCTCCCTCACTGCTTGGGTGTTCCTCCTCCTGCTGCTGTACTTACTGCTGCTGTTCCTATTGCTGCTACTATAAGCTGGGTGTCCTTGGAGCTGGTCTCTTGAGACTGGGAAAGTAGAAATCCCTTTCCTTTATATTGTCAGTGGCTGAATAGCCATTATTCACTGTGACCCCTTAAGCCAGATATGTATGTGTTTTAGCGACAGTTATACTCTAACCCTCCTGGCTTCTTTCACCTGGGTGGAAGTAACACAGAACTCTAACAAGATTCTATCTCCAGATTAAAATTCCAGAAAACTGAAAGAAGAGTTAACCTTTTGTTATTAGAGGGTGTTGATTACTGAGGTAAAATACAGATTTTAGCCCTATTTTGCTCTCTGTAGTCTACTCTTTTCCTTTTTTCAAGCCTCCATGTGGTTTCAAGCATAGTAGCCACTTAAATCTTATTTTTGCCCCCAGCCATGTGGCCTGAAAGCAGCTCCCTGGAAACACTTGGCCTCTGGCATTTATCCATAGAGGGGAGGGCAAGGAAGGTTACTCCTCCAAAGTACAGACAGGAAATAGAATTGCAAGGATGGTCCACTCTATGGTCTCTAATCCACTCTGCTATTTGCTTGCGTTTTATGGGCGAGTTCATTCCATTCACATTCAGAGTTATGATTACTAGCTGTGTATTTCCCAGCATTTTGATTTATGCTCCTTTTCCTGCCTTTTCTTCTTTCACTATTTCCTTTTTTGTTTGCTTTTGAACAGTCCCCCTTGTTCCCACCCTTATTTTACTTCCGTTTCTAACCCCCCTCCCTATTTATCCCCCCCTTATTTTCCCTATAGTCTGTCTAAAATTAACCCCCCCCCTCCCTCTCTTGTACTGCTTCCCTCCCATTTGTTACCCTTCTTCTCCCCTATAGGGTGCAACTCTATTCTCTGCCCCCAATGGATTGTATTGTTTTTCCCTCTTTGAGTCATATGCTTGAGTATGCATTTTTGCATGCATATATCTATATATCTATTTATGTCTTGTCCTTTCATCCTATACAGTTTGTTGCTGTTCCCTCTAAGTATACTTCTTTTTGCTGCCCAGGTAATAACAACAGTTTTTAGGAGTTATCAATGACCTCTTTTCTTATAGGGATACATATCATTTTAACTTGAGTCTCTTAAATTTTTTTTTCTTTTTCTCCCTCTTTTTTAATTACCTTTTGCTGATTCTCTTGAGTTCTGTGCTTGGACATCAAATTTTCTGTTCAGGTCTGGTCTTTTCTTTACGAATTCTTGAAATTCTTCTATTTTGTTGAATGACCATACTTTCTCCTGTAAGAATGTAATCAGTTTTGCTGGGTAGTTGATTCTTGGTTGTAGACCTAGTTCCCTTGCTTTCCGGAATATCATATTCCATGCCTTGCTTTTTTTCAGTGTGGATGCAGCCAGATCCTGAGTTATCCTCACTGTGGTTCCTTGGTATCTGAATGACTTCTTCTTGGCAGCTTGTAATATCTTTTCTTTGGTCTGATAGTTCTTGAATTTGGCTATAACATTCCTGGGTGTTGTCAGTTGGGGATTAAGTATAGGAGGTGATCTGTGGATTCTATCAATCTCCACTTTTCCCTCTTGTTCAAGGATTTTGGGGGCAGTTTTCTTTAATAATTTACTGTAATATAATGTCCAGGCTTTTTCTTTTGTCATGGTCTTCTGGTAGGCCAATAATTCTTAAATTGTCTCTCCTTGAACGATTTTCTAAATCCTCTGTTTTGTGAATCAGATGCTTCATTATTTTCCTCAATTTTTTCATTCTTTTGGTTTTGTTTCAGTGTCCTGATGCCTTGTGACGTCACTTGATTCTAGTTGTTGTATTCTGGTTCTTAAAGACTGGATTTCATCTTTAGTTATTTGGTCGTCCCTTTCCTTTTGGTTGGACTTTCTTTGGAGGTCATCTTTCATCTTCTTCACCTCATCTTTCATCTGCTTTGCCTCATCTTTCATCTCCTTTGCCTCATTTTCCAGCTGGTTGATTTTGGCTTTCAAGACACTATTTTCTGTTTCCAGATGACTTATCTTAGTTTTAAAATTCTTTTCCCAATTGTCTTCAGCCTCTTAATTGTGTTTTGAATTGCATTTTGAGTTCTTCCAAAGCCTGTATCCAATTCGCTGGGATTTCTGATTTTTCCTTTGCTGATCCCTCCCCCTCTGTTTCATTCGCTCTTTGCTCATTACCTGTGCAGAAGCTGTCTATTGTAATTTCTTTCTTTGCTCCCCGTATTTGGCTGTGCTCTTGCTCCTCTCATTTTGTTTTGGTTTTGGGGCTGTCAGTCTCCCCTCTTGGAGCTTTGTCGGATCTCTTGGTACAGTCTCTAGGGGAGGAAAGTTAGCTTCCCTGTCCTCTGGAGGCATTTGATTGGATTGAGTTCAATTGCGTTGGGCTGTATGTGGTATGAAGCTCTGAGGCTCTGAAGACTCCTGGAAGGCTGGGTCACCCAGGTTCTCTCCAGTTCTCTCCAGCTGCTTCTCAGCTATCCGCAAGTGCCTTTGCCCGCCTCCCTAAACTCTGAGGAGTTCTAATGGGTTTAGGTTGAACTGGATTGGTCTGGATGTGCCCCGAGGCAACGGTGAGACTGGAGCCCGATGGAGGGACCCAGCCAAGGCCCTGTCTCTCCCTGGCTTCCACCCCGCTGTGGAAGCTGGATGCTCCGAGCCCGGCTCCCCACTGCTAACAAGGTAGACCCTCCAAATCAGCACCTTTGCCCGCTCAGAGCTTCCTGCTGCTGCTGGGGGCTCAGCCCTTTGGGTTGTGAGGGAGGGGTCCTGGGACCTACCCTCTACTTTCCCCTTAGCCTTGAATATTCTCAGATTCGGGCTATTGGGGGGCATACCTTTTGAGTCCAGAAGGAGGGTTTCCCGCTTCTGTCCTGTTTTTCAGCTTGAATTTCAGTGCCCTAGGAGCATTCAGTCTGTATCGGTTAAGGAAGGGTCTTCCATGAGGTCTGAACTTTTGCTGCTTGCTATGCTGCCATCTTGCTTCCTGGCCCACTCTATGGAAGGGCAACTAAATTACTTATCTCAAATAACTATCATTCCTAGCAGCACTGGTGCTTCCAATTACCAAGAATATCCTGAAATTCATCTCCATAGACAGCCTTGTCATTTTGGCCTGCCCACTCTCTACAACACAGCCTAAATGAGATTCCTCCACACTATTATAACCACAAAAATGTGGGTTTCCAAGACTGTGAATTGCCAAAACTGTAAAGGTTTCAGTCAAACTATAAAGATAATTTTTAGTGTCTTGATTTATATTAAAATTAAGTAGTCACCATGGGAAAATTCCCAAATATGAAAATACCCACGAGAGCTGGGTTTTATGGAGATTTTAATTAATACAAATGAAGCAATTAAGGGAAGAGAGTAGAAAGGGCCTAGGCCTGAGACTTAAGGAAAAGTGAGTCAGTCTTTATCACTCACCACAAGATAGTCTCAAGCAAGCTCCAGTCCTCCACTAAAATCCTGAACTGAGTTCAAAGCTCCAATTCAACTTAGAAACTGAACTACTACTAAACTGAACTGAATTCTCCTTTTAAAAAATTTTCCCTTGTATCACCTCCCCCAAATTTTCACATCTACCAATCAAAGTAGACGCTTTTTCCCAGGTCTGCCCAGTCTTAGTTATCACCACTCTTTAGTTCTCACCTTCTCTGGGTAAACTAAACCATCACACATCTTTTGTTAAGCTTGCCTTTTGTAAGTTGCTTGACCTATCAGTGATTAAGCTTTAATGGGTACTTAGCACCCTTTTGTATTAGATCTAAAAATAGACCACCTAACTTGGGGTTTTTGCTACACTATGAGTTGGGGACTTTTCATTGTTCAATCAAGAATTTGCAACTTTATCTTCCCCTAAGGCACTGTCTGAGCAGGGTGGAGTAATTTTAAAGTTCTCAATACATTCCTGACCAAGTACCTCTATTGTAAAAAATGGGGAATAGCTTACTCAAATCTCTGAAGTAGAGTCTGAGCAGTTTTATGATTCACACTATGCTCAGTGCAGAACTCTACCTCAATATGGGAGATCACAGAGATGTGACCTATGGAATGTGGGTGGACGGTGACACTAGGGAGGTGAAGGAAGCTGGAGTCTGGAGTTGAATTTGGAGTTCTGCAGACACCATTGCTGTGTCAATTCATTCTTTTCTGAATAGTAAATAAAGCTCTATAACAACAGATATTGAAATTTTAGAAAAGTACTCTTCAATTCAGTGCTGTATCCTGATATATATACTGTTTGTTGATTATTTTAAAAGACATGAGATTTGGATTAACACAAAATATTCAGTTAGTTTAAAAATAGAACATGACTTGAGTTTTTCTAGCTGCTCAAAGATCCCCATGTTCTCAGCTACTCTGACAGGTAGAGAAGTGTGAGAGGCAAGGCTCCAACAAAATTATATCCTGTCTATGCCAACATGTAAGAACAGGATAAATGGTATGTTGGGAATCAATTTTTAGGGTAGCATATTTCTAATTCCACAATGCTCTCCCAAAATGGACGAAAAGTTCCTCCACAAGACTGGAGCTGAATATGAACACCTTTCCACACAGTTTTCATTTTTGAATTTTCTCACTAGTGTGGTTTTCACATATAGCATGATTGAAGCCACAACTAAATGTCTTCCCACACTACTGGCAGTCACAAGACTTCTCCCCGGTGGGTTCTCTGATGTGTAACAAGAGAGGTCCTCTGATTGAATGCCTTTCCACATTGCTTGCATTTATAAGGTTTCTCCCCGGTGTGGATTCTCTGATGTACAACAAGTTTGGAGGTGCGAGGGAATATCTTTCCACATTGGTTACATTCATAAGATTTTGGTCCAGTGTGGATTCTCTGATGTACATCAAGACTGGAGGTGCACATGAAAGTCATTCCACACTGATTGCATTCATAAGGTTTCTCCCTAGTGTTTATTCTCTGATGTACAACAAGATGGGACCTCTGAGTGAACGTCTTTCCACATTCCTTGCATTCATAAGGCCTCTCCCCAGTGTGTAGTCTCTGATGTACAGCAAGATGAGACATCTGATTAAATGTCTTTCCACACTGATTGCATTCATAAGGTTTCTCCCCAGTGTGCACTCTCTGATGTACAGAAAGACTGGAGATGCGAGTGAATGTCTTTCCACACTGATTGCATTCATAAGGTTTCTCCCCAGTGTGCATTCTCTGATGTACAATAAGACTGGAGGTGCAAGTGAATGTCTTTCCACACTCTTTGCATTCATAAGGTTTCTCCCCAGTGTGCATTCTCTGATGTCTAGAAAGATTGGAATTACAGGTGAAAGTCCTTCCACACTGCTTGCATTCATAGGGTTTCTCCCCAGAATGGATTCTCAGGTGTGTAACAAGACTGGAGGCAGAAGCAAATATCTTTTCACACTGCTTACATTCATAAGGTTTCTCCCCAGTGTGCATTCTCTGATGTGTAGCAAGATGGGACCTCCGATTGAATGTCTTCCCACATTGTTTACATTCATAAGGTGTCTCCCCATTGTAGATTCTCTGATGTCCAGCAACATTGGAGCTCTCACTGAATGCATTTCCATATTGCTTGCATTCATAAGATTCCTTGCTAGTATGCATTCTGTCATGTCCAGCAATACTGGATCTATGTATAAAAGTCTTTCGACACTGATTATTTTCACTAGATTTTTCCTTAGGTTGCATTCTTTGATTTTCAATATGAGATGAATTTTGATGGGCAACACAGAATTCCCTAGAAGCAAAGTTATCAGGACTTCTATGCATGAATCTTTGTAAGTCCATTTCTTCCACAGGATAGTTAGCCTCTGTTGAATTTGCCTTCATTTCAGGTCTAATCTCTCCTTCTAAAAGAAACAATCAGTAAAACATACATATAGAGTGATATATACACATATATAAGTATCTTTCCTCTACTGTCAAAAAATAAACCACTTTCTATCCTATTTCCTCAGGTAAGAAAACATCTTCCAAATTAAATGGACAGAATCTATCCCTTGAAATTGCCATGGCCTCAAACTTAAAGAACACTTTAAATAATAAAGAACTTCCCATATAATATTATTGGTTCTTCATAAAAAATTTGGGATTCGGAACAGGCTAACTTTATTACATTCTTAACTCAGACCATGACCTCAGAAAGGCTGGATGACTGACATGACCTGAAATCCTGGCAGCCGAGACCAAATCTTGTGACTGGGCGTGCTCTGTCCACAATACCAAACAATTTACTTTCAATATTTTTGCTTTCATTTTCATTGTCTAGACATTCAATATTCTCCTCACAGGTATGACAAAACTTGGTGCATGTAAATGAAATAATTCTATTATTTCATTATCTAGCTTCTGCGTGATCATTATGTAATTCCCTTCATGATTGCTTTCAACCTTATTTTTTGTTCCCGTATTTGAGATCAGATGAAGATATTCAGAAATCTTTTTTTCATTTATCCAAGGTATAAAAGATTTTGTTGAGTTCCCTACTCCTTGAGAGAAGCCATTACTTTTCTTTTAATGCCTCTTTTTAATAAAACCCTTCCACTAAATATAAATTAAATGGAAACATGGCATTGCCCATGTTTAAAACGATGTCTCATATACTGAGTTGAGTCCTAGGTCCTTCTGTAAGGAAATGGTCATCAAAGCTCCTACAACTCGCTTCCCTATTTCCCACCTCATATAGGTAAAGGCATTTTCATGATACTCTGTTAAATAATTCCAACATAGGTGGTGGTGCGTTCTCATTGGACCCGAGAAACTGGTGAGGATTCTTAACCATGTGTAAGTCACAGAAATTTTGTTGGTCTCAGGTTCTCCAACTATACCTTGGACATAATAATATCAAGTGACTGCCAGGGTTCCTATGAGGATCAAAAGAGATCAAATTTATAAAGTATATGACACATACTAGGGGCCATATGAAAATGGTGTTCATTTTTATCATTAGAATTGGGATTATTTCCTCCTTTGATTGTTTTTCTCCTTAAACTGTCATTCTCTACACTTTTCTAGTTTCTGATTTCCCTGTTGAATAAAATGCATTTCCATTCCCCAACACTCCTTTCTCCCTGGATCATCTGAGAGTGAGATTGAGGATCTGTTACTTCTTTCTAAATGATCTTCAAATTTGTATTTTAAATTGTGAGCTCTAAGACAAACCAGATTGGTATTATCCTTCCTTTGTATACGGAGAGCTTACCTTGGTTCCTAGAACATATTTCTTATTTAATACATGTTTACTGACTGGGTCCTGGAATTCTGTCAGGCCCAAACTCTACCAGAATCCTAGTCTGGAATCTCTCCTGGAAGGCAAATACATCCTCTGGCCTCAGTTGTGATTCTGCCCCTCTCTTCCCCATATTTCTCAGCAGTCAACAATAACTCTGTTGGAATTAGAGTAGACCCAATCCTGGAGATCTCAGAGGCTTCACTCCAGCCTCTCATCTCCCTCAAGTGAGGTGCTGTGGTCACCCGATTGTCCAAAAACAGGACAAAGACTGGAACCCTGAGACCAGGAAAAGGCTTGGGCTGATGATTTAGGGAAAGCTTAGCCCTGGATTGCTTCCAAATAAGGCAGCAGTCTTCACTCCTGCTCATAGGCTGCAGGTCAATGGAGAGAAGGAAAATCAGGAAACCAGCTGCCTGGCTGCACTCTACATTGAGGTTCCCTGACCTCAGCTGGATCCTCAGCAGGGCAAGGCAATGCTATGACTTCTCCTTCATGTATTTCATTTGCCACCACCAAGGCAACCTTCCAAATATATCCCTGGTTTCTAGCTCTCCTTCATGGCTTCCTAACAACTCCTACCTCACCTTCTGAGTTGAGAACTTGGCCTCATATTCCACTGAACAAAAGCTGGACCTCTCTGCAGAGCTCTCTCTTATCCTCCACCTTTCACCCAGCTCAGCTGCCTCCTTTTCCTCTCTGGCCTCAGGATCAGAGGAAAAGGTCATTCTTCTGCAAACTAGAGAAAATCTCTTTCCATGGCAAAGAAGCCCATCCCATCCCTCATCTAAGCCCATCTATTCTTCCTTTCAGGACTCCCATTGTTCTTTCACCTTCAGCCTTTCACACACTAATGAGATAAGGACTCTCTTCCTCTGAGAAACAAACCATTTCTCCCCAATGCTCCAAACACTCTCACTTGGTGTCTTTCTCCTCAGGAGGTAGTCCAACATCTGTTCTCAGGTACATGGCTAAAATACTAGACATGGCCATTTGCAGTAAGTTATCCTGGTGCTTCTCCCTTGTTTTCTATACTATATTTCCCCCCAGAATCCTCAGTCTGGCTCTCCTGAAGCCCTAGGCCACCTCTCCCATTAGACCTCTCCAGTGCTCCTTCCCTGCAGAGACTTCCCTCTCATAATGAGCTTCCTTCGAACAGGGATCTAGAGGGATTTCACAGAACTGTTGGCATTGTGCTATCTGCTCTAACAGAGGGTGAGTTCCTGGAGGGCAGGGGATGTCAGCTGCAGCACTTTATGGGCCCGTAACTTAACCCAGAAACCAACATAGAAGAAGCCCTCATATATGTTTCTGGATACTAAAAAACTCAGAGGTGATTAGCTCACCTCTTCTGGCTCCTGGAGGAGACTTTCAAGCCTTTCAGTCTAAAACAATGATAGGCAGACCTCATGAAGGGAGCTGATAGAAAAGGGAATCCAACAGCCTCATCTTACATATGGGGAAACTGAGGCTCAAGGGTTCAGTGACTTGCTCAGGGAGCCTTAGTAAAACCTCTGAAAAAGAATTCCATGTCTGATCCTCCCGCCCCCAAATCTAGCACTGGCTTCACCAGAGCACCCAGAAGCACCCAGAGCACCAGGTCACCCTGGCTCTCCCACGCCTCTTTTGACCTCCTTCACCTGGGCAGCGGCTCTGTAGGCCTTCTGGCTTCAGCATGCACTGGACTTCCCTCTGCTCCAAATAAGAGATCACTTCTTGTGGGGGAGCTGGAAGCCCTAGGAATGGGGAACAGGCAGGGAGGAGAATTGAGAGAAGTTTGTCACTGAGTTCTCTTGAGGGAAAGTTGGGGGAGTCCAGTGACTTCACTCAAGACAATCTGTCCATGGGGTTCCTCCAGGATTCTGCACTTCCCCCCTCAGTGAATGTAATGCAATAGTCCAGGGTAGGATGGGCCTGTTAACCTCCTGGGGGGCCTTGAATAAGCAACAGCCCCTCCACACCCCCCAATCCTGTTCTGGTCCATTCTGGAGGAACTCCAAAACTTCCAAACTAGATGCAAGGGTCAGTGCTTTGGGTCACTCTGAAGCTCCAGACACAGGGACCTTGAGGAATCGACTTCTATCCCATTACACTGCATTCTCCTCCCTCTCTGACAGCTCTTTGAGCCTCGTGGACTCTTCTCTCCTGGAGCTCTGCCTCCTTTCCTGTGAAATTCAAAATCCTACTTGAGCCCAATGCTATCTCCCAGCCAGTCCATTCATTCTGAGAATCACAGAGGTGTGCAAGAAGGGCCTTCAGGGGCCCTAGAGGAGAGTTTCCAGAGCATTTAGGGAAGGGAAAGGAGGGGGAAGAAGGTCAGGAAACCAATCTGGAACCGTAAAGTTTGGTTCTCAGGCATTTTCTTTAGAGAAAGATAGACTGAATCCATAGTTTTCCATTATTTCAAAATGAGAAGCAGCTAGAAGAGGAGGGGGCAGGGGCTTTGGATTAGAAGCAGGAAGGCCTCAGTTAACATTTTGCCACAAACAGCTCCTATGTGGATGCCTGAGAATAAGGCACTTAATCAAATCTATTTCTTCATCTGTAAAATAGAGATAATTTTATCACTTAATAAGGAAGAAGAAGGTAAGGAAGAAGTGCCAGAATATTACTGAGAAAAGCAGCCGTAGAGCCCTAGGCAAGAGCAGGTCATTATAAGTTCTTCATCCCTTCCTTCCATTTTTTACTGGCTCTGCTGGAGGCTTAATGCAATAGGAAGAAAGATTAAGAAGAAACCATCTCTCCTGAGGACATCAAGGAGCTGTGAGTTTATGATGGTTAAAGAGAAAAAGATCCCCAATAGAGGGGAAGAGGGTGGGAGGAATAACTGCCTGAACAGGTTTCTCAGATGGGTTTGGGGGACCTAATTCTGGGTCCTAAAGACAAGAGAGAGAAGCAGCTCTGAGATTACTTCCACGTCTGAGATTGGTCAGAAGCACCAAAGGGAGCTCCCTAACGTCCCATTACATGATGCAAAGTCCTTTTACAGGAGAACCAGGCAGCAGGAGGGCTCTGGCTCTGGGACTCAGCATACCAGCCCTCATCCCTTCCTCATGACTGAAAGCTGCTCCCAACCCTGCCTGCTGCTGAGGGCGATATTCCCTTGGATGGCAGACACAGACAGCAGGGAGAGGCTCCTTACCCACAAAGAGCAGGTTCCGGGCATTCTCCAGCATCACCTCCTTGTACAGCTCCTTCTGGGGAGGGGACAGGAGGCGCCACTCCTCACGCGTGAAGTCCACAGCCACATCCTGGAACATCACAGCTTCCTACAGCAGCCCAAGGCAGAGCACAGAGAGCTGAAAGCCACATCACAATGAAGACCCCACCTCTGGTCAGTTACAGGAGGAAACTGGCCCACAGAGAAGGGAGGGGCCCAAAGTCCCGCCCTTTGTCAGTGTCAGAGCCAGCACTAGAAGCTGAGTCTGTAAGAGCCCAGTGGAAGCTGGAGAAGAGCAGCTCTAGGATGTTCTGGAAGGGAGCTGAGGAGGTTCTGGTAAGTGAAGGGAAATCTCTAGAGGACCTCCAGTGCTGCCTGGATCCCAGGGGCCACATTGCTGGGATGTAGGTGTCACAGAATCATGTGTCTGAGGCCCCATTGCTGTGTCCCAGGGCAGTCAGCGACAGTGTGAGAGTCACCAATGTGCCAGAGCCAGAGCCACAGAGGGGGGAGCTGGAGGAAATATGAAAGGCAGGCGAGGGAGGGAGAGGGGGCTTTTGACCCTTCCCCAGAACTGACTGGCTCTCTGGGCTTTCCTGATCTCTTGAACTCTGGCAAGCCCAGCTGAGCAAGCTGAATGGAAGAGATCTAGAACGGCTGAGACCTCCCTCTCTCCCTCCCTCTCTTTCTCTGTCTCTACTAATAAATGCTCATCAGTCAGGTCATGAGTCACCAGATCATATTTTACGGATAACACTGTGGAAGGCACAACAAAGGAGAGAAGGTGCTCCACAGAGCTCGGGGACTCGGGATGCAGCCCGGGTGACCCATCCTCGGAGAAGGCTGAGCTGATCTCAGATCATTTACTTATTCATCCTATTGACCAGTAACTGCTTTTGTCTGCTAACTGCCCGAGTCCTGCTTCTCTGCCTCCTGGCTCAGCTCCACACCCAGCCAGCCTGTAACAGGGGAAGTGCAGAATCCAGCTCTTGGGCACCTCATCACTGTTCTAGCCTCATTTCAAGGCATTCGTTGGCCTTGGAAGATTCAGGGGAGTCCCAGGGAGTCAGTTTAGTCTTTCTTCTCTCTTGAACCATCTCAGACATGTCTGGTTTGCTGCCCAGTCAGGGCCCTGACCTTGCACTGGACTCACACAAAAACTTCCTCTTAGTCTGAGGAGAGAAGGAAGGCTGGGGTGCTGCTGGCCCCTTATTACTGATGATTCCAGTCAATCACAGCATCCCTGACCATCTCAGTTCTATAACCACTGGTCACCCTCCATCCTGTAGTAGATGTCACTTACTCTGTCTTGTCTTTGTTCTGTGCTCCCTCAACCCAATCAATGAGATCTAACCTTCTGTTTAGGGTTTGGAGCATTAACAGAGGCAAGCCCCTGGCCCCTTTCAGTGATAGGCAGTATTGTTCTGCTTGTCTTTCTTGGAGACCTGCCTCAGTTTACCCTTTCGTTAAATTTCACTCTCAACATCTGCAAATGTGAGCTTCACAATCATGGACAGAACAGTAGATGTTCACTAGTGAAGAGGAATCTGCAGTATTTTTAGAAAGAGTCCCCAAAGGGAAAAGATCATTTGCTTCTTGAATACCCCAAGCAGAAGAAATGCAGGAGGGGTGAATAACTGAAGACAACAGCAGCATCAGAAGAACATCAGAGAGAGCAGAAAGAGGCTTCTTTGAAAAACTACAGTGAAGGAGAAAGGGAGGAAGGAGGAAACCTGGGAAGGCTAAAGGTGAAGCTGAACCCAGAGGGATCCTGGGAAGACTTCTGTGGCCTCCCATCTACTCTAGGAGGATGCTTCTTGTGTAGGATTGCAGAACTACAGGGGAGAAGAGGAGGTAGATACAGAGAAAAGACGGGGACTGGTGAGGCCATCTAAAGGATAAGAAACTTTCCTTTCCATTCCCTCTACACTCAGCACCTGTTCTGCCCTTCAGGGGATTCCCCAAGAGGTAGAAGACAGTCCTTTGCAACAGTTCATGGAAGTCTTCCCAGGTTAGTCTGAAATGCTGCTGCCGGTTATTCCTCATAACCCAACAGGGTGACGCTATAATCACACGCCACAGCTTGGTCAGCCATTCCCCAGTGAATGAAGGTCCCTCCATTTCCAATTCTTTGCTACCACAAAAAGACCTGCTATATACATATCTTGGCATCAATAGGTTCAGCCTGTGCCTGGCAAGGACCCCGACCATTCCTACAACAGGCTCTCCTGGCATATACTGACCTTCCACGGTCTGAATCGGGGCCTCTCCATGGGCTGTCTGTGTCCCTGCAGGGAAGGTTCTCCCTCCCTCCCGCCTCTGGCCTCGGAGCTTCCTTCCAGTCCCAGCTGAATCCTCCCTTCAGGAATCAACGATCTCCCCAGAGCCCTGAGAGCTTCCCTCCCGCAATTCGGGCCTCCATCCCACCTACAAGAGCTGGTTTGGACACGGCTGCTGAGGGGTCTCCTCAGTCAGACTGGGGGGGCCTGGAGGGTGGCCGATGGCTTCTCCCTGCCTTTGGGCTGAGCAGTGACTCAAGAGGGATCAGGTGAAAAGAAGCAGAGGAAGAGGGTGTGAGTGTCGCTGGGAGAGCAGAGAGCAAAGACAGGATCCCCAGACAGGGAAGAAGAAGGAGGAGTCCATGGCCGTCCTGGGCGCTCACTTGTGTCCAGAGAGAAATCCAACAAGGGAGGCAGCGCCTGGGGGGAGCTCTTGGGGCCTGAGCTGCCCCAGGGCCCAGGAATCACTCCCAAAGCCGGGGAGAGAGCCGGGAAGGGCTGGTCCTCCTGCCTGGGATGTGGGGACAGACGTGGCCCAGCTGGAAGGAGGCAGCAGCTTCCTAGCCCTCTTGGTCAGAGCCAGGGAAGGGCCTCCCTGGCTGAGGGGGCTCCATCTGGGGCTGGAATGCACTTACCTGGGCTGCGAGTCTGTCCCTCTCCAAGGCCATCCCGGGCACTCCAGGCTCCCTGTGGAGGCAGCAAAGCAGCCCCAGTGAGTCCCCCCTGAAGCTCCTCCAGCTTTCCCGGCCTCGTCTCTGTCAGGGTTAAATGAGGAGTTTGGACACAATAAGGGAGAACCTTGAATCGGTTCAGGTTTTCCGAGAATACAGCAGACGAGTAAATTCAGGTCAGCCCTTCAGGCCAAGGAAAGGAGCCGCCCAGCAGCTTTTCCTGTGAACGGTTTAGGTTCATTAAAGCAGAGACAGTAAAAGAATAAAGCAAAGAAATACAGGAAAATGTCCTCATGTCTACACTAGCTGCTCCCCAGCAGTCCAGGTGGGGCTCCCTTGGCCAGAGGGCAGTCCTCCCGGTGGGGAAGGCCCTCCTCCTCCCTCAGCCTCCCATCCCTGACTGCAGGGCCTCCTGGGCTCTCTTCCCCTTCCTGCCAGCCTCCATTCAGCCCCTCACCTGACTTTCCTCTGGCCCAGCCTCCTCATCAAATCCCCCAGGATGCTCTCTGGCAGTCCCAGTCCGGATGGCCCCATCCCCCTCCTCCCTGCCACCCACTTGGCCCCGGGACACACCAGCCTCCCGGGGGTCCATGAACAGCACCTCCAGCTCCCTGCCTGGAGAACCTTCTCTGGCTGTCCCCTATGTAGCGGCTCATAGGCTCTTCCTCCCTGGCTTCCCTACTGTGCAAAGTACAATCCCGCCTCCTCCAGGAAGCCCTCCTGAGCTCCTCTACACTCTCAGCCCTCTCTCTGTTCCTTATTGTCTGAGCAGAGCTTGCATGGGATGACTCTGAGGCTGCCCCAAGGGCGGGGGAGCAGGAGCTCGGGGGTCCGGGGCCCCGAGGCTGGGAGGCAGGACTCCTGGGTCCTAGCATGGCTCGGTAAAACTGCACCCAGTCCTGGTCCCTCCCCGCAGGTCGTTTTAGGAGCAAAGAAGGTCCCGAAGAGGAAGCCGAAGACCCCAGCCAAGCCCCGTCAGACACCAGAGCAGCCCCGGCATACATCCAACCCCACAGGAAACTCGGTCGGTCCCGCCGAACTACAGTGTCCCAAGACGCGAGGGGAGGGGAGGGGCTCGCGGCTTTGGGGGGCTCCAGGAGGCCCAGGCGGGAGGTGCCGGCCCCAGAGGGACTCTGAAGAGGCAGGATTCGAACTCAGCCACGTTCTCTGCCGCCCGCCCTCCCCCAGGCTCCTCGTCCTCGGGCCGCTCTCCACTCGGGCGTCCCTTTCCCCCCGGTGCCCCGCCACCACGTCATAATTACCGAGGCTGCAGGCGCGGTCTGGAGGGAGTCCCGCAATCGGCTACTGAGAGCAGTCAGAGAAAGCTTTGGACGTGGAGGAGGGGAGAAACTGGCGGCGAGCTTCACTTCCGGCTTCCCGGAGGCCTTTGCGCACCCGGTTTCGCTGCTTGATTGCTCCGCCCCGCCCCTTGGCGCTGACCCTTCCCCTCTCCCCTCCTCCTAAGCCTCTCTTCCCCGCCCCCCGTCCTCCCCTTTAATTCTCCGCGCCCACTGAGGGTCGGGCCCGGCCCCGCCCCCGCCCCCGCTCCCGCCCCCGCCCCTCCTTTGTGAGTCATTTAGACCCTGGAGCCTGTGCTCGCTCCGCTCTCTGTAGGGCGCTCCGCTCTCCTGGCTTTCCCGGGGCCTCCGGCGTCCCCAGTTCCCAGCTCTTCTCTCTCCTAACACAGCTCGGGGCGCTGCGCTTTCCTCGGGGTCTCGGCATTCCCTCCTAGTGCGAGGCTGGAAGGGGGCCCGAGGGCACCGCGCGGGGCATTCTGGGTAGCAGAGCGATCTCCACGTGGGCTCTGGTTCTCGGATGGGGACTTTCTCTGGCGCTGCTTCCCAAAGCCAGTCAGGAAGACGCGGGAAGGAGGCCCGAAGGGGGTTCCTGGGCCGGGCCAGCCAGATTCGGGCCGTTTCAGGTGTCGGGCTCCCTTTCTCCGTAGCCTGTCAAGGAAGCCCCCTTCTGCCCAGTCTCTGCAAGGCTTCCTGGAGCCTTTCCCCGGCCATCACGCGGTTTCCTTCTTCCCGGCATCCTCTCCGCTTCCCTATCTTCTCTCCTTTCCCGCAGCCTCCTTAGGCTTCACCTTCCCCCGCATCCTCTCCCTCTTTTCGGCAGCCCTTTAGCCCTCTGTCCACTTTCTCAGGCTCCCGCCTTCGACCCTCCCCCCCTTGGCGGTTTCTCTTTCCTCCTTAGATTCTCCCCCCCCCCCCAATCTTGCTAAGCCCCCCCTCCCCCTCCCCTAACTCGGCCTCCCTTCTCAGGGGGGTTCTGGTAGTCCATGAGGGAAGGGGAGGGGAGGGGAGGGCAGGGGCGGAGGCGGGGCTGGTGGAGATGGAGGAGGCCTCAATTTAGGATGCTATGAGAGAAATTCTCTGAGCTGGAGCTGGAGCCACTTCCTGTCTCACATGTACCACTGGTAGCTTAAACTTGGCTTTGGACAGCCCAGGGGTCAGCCAGTTGTTCCTGATTTGTCACTTGCTAGCACACGTGGGTCATAGACCTTCCTCCCCCACACTTAATCCTTAAGGCTATTGAGGCAAAGGGACCAGTTGAGTGACTTGCCCATGGTGAAATCGAGGCGGTCAGTCTTTCAGATTAGAGAGAAGAGTGGAGACCCCCCCTTCTCAAAGTGGGGTTCAGGGGAGTCAACAGAAGTAAAGGATTGGCTCAGAGAGAGGAGAGGAGATGTGAAGATTTCCCTCTTTAGCTATGGCTGCTCTCCCAGATTTGCTCTTGTCCCTCTTGCTTCCCCCTCTACTACTCCAGACGGTCTCTATTCACTCACACTTGATTCACTGCTTGGGGAAAAGATTATTATTATTTTAATGTCAACTCAATCAGGGTAATACAAAAGAAATAACTGGCAAGGAAAGTGGGGAAAGGGGGTCCTTGTCTCTATCTAAACCCTTTCCCCTCCCTCCTCAAGTTTGGGGGGCACTCAGGCTTTGGCAACCTAAGCCCCCTAAGTGAGTGTAAGGTTGACTCACCCTGGGTTTGGCCCCTGGGCCACAGTTCAGACCCAGGCAACAGGAGCTGAGGTAAAGTCTGACAGAGATTCAAAATGCCTTTCTCAGGTTTCTCTTCAGTAAGTCCTTTCAATTGGGAAGTATTGGTGGGAAGGATTTCCAGTCACAAGCAGGAAAAAGTGAGTAACCCTCAGGAGAAAGTGTTATTCAACCCTCTCTCTTCGGCTTCTCTCAACTGAGAGACCAACTGATCTTCCAGTAGGAATCTTCTGCTGAAGATTCCAATCTCCTGGGGACCCTCCCCTGTCGAAGTGATCAGTTCCACACACTCTTCAGCCTGGCACTTTTTCTTTAGTGCCAGCCTCTGTCACAATGGTCACACAGCTCAAATACCAGAGATCATATCTGAACTCAGGTCAGGACCTCAAGCCTGGCTCTATCCCTCCTGCCACCTTACGGTCTGGCCAGTACTCAGGTGGTTAGCCAGCATCTGGAAGAGTCATGAGTCTGTGCCATGTGAGACCTGGAGAGTTTAAGGTTGGAAATGAGGAAACTGGAGAAGCTGAGGCAGAAAAGACATGCCAGTGATCTCCAACCATTTGATGATCTGCCAAGTAAGGAAGGATGAGGTTTCCCATGTTCTGTTTGGCCTCAGAAGGCAGACCTGGGAGTAACAGGTTGGCAGAAGCAGGAGCTGAGAAGAACCTCAGAGGCCATCCAGTGGGATCTCTCTTGTGGGACTGTAAGGGTAAAAAATGAGGGGTTATTGACTGAATATATTATACTGGTGGTCACCAAGGATTAATTCAATCCCAATAAAAAACTCAGTTTAGGATTTTTATGGTGGTTTAATTACTATAGAGGGAACAAATTAAGAAGAAGAGAGAGAGAGGAAAGAATTTAAACTGCTCCAACCAGGGTGGAGCCAGGCAGGAGTTCAGAGGCCTTGGCCAAGGGGCCTTCTCAATCTAGCTTGCCTACCAGCCACGAGACCCCTTCCTAGATGAGGGGTCTCCTAGGAGGATAGATTAGGAGGTAAAGAAAAGGATGAATCAGCCTAACCACTCACCACGTATGCTAAGAACACCACCACAAGCTCCCCATGCTGCCGAGTCCAACGTCTCCGTGAGAGAAAGCCCAGAGAGAGGAATTGATGGGAAACATATGGTATGGTAGTAGTCTTTCGGTAACCAAGGATGAAGATTGTCTTTGTGCGTTTTCATCTATGGTGTCTAGATGAGTGTGCACAAAGACACTTTTGTGAAGGAGATTTAAGTGGAAAAGTCGTTGCACACAGTCCCACTCTCTAGGCACTGGAAGCCTGGGTCCAGTGGCACGAAAAATCGTTAGGCCTGGAGACTTCCTCAGTTGCATTGGATGGCCGTGTTGTCCTTTGTGCTCCAACATGCCCTAAGCACTCCACAGTGCCTTGCTGTGTCGCCATCTCAGCCGTTGAACCTTGTAAAAAATAGACTCGAATACAGGACTACAATCCCCATGAGCCTTTGCTCCACTTCCCCAGAATGCCTTGTAATCTCACCTGGGCCGAGATCAAGAAGGTATTTAAGTTGATTCAAAGGCTTTTGAGGGGCTCTTGGCTCTTTTTGGACTTCCTTTTGGAGCAGGCTCGTCTCTTGCGTGATGTGAGGTTATTTTGCTAGGCCTCTGGCCTAGGCACATGTTTCTTACTTGTATGTTCTTTAATCTTTAGCCTTTAATAAACCTCTAAAAAATATAATACTCCTTGCAGAGAGAAACTAATTTCTACCTGCCTCAGTCTCCCCATCTCCCCTAAATTTTAATCTTTACAGATGGCGACCTAATGGGAAAAAAAACCTCAATCTTCTGATTTCTTTTCTGATCTTAAATTCAGTTTTAATAGCTAGTACCTAGAAATTTTTTTTTGAGCCATAACTCTCTGGCCAAGGTTTTCTACCCTCACAAAGCTGCTACAGGCTCCGGACCTGCTGCCCACCCCACCTGGCTCAGTCCCGCCGCTTCCTGCCTGCAGCCTGCAGCCCTGAATCGTCCTCACCTGGTACCTGGTCTTGGCCTTGCCCACCCCCGCAGCCGCTCCAGCTCCTGGCCTCTCACCGGCCCGCTGCCTGCCTATTTCTGCACCCCAGACCCATGAGCGTGACCCCAGCCAGCTCATCACCCAGATCCTTGGAGCAGATCGCTCAGGACTCATTGCGACCAGCTGGTAACAGTATTGGCCACGTGGGCGGAGGGGAGAGACGAGAGGGAAAGGAGAAAGGGCAATTTTCCCTTAGGCTAAGCCTCCACGTGGCTGGGGGTATTGGCCACAGGGGGATCAGAGAGGGGAAAGATAGAAAAGACTAGAGAGAAGAAATAGATCTTTTCAAACAGAAACTAAAAAGCAATGGGTTTAAAAGGATTTTTGACTCTTCTGGCAATTTCATTGATTTTGCCTGCCTGTCTGGGAGCAGACTCAGCCCAAAGATTCAACTGAACTTTGGGGAGGAAAATGGGTGGCCCAGCGAACTGGAAGCCAGGCCCAGAGACGGGAGGTCTCTAGTTAAAATCTGGCCTCCGATGCTTCCCAGCTATGGGGCCCTGGACAGATCCCTTGAACCCCATAGCCTAGCCTTTACTACTCTGCCTTCGGACAATAGACATTTAAATGGATAATTAAAAACAAACAAACAAACAAAAAACCCAAGGAACTTTGAAGAGACTAAAGGCTATATTCTAAGGCATTTCAAACTCCAATGGTTTATAAAAATCTCTGTATTCTATTGCATTTTTTGTTATGGTTCAACTTTGTGATTTTAAGTTCATATATTACTGGATTCAATATTATTCTGCTTGATCTGAAGGTTGATTGAATTTATTTTGAATGTACTGAGTTTTGAAATTCTGTTGTTTTTCCCCTATAACTGTGTAGAACAAATATTATTGTGAATAAGCCCATATATGAAAAAAACAGCTTTTTTCTATTTTGCTGAGGATAGATGGACTTCAGAACTGGTTATAATTGTATTAACAACCTTGGAAAAATTTAATGTGCTAAATACCTCAAATGATTTGATTTTAAGGGTTTTTAAATATGATTTTTGGAATTTTTTTAACAATCTGGTTATTTTTGCCTGCCCCTAGCCAATAGTAGCTGAAGTGAAATACATTTTATAAACCCCCAACCTTCCCACATGTGAATGGAAGTTGGGCAGTTAATCTCAGGGCATTTGTATCCCTATAAGCCTCCAAGAAAAAGGAGCACCCCTTTATTTATGCTCTTCAGCTCACTATTTTACTTCTACCAGAATGATATCTAGATTTCATGATTATGTTCTAAACCCAAGATGAGTTTTACTTTGTTTTAAAAAATATGTTTAAATACCAAGGTTGAAGGATTGCGATGTTTGTAAAAATTGTGACAAATGTGCATCAATTCATAGATTTTTAAAATGTCATACATCGACTTATGTGAAATATGAAAGTGTGTTTGTTTGCTATTGTAATTAATTGGGCTATTGAGAATTTTGGGGATATTGATATCTACATATTTGTACTACTGTATTTTTTTTAAAATATATTTTATTTGATCATTTCCAAGCATTATTCGTTAAAGATCATTTTCTTTTCCTTCCCCCCCACCCCCCATAGCCGATGCGTAAATCCACTGGGCATTAGATGTTTTCTTGATTTGAACCCATTGCTTTGTTGATAGTATTTGCACTAGAGTGTTCATTTAGAGTCTGTCCTCTGTCATGTCCCCTCAACCTCTGTATTCAGGCAGTTGCTTTTCCTCGGTGTTTCCACTCCCATAGTTTATCCTTTGCTTATGAATGGTGTTTTTTTCTCCTGGATCCCTGCAAGTTGTTCAGGGACATTACACCGCCACTAATGGAGAAGTCCATTACGTTCGATTATACCACAGTGTATTAGTCTCTGTGTACAATGTTCTCCTGGTTCTGCTCCTCTCGCGCTGCATCACTTCCTGGAGGTTGTTCCAGTCTCCATGGAACTTCTCCACTTTATTATTCCTTTTAGCACAATAGTACTCCATCACCAACATATACCACAGTTTGTTCAGCCATTCCCCAATTGATGGGCATCCCCTCGTTTTCCAGTTTTGGGCCACCACAAAGAGCACAGCTATGAATATTTTTTGTACAAGTCTTTTTGTCCATTATCTCTTTGGGTGTACTACTGTATTTTTAAAGATGAAAAAATTGTTAACCTTGTTCAATTCATTTGCCTTCTACTCACAGTGATCATGGCCAGATACAAAGAGGAAATGGATCTCATTTTTTGGTGAGAAAGCCTTGTATTTTATATTTTCTTAACTGACACAGAGTGTCAATGGTTATAAGCTATATTTTTGAATTTTTTAAAGCTCTTTTATTATTATATTTTTCTTGCATGTGCAATATACTTTTTGAGTTTTTTTTATTATTTTTCTCTCCTTTTTATATTTCAAGCACATGTCACCAGCATTAAGATTTTCTTTAACCTTTTGATTTTTCAGTACTACAAGTGTAAGATACATTTGTCAGCATGCCCAAAAAGCTTGTGACTATAAAAATGATGCCACTAATTATTTAAATAAATTATGGGACTTTGCTTAATGATTCTGTCTGATTCCAGGAGAAGATATACACACAAGAGCCATTGCACAGAGCCAAAGAAAGGCCAATCTAGGATGGATTGATGCACTTCTAGGCCAATACAAAGGTCTTGAACCTAGTGTGAAGACTCGAGGTTACTATGTTTAACATGTGTTAAGACATAGGCTTTCCTTGTATCCACACTCACCCTGAAGATACTCACAGACGAGTATCCCCGAAACCTTGGCTCCTATAATCTGGTCCCCTTTTCTGCCTCTCATAGTGTGGTACCTTTCTGTAGTCCTGGCTACTGATTGGGTAAATGCATCATTACTTAGATCATTTTGATTGGGCCCTGATTGAAGGACCTGTTATAGATTTATTTTTCTTCTACTTGGAATTTTTACACATAAGACTTTGATAGTCTATATTTTCATCCAGAAATTTTTCTTTTCTTTTGGATTTTCTGATGTCTTTTTTAATATCTCTTGCCAATTGATTCATATACCTCATACCTCAGCCATGCATCCCTAACTGATTCTGAATCTTTCAATCACCCACAACACGGGGGAATGTAAAAAAAAAATCATTATTTAAATTGCAAAGTTTAAATTCCTTTTGAGAAGAATTTTAGGTAAAGAAGATGCTACCTCTCTGAATCCAGAACTGAACTGTTGGAGAAGCCACCATGAAGAAGCCTCCAGACCACAAGTTGCACAAAATTGAACTTTGGGTGTGGTTGATTGAACATTTATTTGTATGTATACTTTTATGCCAAAGGGGACTGCCCCCTAATGGCTTTTTGTCAATGTGTTCAGCAATTATTGGTTTTATTCTTTTTTCTCTTATCCTCACACTATTGTAATCTTTTAAGTTTATTATGTTTTTATGATCCTTTTGGGGAAAAATTAATTTTTCCACAAATGATCACACGGGGGAATGTAAAAAATAGACTCGAATACAGGACTACAATCCCCATGAGCCTTTGCTCCACTTCCCCAGAATGCCTTGTAATCTCACCTGGGCCGAGATCAAGAAGGTATTTAAGTTGATTCAAAGGCTTTTGAGGGGCTCTTGGCTCTTTTTGGACTTCCTTTTGGAGCAGGCTCGTCTCTTGCGTGATGTGAGGTTATTTTGTCTAGGCCTCTGGCCTAGGCACATGTTTCTTACTTGTATGTTCTTTAATCTTTAGCCTTTAATAAACCTCTAAAAAATATAATACTCCTTGCAGAGAGAAACTAATTTCTACCTGCCTCAGTCTCCCCATCTCCCCTAAATTTTAATCTTTACAACCTTCTTGTTGGTTTCTTCCGTCTGTTCTGCCGAAGCAGTCTTCACATGCTGGGTGAGCAAAGCCTTGGTTCACCAGGGGTCTGCGACCTGATGGCTACCTTCACAAGGTTTAGCCAGCCTGTCGAAGCCGTTGCCCGGGGTGTGGCCACTGCCGCATGCTAGCAGCTACTGGGAGCCACAAGTGAGAGCTGGGTGTCAGGTGGGGGTCAGAGGCTGGAGAGCTGCCCTAGAAGGGCATGACAAGCCCTCCATACCAGAGATACTACCCCTCCCTGAGCACCCCATACACCCTAGGGAAACATATAGACAGTTCTTTACATCACTTCCTGCGTCTTCCATGTACCAATGGTAGCTTAAGCTTGAATTAGGACAGCCCGGGGGTCTGTCAGTTGTTTTTGATTTGTCACTTGCTAATACATGTCAATCATAGGCCAACCTCCTCAACACTTGGGGTGTATACATTCCTGGTTGCTAGAATTTCTAAAGACTAAGCAGGGCAGAGAAAATCTAGAATTCACAGCACCCATTAGGAAGGAAAGGACAGAGAATTGAAAGGACTTGACTGAGGTCACACAGGCACTTCTTGTCTGTCAGACACAGCGTACTCCAAGCTATGATGTTGGACCAGGGCTGAAGAGCTCATTTGGTAATACAGAGTTTTGGCCTTGGGATCAGGAAGAACTGGGATTGACTCCCACCTCAGATGAGTGTAGCTATAGGATCTCCCACAGGTCACTTCACCTGTCTCAGCCTCATCTCATAAATGGGCATAAGTATATTGACTACCTACCAAAGTGATGAGGACTGAATGAGCTAATAACTTTAGAGCACCATGGCCATCCTTAAATTCCTTAATTTGCTCTCTTCTATTGTTGTTGTTAAAGATTGGGGGGGGGGTGAGGGGAAGTGAGAGAAATGAGTGACGTCAAGGGGAAAAAAGAGGGTTTTGGGGTCATTTTTTAGTAGAATGAGATGCCTCCTGAGAGACTGGGCAGGTTCACATTGGTGTCAGGGAGATTGGAGTTCAAGTCCTTTCTCTAACATATTATACTCAAGTGTAATCTTGTTCACCTTCAAAAGGAAGGGCCCAGGTTGGCCTCAGTAGCCTCTAAGGTGCTTTCTAGTCTCCTTCCTTTCTCGGAAGCCTTCTAACAGGCTGCGCATTGGCTTGTCCGTATTCTGAGAGTCAGGATTTCTTTCCTATATGAATCCAACTTGGTGGCCTCTGGATCCCTTCCAAGCCTAAAGTCCGGTGCTTCTGCAATCAATCAGCTCCCCTGACAGGCACATATTGATTGACTCCTCTGTGTAGTCGACTACTACCAGTGATCCCCTCAGTCCTAGAGCGGGATGCTGTCTTTCAGAGCCATTCAGAACGGACTTCATGGCATCTCGCTTGAGGTTCTAGTACCTTTGAGACCCGGGGATTCAGGACCTGAGGGCTGCCTCAGGTGTTCTTCTCTTGTAACCTCCTGGATATTTGTGAGGTGAGAAGACCTGGGGGACAAGCAGCTTTGGAAAGAATTCTGCTCCAGCTCTCTTAGGGTCTCCCCCATTCCCAAGTGCGAATGTTCTCTCTTGGTCTGTTTGTTCAAGTCTTTGGGATGTTAGATTTAAAATAGGTTGGAGCAAGGGAAATATAGAACAATTATGAATATGGCCAAGTCAACTGAGTTTTATAGAGAAATTTAATTAATAATACAATGATCAATCAAAGAAAGAGAGAGAGAGTAATCAAACCTTCCCTATGACAACCATCTTGTTAACATGTTTTCTTAGAAGTATTCCAGGTCCACTCTGGATGTAGGAAATAAATAGTGCTCCTTTCTAGCTCAGTATAAGGGCTCTGTTCACAGTCACAAGATATTGTAGTGACTGAATAAATGATGGATCACACAAGTGGAGAGTAGGGAAGGGTTCTATATCACCTTCTCAGGAGCCTGGTCTTCTGTGAAAAATAACCTTCAAGGGATCCTTGGCCTCTAAGGATTTATAACAGGTGTAATCAGTCTTATTCTCCATATGAAGGCCAGACATAGTAACAGAAGCAAGATTGGCCTCCAAGGATGGGCTGTTATTGGAACTATTGCACATGTTGGTTACCAATCCCTAAATTGTATCCAGTTAACTCAGATATCCCAACATTCAAGGTGACCAAATCAAAAGTCTGTGATCAAGTATTTAGAAAATAAGACCCAGTGACTAACGAGTCTGGGATGGAGAATCTCATCTTTCTCTTTCCCTTGGCTGGGGGAAAGGGGAGGGGAAGGTAAGAGACCTCTTCCCAGGATTATGAAAGCTTGTCACTTGGAATGAAAGAGAAACACGGAAAAAGGAAAGTAGAGATACCTTCCAGGGTACCTTATAGGTGTGCAGTTACTTACATATTGTCTCTGTTAGTCTGTGAGATCCATGAGGGAGGGCAGAGATCACATTTTTCTCTTGCTCTGGCACAAAATGGGTACTCTACAAATGCTTATTTCTTTTCTTTCCTTTCTCTTCCAATCTCCTCAAGCATTTCTGACAACACAATAGTGTTCTATCACAATTATATACTATAACTGGTCCATCCATTCCTCAATTGATGGTCTCTCTCTGAGGTTTCCATTCTTTGTCACCTCAAAAAGAACCATAAATGTTTTGGTATATCCTTAGAAATCATTTCCCTTAGGACTTTTAAACTTTTCTTATTAGAGGGTATTGATCACTGAGGTAAAATTAACAGATTTTAGCCCTATTTTGCTCTCTGAAGTCTACTCTTTTCCTTTTTCCAAGCCTCCATGTGGTTTCAAGCTTGGAAGCCACTTAAACCTTATTTTTGCCCCCAGCCACATGGCCTAAAAGCAGCTTCCTGGAAACAATTGGCCTCTGGCATTTACCGCTAGAGGGCAAGGAAGATTACTCCTCCAAAGTACAGACAGGAAGTAGAATTGCAAAAATGGCCTACTCTATGGAAGAAGCATGAATTACTTATCTCAAATAACTACCTTTCCTGGCAGCACTGGTCCTTTTAATTACCTAGAGTATCCTAAAATTCAGGGGAGAAATTCATCTCCCTAGACAGCCTTGGCATTTTGGCCTGCCCACTCTTTACAACACATCCAAAATGAGATTCCTCCACACTATACTCAGTGCAGAACTCTACCTCAATATGGGAGATCACAGAGAGGTGACCTATGAAATGTGGGTGGACGGTGACACTAGGGAGGTGAAGGAAGCTGGAGTCTGGAGTTGAATTTGGAGTTCTGTAGACACCATTGCTGTGTCAATTCATTCCTTTCTGAATAGTAAATAAAGCTCTATAACAACAGATATTGGAATTTAAGAAAAGTACTTTTAAATTCAGTGCCTGTATCCTGTTTTATACATTGTTGATTATTTTAAAACACATGAGATTTGGATTAACACAAAATATTCAATTAGTTTTAAAATAGAACCATGTGACTTGAGTTTTTCTAGCTGCTCAAAAATTCCCCATGTTCTCAGCTACCCTAACAGGTAGAGAAGCATGAGAGGCAGGGCTCCAACAAAATTATATCCTGTCTGTGCCAGCATGTAAGAACAGGATGAATGGGAAGTAGAGAATCAGTTTCTAGGGTAACAGATTTCGAATTCTACTATGCTGCCTGAAATTGGATGGAAATTTCCTCCACAACATAGTAAGACTGGAGCTGAAAATGAACACCTTTCCACAGAGTTTTCATTTTTGAGGTTTCTCCCTAGTATGTTTTTCACATATAGCATGATTGAAGCGACAACTAAATGTCTTTCCACACCACTGGCATTCACAAGACTTTTCCCAGGTGGGTTCTCTGATGTGTAGCAAGATAGGACCTCTGATTGAATGTCTTTCCACATTGCTTGCATTCATAAGGTTTCTCCCCAGTGTGGATTCTCTGATGTCTAGCTAGACTGGAGTAATCTGTGAATGTCTTTCCACATTGCTTACATTCATAAGGTTTCTCCCCAGTGTGAATTCTCTGATGTACAGCAAGACTGGAGGTGCATGTGAAAGTCTTTCCACACTGATTGCATTCATAAGGCTTCTCTCCAGTGTGAATTCTCTGATGTACAGCAAGACCGGAGGTGTGAGTGAATGTCTTTCCACATTGCTTACATTCATAAGGTTTCTCCCCAGTGTGAATTCTCTGATGTACAACAAGACTGGAGGTGCAAGTAAATGTATTTCCACACTGCTTACATTCATAAGGTTTCTCCCCAGTATGAATTCTCTGATGTTTAGCAAGATGGGAGGTATATGTGAAAGTCCTTCCACAGTGCTTGCATTCAAAAGGTTTCTCCCCAGTGTGAATTCTCTGGTGTACAACAAGACTGGAGGTGGAAGTGAATGTATTTCCACAATGCCGGCACTCATAAGGTTTCTCCCCAGTGTGCATTCTCTGATGTTTAGCAAGATTAGAGGTACATGTAAAAGTCCTTCCACACTGCTTGCATTCATAAGGTTTCTCCCCAGTGTGCATTCTCTGATGTACAGCAAGATGGGACCTCTGGTTGAATGTCTTTCCACACTGCTTGCATTCATAAGGTTTCTCCCCAGTATGCATTCTCTGATGTACAACAAGATGGGACCTCTGGTTGAATGTCTTTCCACATTGCTTGCAATTATAAGGTTTCTCCCCAGTGTGCATTCTTTGATGTACAGCAAGACTGGAGGTGTGAGTAAATGTCTTTCCACATTGCTTACATTCATAAGGTTTTTCCCCAGTGTGCATTCTCTGATGTACAGCAAGACTGGAGGTGTGAGTGAATGTCTTTCCACATTGTTTACATTCATAAGGTTTCTCCCCAGTGTGCATTCTCTTATGTACAACAAGACTGGAGGTGCAAGTGAATGTATTTCCACATTGCTTGCATTCATAAGGTTTTTCCCCAGTGTGCATTCTCTGATGTATAGCAAGACTGGAGGTATGAGTGAATGTCTTTCTACATTGCTTACATTCATAAGGTTTTTCCCCAGTGTGAATTCGCTGATGTACAACAAGACTGGAGGTGCAAGTGAATGTATTTCCACACTGCTTGCATTCATAAGGTTTCTCCCTAGTGTGCATTCTCTGATGTACAGCAAGACAGGACCTCCTCTTGAATGTCTTTCCACATTGCTTGCATTCGTAATGTTTCTCCTCGGTGTGCATCCTCTGATGTACAGCAAAATAGGACATCTGCTTGAATGTCTTCCCACATTGCTTGCATTCGTAAGGTTTCTCCTCAGTGTGCATCCTCTGATGTACAGCAAGATGGGATCTCTGATTGAATGTCATCCCACATTGCTTGCATTCATAAGGTTTCTCCCCAGTGTGGATTCTCTGATGTATAGCAAGACTGGAGGTGCGAGTGAATGTCTTTCCACACTGCTGGCATTCATAAGGTTTCTCCCCATTGTGCATTCTCTGATGTACAGCAAGACAGGACCTCTGAGTGAATGTCTTACCACATTGCTTACATTCATAAGGTGTCTCCCCTGTGTGGATTCTCTGATGTATAGCAAGATGGGAACTCATACTGAACGCCTTTACACATTGATTACATTCATAAGGTTTCTCCCCACAGTAGATTCTCTGATATCCAGCAAAATTGGAGCTCTCACTGAATGTATTTCCATATTGCTTGCATTCATAAGAGTCCTTGCTAGTATGGATTCTATCATGTCCCGCAACACTGGATCTATGTATAAAAGTCTTTCTACACTGATTGTTTTCACTAGATTTTTCCTCAGGTTGCATTCTTTGATTTTCAATATGAGATGAATTTTGAAGGGAAACACAGAATTCCCTAGAAGCAAAGTCATCAGGATCTCTATGTATGTATCGTTGTAAGTCCATTTCTTCCACAGGATAGCTACCCTCTGTTGAATTTGTCTTCATTTCAGGTCTGATCTCTCCTTCTAAAAGAAACAATCAGTAAAACATACATATAGAGTGATATATATACACATATATAACTATCTCCTTTCTTCAGCTTTCAAAAAATAAACCACTTTTTTTCCTATTTCCTCAGGTAAGAAAACATCTTCCAACTTAAATGGGCAGAATATCTTTTGAAAACGTCATGGCCATAAAGTCAAAGAACAATTTAAATATCAATGAGCTTCCTATATGATATCATTGGCTCTTCATAAGAAATTTGGGATTCAGAATAGGCTAACTTTATTACATTCCTCACTCATACCATCACCCCAGAAGGCTGGATGACTGAAATGACCTGAAATCTTGGCACCTGAGACCAAATCTTGTGACTGGGCGTGCTCTGTCCACAATACTAGACAATTTACTTTCAATCTTTTTGCTTTCATTTTCATTATCTAGACACTCAATTTTCTATTCACAGGTATGACACCACTGTATAAGAAATACATTGTAACACAAATAATTCTATTATTTCATCATCTACCTTCTGTGTAATCATTATGTAATTCCCTTCATGATTGCTTTCAACCTTATTTTTTGTTCCCATATTTGAGATCAGATGGAAGAAATTCAGGAATTTTTTGCATTTATCCAAGGTATAAAAGATTTTGCTATATTCCCTACTCTTTGAGAGAAGCCATTACTTTTCTTTTAATGCCTCTTTTTAATAAAATCCTTCTACTAAATATAAATTAAATAAAAACATGGCATTGCCCATGTTTAAAAAGATGCCTCATACACTAAGTTGAGTCCTAGGGTCCTTCTGTAAGGAAATGGGAAAGAAAGCTCCTACAATTCTCTTCCTATTTCCCACCTCATATACGAAAAGGCATTTTCATGATACTCTGTTAAATAATTCCAATATAGGTGGTGGTGCGTTCTCATTGGACCTGAGAAACTGGTGAGGATTCTTAACCATGTGCAAGTCACAGAAATTTTGTTGGTCTCAGGTTCTTCAACTATAACTTGGACATAATAAGATCAAGTGACTGCCAGAGTTCTTATGAGGATCAAAAGAGAAAAATTTTAAAGTATATGACACATACTAGGGGTCATATGCAAATGGTGTTTATTTTTATCATTAAAATTGGGATTATTTCCTCCTTTGACTGTTTTTCTCCTTAAACTATCATTCTTTTCACTCTTCTAGTTTCTGATTTCCCTGTTGAATAAAATGCATTTCCATTCCCCAACACTCTTTTATCCCTGGATCATCTCAGAGTGAGATTGAGGATCTGTTACTTCTTTCTAAACTATCTTCAAATCTGGATTCTAGATTGTGAGCTCCAGGTCAGCCCAGATTGGTGGTATCCTTCCTTTGTATGTGCAGAGTTTACCTTGGTTCTTAGAACATATTTCTTATTTAATACATGTTTACTGACTGGGCCCTGGAATTATGTCAGGTCCAAACTCTACAAGGATCCTAGTCTGGACTCTCCTGGAAGGCAAATACATCCTCTGGCCTCAGCTGTGTTTCTGTCCCTCTCCTCCCCGTATTTCTCAGCAGTCAACAGTAACTCTGTTGGAATTAGAGTAGACCCAATCCTGGAGATCCCAGATGCTTCACTCCAGCCTCTCATCTCCTTCAAGTGAGGTGCTGTGGTCACCTGATTGTCCAAGAACAGGACAAAGACTGAACCCAGAGACCAGGAAAAGGCTTGGGCTGATGATTTAGGGAAAGCTTAGCCCTGGATTGCTTCCAAGTAAGGCAGCAGTCTTCACTCCTGCTCATAGGCTGCCGGTCAATGGAAAGAAGGAACATCAGGAAACCAGCTGCCTGGCTGCACTCTACATTGAGGTTCCCTGACCTCAGCTGGATCCTCAGCAGGGCAAGGCAATGCTATGACTTTTCCTACATGGATTCCATTTCCCACCCATGAAGGCAACCTTCCAAATATATCCCTGGTCTCTAGCTCTCCCTCATGGCTTCCTAACAACCCCTGCCTCACCTTCTGAGTTCAGAACTTGGCTTCATATTCCACTGAACAATACCTGGACCTCTCTGCAGAGCTCTCTCTTATCCTCCACATTTCACCCAGCTCAGCTGCCTCTTTTTCCTCTCTGGCCTCAGGATCAGAGGAAAAGGTCATTCTTCTGTAAGCTAAAGAAAATCTCTTTCCATGCAAAGAAGCCCATCCCATCTCTCATATAAGCCTATGTATTCTTCCTTTCAGGACCCCCATTGTTCTTTCACCTTCAGCCTTTCACACACTAATGAGATAAGAACTCTCTTCCTCTGAGAAACAAATCATTTCTCCCCAATGCTCCAAACACTCTCACTTGCTGTCTTTCTCTCCGTGAGATACTGTCCAACATCTGTTCTCAGGTTCATAGCAAAAATGCTAAACATGGCCATTTGCAGTAAGTTATCCTGGTGCTTCTCCCGTTTTCTATACTATATTTTCCCCCAGAATCCTCAGTCTGGCTCTCCTGAAGCCCAGTACACCTCCCCCATTAGACCTCTCCAGTGTTCCTTCCCAGCAGAGACTTCCCTCTCACAATTAGCTTCCTTGGAGCTGAGATCTAGAGGGTTTCTATAGAACTGTTGGCATGTTTCTATCTGCCCTAACAGAGGGTGAGTTCCTGGAGGGCAGGGGATGTCCACTGCAGCGCTTTATGTCCCCCATAACTTAACTCAGGGCCCAGCATAGAGCAAGCCCTCATACATGTTTCTGGCTACTGTAAACCTTAAAATTTCTTAGACTTGTGAATGTTGGAAATTTCACCATTGGGAAATTTCATACTTGAAAAATTTCCTATTGATAGTGGGAACTCTATTGGAATGTGAACCCCATTGGCATGGGAGGTTCCTCCTCCTCCCTTCTTAAGATTACTTTAGGACAGAAACCTTTTGCTGAACAATGGAAAGGGCTTTGACCTATGCTTAAGCATAGAACAGGAAGTTCTTTGAGTCATGATTGATTTTAGAATTGATACAATAGAGATACTTGGAATGACAGAACCAGGTCTTGGAAAATAAAATTTCCACCCCACTCAGTCCTAACAGGATTTAGGAAGGGCTGCAGCAAAGGATCAAGATTTAATTATTTGAGAATATGACCTTCAACATACATGTGCAAAGCCAGAGACCTCTGGGCGGTCCTGGGTTAAGCTAGAGCCACCATTGGCACAGGGAAGACATGGACAGTGATTGGTAGATATGAGAACTGAGGGGAGGGAACTTGGATGGTTTCCTTAAAGATCAGGGGGGTCTGAGGACTAGAGGTGGTTGGAGAGGTTTTGCTCTGAGAGGTTGTGCTCTGAGAAGTTTGCTCTGAAGGAAGCTGGAGGTGGAGGCCCCTGAGACTGTTTCTCCATTTTGTTCACGTGAGTGATAGGGACTGATCTCTTTTCTTTGCCTCAGCTATCAAAGGGCTTGGGCCTTTTGGCCCAGCCTAAACAGAGGGGGTATTTAAGCCCTATTCCCTTCTCTCCCCTCTCTCCCTCTCCCTCTCCCTCTCTCTCTCCCTCCCCTTCCCCTTCCCCCTCCCTCTCTCTCTAATACCTTTCTTCCTCCTGTTTGTAATTAAACTCCATAAAAGGTTGACTGCTGACTTGAGTTTTCATTAAGGAATTACATAGCTGAATTCCTTGGAGACTTTAAATTAATATATATCAGTCTTTAAAAGTGATTTCCTTGTCACAATACTAAACAGCTCAGAGGGGATAAGCTCAACCCTTCTGGCTCCTGGAGGAGAATTTCAAGCCTTTCAGTCTAAAACAATGACTTCTTAGAGGATCACAGGTAGATCTCATGAAGGGAGCTGATAGGAAATGGAATCCAATAGCCTCATCTTACATATGGGGAAACTGAGGCTCAAGGGTTCAGTGACTTGCTCAGGGAGCCTTAGTAAAACCTCTGAAAAAGAATTCCATGTTGGATCCATCTGCCCCCAAATCTAGCACTGGCTTCACTGGAGCACCCAGAAGCCTATGGTCACCCTGGCTCTCCCACGCCTCTTTTGTCCTCCTTCACCTGGGCAGCAGCTTAGCAGGCCTTCTGGCTCCAGCATCCACTGGACTTCCCTCTGCTCCAAATAAGAGATCACTTCTTGTGGGGGAGCTGAAAGCCCTAGGAATGGGGAACGGTCAGGGAGAAGAATTGAGAGAAATTTGTCACTGAGTTCTCTTGAGGGAAAGTTGGGGGACTCCAGTGACTTCACTCAAGACAATCTGTCCATGGGGTTCCTCCAGAATTCTGCCCTTCCCCCCTCAGTGAATGTAATGTAATAGTCCAGGGTAGGATGGGACTGTTAACCTCCTGGGGGGCCTTGAATGAGCAACAGCCCCTCCACACCCCTCAATCCTGTTCTGGTCCATTCTGGAAGAACTCCAAAACTTCCAAACTAGATGCAAGGGTCAGTGCTTTGGGTCACTCTGAACCTCCAGACACAGGGACCTTGAGGAATTGACTTCTATCCCATCACACTGCATTCTCCTCCCTCTCTGACACCTCTTTGAGCCTCGTGGACTCTTCTCTGCTAGAGCTCTGCCTCCTTTCCTGTGAAATTCAACAATCCTACTTGGGCCCAATATTATCTCCCAGCCAGTCCATTCATTCTGAGAATCATAGAGATGGGCAAGGAGGGCCTTTGGGGGCCCTAGAGGAGAGTTTCCACAGCATTTAGGGAAGGGAAAGGAGGGGGAAGAAGGTCAGGGAACCAATCCGGAACCCTAATGTTTGGTTCTCAGGCATTTTCTTTAGAGAAAGATAGACTGAATGCATAGTTTTCCATTATCTCAAATGAGAAGCAGCTAGAAGAGGAGGGGGCAGGGGCTTTGGATTAGAAGCAGGAAGGCCTCAGTTAACATTTCACCACAAACAGCTCCTATGTGGGTGCCTAAGAATAAGGCACTTAATCAAATCTATTTCCTCATCTGTAAAACAGGGATAATTTTATCACTTAATTAGGAAGATGAAGGTGAGGAAGAAGTGCCAGAATATTACAGAGAAAACCAGCAGCAGAGCCCCAGGCAAGAGCAAGTTATTATACACTCTTCATCCCTTCCCTCCATTCTTTACTGGCTCTGCTGGAGGCTTAGTGCAATAGAAAAGAAGACTAAGGACAAACCATCTCTCCTGGGGACACCACGGAGCTGTGATGTAGCAGTCCAGCCCATAGGCATTATGGGGAGACAAGGATTGTGAGTGAGCACATGGCCATCCTGTGCATGGCAATAAATTTTATTGCCAGCGTGGCTGAAGTTTAGGCGCGAAACCTTGCTTTCCTTTGTCTCACTCTCCCGGGGATAATAACCCCACCTTCACCTTGTCATAAGTTGCATTATCCAATGGGAATACCCCAGGTAACTCATCCATATGTATTGAGGTATCATATAACTGTTCAATATGTATTGAGCTGTCAAGCATATAAATAAACGAGCCGCAGTCAGCTCCGCCCACTTGGAGGACATCCACAGGTTTGATAAGGAACATCTTCTCCCCTGTCTCTCTCCTCTCTATCTTTCTCACTAAGGCCTGGTCTTTAGGCCAGGCCTGCCTTACTTCCTCTCTCTCTCTCTCCTAATGCTACCTAGCATTATCTACCTCCTTTAGTTTCTGATCTCCTTTCCATCTGAGCTAGCATTATCCTCTGACCAGTGTAGTGTTAAATTGAGATCATTGGGTGGGACAGCCTGGATAATAACACCCAGTGGTCGGAGCAGCTGTGGCTCTTAAAAATTATAATTGTCTACTGACTCAATTATTTACATCTCTAAAGTCGGCTCGTTCACGCCCTTTGCGGGATCAAAACTTCTACTCTATCTCTATCTTCTCTCACCCTTGCAGCCTCTCGCAGGCCGGGAGGCTACATGTGAGTTTATGCTGGTTAAAGAGAAAAAGATCCCCAATAGAGGGGACGAGGCTGGGAGGAAAACCCGACTGAACTGTTTTCTCAGATGGGTTTGGGGGACCTAATTCCAGGTCCTAAGGACAAGGGAGAGAAGCAGCTCTGAGATCACTTCCGTGGCTGAGATTCTCCAACACAAATTTGATCTCAGACTTCAGGAGCACCAAAGGGAGCCCCTAAGGTCCCATTACATGATGCAAAGTCCTTTTACAGAAGAACCAGGCAGCAGGAGGGCCCTGGCTCTGGGACTCAGCATACCAGTCCTCATCCCTTCCTCATGACTGAAAAATACTCTTAACCCTGCCTGCTCCTGAGGGCGATATTCCTTTGGATGGCAGATTCTGGCACCAAGGAGAGGCTTCTTACCCACTGTTAGCAGGTTCCGGGCATTCTCCAGCATCACCTCCTTGTACAGATCCTTCTGGGGAGGGGTCAAGAGGCGCCACTCCTCACGTGTGAAGTCCACAGCCACATCCTGGAATGTCACCACCTCCTAAAGCAGACCAAGTCAGAGAACAGAGAGCTGAAAGTCACATGACAAGGAAGAGCCCACCTCTGGTCAGTTACAGGAGGAAACTGACCCACAGAGAAAGAGGGGCCCAAAGGTCCCGCCCTATGTCAGTGTCAGAGCCAGCACTAGAAGCTGAGTCTGTAAGAGCCCAATGGAAGCTAGAGAAGAGCAGCTCTAGGATGCTTCGGAGGGAAGCTGAGGATTTACTGGTGTGTGAAGGGAAATCTCTAGGGGACCTCAAGAGCAGCCTGAATCCCAGGGGCCCCCACAATGGTATGTGTCAGTCACGTGTCTGTGGCCCCATTGCTGTGTCCTAGGGCAGCCAGCATCAGTGTGAGAGTCACCAATGTCCCACAACCAGAGTCACGGAGGGGGGAGCTGGAGGAAATATAAAAAGCAGGCAAGGGAAGGACAGGCGGGCTTTTGTACCTCCCCCAGAACTGACTGGCTCTCTGCGCTGTGGGGTTTATCTCTGAGCTTTCCTGATCTCTTGATCTCTGGGAAGCCCAGCAGAGCAAGCTGAATCGAAGAGATTTAGAAAGGCTGAGACCTCCCTCTGCCTCTCTCCCGCCCCCTCTTCCCCCGTCTCCTAATAAATGCTCATCAGTCAGGTAATGAGCCATAATGAGCCACCAGATCATATTTTACTGATAACACTGTGGAAGGCACAACAAAGGAGAGAAGGTGCTCTGCAGAACTCGGGGACTCGGGATGCAGCTCGGGTGACCCATCCTTGGAGAAGGCTCAGCTGATCTCGCATCATTGACTCATTCATCCTCTTGACCAGTAACTGCTTTTGTCTGCTAACTGCCCGAGTCCTGCTTCTCTGCCTCCTGGCTCAGCTCCACACTCAGCCAGCCTGTAACAGGGGAAGTGCAGAATCCAGCTCTTGGGCACCTCATCACTGTTCTAGCCTCATTTCAAGGCATTCGTTGGCCTTGGAAGATTCAGGGGAGCTGCAGGGAGTCAGTTTAGTCTTTCTTCTCTCTTGAACCATCTCAGACATGTCTGGTTTGCTGCCCAGTCGGTGCCCTGACCTTGCACTGGACTCACACAAAAACCTCTTCTTAGTCTGAGGAGAGAAGGAGGGCTGGGGCACTGCTGGCCCCTTATTACTGATGATTCCAGTCAATCACAGTATCCCTGATCATCTCAGTTCTATAACCACTGGTCACCCTCCATCCTGTGGTAGATGTCACTTACTCTGTCTCATCTTTGTTCTGTGCTCCCTCAACCCAATCAACGAGATCTAACCTTCTGTTTAGGGTTTGGAGCATTAACATAGGCAAGCCCCTGGCTCCTTTCAGTGATAGGCAGTATTGTTCTGCTAGTCTTTCTTGGATTGCTGCCTCAGTTTACCCTCTGGTTAATTTCACTCCCAACATCTGCAAATGTGAGCTTCACAATCCTGGACAGAACAGTAGATGTTCACTAGTGCAGAGGAGTCTGCAGTATTTTTAGAAAGAGACCCCAAAGGGAAGAGATCATTTGCTTCTTGAATACCCCAAGCAACAGAAATGCAGGAGGGGTGAATAACTGAAGATACCAGTACCAGCAGCACAATAGTAGAGAGAGCAGAAAGAAACTTCTTTTAAAAACTATAGACAAGGAGAAAGGGAGGAAGGAGGAAACCTGGGAAGGCTAAAGGTGAAGCTGAACCCAGAGGGGATCCTGGGAAGATTCCTGTAGCCTCCCATCTGCTCTAGGAGGCTGCTTCTTGTGTTGGACTGCAGAACTACAGGAGAGAAGAGGAGGTAGATACAGAGAAGACGGGGACATAACAGGGTATCTCAAGGACCAGAAACTTTCCTTTCCATTCCCTCTACATTCAATACTTCTTCTGTCCTTCTGGAGATTTCTCCAAGAGGTAAAAGACTGTCCTTGCCCTCCAGGAGCTCACAGTCCGGGGGAAGGAGACAATACACAGAAACATGGACTCAAATCAAGCTCTGTCTAGGAGAAATGGGGAAGAATGGAAAAGATGGAGGTACTCTGAGAGGGATGAGGGAAGGTTTCTTGTAGAAAGTTTTGAGTTTTGAGTTGGGACTTACAGGAAGTTTAAATTGATCAGTGATCTAAAACGTGGAGGGAAAATATTCCAGACGTGAGGTAAAGTCACTGAACATGTCTGGAACGAGACACAGCCAGATCCCATGGTGGATAGAGTGCCAGATCTGGAGTCAGGAAGACTTGGGTTCAAATGTGACCTCAATCACTTCCTAGCTATGTTAACCTGGATAAGTCACTTAACTCTGACTGCTGAGACTTCATCACTCCTCTGTCTTAGAACTGATCCCAAGATAGAAGGTAAAGGTTTTAAAAAAAAAACAAAAAACTTTTCCATTTGGGGCAGTTGGATGACTTTGTGAATAGAGAAGTAGAACTAGAGACAGAAGGTCCTGGGTTCAAATATGACCTCTGACACTTCCTACCTATGTGACCCTGGGTAAGCCACTTACCCCCAATTGCCTACCTCTTAGCCATCTGCTGCTTCACAACAGATGCTCACCATCAACTCTAAGACAGGAAGTAAAGGGTTTTTTAAACTCTGTAGCGGAGGTAATCCAGGAGGCCAGGTTCCCTAGATTCTAGAATACAGACTGGGGAATAATGAATAAGAAGAGGGGAAAGAGGGCTTTGAACACCAAACAGAATGGTTTGTATTTGATCCCGGAGAGAATAGGGAGCCATTGGGGTTTACAGAGTAGGAGATTGACATGATCAGAACTGAGCTGTAGGAAATCACTCTGGTGGGAGACAGACCCAGCAGCAGGTTGTCTTAATAGTTCAGGAGGGAAGTGATGTGGGCCTCCACCAGAAGGATAGCAGTGACACAGGACACAAGGAGGCATGTTGGAGAGATATTGCAAAGGTGAAACTGACAGGTCCTGGCGCCATATTGGATACATGGTTAAGGGACAGTGAGGAGTCAAGGGGGGCTTCTTGGTTTTGAGCCTGAGGGATGAAGAGGCTACAGCTTTTATAAAGTGGGGGTTCTATCTAGGTGAGAGAAAAATGTGTTATGGACTGTAATAAGAAAAGGAAGATTGCAAAAGGACTTTTGCAATATGAATTTCCATTTGATTGACAGGGACATGATGGAAAGTCACATGGAGCCCTAGTCAAGATTCTAAGATCTCAACTGTAGTCTCCTGGAGGAAGCTTTTGCAGGAGATAGGAGATTTTCCATCTGTCTACCAGGTTTCTGGCCCTTTGGAAGATACCAGCTTGAGTGAGAGAAAACCTGCTTGGATGGTTGCTGGCAGCTGGACAGAAGAACCACTTCTCTACTGAACCTACTTTGGACATTTCTTCTGGGATCTTGGCTCATATACTGGACTCTATTTTGTGAGATCATGTTTGGGGAAACTTTATTTAGCATAGATAACATAGCCATTAAGATAATTTTATGGGAATTAGGATTTGGGGTTAAGATCCAGAACCTACCCGTACCCTTTTACCCTCCTTCCTCTCAGCCTTCCCATCAATAAACTTAAACTCTTTAGACGTTTTCTCTTATTATTTCCTCTAATGATCCATCGTAAGAGGACACACTGAGCTCAAGATGTCTACTGGTCACCTAGTATGAATTCTGTGAGGAAATTTGAGGTGTAAGACTGGAGAGATTGGGTCAAAAAATGTAGATCTGAGACTCATCAGCAAAGAGATGGTGCTTGCATCCCTGGTAGCTGATGAGATCACCAAGTAATGAAGTCCAAAGGGAGAGGAGTAGAGGGTCTAAGACAAGGCTAGAAGAACTCCCTCCTAACCCTAATGTTACTAGATCTAGAGGAGAAGCTAACAGAGAAGACAGAAAATCACAGGTCAAAAGAGGTAGGAGCTAAATCAGAAGAGAGCCATGTCGTAAAACCTTAAAGAGAAGAGAATATTGAGAAGACTGAACCAAAAGCATCAAAAGCTTTAGACAGGATTGAGAGGAGGACTGAGGAGGTAGTCTCTATTAATAATCTCAGAAAGGGAAGAGCATAGGGGAGGAGGTATGGAGGTAAGGAGGAGAAGGCAAAGGCTGAGAAGATAGAGAGAGGATGGAGGGGATTCCACTGATGAATGTTCTTATGGGGAAAGGGAGATGAGGCCTCACACTGAAGTTGGAGACACTTAGTGCTTACAGTCTACTTATTCTGAGGGGGGAGGCTGCAACTTGTAGTCAGGGTGGGGGTATCCAGTGTGGCACTTAGACAACTGGTATAGCCTTGACCCAGGGACCAGATTTCCAGACAAATGAGGAAGAAAACAAGAAGCATAACTGTGACAAGTGAAAGATGAAATGCCTGAGGAATCAAAGCTCTGCTCTTCTGAGCATATCAATTTATTAAATCAATGTACACCAAGTACCTAACCAATTAGGACCAGGCCCTTTCCTGGGCTTAGGACTGGACATCAAAACCAGGGGGAAAAGAAACTTATCTACCTTAAAAGAGGTGAATTGGGGGGCAGCTGGGAAGCTCAGTGGATTGAGAGCCAGGCCTAGAGACAGGAGGTCCTAGGTTCAAATCTGGCCTCAATGACTTCCAAGTTATGTGACCCTGGGCAAGTCACTTGACCCCCATTGCCTAGCCCTTACCACTCTTCTGCCTTGGAATCAATACATAGTATTGACTCCAAGTTGGAAGGTAGGGGTTTAAAAAAAAAAAAGAGGAATTGAACAAGACCAGCAAATGCAAAGGAAACAATCCAGTGTTGGTTCATGTGTTTTCTAATTGGAGAAAAGATTAGGGACTTGCCAAATCGGGATGGGGAAGAGGGACAAAGGAAGCTCCCTGAAAAGGGGTACCACTCCCTCCTAATGTCTGTAAGCAATCAAAAGAACAAAGAAATAAGAACTGATTGATCAGTAAGTACCCAGTGTGCAGATAAGACCCACTGAATGCCCGAGACATACAATCAGGAGAAAGCTCTTCCCATCAGTCTCAGAATTTGACTGTGTTTCTGGTCAGCCTAAGCTCTGGCCTTAGCTGAGGGACTCTAAACCGCAGGCACAGGCAGTCCAGTTTCCAGCCAGGCAAGAAGAGGTTCAAATAGTGTAAAGAGGCTTTCTCCCAATTCTCTCAATTGAATAAACTTTCCTCCCCAGACAGAATTTGGATGAGGTACACAACTGGAGAAGGGACCCAAGCCAGCTCCAGCACTGAGTCACAAGATGGAGATTGTTTCCACAATTCACCCCTTTCTGACCCAAAGTTCTCCCTTCCTTCCCAAGAGGGAATCAGTAGATGGCACAAGGTCAGCTTTTCACAGGTTCTTCACACACCCTACAGGAAATGCTGATACCATCCTTTATGGGAATACTGTGAAATTGAGATTTTGTATAATTATTATTTTAAATTACAAAGTTTAAATTTCTTTTGAGGAGAATTTTAGGTTAAGAAAGTTGCTACCTCTCTGAATCCAAAAAGTGAACTGGTTGGAGAAGACACCATGAAGATGCCTCCACAGATCACAAACTGCACCAGAAGATCCAGAGTGAACTTTGAGATATAGCGATTTGAACTGTGTGGGGTTTGAATGCATTTGTTTTGTATGTATACTCTTATGCTGAAGAGGACTGCCCCCTAACTGGCTTTTTGTTAATGCACCTAGCAATCTTCGGTTTTGTTCTCTTTTCCTCTTATCCTCAAATTATTTTAATTTCAAAGTTGGTATGTTTACAAGACCCATTGGAGAGACTAGTCTTCCTCGGATCTTAGGGAGAATGTAAAACTGGAGTCTTTGAACCCCAGACTTCAATCCCCAGAAGTCCTTATTATTTGCCAGAATTCCCTATAATCTCACCTGAGTCCCCAGGTTGTCAAGATCACAATTGGTATTTAACTGGCAGTAACCCCTCCCACGCTCTTCTCTACTTGCTCTCTTCTTTTCCATTGCAAAGATGTAGTAAGTAAGCTTTGAATGGACTAATCAGCCCCTGGGCACATGGTTCTTATTTTGTATTTTCTTTATTCCTTGATTTCCAATAATCCTTAATAAGCCTCATAAAATATATTTTATTTTTAGAGACTAATTTAATTTTTACAGTTAATGGAAACCACAATATTGGATGAGAACTTCTAAATTTTTTAAAAAAAGATATCCTAGATCATTTATTTTTAGCCACATTTCTCCTGCCAAGGCTCTCCTGGTTCAGCTTGTTTCTGCTGCCTGCTTCTGCACTCCATCCATGCTTGCCTCCAGCCATCCACTCCGGACCTGCTTGACCCAGATCTCTCTCCTGGTCCCAATCCACCCTGGCCCTGGCCCAGCTGATTTCCAGCCTCCCAGCCAGATCGCCCCAGGCCAGCCCCAGGCCTCAGGCTGCTGGTAGCTGCCCCTGTCTTCTGAATCACAAACCAATTGGTAAAAACTGGGGTGTCCTTTCCTTAGGCAACAATTAGCCTCCACTTGGCAGGGGACCTGGGGGGGCGGTGAACAAGAAGGAAGAGTCTTTTGCAAACAGGAACTTGATTGCAAGCATGGCGTATTTCAAAGGATGTTTTTGCATGTGTGCACTGATTCTTTCACTTAGCTTGCCTGAGATTGAGGGGAAAAATTCATCTCCCTGCAACTCTTTGCTATTTGGGCCTGTCCAGTTTGAGATTACTAAAACCTATGTTCTTCCTCTGTGGGAGATCCAAGAGCCTTGATAAAAGGGATATCAATGGATAGAGAAACTTTAAAGAGACTGGAGGGCATATTTTTAAGACTTTTCAGACACTATTGTTTTATAAACATCTCTGTATTTTATTGCATTTTGCTGATTGTTTTGTTTAAGATTTAATTTGGCTGGTTTTAAGTTCATATTTTAATGTATTCCATACTATTCTGTAACACTGAATCATTTTAATGTACTGGGTTTTAACTACTGTTATATTCTGTTGCTTTTCCCCTATAACTATACTGAACAAATATTATTGAATAAGCTCATATTAAAAAAAAAACAGCCTTTTTTCTATTTTGATGTTGGAAATTGTCACATAAAGAATGGATAGACTTCATCAAAACTGGTTATGATTGTATAACAACCTTTGGAAATTTAATGAGCTAAATATCTCAAATTGATTTTAAAGGGTCTTTAGACATGATTTTTAGATTGTTTTTCAAAAGCTGATCATTTTGCCTGCCTCTAATAGGAGGTAAGGTCCATTTTAGTAGCTGAAGTGAAATACTGTCTCTCTCTCTCTTCTATTTCCCTCTTATCTCTAACTATTGTAGTTTTCCTCTTAGAAGGTAAATTTTGTATGCACCTGCAGTTAGAAATTTTTGGGGTACGGGATGCTTATATTTAGTGATCAATTGGGGAGACTAGTCCCCCAATCATCATGGGGGGGATTGTGATTTTTAGATTTTCTCCATCTTGCTTAGTCTAGTACCCAGGAATGTACACACCCACACTACACTGGCATGTGCTAGCAAATGACAAATCAGAAACAACTGACTGTCCCCTAGGCTGTCCTAAACCAAGCTTGAGCCATCATTGGCACATGTGAGAAGCAGGAAGTGATGTAGAGAACTGTGCGCCAGTTCAATCCTGGAACTCGAGCCTGGAGGAGCTCCCTCAGACAGCTTCCTTAATCGGTCATAAGTGGTGAGTGATAAGATTGACTCCCGGGGACAGCTGGGTAGCTCAATGGATTGAGAGCCAGGCCTAGAGACGGGAGGTCCTAGGTTCAAATCTGGTCTCAGACCCTTCCCAGCCGTGTGACCCTGGGCAAGTCACTTGACCCCTACTGCCTAGACCTTACCACTCTTCTGCTCCAAGACAGAAGGTAAGGGTTTAAAAAAAAAAAAGATCAACTCCCCTTTCCCTTGGCTCTCAGGGCAAGGTTGCCCTTGGCCAAGGCCTTGAACTCCTGCCTGGCTCAGTCTGAGCCGGAACAGTTTAAATTAACTCTTTTTTTAAAATTTCTTACTCCTTCTGTGATTAAACACCATTAAATTCCATTCTGACTTGAGTTTTTAATTTAGGATTTAAGAAATTAAATCCTTGGTGACCAATAATTATTACATTCAGGCTCAACCCTAAATTTACCCCCTTACAATTTACTCCATCCTATTTATTCTTTAGAATTTTAGCCACCAGAAATGTAGACACACCCACTTAAGGATTAAGTGTGGGGGAGGACAGTCTATGACTCATGTGTGCTAGCAAGTGACAAATCAGAAACAACTGACTGCCCTCTGGGCAGGCCAAAGCAAAGTTTAAACCACCATTGTTACACATATGGCACAGGAAGTGACACAAAGAACTGCCTTTAAATTTCATGGTCACTTCCTGTGAGGACATCTTTGCCTTGGAACTTGACTCGGGCTGGAGATCTCAGACTGCTTCCCTTTGGACTGTCATGTGGTTAGTGAAAAGGCTGACTCCCTTTCCTTGGCATTTCTGGAGACACCAACTTCTGGAAAGGCCCCTCATCTTGGAGAAGGCCTCGTGGCTGGAATCTATGTTAAATTTAATCCTCTGGGAGCCCCCCTTGCTGGAGCCTATGAATTCCTGCCTGGTTCAGACCAGGGCAGAGCAGTTACCTCTGTTTCTTTCTCTCTCTCATTTCCTTAATTTCTTCTCACTATTTATAAATAAACTACCAAAAAAGCCATTCTGACTTGAGTAATTCATTGGGATTTAGTAATTAAGTATTCAGTCCAACCATAACTTTTACCTGTTATAATACGGAAGAACAGAGATTTTCTGGAACTCTCCTCAAAGAGGGGAAGCTCCATACTTTAGTCCCCATAAATTTCTCTAGTGAAACCTCACAGAAGCTGCTTCAGATTGAACAGAATCCTTAGAGTATCAAGTCAAAAAATGTAGTCCAGGAGAAAAAATGTAATTTCACCCCTCATGCCATGAGAAAGAGGATATTTGACAGGACTGGATAAAATCATAACAAAATTCACTTTGGAAAAACAGAAGATCAACCATATCAAGGAAGATGATGAAAAGAAGCCAGGATAGCTGGGGAGCAGCACGGCCAGAGCTCAGAGCAGATCACAAGCCAGCTGTCATCCTAAACCTGGGGGACTGGTAAGATAAGGACATAAAACAATGGAACAGGCTAAAGAAAATACCTCCAGTCAAGTGGAAAACAAGCAATTTGGGAGAAAATTCCTTATTTGGTAAAAACTGCTAAGAAAACTGTAATGCAGCCTGGAAGGAAAAGAGGCTCAGAGCCTAAGCCTACACAATACTCTACTAGACATGGTTTAAGCAAATGTGAGCTTAATGTTAAAGATGACACTATAACAAGGTAGGAGAGAAACATCTCATACATATCTCACTGCTACAGGGAAATGTATGTAGAATAATAATTTATTTTCTCCCTGATTATAGATAAAAACAACTTCTCACATTCATTTTTTTTTTAGTTCCAAATAGTCTCCCTGAGTGAGCAATCTGATCTAGACTTTACCTGAGCAATCACATAAAATATTTTTCCTCATTAGTCATTTGTGAAAGAAATCTCAAACCAAAGAAAATAAAAGGAAGGAAAAAAGGGAAACAAGTTTTCGTCTGAATTCAGAGTCCATCGGTTCTCTCTGGAAGCAGATGGTTTTTCTCATGAGTCCTTTGGGATCGTCTTACAACCCTAAACTCCTGAGAACAGCCAAGTCGTTCACAGCTTCTGACCACACAGTGTTGTTGTTAGCCTACAAAATGTTCCCCTGCTTTTGCTCATACTTCTCAACAATTTATGGAAGTCTTCCCAGGTTTGTCTGAAATGTTGCCTATTATTTCTCATAGCCCAACAGGGTTACACTATTATCACACACCACAACTTTTTCAGCCATTGCCCAGTTAATGAATGTCCTTCTATTTTCAATTCTCTGCTACTACAAAAAGACTTGCTATATAAATATCTTTGTAAAAATAGGTTCTTTCCCCCTGTTAGGGATCTCTATGATACATTCCTAGACCAAAGAGTATGCACAGTTTGAAAGCCTTTTGGGCAAATTTCCAAATAGTCAATCAATGGATGACTACTCCATCAACTATGCATGAGTGTACACAGGTCTCTGACATGATCATTTCCTTTTTCTGGCACAATGGCAAAATTGTCAGGTGTGAGAGGTACTTTTTAGTTCAAGGGCACAAGTGCTTAGCTAAACTCAAGATAGAGATAATACCAAAAAATTGGAAAACTTTGATTCCTTAAAACAGAAAAACTTCTGCACAGAACCTTAACCTCTGTTTGCCTCAGTTTCCTCCACTGTGAGATAAAGAGAATAATAACATTTACCCCAGAGTGTTATTATGCAGATGGCTAAAAGCAGATTTTTAGGAGAACATAAAGTACTCCAGTCAGTCTGTATCCCATTCTTTGCCACTGAGCAGGATGCCTTGGGGACAAGGCCAGGATGTCTCCCTCAGGACCTCCCTAATCCTATTTGCAGAGAAAACTCCCAAGCCTTCCAGAAACTCACCCCTTTCTCTCCAGCCTGTTCAACAAGGGAAGGACTAGACCAGTGTGGAATTCTACTGAACAGAGAAGGAATGTTCCCAGTTGCTGGTTCTGGTACAAACAGGTCTGTGCAAGAACACTCAAAGCTCCTATTCTGAGAAAAAGGTCCCATTTCTGTGTGTGGGTCCTTCCTGGGCTCACCCCAAACTCCTCGGACTCTCTCTAGGTCAGGGAGCTCAGCAGCAGGCCAGTGAGGGGGTCACTCTTTGGAATGGATACAAAAGCTACAGGGGAGCTCTTTGGGGGCCTCCCCAGCTGCCTGATTCTGGCTGTCACAGGTGTGATTTTTAATTTCTCTCCATCTCGCTTGGTCTAGCACCCAGGAATGTGCACACCCATATTACACAGGCATATGCTAGCAAATGACAAATCAGAAACAACTGACTGGCCCCCTGGGCTGTCTCTAAGCCAAGCTTGAGCCACCATTGGCACATGTGAAACTCAGGAAGTGAGGTAGAGAACTGCCTCTGGAGTTCTCGTCATTTCCCGTGGAGAGGGCTGAGTGGCAGTTCAATCCTGGAGCTCCAGCCCTGCAGACAGCTTTCCTTCAGATTGGTCACGTGAGTAATAAGGACTGACTCCCTATTTTCCCTTGGCTCTCCAAGGCCTTAAACTCCCACCTGGCTCAGCCTGAGCCAGAGTGATTTTGAGTTAACTCCTTTCCCTCTCTCTTAATTTCTTCCTCCTGTTGTAATTAAAGCACCATAAAACTCCATTCTGACTTGTTTTTCATTTAGGATTTTATAAATAAAATCTTTGGCAACCAAATAATTATTGCATTCAGTCTCAACCAGGTAAGGGCCCTGACCATTCCTATAGCAGGCTCCATTGACATATACTCACCTTCCAGCCTCTTCCTCTCCCTTCACACCTCCCTCCTTTTCCTCTGACCCAGAGACATAGGCCTCCTGGCTGACCCTTGGCCAAGATGTTTCATGGTCTGATTCTGGGTCTTTCCAGGGGCTGTCTGTCTCTCTTTAAGGAATGTTCTCCCTCTTGCCTCTGGCCTCAGAGTTTCCTTCGAGTCCCAGCTGAATCCTTCCCTCAGGAACCAATGAACAACCCAGAACCCTGAGAGCTCCCCCCCCCAATGCCTGCCTCTGTCCTGCCTACACAGAGCTTGTTTGGACACGTCTGCTGAGGGGACTCCTTGGTCAGACTTGGGGGGCCTGGAAGATGGCCGATGACTTCTCCCTTCCTTTGTGTTGAGCAGTGACTCGAGGGAACAGATGAAAAGAAGCAGAGGAAGAGGGTATGAGTGTCGCTAGACAAGCAGAGAAAGCAAAGACAGTATTCCTAGACAGGAGCTGGAATGCACTTACCCGGGCTGTGTGTCTGTCCCTCTCCAAGGCCATCCCTGGGACTCCAGGCTCCCTGTAGAGGAAGCAAAGTAGCCCCAGTGAGTCCCTCTGGTGAAGCTCCTACATCTTTTCCAGGTCTTGTCTCTGTCAGGGTTAAATGAGGAGTTTGAACAGAAAAAGGGAGAAGCATTGAATCATTTTAGTTTTAAAGAGAATATAGTAGAGGAGTAAATTCATGTCAGCCCTTCAGGCAAAAGGAAAGGAGATGTCCAGCAGCTTTTACTATTAACAGTTTAGTTTCATTGAAGCAAAGACAGTAAAAGAGTAAAATGAATCACCAAAGGAGAGAAATACAGGCAAGACATAAAGAAAATTTTCTAATGTCTATATGAAATAGAATAATAAACTGAAACTGTTTCTTATTGAAATCAAGAAGTAAACTCATGCAAACTGTTTCTTTTGCAATGACTGCTGTCCTCTGACTGGCGGTGACTAGAGAGAAGTGCTAAGGGAACCTAAGGCTGCTTATTTATAATGGAGATAGAAATGAAAAATGCTGAGGGATGCTGCCACTCAGAGATACTGGTACACGGGGATGCTGCCACACAGGGAAACTGCTCTAGATAGATACTGGGGAATACTCTGGGGTTTGCCTACTGATCCCTACTGATGGCTGATGGATCAATCAATTTCCTAACCTCCTTCCTCTCTCACTCACTCCCTTAACTGTAGCATACCAGGCATGCTAGCATCTGGGAAGTATGACTGATGTATTGATATTGTATTACCAGACACATGGTCAGACCTCTTGATGGTCATTGTATGGAAAGGGACAGTCCGAAGTTCTAGCATAGGACTGGCAAATTCATGGGCTGGGCCTTGATAGCCATGTTGCCTCAGCTTAGCTCAGCTCAAACTACATTCATTTGCAAAGCGCAGGTTGGATTAATCTCCACCTCTTTGATCTCATAATTGTCAATTCAACCAATGTTAAAACCTATGTCATGTTACATATTCGTGGATCACCTCCCAATACACATTCTTAAAACCTCCAATAAATACTGGGGAACTAGCGTGAAACTCCCTCTCTTACTTTCCCTCTCTTCCCTCCTCATCTCTTATTCCCTCTTCTCTTACAGCTCTTACTTCCCTGTATCTTCAAAGTGCTTCCTACTAATGCTGAGACTCTCTTGTCTATAGGAGGCACAAAGGAGTTGTGACTCCCCCCTTTTCTAGTGACGCTGTCGCCCCCAAAGCTTCCTATTAATGCTCAGACTCTCTTCTCTACAGGAGTATCAATGAGTTGGTAGTCCCCACCTATTCTCTTAATCCTCTTATTTCCTCGGAGTTCTTGTTACTCCCCATGTGTTTCAACTTTTGCCTTTGAGTCTATATTATTCTCCCATTTCCTTAGTCTCCCTTCTCCATCTCAGGTTATTATCCACAGATAAATAATATAGGACTCCCGTGGGGGGGTCGCTATATCAACCACCCTCTTCTGGAAGTCTTTGGCTCCCCCCCACAGTGGACTAAAAAATATTCTTTTCTTTTCCTTTTCAAGTCAAGGGATTTAGTGGGATAACAGGATGGGAAACTGAGGTGAGAGGGATGAGGAAGTCCCTAATCTAAATGAGGGATCGAGAAAGTAGTCCAGTCACAAATTGTGACTCTTATACAGTTAGGAAGATGGAGGACAAAAGCAGTTCAAAATCTTCTTTCTTCTTCTTCACAAAATCAGCCTGGCTTGTCTCCTTTCTCAGCTTCAACCCCAGAGAAAAACAAATTTCAAAGTCTCTCAGTTTCTCCTGGCCAGCTCAACTCTCAGATAGACCACCAACTCAAAGCCAAGTTTATCCTTCTTCTCAATTTCAACTGTCCAAAGCCAGAGAACCACAAAGCCAAGTCAGCTCCACCAGAGTCTTTCAGCCTCCAGAGAGAGTGATTCCAAGTCCAGACCAGTCTCTCTGGTCAATTCAACTGCCAACTCCTGGGAACATTGTTTTGGAAACTCCTTCTTTTGATTGACAGATGGGTCTCCATTTTCCTGCATCTTGGTTTACAAGCTCTCTCTCTCCCCAGCCTCTACTACATATACTAGCTGCTCCCCAGCAGTCCAGGTGGGGCTCCCTTGGCCAGAGGACAGTCCTCCCGGTGGGGAAGGCCCTCCTCCTCCCTCAGCCTCCCATCCCTGACTGCAGGGACTCCTGGGCTCTCTTCCCTTTCCTGCCAGCCCCCATTCAGCCCCTCAGGTAACTTTCCTCTGGCCCAGCCTCCTCATCAAATCCCCCAGGATGCTCTCTGGCAGTCCCAGTCCTGATGGCCCCATCCCCCTCGTCCCTGCCACCCACTTGGCCCCGGGACACACCAGCCTCCTGGAGGGGTGTGTGTGTGTGTGAACAGCACCTCCAGCTCCCCGCCTGGAGCACCTTCTCTGGCTGTCCCCCACTTAACGGCTCATAGGCTCTCCCTCCCTGGCTTCCCTACTGTGCAAAATACAATCCCGACTCCTCCAAGAAGCCCTCCTGAACTCCTCCTCACTCTCCGCCCTGTGTCCGCTCCTTATTGCTTGAATAGAGCCTGCTTGGGATGACTCTGAGGCTGCCCAAGGGCGGGGGAGCAGGAGCTCGGGGGTCCGGGGCCCCGAGGCTGGGAGGCAGGACTCCTGGGTCCTAGCATGGCTCGGTAAAACTGCACCCAGTCCTGGTCCCTCCCCGCAGGTCGTTTTAGGAGCAAAGAAGGTTCCGAAGAGGAAGCCGAAGACCCCAGCCAAGCCCCGTCAGACACCAGAGCAGCCCCGGGATACACTGAATCCCACAGGAAACTCGGTCACCCTGGAGCTGTCGATCCCGCTCCGCTCCCGGCCTAGCCAGCCCCGCCGAGCGGCAGCGTCCCAGGATGCGGGGGGGGTGTGGTGGGGGGAGGGGCTCCTGGTTTTAGGAGGCTGTAGGAGGCCCAGGAGGGAGGTATCGGCCCCAGAGGGATTCAGCCACGTTTTCTGCCGCCCGCCCTCCACGAGGCTCCTCCTCCTCTCCCTCCCCCTCGGTCCTCGTTTCCCGCAGACCCCGCCACCACGTCATAATTACCGAGGCTGGAGGCCCGCGGAGGAGGAACTCTCACAATCTACTGACAACAGTTAGAAAAAGCTTTGGAAGTGGAGGAGGGGAGAAACTTGTGGCGAGCTTCACTTCCGGCTTCCCGGAGGCCTTTGCGCAGCCTATTTTGGCGATTGATTGCTCCGCCCCGCCCCGCGGCGCTGGCCCTCCCCCTCTCCCCTCCTCCTGAGCCTCCCTTCCCGGCCCCCCCCCCCCCCCCCCCCGCCTTCAATTCTCCCCGCCCACTGAGGGTCGGCCCCGGCCCCGCCCCCGCTCCTCCCCTATGGGTCTTTGGGCCTCTGGAGCCTGTGCTCGCCCCGCTTACTGTAGGGCGCTCGGGTCTCCTGGCTTTCCCGGGGCCTCCGGCGTCCCCAGTTCCCAGCTCTTCTCTCTCCTAACACAGCTCGGGGCGCTGCGCTTTCCTTGGGGTCTCTGCATTCCCGCTTTGTGCGAGGCAGGAGGGGGGCCTCGAGGGCACCGCGCGGGGTATTCTGGGTAGCAGATCGATCTCCAGGTGGGCTCTGGTGCTCCGATGGGGTCTTTCTCTGGCTCTGCTTCCCGAAGCCAGTCAGGAAGATGCCGGGAGGAGGCCCGAAGGGGGATCCTGGTCCGGTCCAGCCAGATCCGGGCCTTTTCCGGTGTCGGGATCCCTTTCTCCGTAGCCTGTCAAGGAAGCCTCCTTCTGCCCAGTCTCTGCGAGGCTTCCTGGAGCCTCTCCACCGCCATCACGCTGTTTCCTTCTTCCCGGCATCCTCCCCGCTTCCCTGCTTTCTCTCCAACTTTCCCGCAGCCTCCTCAGGCTTCACCTTCCCCCGCATATCTTCCCTCTTCTCCGCTGCCATTTGGCCCTCTTTCCACTTTCTCAGGCTCCGGTCTTCGCCCCTCCCCCTCTAGGTGGTTTCTCTTTCCTCCTTGTATTCCCCTCCCCCCTCCCCCCCCTCCTCTAACTGGGCCTCCCTTCTCAGAGGGTCTTTGGGAGTCGGGAGGGGAGGGGAGGGGAGGGCAGGGGCGGAGGCGGGGCTGGTGGAGATGGAGGAGGCCTCAATTTAGGATGCTATGAGAGAAATTCTCTGAGCCTGAGCTGGAACCACTTCCTGTCTCACATGTACCACTGGTAGCTTGAACTTGGCTTTGGACAGCCCAGGGGTCAGCCAGTTGTTCCTGATTTGTCACTTGCTAGCACACGTGGGTCATAGACCTTCCTCCCCCACACTTAATCCATAAGTGGGGTGTCTACATTTCTGGTGGCTAAAATTCTAAAGACTAAGCAGGGTGGAGTAAATCTATAATTCACAGGAATGAGGGGAGATCTCTTCTTGTCCCCCCCCCCCTTTACCCAGCATCCTTTTCAGGCCAATGTTTGGCGCTCTCTCCCCGGAAGTATAGTCATGTGACATAAAGCTAGCAGGCTCGGGAAACAGGTAAGACCAGGAGGTTTCCTTCAGACAATAGAGTCAATTAAACACATTTCTAATAAGTACACTGGAAAGCATAGAAACGACTGGAGTTTTCTTAAAAAGAGAAGTCGTACCAATATCTAAAGGCCATCAAACATTTCAGCTGATGGGGATAAACTAGAAGCCTTTTGAATTGGATCAGGGATGAAGAAAGGATACTCATTGTCATCAGTCTGAGTTCATTTTGGCAGACAGTATTATGGGAAAGGAACTTGCTATTTCCCAACAAAAATCCTGGGATAGCTGGCAAGCAGTTGTCAAAAACTAAGCCTCCATCAACATTCACACCATATACTGACAGGAGGTCAACATTTCTACCCATTTTTGGCAGACATGTTCATAGCAGAAGGAAGTTAGGCAAGCAAATAACTCCGGTGTCATCCCTGGAAGTTAAAGGTAAAGTTTATATAATGAAAGCAGAGACAGAGAATTATATGACATAAAGTGGATAATTTTCATGACAGCAAATGAAAAGTTTTGCTCAAAAGAAACCCAAACAGGATTAGAAAGAGCAGAAAACCAGAAATGTTTGTAGTGACTTTTCTCCTAAAGGTCTCATCTATAAAACATTTAGTGAATTGAGTCACATTTATAAAATTGCAAGTCATTTCATAATTGATAAAGTGATAATTGATTTTGTTGTCTAGTTTATGTACAATATACATTATAGCAATAATCTTACAATGGAAGCTGGCATGTCTGTAGATATGTTTAGCAATGCACTGTTTCTGTTCTTCAATTATTTTCTGCATGTACCATATTTTGTATTTGTGATGTTCCTTAATTATTGTCATTATGTGTCTGCTATGGACTGCCTAAAACCCCTAATGGATGTTAAGCTATGTGACATTATGGCTTATGTAGCCCTGGCTGTAATCTGTGCCTGTGTGGTCTATATGTCTCATGTCTCTGTATGCCTATGTGTTATGTGTCTAAAATATCTGGTGACCTGGTTTAGAAGGGATGACATGAAGATGATGGTTATGCAAATGAAATTCCAACTAGATACCCTCGACCACTTAATAAATCTGAATATGACTCAAGGCTTTAAACAAGATACCAACAGATTAAACAATAATGGGAAAAACTTAAATAGGCAAGATAAAGAGGAAGCAGCAGGAATGATTTTTTATTTTTATTTATTTTTTAGATAATAGGAGACAGGTAGGAGCCAAATTTGAGATACTTGTCTGTATTTTCACAAAGAGTGTAGATACAAGGAAGGCCTATGTCTTAGCATCTGTCAAGCTTTGCAACCTCGAGTCTCACACTAGGTTCAAGTCATTTGCATTGGCTTAGAATTTTCATCAACCCCATCGGGAATGGTTGGTCTCTGAACTTGTGCTTGATTGTGTAACATTTAAAAGAGTGGTTGGCATAAACTGTGACCATGGAAATATGGTTTACATCAAAAATAAAGTGGTCGCCAGGGAAAAATTCCCAATCAGTCTTTAATCCACTTACCACAAGATTTGTCCCAAGCAACATTCTAGTGTTCAGAGAGACCCACCAGTTCAGCTCCTGAACTCCACTTCAGCTTCCAACACTGAATTCTTCCTGAACTCTCCTAAACTGGTTCAGACAGCTCCTTTTAAAGAGAATTTTCTTCTATGTCACCTTCCCTAAGTTCTCACATCTACCAATTACAGTAGACATTTTCCAAAGGACAAACCATTCTTAATTCACACCTGAGTAGACTAAACTTTTGAGTAAGTTCACACCTCTTTGCCCCTTGCAAGTTTGCAAATTGCTTAACCTTCATAGGTACGTAGCACCTCTTTGTATTAGATCTAAAAATAGACTTAGCTTAAGTGCTTGGCCTCACTATAAGTATGGGTTAAGTACTTTTTCATTGTTCAGTAAAGAGTTTACAACTTTATCTTCCCCTAAAGTATGCTTAAGTATGGGTGGAGTAGAGTTCTCACATTCCTGACTAAGTCCCTTCATTGTTTAAAATGGGGAATGGTCTTAACCAAGTGTTCTGAAGTAGGGTCTGAGAATTTTTAAGATTCACAATCCCCCCTGATGATCATTGGGAGACTAGTCTCCCCATCATAGTTTTAAGTTATTTGTTAATCCTCTCAACTTGGCCTGAGCTCTGGGGATGATATGGAACATGAAATTTGGGAGTTATTCCCAAGCAAGAATATATCTGATTTAGGACAGAATCAGTAAAATGACTTCCTTTATATGAATCAATACGTGCTGGTAGTCCAAAGTGAGGAATAATTTCTTTTAAAAGTATCTTAGCAACAAAATCTGCTGTGGCTCGGGTTGCAGGAAATGCTTCCGGCCATCTGGTTAGTTGATCTACTATTACTAGACAAAATTTATAACTTCCAGCATTTGGTATTGTTATGAAATCTATCTGTAGATGTTCAAAAGGTGTGTAAGCCAGAGGACGCCCACCAAACGCTTTGCCACGAAATGCACGTTGGTTATTGTAAGGTAGCACAGAGAGAAGCTGGTCAGTTTTCCTCCCCCCTCCCAACACAAATAAGCATAAAAAAGACCAAACTCCTGCCCTAGCCTTCTCTCATCTCCTTTGGGGGTAGGCTTCCTAGTAATTCCAATTTCAGTCCATAGTTCTGTGAGTGATACTCTCTGCTTGCCCCTTCCTCATCCTCTTCTCTATTCAGACTCCGTTAACTATCACATTCTCCCATCCAAGAGGCACACCTCTAGGAATTATGTTCTTTTTTCTTATTTTAATTTAAAATATTTTTCCATAGTTAGTTAGTGGTAGTCTCTCGGTGACCGAGAATGACAATTGTCTTTGTGCATTATCATCTATTGATGTACCCTCCTGTGGCTTTGGAGTCCAAAGGCTGAGGTGCACAGTTTGTAGCACATGGGGCATGGGACGCCAGTTGTTACGGGAGGTGCAGTTGTGGCCTGGTGTCGGCGTTCATGCGCAGCGTCAAGACGTCGATGTCGCTCATCTTCAAAGGTGGTGGCAGCATGGTGAACGTGGGCTCGCCAGCTGCTTCTGTCAGAGGCAGCAAGTTCTAGTTGCTTTGGTGTCATGCCAGCCCACTTCAAGTTGGACTTTAGCTGATCCTTGAATCTTTTCTTTGGTCGGCCTTATTTCCTGAGTCCAGCTGACAGTTCACCATAGAATACCTGTCTTGGTATTCGCTGTGGGTCCATGCAGATGGCGTGTCCAGACCATCGTAGCTGGGTTTTGAGGACCAGGACTTTGATGCTGGTGGAGTTGGCTCTGTCGAGGACTTCCTGGTTGGTGATTCGGTCCTGCCATCGGATCCTCATGATTGACCAGAGAGAGTGTTGGTGGAATTGCTCCAGCTGTTTCATGTGCTTCCGGTACAGCGTCCATGTCTTGCAACCATACAGGAGCGAGCTGAGGACCACTGCGTTGTACACTTTGAGCTACGTCGCAGTGCTTACACCTCTGTGTTGGAGGACTTTGCAGCGCAGCCGCCCAAGTGCCTGGCTGGCCTTTTGGATCCTGGCATTGATCTCGTGGTCTAGGGACCCGTCGTTGGTGATGGTGCTGCCCAGGTACTTGAAAGTGTTGACGTTAGAAAGCTGCGTGCCCTCGATTGTAATGCACGGCTGGTTCGTTGGCCTCCCTGGTGCAGGTTGGAACAGCACCTCTGTTTTACTGAGGCTGATAGTCAGGCCAAACAGTTTTGTTGCGGTGGAGAACCTGTCCACAATGGTTTGGAGATGATTTTCTTGGTGGGCCATGAGAACACAGTCATCTGCGAAGAGAGCTTCCAGGATGAGTCTCTCTGTTGTCTTTGTTTTTGTGGTCAGGCGGCGAAGGTCGAATAGTGAGCCATCCAGTCGGTATTTGATTTAGACGCCCAGGTCTACATCCATCACAGCATCATGATTCATAATTACACATACACACACACACACACACACACACACACACACACACACACACACACACACTCTCTCTCCTCCTCCCTCCCAAAGCTTACAAGTAGTTCCACTGGGTTAGAGGAATATCATTGTTCCAAATCTACTTCTATGTTATTCCTATTTGCAGTAGAGCAATCCTTTAACATTTAAAGCCTAATCACATCCCCACCTCACTACATGATTGATCATATGTTTTTCTTCTATGTTTCTGCTCCCACAGTTCTTTCTCTGGATGTGGATAGTGTTCTTTCTCACAAGTCCCTTGGGATTGTCCTGGATCACTGCATTGTTACTACTAACAAAATCAGTTACTATTGATTGTGCTACAATGTATCAGTGTCTGTGTACAACGTTCTGGTTCTGTTCCTTTCACCCTACATTATTTCATGGAGGTCTTTCCAGTTCACATGGATTTTTAAAAAATATTGTTTAATTTTTTTATGGAATTCCTCCATTTTTTTATTCCTTTCAGCTCAATAATATTTCATCACCAACATATACCACAATTTGTTCAGCCATTTCCCAATTGATAGACATCCCCTCATTCCAATGTATTTTACCACGACAAAAGATTGTGGCTATAAATATTTTTGTACAAGGCTTTTTCCTTATTATCTATTTGGGGTACAAAACCAGCAGTGTTTTTGTTGGGTCAAAGGGTTGACAGTCATTTAAAGCCCTTTGTGCATAGTTCCAAATTTTCCTCCAGACTGGTTGGACCAATTCACAACTCTACTAGCATAGTATTAGTGTCCCAATTTTGCCAAATCCCCTCCAACATTTATCACATTACTTTGCTATTGTAATAGATAATATTTGGAGGGTATATTTGATGGATAGTAGATAACTAATGGATCAGGTAGTTATCTTCCTTTGCTTATCCTCCTCCCTCTATACCTCCCTTCCTCCCCTCTTCAAATCCCCCCTCCTGCCCTCTTCTTCCCTTCAGTTTCCCCTCTGCCTTCTTCTTCAGTCTCCTTCTAAGTCACTCAGAGTGAGCTGTGATGTTTCAGTGGAAATGCTCTTTTCTCTTCTTTGTCTCAAGTGAGGGTTTGTTGGGGAAAAAAAAAAAGATAAAGGATAAGGTAAGAGGAGTGGGATTTCCCTATTATCTATAATGAATGTTAGGTTGGAGTATATTGAGAGAAATGGCAATTCAGTCACTAGCATGAAACAGTCAGAGAGAATTACATGGACTATTGTCCTTCTGCCTTCAAATCAGCCAGGCCACCGCCAACTTGATTATCCCAGGTCCCAGAGAAACCCAGCTTCTTCCTTCAGGGTCACCATCAGCCCAAAGCCTCAAAACAGTCACCTTAGGCTTGGTTCCCAAACTGCTTTTCCTGGTAACATTCCAAATGGAATTTTCCTTTGATTGACAGCTGATTCATCTCCAGCTTCTGTTCTTTGCATGCATGCCTCTTCCACACTGTCCTATTGGTCAATCTGCTAGGTGTGAGGTGGTATCTCAGAGTTGTTTTAATTTGCATTTCTCTAATCAGGAGCAATTTACACTTTTTCGTGTGCTTATTGATCGTTTTGATTTCATCACAGGAAAACTGCCTATTCATGTCTCTTGAACATTTGTTGATTGGTGAATGACTTGATTTTTTTGTAAATATGACATAGTTCCTGATATATTTTGGAAATTAAACCTTTTACAGAGTTTTGTTATCAAAATATTCTCCCAGTATGTTGCTTTCCTTCTAATTCTGTTTGCATTGGTTTGGTTTGTACAAAACCTTTTAAATTTGATATAATCAAAGTCATTCATTTTATATTTTGCAATGTTCTCTATCTCTTGCTTGGTCTTAAATTCCTTCCTTTCCCACGGATATGACAGGTATACTAATCTATATTTACCTAATTTATTTATAATTTCACTCTTTATATTTGTCATTTACCCATTTTGAATTTATCTTGGTATAGGTTGTGTGTGATTATCTATTCATAAAAATAGTCACTTTGGCACCCAGGGTATTCTGGACTCTGTTAAGAGAGAATGGATAGCCCCTGGGATAACTATTATAGCTTCTAAAGTGTGAACAGCCTGCCCTACATGCCAAGCATATAACCAACATGATTTTTGTGGAAAAGCCTTTGGTGGGCGTCCTCTGGATTACACACCTTTTAAATATCTACAGATAGATTTCATAACAATGCCAAAGGCTGGACAATATAAATTTTGTTTAGTCATAGTAGATCAACTGACCAGATGGCCGGAAGCATTTCCTGCGACCCGAGCCACAGCGGCTTTTGTTGCTAAGGTGCTTTTAAAAGAAATTATTCCTCACTTTGGCCTACCAGCACATATTGATTCAGGTAGAGGAAGTCATTTTACTGATTCTGTCCTAAATCAGATATATTCTTGCTTGGGGATAACTCCCAAATTCCATGTTCCATATCATCTCCAGAGCCAAGTTGAAAGAATAAACAGAGATCTTAAAACTATAATTGGCAAATTATGCACTGAGACACATCTAAAATGGACTGAAATTCTTCCTCTGGCCCTATTTTATCTTAGAAGCAGGCCTAGAGGAAACCTACACATCTCACCATTTGAGATGCTTTTTGGACATCCACCTATACAGGCTAAACCTTTCTCCCCTGCATATACATCACTATTAGGGGGATACTACTATTTCTTCCTATATGCAGGAAATACAGCACAAACTGCATGAAGTTCATGAATCCAGAGCTGCAGTACAAGCCGGACCACTAGACTTTTCTCTTTATGACCTGAACCCAGGCGATAAGTTGTATATTAAAAATTTCCAGCATACTGGAGCAACTCAACCTTCCTGGGAAGAGCCATTTCAAATATTGCTAACTACTCCAATATCTATAAAGATTGGAGAGGACTCTTGGATTCATTGCTCACATGTGAAAGGAACATCTTCTGTTGAGACTCATTGACTGTATACTATCACATGAATTGGAGATAATAATCCATTGAGAAGTAGATGCTGTTTTTCAAGAACACATTGAATTCATGATTTTTTTCCTTTCCCCCTTATTTATATTATTGCTTTTCTTTTATTTTGATGAGAATATTTGATTTTTTTTCATTTCTCGTACTTAAGGTACATACAATGTTAGTTTTGCTATAATATTAATACATACCCAGACAGCTTTAGACTGTGGGGACCCACCATTTATTGATAAGTGTTATGGGACTGTGATTAATGTTTGTGTCTGATTCTAGGAAATGGGATAAAAACAAAGAGCACAGAATTAACTTGAATAGTGCCAAAAAGAGCACACAGGGAAACTAATGTGAAACTCAAGGTTGCAATGCTTGACATATGTTAAGTCATAGGACTTCCTTGTATCTACACTCTTTCTGTACTCAGATAAGTACCAAAGTTTAACTATCATCCTGGCTCCCCATATCCCTGAGAATGACAAAAAATAAGACCAAGGAATGACACTTCCCTATCAAAATAAAATTCTAGTTTCTTTTCTTCTTATAGTATGGCAACTTCCTGCAGTCTTGGCTGCAAATGGGAAAGTGAAATATTACTGAATTCTGTCCCACAGACTTGTGGATAGAAACTACTTTAAATTGGAGCTATACAAGGGGTTATTAGAAATTTATTAAACCTAAATAAGGGTCTATTTTGAATTTTTTCTTTCTTTCCATTTTTTCCTTTCCTTATTTTTTTGTTGTTTTTCTCTTCTTTTGATAATTGACTCATACAACCCCATAACTCATCATTGCATCCTGAGCTGAACTGGATGCTTTTTTTTTAACACCCACTTTATGGGGGGGGTTGTATTGTAATAAAAATCCAAAATTTTGAATTTTTGTTTGAAAAATTTTGTTTGAGAAAGATCTTCAAGGAAGACACTTACTAATTCCTAAATCCAGAGAATGAACTGTTGCAGAAAGATACCAGAAAATCCACACTACATCAAGAAGATCAAGCATGAACTTTGGATGTGGTTGATTGAACTGAAGTTTGATTGAACATGTAAATGTACACTTTCATGCCAAAGGGGACTGCCCCTAATTTGGCTTTTTCTCAATGTGCCTAGCAAAACATTGGTTTTGCTTTCTCTCTTTTCTATTTCTATCTAACTATTGTAAATTTCATCTTAGAAGTTGAATATTGTATACATCTGTAGTTAAAAGTGCTTTAGGACTACAAGATGATTATGTTAAATGACCAATGGGGAGACTAGTCTCCCAATGATCATCAGAGGGGATAGTAAACTTTAAATTACTCCACCCCACTTAAACCTTATTTTAGGGGAAGATAAAGTTGCAATCTCCTGATTGAACAATTAAGGCATTGGAATGTCAATAATTTTATTTTATTAAATTTTGTTTCATATTTTAAATCCACAATATCATGGTATTTTAAAATTTTTGCTTTATAAGAATTTTTGGAAAAACTTTATAGAGAAAATGATGCTAATTACAAATTTCTACAGAACAAAGACATTATTTTCTTACTAAATTAACTCCACATTAGATCCAGTTAACATGAAATGAATTAAGGCTTCAAGAATAGTTAGAATTTTTAAAACCTGAAGTATGTAATATTGTTGTAAAGCAAATGATAACTTCTTGTTTCCTCTTTTTATCTTGATTGTATTAGTTTTGTTTGTGCAGTTTGAATTTGTTATCTATTTCTTAAATTGCCATAAATTCTTCCTTATCAAGAAATTGATCTGAAAGGTAAACTATTCTATGCTCCTTTAATTCTTATGGGATTACACTTTAGGTCTTAATCATATGCCAATGTGGACCTCATCTTAGGAGAATTCATGACATAGTAGAGTGAATTGTCTGATTTTGAGTAAGGTGACAGCTCAGTGTGAATGTCTGTGGTTTCTACGATATATGAGAGGGAAAATTATGAGTCTGGCCCTAAATTAATTTTATTTAAACTAAGGTAGTAGGGGGGAAAGATGGAAAAATAGGAAATATTTTCCTCACTGCTCCATTTTGTTTTCTATTCTGTGGTCACCATTAGGGTGCCCTAGCCATGCTTTCAGGGAAGTCCAGCCAGGAACAAAATTGAAAGAGAAGAGGTTTGATATCTGTTCTTACCTCCATTTATCAAACCTTTTCTTCACCCACTAACTCAAATCTTGTCTCAGGAACCAACAGGTTTTTTATTTTGCCTGGGCCCCCAAAGGGGGCAGTACAAGAGACATCATCCAGCCTCTGTCTTGTGACCTCTCAACTCTATTACTACCTTTTACCTGCTGCCATTCCATCTTCATTAAATGATTTCCATCATGCAATGCTCACCTCTGTGACAAGTTCAGACTCACGCTAGGTATACTGCCCCAGAAAGGGTAAAGGGAAAATTTCCTTCATAAATCACCAAGACTGAAACTACATATAAACATTTTCCCACAAAGCTTAAGGTTTCTCCCTAGTGTGGATTCTCTGATGAACAGCAAGACTGTAGCTATGAGTGAATGTCTTTCCACAATCCTTGCATTCATAAGGTTTCTCCCCAGTGTGGATTCTCTGATGTACAGCTAGATTGGAGTTATCTGTGAATATTTTTCCACATTGCTTGCATTCATATGGTTTCTCCCCAGTGTGGATTCTATGATGTACAGTAAGTTTGGATCTCTCTTTGAATGCCTTTCCACATTGCTTGCATTCATAAGGTTTCTCCCCAGTGTGAATTCTCTGATGTACAGCAAGATGGGAGTTATTTGTGAATGCTTTTCCACATTGCTTGCATTCATAAGGTTTCTCCCCAGTGTGAATTCGCTGGTGTACAGCAAGATGGAACCCCCGACGGAATGTCTTTCCACACTGCTTGCATTCATAAGGTTTCTCCCCTGTGTGAATTCTCTGATGTACAGCAAGATGGGAGTTATTTGTGAATGTTTTTCCACATTGCTTGCATTTATAAGGCCTCTCCCCAGTGTGGATTCGCTGGTGTACAGCAAGATGGGAGCTCATACTGAATGTCTTACCACATTGCTTGCATTCATAAGGTTTCTCCCCTGTGTGAATCCTCTGATGTAGAAAAAGATTGGAGCTCCGACTGAATGACTTTCCACATTGTTTACATACATAAGGTTTCTCCCCAGTGTGGATTCTCTGATGTACAGCAAGATGGGAGCTCAGTCTGAATGTTTTTCCACACTCCTTGCATTCATAAGGTTTCTCCCCAGTGTGAATTCTTTGGTGTACAGCAAGATTGGAGCTGCAACTGAATGACTTTCCACATTGTTTGCATTCATAATATTTTTCCCCAGTGTGGATTCTCTGATGTAGAAAAAGACTGGAGCTCCGACTGAATGACTTTCCACATTGTTTGCATACATAAGGTTTCTCCCCAGTGTGGATTCTCTGATGTACAAAAAGACTGGAGCTCTGACTGAATGACTTTCCACATTGTTTGCATTCATAAGGTTTCTCCCCTGTGTGGATTCTCTGATGTACAGCAAGATGGGAGCTCCGACTAAATGTCTTTCCACACTGCTTGCATTCATAAGGTTTCTCCCCAGTGTGGATTCTCTGATGTTTAGAAAGAGTGGATTTATCTGTGAATTTCTTTCCACATTGCTTGCATTCATAAGGTTTCTCCCCAGTGTGGATTCGCTGATGTACACCAAGTTGGGAGCTCTTAAGGAATGTCTTTCCACATTCCTTGCATTCATACGGTTTCTCCCCAGTGTGCATTCTTTGATGTTCAGCAAGACTGTCCCCATTCAGAAAAGTCCTTCCATACTCATTACTTTCACTCGATTTTTCCTCAGTGTGCATTCTTTGATGTTCAATATCAGATGAATTTTGAGGAGCAACACAGAATACTCTGAAAGCAAAGTTATCAGGCCCATTGCTCATGAATCTTTGTAAGTCCATTTCTAATACAGAAGCGCTCATATCTACTGGATTCTTCTTCATTTCAGGTCTGATCTCTCCTTCTAAAAGAAACAAATAGTAAACATACATATAGAATGATACATACATATATGTAACTATTTTCTTTCCTCATCTGTCAGAACATAAACTGCTTTGTATCCTATTTCCTCAGGTAAGAAGAAATGCCTTCCAAATTAAATGGACACAATCCATCCTTTGAAAATGCCATTACTTCAAAGCTAAAGAACAATTCAAATAACAATGAGCCTCCCATGTGATCTCATTGGCCCTTCATAACAAAGCTGGGATTTTGGCCAGGCTAGCTTTATTACATTCCTAACTCAGACCATGACCTCAGAAGGACTGGATGAGTGACTTGATCTGAAATCTTGGCAGCTGAGACAAATTTTGTGACTGGGCATACATACTCTGTCTAGAGTACTAGAATATTCAGGTTCAATCTTTTTGTTTTCATTTTCATTGTCTATACATTCAAACCTCTCTTCTTGGCTATGATGCCACTAGGTGCCTGTTGATTAAAATTTCTATTATTTGATCATCTAGCTTCTCTGTATTATATAATTCCTTTCGTGATTGCTTTCATCCTTATTTTTTGTTTCAGTATCTGAATAAGATGAAGAAAATCAGCACTCTTTTTTACATTTATCCAAGACATAAAAGACTTTGTTTCTGTTCCCTACTCCTTGAAAGCAGCTATTACTTTTCTTTAAATGTCTCTTTTCACTAAATACAATTTAAACAAAAACATGTCAGTTCCCATGTTTAAAAATGTCTTAAGTTGAGTCTATGATCCTTTTATAAGGAAATGGGCAAAAAAAGCTCATGCAATTCTCTTCCTATTTCCCACCTTATACAGATACTGATAATTTCATGATATTCTTGTTTAAAATCCTAATATAGGTGGTGGTGTATTCTCATTTTACCTTAGAAACTTGGTAGGACTTTTCAACCTGGGCAAGTCACAGGAGCTCTACTGGTCTCAGGCTCCTCAACTATAATATGGATATAATAATATCAAGTGACTCCTAGGTTTCCTATGAGGATCTAATGAGATATTTATAAATTTTCTGTCATATACTAGGGGTCTTATGCAAATGATGCTCATTTTTATCATTAGAATTTCAGTTATTTTCTCCTTTGATTGCTTTTCTCCTTAAACTGACATTCTCTTCACTCCTCTATTTCCTGAGTTCCCTGTTGAATTAAATATATTTCTGTTCCCCAACATTCCTTTCTCCCTGGATCATCTCAGAGTAAGATTCAGGATATGTTACTTCTTTGTAAACCACCTCCATGTCTGAGATGGGACTAGATTGTGAGCTCCAGGACAGTCCAGACCAACGTTTTCCTTCCTTTGTATGCTATGGGATTAGCATGGTTCCTAGAATGTTTCTTATTTAATACATGTTTACTGACTGGGCCTAGGGCTTATGTCAGGGCAAAGCTCTACCAGGATCCTTGCATTCTGGTCTCTCTTCTGGAACATAAATGCATGCTCTGTCCTCAGCCGTGTTTCTGTCTCTTTTTTGCACTTATTGCAGAGCAGCCAACAGTAACTTCATTGGAAATAGAGCAGACCCACTCCTGAAGATCCCTAATCCTTCTCTCTAGGATTTCATCTCCCTAAAGTGAGGTGCTGTGGTCACCTGATTGTCCAAGAACAGGACAAAGTCTGAGCCCCAGAAACTAGGAAAGAGCCTGGGCTAATGATTTAGGGAAAGCTTAGCTTTGGATCACTTCCAAGTAAGGCAGCAGTCTTTACTCCTACTCATGGGTTGTGTGAATCTTAGACATTGCTCAGACTATACCTTAGAAGATTTGGTTAAGCTATTCCCCATTTTAAACAATGAAGGTACTTGGTCAGGAATGTATGGAGAACTAAAATTACTCCACCCATACTTAGGCATACTTTAGGGGAAGATAAGTTTTAAACTCCTGATGGAACAATGAAAAAAGTCCTTAACTCATACTTATAGTAAAGCTAGAACCTTAAGCTAGGTCTATTTTTAGATCTAATAAAAAAGGGTGCTAAGAACCTATGAAGGTCAAATTAATCACTAAAAGGTCAAGCAACTTACAAAGGGCAAGCTTAGCAAAGAGGTGTGAAGTTTTAGTCTACTCAGAGAAGGTGATATCAAAAGAAGATGTGAACTAAGAACGGTCAGTCCTGGGGAAAACGTCTACTGTGATTGGTAGATGTGAAGATTTAGGGGAGGTGACATAAGAGAAATTTCTCTTTAAAAGGAGCTATCTCTCTCTGAACTTGGTGGTAGTTTGGACTAGTTGGAGTTCGGACTGGAGAGAGTTTGGAGTAAGTTTGGAGGAGCTGGGTCTCTGAACTCAGTTCAGGAGTTGAGGATTTCAGTGAAGGACTGGAGTTTTGCTTGGGTCAAATCTTGTGGTGGGTTAATAAAGACTAACTGTCTGCCTTAAGACTCAGGCCTAGGCCCTTTTTCTACTATTTCTCCAGGCCATTTGGCCTAGGCCCTTCCTACTATAAACTCATCTCTCTACTCTTTATCTTCCCTTAATTCTTTCATTTAAATTAATTAAAATCTCCATAAAACCCAGCTGACTTGGGTATTTTTCATATTTGGGATTTTTTTCCCCATGGCGACCACTTATTTTTTATTTAAATCAAGACACTAAAAATTATTTTACCAGTGTGGCCAAAACCTTATAGTTTGGCCATTTACACATTTTCTCAGTCACAGTTGCAGGTCAATGGAGATAACGAGAATCCGGAAATCAGCTGCCTGGCTCCACTCTACATTGAGGCTCCCTGACCTCAGCTGGGCCCTCACAATGGCAAAGTGTGAATTTTAGATTTACTCCACCCTGCTTAGTCTTTAGAATTTTAGCAACCAGGAATGTATACACCCCCACTTAAAGATTAACTGTGGGGGAGGATGGTCTATGACCCATGTGTGCTAGCAAGTGACAAATCAGAAACAACTGACTGACCCCCTGGGCTGTCCTAAGCCAAGTTTAAGCCAGCATTGGTACATGTGAGACACAGGAAATTACGTAATGGACTGCCTTTATATTTTGTGTCACTTCCTGTGAGGGGAGCTTTTTTGCGGACTTTGGGGGTGGAACTTGAGTCGGAAATGTGGGTCCTAAAACTACTTCCCTTAGACGACCACGTGGCGAGTGATAAGGCTGACTCCCCTTTTCCTTGACCCTTCTGAGGGCACCAGCCTCCAAGGAGGCCCCTCATCTTGATGGAGTCCTTGTGGCTGGAAGCCGAGGTAGATTAAATCTTCTGGGAAGACTCCTTGGCAGAGAGGCCTCTAAACTCCCCTGGATCAAGCCAGGCTAGAGTAGATCTTCTACCCTTTTCCCTCTTTCTCTCTCATTCTTAATTTCTTCCTTCTATTGTAAATAAGCCTCCATAAATTTCCATTCTGACTTGAGTATTTCATTGGGATTTAGAATTTAAATCCCTGGTGACCACTAAAATTATATTCAGTCTCAACCCCTAAAATTTACCCTTAAAAAAGGTAATCCTGTGATGTCTCCCTCATGGATTCCCTTTGCCACCCAGCACAGCAGCCTTCCAAATATTTCCCTGGTCTCTAGCTCCCTCTCATGGCTTTCTCTCACCCCCCGCCTCACCTTCTGAGCTGAGAACTTGGCCTAATATTTCATTGAAGAAAAGCTGGACCTCTCTGCAGCTCTTATCCTACACATCTCACCCAGCTCAGCTGCCTTAATTTCCTTTTTGGCCTCAGAATGGTCATTCTCCTTCCATGGACAAAGAAGCCCATCCCATCCCTCATCTAAGCCCATTTATTTCTCCCTGAAGGTCCCCCATTGCCCTTTCATCTTCAGCCTTTCCCACACTAAGGAGCTAATGAATCTCTTCCTCTAGGAACCAATGAATCATTTCTCTCCAGTGCTCCAAACACTCTCACTTGATCATTTCATCCCAATGAGATGCTGTCTAACATCTGTCTTTGGGTTCATAGCTAAACTGCTAGAAATGGTCATTTGCAGTGAGTTGTGCCACTACCTTTCCGTGGTTTTCTCTGCTATACTTTCCCCTAGAATCCTTAGTATGGCTCTCCTAAAGCCCCAGGCCACCTCCCCCCATTAGACCTCTCTAGTACTCCTTCTCTTCAGAGCCTTCCCTCTCATGACTGGCTGCCCTGCAGCTGGGAAGTAGAGGGCTTCTACAAAACCATCAGCATGCTGCTATCTGCTTCACTAGAGGGTAAGCTCCATGAGGGCAAGGGAAATTCACTGGAGCCCTTTTTATCCCCTATATCTTAGCAAAGGACTTGGCACAGAGTAAACCCTCATACATGTTTCTGAATACTAAAGAGCTCAGAGGGGATAATCTCAGTCCTTCTGGCCCCTGCAGGACACTTCCAGGCCCTTCAGTACCAAACACTGACGTCTTAGAGGGTCAGAGACTGATCCCATGAAGGGAGCTGATAGGAAATGGAGTCCAACAGCCTCATCTTACAGATGGGGAAACTGAAGCTCTGGGGTTCCATGACTTGCACAGGGAGCCCCTACTAAATCCTCTGAATAAGAACTCCATGTTGAGTCTTCCCACCCCCAAATCTAGTCTTGGCTTCAACAGACCATACAGAAGCCTTTCATCACCCTGAATCTCCCACATCTCTTTTCCCCTCCCTCACCTGGGCAGCAGCTCCTCAGGTCTTCTAGCTCAAGCATCCACAGGGCTTCCCTCTGCTCCAAAGAAGAGATCATATCTTCTGGGGGAGCTGGAAGTCCTGGGCATGGGGAATAGTTAGGGAGGAGGATGGAGAGAAGCTCATCACTGAGTTATGAGTTATCTTTAGGGAAATGTTGGGGAATCCAGTGAGTCCACTCAGAGACTCTGTCCATGGGGTTCCCAAAGAAGTCTGCCCTTCCCCCACCCCCTCAGTGTCTATAATGAAAGAGCCCAGGGTAGGATGGGCCTGTTACTCTGCTGGGGGACCTGGAATGAACAACATCCCCCTCCCCTACATCCTGTTCTGGTCCATTCTGGCAGCAACTCCCAAACTCCCACAATGGGTCTGAGGATCACAGTTCTAGGTCAGTCTGAAGTCCCAGACACTGGGACTGCTTTTGTCCTATTGCCCTGCCTGCTCCTCTCTGAGTCTCATGTACTCTTTACTATGGGTATTTCTGCTTCCTCTCCTGGGAAACTCAACAATCTTCCTTAGACCCAATGCTGTCTCTCAGTCAGTCCATTCATCTTGACAATCACAGAGGATAGCATGCAGAGGCAATGGGAAGCTTACAGAGTCTTCTGGAGGAGAGTCTCCCCAGCATATAGGGTGAGGAGAGAAGGAAGGAAAAATTTGGAGAACCAATCTGGAACCAGAACATTTGGTTCTGGATATTTTCTTGAGAGAAGGCTCAACTGAGACCATAGTTTTCCATTATCTGGAAATGAGAGGCAGTTAGAAGGGGAGGGGACAGGTGCCTGGGATTAGAGGCAGGAAGGCCTCAGTTTACATCTCACCACAAATAGCTGCTATATGGGTGCCTCAGAATAAGCTACTTAATCAAATGTATTTCCTCATCTGTAAACTGGAGATAACTGAAGGTGAGAAAGAAGTGCCATAATATTACAGAGAAAACCTTTGGCAGAGCCCTGGGACAAGAGCAGGCTGTTATAAATGCTTCATCCCTTCCCTTCCTTCCTCACTGACCGCTTAGGGCAATAGGAAGGAAGACTAAAGACAAACCATCTCCCCTGGGGACACTCAGGATCTGTGAGATATAAAAGATACCCAATAGTAGATCCACCCTAGAGGGGAAGAGGGTAGGAGGAAAACCCTCCTGAACAGTTTTCCCAAATGGGTTTGGGAGACAATTCTCGGCCTGGGAGAGGTGAGACAGAATCAGCTCTGAAATTACTTCTATGTCTCAGATTCTTCAACACACATTTGATCTCAGACTTCAGGAGCACCAAAGGGAGCCCCCAACATCCCATTACATGATGCAAAGTCCTTTTATAGGAGAACCAGGCAGCAGGAGGGCCCCTGGCTCTGGGACTCAGGGTACTAGCCCTTATCCCTTCCTCCTGACTGAAAACTGCTCCCAACCCTGCCTGCTGCTGAGTGTGATATTCCTTTGGATGGCAGACTCCGACATCAGGGAGAGGCTCCTTACCCACAGAGAGCAGGTTCCGGGCATTCTCGAGCATCACCTCCTTGTACAGCTCCTTCTGAGGAGGGGACAAGAGGCGCCACTCCTCTCGTGTAAAGTCCACAGCCACATCCTTGAACATCACCACCTCCTAGAGCAGCCCAAGTCAAGAGTACAGAGGGCTGAAAGTCACATCACAATGAAGAGTCTACCTCTGGTCAGTTACAGAGGAAACTGACCCACAGAGAAGGGAGGGGCCCAAAGGTCCCGCCCTTTGTCAGTGTCAGAGCCAGCACTTGAAGCTGAGTCTTCAAGAGCCCAATGGAAGGTTGAGAAAAGCAGATCTAGGATGCTCCAGAGTGAAGCTGATGAGTTTCTAGTGTGTGAAGGGAAATCTCTAGGAGACCTCCAGTGCAGTTTGCCTTTATATTTCGTGTCACTTCCTGTGAGAGGAACTTGGCAGTGGAACTTGACTGTGGAGGGGCTTGAGTGTGAGACCTTCGACTGCTTTCCTTAGACTATCACGTGGTTAGTGCAAGGCTTACTCCCTTTTTCCTTGGCTTTTCTGGAGACACAAGCTTCTAGAAAGGCCCATCTCTTGGGCCTCCCTTTCCCTTGGCTTTCTGGATGTACCAACCTCTGAGGAGGCCCCTCATCTTGGAGGAAGCCACATGGCTGGAAGCTGTGCTAGATTTAATCCTCTGCCCCTGCCTCCCCTCCTGGGCTGGGGCCTCTGAACTGCAGCCTGGTATCTCTCTCTTTTTCCTCTTTCTTTCTTCCTTAATATCTTCACTCTATTATAAATAAACCATCATAAAATTCCATTCTGACTTGAGTATTTTATTGGGATTTAGAATTTAAGTACCTGGTGACCAACTAAAAATATATTCAATCTGACCATAAGTTCTATCCCTAACAACACTGAAGGCAGAGAGACCTGGTGCCTGCATGCTACTTGTCCTGAGGGGGTGGGGGCTGCAACTTGTAGTGGGGGTGTCCAGTGTGGCACTAGGAGGACTGAGGATAGCTTTGACCCAGGGACCAGATTTCCAGGCAAATGTATAACGGAATAAAGAGCTTAACTGTGACCAGTGAAAGATGAAATGCCTGAGAAATCAAAGCTCTGCTCTTCTGAGCATATCAATTTATTAAAGCAATGTATGCCAACTGCCTAACCAATAAGGACCAGTCTCCTTCCTGGGCTTAGGGCTGGACATTGAAATGAGGGGGGGAAAGAAACTTATCTGCTCTAAAATAGATGAATTAAACAAGACCAATGAATGCAAAGGAAAAAATCCAATGTTGGTTCATCTGCTTTCTAATTAGAGAAAAGATTAGGGACTTGCCAAGTTGGGATGGGGAAGAGGGACAGAGGAAGCTCCCTGAAAAGGGGTCCCTCTCCTTACCAGTATCTGTAAGCAATCAAAAGAACAAGGAAGTAATAACTGATTGATCAATATGGATCCAGTTTGCAGAAAAGATCCACTTAATGCCTGAGATGTACAATCAGGAGAAAACTCCTCCCATCAGTCTCAGAATCTGACTGTGTTTCTGGTCAGCCGAAGCTCTGGCCTTAGTCTCTAAACAGCAGGTACAGGCAGTCCAGTTTCCAGCCAGGCAGGAAGAGGTTCAAATAGTGTAACGAGGCTTTCTCCCAATTCTCCCCATTGAATAAACTTTCCTCCGCAGACAGAATTTGGACGAGGCCACAACTGAAGAGAAGGGACACGAGCCAGCTCCAGCACGGAGTCACAAGATGGAGACTGTTTCCACAATCCACCCCTCTCTGCCCCAAATCCCTCCCTGCCTTCCCAAGAGGGAATCAGCTCAATAGATGGCACAAGGTCGGCTTGTCCCAGCTTCTTCATACTCCCTACAAGAAATGCTAACACCATGCCTTATGGGAATACTGAGAACAGAGATATTCTGGAAACAGCAGCCATGTCAGCCTCAGCATCTCTCCTCAGAGAGGAGAAGCTCCTCACTTTAGTCCCCATAAATTTCTCTAGTGAAACCTCACAGAAGCAGCTTCAGACTGAACAGAATTCTTAAGAGTATCAAATCTAAAAATATAATTCAGGAGAAAAAAAATGTAATTTTGCCCCTCATGCCATGAGGAAGAGGGTATCTGACAGGCTGGATAAAATTGAAACAAAATTCATTTGGGAAAAACAAAAGATCAGCCATATCAAGGAAGATGATGACAAGAAGCCAGGATAGCTGGGGAGCGGCACGGCCAGAGCTCAGACCAGATCACTAGTCAGCAGTCATCCTAAACCTGGGGAACTGGTAAGATAAGAAGATAAAGCAATGGAATAGGCTAAAGAAAATACCTCCTGTCAAGGGGCAAACAAGCAATTTGGGAGAAAATTCCTTATTTGGTAAAAACTGTAATGCAGCCTGGAAGGAAATGGGGCTCAGAGCATAAGCCTACACCATACTCTGCTAGACAGGGTTTAAGGAAATGTGAGCTCAATATTAAAGATCACACACTATAAGAAGGTAGGAGACAGACATCTCATACACATCTCAGGGAGATGTATGTAGAATATTATTCTATTTTCTCTCCAATTACAGGTAAACACAATTTCTAACACACATTGTTTTATTTTTAATTGAGTTCCAAATAGTCTCCCTACGTCCATTCCCCCTCCCTGAGAGAGTGAGCAATCTGATCTAGACCTGAGCAATCATGTAAAATATTTTTCTTCATTAGTCATTTTTAGAAGAAATCTCAGACCAAAGAAAAGAAAAGAAAAGAAAAAAAAAGGAAACATATTTTGGTCTGAAATCAGAGTCCATTTGTTCTCTCTCTGGAAGCTGATGGTTTTTCTCATCACAAGTCCTTTAGGATTATCTTACAACACTGAATTGCTGACAACAGCTGAGGGGTTCACAGCTTCTGATCATCCAGAGTTGCTATTATGCTATAAAATATTCTCCTGTTTCTGCTCATACTTTGCATCAGTTCATGGAAGTCTTCCCAGGTTTCTCTGAAATGCTGCTGCCTGTTATTCCTCTTAGCCCAACAGGGTTACACTATAATCACACACCACAACTTCTTTGGTCATTCCCCAATTAATGAATGTCTCTCCATTTCCAATTCTCTGCTATATGAAAAAGATCTATTATATAAATATCTTTGTATAAATAGGTTTCCCCACCCCCCTTGTTGGGGATCACTCTAGGATACATGCCTAGTTCAAAGGGTATGCACAGTTTGAAAACCTTTTGGGAAAAGTTCCAAATGGTCAATCAATGGACGACAACTCCACCAACAATGCATGAGTAGCCCAGCTTTCACACATCTCTGAAGAGAACATTTTCTTTTTCTGGCACAATGGCCAAATAAGCATTAAAGGGTGCTTCAGAGGTGTTTTACTTTGCAGTTCAAGGGCACAAATGCTTAGACAAACTTGAGATAGAGGCAATTACCAAAAAAATGAAAAAGTTTGATGCCTTAAAACAGAATAACTACTGCACAGATCATTAACCTCTGTTTGCCTCAGTTTCCTCAACTGTGAAAAGAATGAGAATAAGAACATTTACCCCAGAGCATTATTACAAAGATTGATGAAAGCAGATTTTTAGGAGAACATGTAGCACTCCATTCTGTTTCCCATTCTTTCCCACTCTTCCCATTCTTTGCCACTGAGCTGGATGCCTTTGTGACAAGTCCAGAATGTCTCCCTCAGGACCTCCCTAAGCCTATCTGCACAAAAAACTTCCAGGCCTTCCAGAAACTCGACCCTTTCTTTACAGCCTCTCCAACAAGGGAAGGACTAAACCACTGAGGAATTCTACTGCACAGAGGAGGAATGTAACCGGCTGCTGGCTGTGGTACGAACAGCTCTGCTCAAGAACACTCAGAGCTCCTCTTCTGAGAAAAAGGCCCCATTTCTGTGTGAGGGTCTTTCCTGGGCTCACCCCAAACTCCTCAGACTCTCTCTGGGTCAGGGAGCTCAGCAGCAGAAGGCTGGTGGGGGGTGTCACACTCTGGAGTGGAGACAAAAGCCACAGGGGAGCTCTGTGGGGCCTCCCCAGCTGCCTGATTCTGGCTGTCCCTGGCAAGATCCCTGACCATTGCTAAAACATGCTCCACTGGCATATACTGACCTTCCAGGCTCTTCCTCTCCCCTCACACCTCCCTCCTCCTCCTCTGACCCAGGGTCACTGGCCTCCAGGCTGATCCTTGGCCAAGACCTTCCCTGGTCTGACTCTGGACCTTTCCAAGGGCTGTCTGTCTCTCTTTAAGGAATGTTCTCCCTCTTGCCTTGGGCCTTGGAAGCTTCTTTCGGGTCCCAGCTGAATCCTCCCCTCAGAAACCAATGATCTGCCCAGAACCCTGAGAGCCTTCCGTCCCACAATGCCTGCCTCCATCCTACCCACATAGAGCTTGTTTGGACACGACAGCTGATGGGTCTCCTCAGTCAGACTTGGGGGGGGGGGGGGCGGCTTGGAGGGTGGCCGATGGCTTCTTCCTTCCTTTGGGCTAAGCTATGCCAGGCGCACACCAGGATGTTCCTCCACACTGGCTGACTTGGGCTAAGAAGAGGGAAAGAGGAAGGAGCTGGAGAGACCCGGGAAGACTCAAGGACTTGAGGCAGAAGCCAGTGAGCAGCACCAGAGGACAATGACTTCCCTGAGGACGGCACAGACCAGGGGACACCCTCAGGCTTGGCTCTAGGCCAGACTCAAGAGGGAAAAAGTAAAAGGAAGCAGAGGAAGAAGGTGTGAGTGTCGCCAGGCAAACAGAGAGAGCAAAGACTGGATGCCTAGTCAGGAAAGGAGTCAATGGTTGTCTTCGGTTCACGCTTGTGTCCAGAGAGAAATCCAACAAGGGAGGCAGCGCCTGGGGGGAGCTCTTGGGGTCTGAGCTGCCCCAGGGCCCAGGAATCACTCCCAAAGCCAGGGAGAGAGCCGGGAAGGGCTGGTCCTCCTGCCTGGGATGTGGGGACAGACGTGGCCCAGCAGGAAGGAGGCAGCAGCTTCCCAGCCCTCTTGGTCAGAGCCAGGGAAGGGCCTCCCTGGCTGAGGGGGCTCCATCTGGGGCTGGAATGCACTTACCTGGGCTGCGAGTCTGTCCCTCTCCAAGGCCATCCGGGCACTCCAGGCTCCCTGTGGAGGCAGCAAAGCAGCCCCAGTGAGTCCCCCCTGAAGCTCCTCCAGCTTTCCCAGGCCTTGTCTCTGTAAAGGTTAAATTGGGAGTTTTGACAAAGAGAGCAGATTGTAATCATTTAAGTTTTAATGAGAATATAGTAGAGTTGTAAATTAATATTATCACTTTAAGCCAGAGGAAAGAAAACTCCTAGCAGCATTTAACAATTACCAATTTATTTTATTTTATTTTTAAACCCTTACCTTCTGTCTTGGAGTCAATACTGTGTATTGGCTCCAAGGTAGAAGAGTGGTAAGGGCTGGCAATGGGGGTCAAGTGACTTGCCCAGGGTCACACAGCTGGGAAGTGTCTGAGGCCAGATTTGAACCTAGGACCTCCTGTCTCTAGGCCTGGCTCTCAATCCACTGAGATACCTAGCTGCCCCCACCAATTTAGTTTAATTAAAATAGAGATAGTAAAAGAATAAAGTAAAATGAATATAGTAAAGCAGAGAAATATAGGAGAGGTAGAGAAAGAAAATTCCCTAATGTCCGTTCTCCTATCACTCCCTATATTTACTACCTAAAATTGCCTATATCTACCTATAACTACCGCTAATAACAAAAACCCCATGAAGTTCCAACCCAACCCAGCCCAATCAAAACCAAGTCAATCAGTGTTTAATCCAACCCCAATTAGGTCTGTCAATGAAGACCAGCCACACTCCAAAAAGTTCGAGAAAGAAAAAAAAACCTAACAGCCCCAAACAAAACCCTCTGAGTAACCTGAGGCTCACCAGTTATATTCCAACAACTACATGCCAACCACCAACCCAACACACAGCAACAAACTTCTCCCTCAATTAACAGACCAACCAATTGATGCTAGGCCCCTTTTCTACCCTTTTTCTACCTCACTTCCCATCTATGGTTTCTACTTCCTATCACTGTGAGCTGGTTAGTGCCTACACATCTCTATGGTAAAAGGACCTCCAGGTCCTCTGTTAAATTAAAAAAGGAATAAAGAATTTATTTTTACATCTCCTAACTCTGGGTCCTGCCTCAGTTCCCCTTCCCCCAACTTCATGGCCCCCTGAATGGAGCTCCAGCCAAGGCTCTTCCCAACAGGCCACTCTTGGCCCAGCAAAGTCTGACTTCTCTGCCCTTCTGAGCAGCAGGAGTTGGCCAGGAGCCCCTCTCCCAAGGCACTCCTTCCACCCTTTCCCCCAGTGTAGATAAGCCCATCTTCCTCACTGCCTTTGGGCTCACTCTCTGGGCCAATTGCTCTTGGCTTGACCTCCGAAGAAGGCTGCCCTGATCTCCCTCCAAGTTTGGGATCTGGCTCAGCCCTATCCCTCCTGGGGCCAGGCCTGGGTCTCTGCACCCTGAGCTGGGGAGGGAGAAGGGACCCAGAGGACAAGGGGCCATAGGAATCACCCAGGGCCAGGCCTGCCCTAAGGGGAGAGGCTGATACCAGCGGAGATGGGGGGGCAGCTTGGGAAAAGAAGGGGGTGCAAAGGGCAGATGAGCCCCTCCCTCTGTTCCTCCTCTTCTACCCCCTCCCATCTTTCCAGACCCCGAAGAGGCAGTAGGGCTTTGGGATCCCACATGGGAGGGGCCCAGTCAGAGCCCAAAATCCCCTGGCAGGGAAGGGACCTGAGGGCTCTGCCAGAAGGGGGAGCAGGGAAGCCTGGGGAAGGGGAGCCAAGGGAGGGGCAGGGAATGCATACAGTAGGTCCTGGCAAGGAGGGCAGGGATCCTAGAGTGATTCAAGTGTTTCCCGGGGTGGTTGAGCCTGGAGAAACAGTATGAAGGCATGCTAGGGTCTCCCTAGGAGCTGGGGAGGGCACCTGGGACCCTCTTCGGAGGGGCTGCAGGAGGACCCCCGGAGCTCTCCCATCCCAGAAGTCTTCAAATGCCTGCTGGAGGCCCCCTTGGATTGGGGGAGGGTCATGGGGGTCCCTCCCAGTGCTCCAGGGGGCCCAGCCAGCCTCTAGGGGGAGATCCTCCAGCCAGGAAGCCCTTCCAGGAGGGCCAGGCTAGGCTGAGGGTTCAAAGACAAAAGGGGGAGCCGCCAAATGCACAGAAAGGGTCTGAGGCGAGACTGGATCCCAGGCCCTCCCCATGCAGGCCCCCCACTCTCCCTGGGGCTCCCTTTCCCAGAGGGCAGTCCTCTCTGTGGGAAAGGCCCTTCTCTCTCAGCCCCCCATCCCTGACTGCAGGGCCTTCCTGGGGCTCTGCTGGCCTCCTGGGCTTTCTTCCCCCTTCCTGTCAGCCTCCATTAACTCCAGCCCAGCCTCCCCCCATCAAATCCCCCAGGATGCTCTTTGGCACTCCCAGCCAGGATGGCTCCATCCCCCCTCCTCCCTACCACTCCCTCTGCCCTGGGACACACCAGCACCTCCAGCTCCTGGCCTGGAGCACCTTCTCTGGCTCTCTCCCATGGGCGCCTAACAGGCTCTCCCTCCCGGGCTTCCCTACAGCCCAAACGACAATCTGTCCTCCTCCAGGAAGCCCTCCTGAAGTCCTCTTCACTCTCTGCTCGTTATTGCCCGAATAGAACGTGCTTGGGATGACTGAAACTGAGGCTGCCCAAGGGGCGGGGGAGCAGGAGCTCAGGGGTCTGGGGTCCAGAGGCTGGGAGGCAGGACTCCTGGGTCCTGACTGGGGGAGGTAAAACTGCATCCGGTATTGACCCCCTAGCCCCACCCCCCGAAGGCCACAGTCGACCCGTCAGACATTAGAGCAGCCCTGGGATACATTGTACCCCGCAGGAAACTCGAACCCCCGGCGCTGCCCATCACATTCCGCTCCGGGCCCAGCCAGCCCCGCCCAGCTTCAGAGTCCCAGGACCTGGGTGGGAGAGGTGGGGCTCCCGGCTTTGGGGGGATCCAGGAATTGGGCTCCAGGAGCCACTGGCGGGAGGTGTCTTCCCCAGAGGGACTCGTAGAAGGGAGGATTCGAACTCAGTCCCTCTCTCTGCCTCCCGCCCTCCCGCAGGGCTCCTCTCTCTCTAGCCGCTCCCCATTCGGCCTCCCCTTTCCTGCTGTCCCCTGCCACCACGTCATAATCACCGAGGCTGGAGGCGCAGAGCGGAAGGAGTTCCGGGGCCGACTACAGAGCAGAAGAGGGAAAAGCTTTGGAAGCGGAGGAGAGACTGTCGGTCTTAATTTCTGGTTTCCCAGAGGTCCTCTGCGCCTTCTTGGGGCTGGCCCTCCCCTTCAGGTCTCCTCCAGTGTGAGCCCCGCCTCCCACCCGCTCTCCGGCCCTCCCCTTGATTCCTGCGCACCTTCGGTCCCGCCCCCGCCCCTCCCCCGTGTGTCAGAGGGCTTCTGGTACCCGTGCTCGCCCGCACCCTGTAGGGCGTTCCGGGCTCCTGGCCTTCCCGGGGCCTCCGGCGTCCCCCGTTCCCAGCTCTTCTCTCTCCTAACACAGCTCGGGGCGCTGCGCTTTCCTCGGGGTCTCTGCATTCCCTCCTAGTGCGAGGCTGGAAGGGGGCCCGAGGGCACGCGCGGGGCATTCTGGGTAGCAGAGCGATCTCCACGTGGGCTCTGGTGCTCCGATGGGGACTTGCTCTGGCGCTGCTTCCCAAAGCCAGTCAGGAAGACACCGGAAGGAGGCCCGAAGGGGGTTCCTGGTTCGGCCTAGCCAGAGCCGGGCCTTTTTCGGTGTCGGGCTCCCTTTCTCCATAGCCTGTCTAGCCCAGTGAGGTTTCCTGGAGCCTCTCCCCGACCATCACGCGGTTTCCTTCTTCCCGGCATCCTCTCCGCTTCCCTATTTTCTCTCCTTTCCCGCAGCCTCCTCCGGCTTCACCTTCCCCCGCATCCTCTCCCTCTTTTCGGCAGCCCTTTTGCCCTTTTTCCCCTTTCTCAGGCTCCCGCCATCGCCCCTCCCCCTCTGGGCGTTTCCCCTTCCCTCCATGGTATTCCCCTCCCCCTCTCCCTCCGCCCCCTGCTCGCTCCTCTAACTCCGCCTCCCTTCTCTGACCGGGCACTGAGAGTCCGAAGGAGGGGCGGGGCAGGGGAGGCGGGGGCGGGGTTGGGGTGGTGCTGGCAGGGGCGGAGGTGGCCTCCCTTTAGGCTGCGCTGAGAGACAAGTTCTCTGAATCTGGGTTCGAGCCAGAGGGAGGAGCGCGGGAAGAAGAGGGAGAGCAGGCCTCGGGCGTCGGCAGACCGCGCCCGGGGAGCTCCTGGTGTCCAGTACCAGGCACAGACTCCGCTCAGGGCGTTCGGCGGGCCTGGACGTGGGCCCCCCGCAGGGGCGCGGCGGCGATGCTGCGCCCATTCGGGGCTGCTGGGCGGGGTGGCGCCCGGAGGAGCTCCCGAGCTCTTGGTAACCGGAGCCCCGGAGCCGAGGCCACAGCCTGCACCCTCCCCAGGGGCACCGAGGGGGCGCTCAGCTGGGCCCCCGGAGCGCTGCTTTCCGTAGATAAGCCGCTTCCCGCGGCCTCCGCGCCCTCTCCTCGGACCCCGAGCCGCAGTGTGGAGACAGGCCGGGCTGGAGGAATGAGCTGCTGGGCCGCCGCTGGGGAGGGGGGAGCAGGGAAAGTTGCTCCTCCTCCAGGCCGGGAGTTTGACGGCCACGTGAGCTGGCCACAGCCTCAGCCCCAGCTGCTCGGAGCCCCGCGACTGCCCGTCGTTCTAGGGACCACAGCGGACACTTTCAGAGGGGGATCTCCAAGCGTCTTTTTCGTGGCCTTCAGGGCCAGGGAGCCCCAGCTGCAGAGGGCGAGGGTGGGAGGCACGGGGGGCATTAGAAGACAGAGTTAGCCCCGCACCCCCCCCCCCCCACACACACACACACAGAGGAGATGGGACTCTGGAAATAACCTGATTTGAGGAAAGATTGAAGGCAACAAGAATGTGCCATGTGGTGCTGAGAAGAAGGTGTATTCCTTTTTGTTCCTATTTATTTTTCTCCATATGTCTATTAACTAATTTTTCTAATATTTCATTCACTTCTTTTACCTCTTTCTTATTTATTTTTTGCTTTGATTTATCGAAATTTGCTTGTGGTTGGTTCAAATCTCCCACTAATATGGTTTTACTGTCTATTTCTTCCTTCAATTTTCCTAGTTTCTCCATTAGAAATTTGGGTGCTATATTATTTGGTGCATACATGTTTATTAGTGATATTTCCTCATTGTCTATAGTCCCTTTTAACAAAATATATTTACCTTCCCTATCCCTTTTGATCAGGTCTATTTTTGCTTTGGCCTTGTCAGATATCATGATTGAAACTCCTTCCTTCTTTCTATCAGTTGAGGCCCAGAAGGTCTTACTCCATCCTTTAATTCTGACCTTGTGAGTATCTACCCACCTCATGTGTGTTTCTTGAAGACAACATATAGTAGGGGTTTGGATTCTAATCCATTCTGCTATTCATCTACATTTTATGGGTGAGTTCATCCCATTCACATTCAAAGTTATAATTGTCATTGTGGATTCCCTGGTATTTTGATATCCTCCCCTAATTCTGACCTTTCTTCTTTAGCTATAACCTTTTAAGGCAGTGATTTACTTTAAATCAGTCCCCCTAGTCCCCTCCTTTAATATGTTTCCCTCTCTAGCCCCTCCCAACCGAGGTGTACAAGGCCTTAAATGGAAAGGCCCTCCAGGCATTCCACATAGTGCTGACCAGCATATGGGAAGAGGAAGACATGCCCCCAGAACTCAGAGATGCCTCCATAATATTCCTATACAAGAACAAAGGCTCATGAGCAGCCTGTGACAACTACAGAGGCATCTCACTACTCTCCACTGCTGGAAAGATCCTCACCCGTGTCATACTCAACAGACTCCTGTCATCTGTTTCGGAGCAGGATCTGCCTGAATCACAATGTGGCTTCCGACCAGATCGTAGCACCATTGACATGGTCTTCACGGTGAGGCAAATGCAGGAAAAATGCCTTGAGCAGAACCTGAGTCTCTACATTGTCTTCATAGACCTGACAAAGGCATTCGACACAGTGAACAGGGATGCATTGTGGGTGATCCTTAGCAAGCTCGGTTGCCCAGCAAAATTTGTCAAACTGATCCAGCTCTTTCATGTTGACATGACAGTGAAAGTCCTATCTGGTGGAGAGACTTCTGATCGCTTCAACATCTCCAATGGTGTAAAACAAGTCTGTGTCCTCGCTCCGGTACTATTCAATCTATACTTTACCCAAGTATTATGACATACTGTGATGGACCTAGACCTGGGCGTCTATATCAAATACCGACTGGATGGCTCACTATTCAACCTTTGCCACCTGACTGCAAAAACAAAGACAACAGAGAGACTCATCCTGGAAGCTCTCTTTGCAGATGACTGTGCTCTCATGGCCCACCAGGAAAATCATCTTCAAACCATTGTGGACAGGTTCTCCACCGCAACAAAACTGTTTGGCCTGACTATCAGCCTCAGCAAAACAGAGGTGCTGTTCCAACCTGCACCAGGGAGGCCAACAAACCAGCCGTGCATTACAATCAATGGCACGCAGCTTTCCAACGTCAACACTTTCAAGTACCTGGGCAGCAACATCACCAACGAAGGGTCCCTAGACCACGAGATGAATGCCAGGATCCAAAAGGCCAGCCAGGCACTCGGGCGGCTGTGCTGCAAAGTCCTCCAACAGAGAGGTGTAAGCACTGCGACGAAGCTCAAAGTGTACAACGCAGTGGTCCTCAGCTCGATCCTGGACAGTTGTGAGACATGGACACTGTACCGGAAGCACATGAAATAGCTGGAGCAATTCCACCAATGCTCCCTCCGGGCAATCATGAGGATCCGATGGCAGGACCGAATCACCAACCAGGAAGTCCTCGACAGAGCCAACTCCACCAGCATCGAAGTCCTGGTCCTCAAAAACCCAGTTACGATGGTCTGGACACATCATCCGCATGGACCCACAGCGAATGCCAAGACAGGTATTCTATGGTGAACTGTCAGCTGGACTCAGGAAACAAGGCCGACCAAGGAAAAGATTCAAGGATCAGCCAAAGTCAAACTTGAAGTAGGCTGGCATGACACCAAAGCAACTAGAACTCGCTGCCTCTGTCAGAAGCAGCTGGCGAACCCACATTAACCATGCCCCCACCACCTTTGAAGATGAGCGACGTCGACATCTTGCCGCTGCGCATGAACGCCGACACCAGGCCACAACCGCACCTTCCGTAACAACTGGCATCCCATGCCCCATGTGACACAAACTCTGTGCCTCAGCCTTTGGACTCCAAAGCCACATGAGGGTACATCAATAGATGATAATGCAGAAAGTCAATTGTCATTCTCGGTCACCGAGAGACTACCACTAACTAACTAATGATTGGTCTGTAGTTTTCTTTCTTGGTTTTTGGTCTGCATGGCTTTGGAATCCATACCATGAGTGTATCATATAAGGAATTTGGTAAAACTCCTTAACAAAAAATCTCCAGGGCCAAATGGATTCACAAATTAATTCTATCAAACATACAAAGAACAATTAATCCTATCAGTATACAAATTACTTGGCAAAATAAGCAAAGGAGTTTTACCCTTTCCACTTTTCACTACTTATCTCTGGTTCTCATTAAAATGGTTGCTGCCACCTTCTGAATACCAATCCTGATCTTTCCTACTGCGTACCCAACGAATGAGGCAGGCCCATCCCCATTTCAGAAATTATAAATTCAGTTACCTGTGGTGGAGGCAGTATCAGCAAACTTCTAACTAAGACCTGGGGGGGGGGGGGTAGGGATATAGAACACCTCAGCTGGTATAGTTAATGTGGGAAGGGAAAGTGTGAGTTAATGGTAATGGTAAAATTGGGGGTGGTGTCCTGTGGCTTAAAGGATGTGAATATGTGTGTGGACAGCCAGTAGCTAGTTCTAGGAGAGAGCCATGTTCCACATTGCCTCACAAGATGATCACCATGAGGTAAGAAGCAGAGAATGAGGCTCAAAGGAAAGGGGAGCCAGCCGAAGTCTGGTGCCTTCTGGTTTCCTGGCCCAGATTTACCTGGGACCTGTACCTGGAGGGTTGGTTTCCAAACGGTGATCTCAGCTCCTCGGGGTCTCGCTTACATCCAACTCACTCTGGGTGGATCTTCCCAGACCTAAGAGCCCCACTCTGCCCAGCCTCTGAAGCCCTTGAATGGGCCCTTTCCTCCAATGGTACCCTGGGTCAGGACCTCAAGATTCTGCCTGCCTCTCTACCTGCCAATCTCTGCTCTTCATCATGGAAATTCTCCAACACCCTTTCCAGACTTTTTATCCTTCACTCTGATGTAGGCTCATAGCAGGCACTGAGGGGGTAGTGAGTAAAGTGACCCTCAGACTATGAAATCTGGCATTTCTCACTAGTTAAAACTGGTTAAACATCAACTACAAAACCTGTCCTTTCATAATCAAACATGAATTGCATAGTTGTTACCAACTCTGTGTATGGGATCTGTAATATGCTGTACTGGGCTTCAGTTTTGTGTTTAATTGGTTTTATCAAGTACTCATATTGTTCTAAGAACTTTAATATCATTAACTACGTATGGTGGTCCTCCAGGGTGTCACATCCTGCATCCCATGTTCTCATTCCAGGACAGGGAGATCTCTCCCACATTGACCAATGATGACAAGGTGGAAAATGCAAAACAAGGGGCCTGCGCACTGGGGCTCTGGCACTTCAGAGAAATCCCCTAAATTTGCATATGCTCCTTATTTCCTATGACATGACACCCTAAAACATACCTCCACCTGAATTTGGCCATGGCCCATTTCCAGGGTTTTCAGAAAAGGTGAAGATTTCTCTGAAATGGGGCATGACAAGCTCCCTGGCCATAATAAATATGCCAACCCTAATGCACAGAGCTGGGAACCTGCTTTTTTACAGTTGTGGCTGCTACTTCATACATGAAGCTGCCACTATACAACAGAGCTGCTACTCTATACAATCAGCTGCAAAGAGGCTACCCTACTACCCCCTGGACTTGTCCATCAGCCCTGAGGATACATGATTAGCCTCCAGACTATTTGACTAGTTATTATACAACCACAAACTATTTCTTCAAATAAAATTTTTTTCTTACAAATTGAATGGAATTTGAGTCTCCCATTCTTGGGCTGAGGTTCTACAAACATAGGTGTGTTTCTCCCATAAGAACTTCTCTCTACTGTCTCAGACCCAGTGGTACTGGCTTCATTTTTGATTCTCGGTCAAGATCCTCCATCTTGTTACTGCCTTTCCCTTAGTTGTCTCCACTGCTTGGAATATGCCCTCCATGCTCACCTCGACCTCTTGGATTCAGTCTTCTCAGGTAGCATCTTACTTTCTGAGAAGTTTCTCTTGGTCCCTAAAACTCTTATAGCTTTCCTTCTGAGTGTCCTGGATCCTGTTCTTTTTCAGGACTTCAATTATACCCCAGGGCTTAAATTCTACTTGTGCCACTATCCATGCTCATACATAAGGCTCCACTTTCCATCTCTCCAACACTTGCCTCTTTTCCACCTTCATATCCGGGACTCAAATCCTTCTACTGAGTAGTGTGAAGACTGAATTTAGCTCTCCCCTGATTATAACAATGAAGGTACTTAGCTCTTCCTTTATAGTGAAGCTAAAATTGTATGCTACAATCTGTTTTTAGGTTTTAACTACAAAAAGATGTTAAGTAACTACAAAAGGTGAACTAAACAAAAAAGGATTTAAGTAACCCAAAAAGATATAATCTAACCAGAGAAGGTGAGAACTAAGGAAAGGGCAGTCCTGGAGAAAAGCATCTGCTGTGATTGGTAGACATGAAAATTTAGAGGAGGTGACACAAGAGAAAAAGATTTTTAAAAAGAGGACCAAAAGACAAAATCATTCATTCGGATTCAGACAGTCAGTCACCCCGGGCTTGGAGTGAAGGATCAGTCACTCGGAGCTGAAGGGAAGATGGACATTCGGAGATTCAAACATTCATTCGAACATTGGAGCACTGACTCAGAGGAGCAACTGGAATACAGACTCCCAGACTTCTTCTAGGCTGTTACCGTTGGTGAGTGAAAAGTGTAGTGACTCCACCTATCTGGAGGCATGAAGCCTCCAGGAAAGACCCAACTTCTTGAGAATGTCTTCCCCTAGCTGGGACTTAGAAATTCTAACAGATGTCAGAGGAAGCAAGAGGTTTTTTTTCTCTCTCTCTCTTTCCTTAATAACTTCCTTCTATTGTAAATGTTGTAAATAAACTACCATAAATTCCATTTACTTTAGTAATTCAGTTTGGGATTTAGAAATTAAATACCTGGTGACAACCTAATTAATATATTTCAGAGTCCAACTGCAAAAAAATTCTAACAGAGGGTAGACATCCATGAACTCTGAGCAGCAAACTAATATTAAAGAAGAGGTCCATGTCATGAGGTACTGACAGCAAATGTCTCTTGAGAAAAGATTCTATAGCGTACCATTTATAAGGATGAATCTAGATGTGACAGAATTGTCTTCAAACAAATTATAATGTAGTAGTACTTCAATTCACATCTGCTTTCCTATTAGTATAATTATCTTTGTCTTTGTATGTGCGAGGATGAAACTCTCTACTCCCTTTTATGATCATTAATAGTAGTAGCCTTAATGATTATTTTTATAACCCAATCATTAGTTTTGAGTTCATAGTCAAATAATATAATTTGCTTTAAAAAATTATAAACAGCTAAGAAAATTACAGTTTGGGGTGCTATCAAATATTGTTTATATCCCGGCCTATACCGAGGAGATTCCATAAATCCTACTACACCCCTCTTGGGTGTATAACAAGAAGACTAGACAAAAAGAGGGAAGATGGTCTTGTTTGTAGAACAAATCACAGAGGAGGTGGAGGGCTACTCTTGTTTTCACATATCAGTTATCCAAAACTGCTGACTCCTATTATTCCACCATAATCATCAGTAAAAACACCAAGACCCTGAGTACTGCCAAGTTACCACCCATAGTGCTCTTTTCTACACTTAAAAGATTAATCAGCACTTGTGTCATTAAGATACACATGTAAACAATTTTGCATCCATTTTATTTTCATCGTGACTGTGTTTTCTGCCACTGCATCCTGAGATTTTTTGGCACAAAAAAGGCTATCTCCTAAGGTTTGGGGTCTCTGCTCTTGATTTGACCAGGGTCAGGCTTTATTGGGAATCTGGTCTCCTCCCAATAAACCTATTTAGCTTGGAGTTCTATACTGGTGTGATAAATTTCTACCACATATGTAGCACAGACCTTAATGCAAAATAGGTTTCAGATTTGATATATGTGTTAGGGCTAGCAATTGTAGAAATAAGTCTAATTATATCAGTTATGGTACTTTGGTCTCTGGGTGCAATCAGTCTGAGTGTCAACCTGATAGGTACATGGTGGTTTTCCATGTAAGGTTATGCTGATAATGCATTCAACTGAATAGAATTCTTTGGAATGTCAATAATGTTTTCATGTTTGAAATCCACGATTTCATTTTTCTTTTAATTTTTGCTTCATGGGAATTTTTGGGAAAACCTGATATAGGAAATTATTCTACTTACAAATTATTTCTATAGGACAACGACATTATTTCATTAAGTGTTTAATTGAACACATTGTTGTAAAAATGATAACTTCTTGTTTTCACTTTTAATCTTGGTTGCATTAGTTTTGTTTGTAGTTTCTGAATTTAATATAACAAAATGTAACTACTTTATACTTCATAATGTTATCTATTTCTTATTTGGTCATAAATCCTTCCTTTATCAATGAATTGATCTGAAAGGTAAAGTATTCTACACTCCCTTAATTTTCTTATGGGATCACACTTTAGGTCTAAATCATGCCTATTTGGACTTCATCTTGGGAGTTTATGATACAGTAGAGTGAATAGTTTGACTTCAGGAAAAATGATAGCTCAGTGTAAATGTCTGTAGTTTCTATAATATACAGTCTAAGAGGGAAAATGATAAGACAGGCCCTAAATTTTATTTAAACTAAAGCTGTAGGGGAAAAAGATGGAAAAACAGGAAAGAAATACTTTTCTCATTGCTCAATTTAGGTTGCTATTCTGTGGCCATCATTAGGGCGCCCTAGCCATGCGCATAGGGAAATGTAGCCAGCAACAAAATTGACAGGAAAGAGCTTTGATATCTGCTTTTCCCTCCATTTATCAAACATTTTCTCTGCCTACTAACTCACAAATCTCATCTCAGGAACCAACAGCAGCTTTTTATATTGCCTGGGCCCCCTATGGGGGCAGTACAAAAGACATCATTCAGACCCTGTTTCATGATCAGTTGACTATTGCTACCTTTTTTCTTCTGCCATTCCATCCTCATTCAATGATTTCTATCATGCAATACTCAGTGCTGTGTCAAGTGCAGGCTCATGCTAGGTATTCTGCCATAGAGAAGGAGAAGGAGAAGGAAAAATTTCCTTCGCACAAAGCAAGACTGGAGCATCATTTGAAATAGCTTGTACTCTTAAGGCTCCTCCCCAGAATGCATTCTCGGATGAAAAGATTGGAGCATTCATAAGGCTTCTCCCATGCGGAGTCTCTGATGGGCAGCAAAATTGGATTTATATGTGAATGTCTTTCTACATTGGTTGCATTCATAATAGTTTCTCCCCAGTATAGATTCTCTGATGTGCAGCAAGACCAGAGCTCTGTCTAAATGTCTTTCCACACTGCTTGCATTCATAGGGTTTCTCCCCAGTGTGGATTCTCTGATGGGCAGCAAGGCTGGAACTCTGACTGAATGTCTTTCCACACTGTTTGCATTCATAAGGTTTCTCCCCAGTGTGGGTTCTCTGATGCACAGCAAAATTGGAGTGGCAACTGAATGCCTTTCCACACTGCTTGCATTCATAAGGTTTCTCCCCAGTGTGGATTCTCTGATGTTCAGCAAGGCTGGAGCTATGAAGGAATGTCTTTCCACACTGCTTGCATTCAAAAGATTTCTCCCCAGTGTGGATTCTCTGATGTACAGCAAGACGGGAGCTCATGCAGAACGTCTTTCCACACTGCTTACATTCATAAGGTTTCTCCCCTGTGTGAATTCTCTGATGTGCAGCAAGATTGGACTTCTGTCTAAATGTCTGTCCACAGTGCTTGCATTCATAAGGTTTCTCCCCAGTATGGACTCTCTGATGTGCAGCAACACTGGAACTATGACTAAATGTTTTTCCACAGTGCTTGCATTCATAAGGTTTCTCCCCAGTGTGGATTCTCTGATGCACAGCAAAATTGGAGTGGCAACTGAATGTCTTTCCACATTGTTTGCATTCATAATATTTCTGCCCAGTATGGATTCTCTGATGTACAGCAAGATGGAATCCCTGACGGAATGTCTTTCCACACTGCTTGCATTCATAAGGTTTCTCCCCAGTGTGGATTCTCCGATGTGCAGCAAGACTGGAGCTCTGTCTAAATGTCTTTCCACACTGCTTGCATTCATAAGGCTTTTCCCCAGTATGGATTCTCTTATGTACAGCAAGACGGAAGCTCGTACGGAATGTCTTTCCACAGTGCTTACATTCATAAGGTTTCTCCCCAGTGTGGATTCTTTGATGTTCAGCAAGACTGGAGCTCTGAATGAATGACTTTCCACACTGCTTGCATTCATAAGGCTTTTCCCCAGTGTGGAATCTCTGATGTAGACCAAGACTGGATCTTTGACTGAATGTCTTTCCACATTGGTTGCATTCATAAGGTTTCTCCCCAGTGTGGATTCTCTGATGTGCAGCAAGACCAGAGCTCTGTCTAAATGTCTTTCCACACTGCTTGCATTCATAAGGCTTTTCCCCAGTGTGGATTCTCTGATGTAGACCAAGACTGGATCTCTGACTGAATGTCTTTCCACATTGGTTGCATTCATAAGATTTCTCCCCAGTGTGGATTCTTTGATGGGCATAAAGACTGGATTTACATTTGAATGTCTTTTCACATTGGTTGCATTTGTAAGGTTTCTCCCCAGTGTGGATTCTCTGATGTAGACCAAGACTGGATCTTTGACTGAATGTCTTTCCACATTGGTTGCATTCATAAAGTTTCTCATCAGTGTGGATTCTCTGATGTGCAACAAGATTGGACCTCTGTCTAAATGTCTGTCCACAGTGTTTGCATTCATAAGGTTTCTCCCCAGTATGGACTCTCCAATGTACAGCAAGACGGGAACTCTGACTGAATGTCTTTCCACACTGCTTGCATTCATAAGGTTTCTCCCCTGTGTACATTCTCTGATGTGCAACAAGACTGGAGCTCTGACTGAATGCCTTTTCACATTCCTTGCATTCTTTAGGTCTCTCTTCAGTGTGGTTAGACTTTCCAAACTCATTAATTTCACTAGATTTTTCCTCAATATGCATTATTTGATGTTCAATATGAGATAAATTTTGAGGTGCAACACAGAATTCTCTGAAAGGAAACTTACTGGGACTATCACTCATGAACCTTTGTAGTTCCATTTCTTCCACAGAAAGGCTCATCTCTGTTGGATTCTCCTTCATTTCAGGTCGGAATTCTCCTTCTAAAAGAAACAAAGAATAAAACATACATATAGTGACATATACACATATATAACTCTTATCTACTTTCCTCTACTGTCAGAACACAAGCCCCTTTATATCCCATTTCCTCAGGGAAGAAGAAAAGTCTTCCAACTTAAATGGGCAAAATCCATCCTTTGAAAATGCTATTACATCAAAAATAAAGAATAATTTAAATAACAAAGAGCCTCCCATGTGATCTCATTGGTCCTTCATAATAAATCCGGGATTTTGGACAGGCTAGCTTTATTACATTCCTATCTTAGACATGGCCACAGAAAGGCTGGATGAGTGACCTGACCCAAAATCCTGGTAGATGAGACCAAATCTTTTGGCTGGGGACATTCTGTACACAGTACTAGACCATTTACTTTCAATCTTTTTGCATTCATTTTCATTGTCTATACATTCTATCCTCTCTTCATAGGTATGACACCAATGGGTGCATGTAGAATAAATATGCCTATTATTTCATCATCTAGCTTCACTGTACTCATTATGTAATTCTCTTTGTGATTTCTTTTGACCATATTTTTTTATTTCAGTATCTGAGATTAGATGAAGAAAATCAGAACTCTTTTTTATATTTATCCAAGGCATAAAAGATTTTGCTCTGTTCCCTACTACTTGAGAGCAGTCACTATTTTTCTTTAAATGCCTCCTTTCACTAAAATAAACTCCTACTAAATATAATTAAAACAAAAACATGGTATTTCCCATGTCTAATACAGTAAGTTGAGTCCATGATTCTTTCATAAAGAAATGGGCAAGAAAGCTTGTACAATTTTCTTCCTCTTTACCACCTTATATAGATACTGGCTTTTTCATTATATTCTTTAAAATCCCAATACAGGTGATGGTGCATTCTCATTGTACCTCAGAAAATTGGTAGGACTTTTAAGCCTGGGCAAGTCACAGTAGCTCTATTGATCTCAGGTTCTTCAATTATAACATGTACATAATAATATCAAGTGACTCCTAGGTTCCTATAAGGATCTAATGAGATAATATTTATAATGTGTATGACACATTCTATGGGCCATATGCAAAAGGGGATGTTTATTTTTATCATTAGAATTTGAATTATTTCCTCCTCTGACTGCCTTTCTCCTCAAACTGTTATTCTCTTCACTCCTCTAGTTCCTGATTTCCCTGTTGAAGTAAATTCATTTCGATTCCACAATATTCCTTTTGTGAATTTCAAAACTACTCAACCCTGTTCAAACCATTCTTTAGAGGATGGGATTTGGCTATTTCCTGATCAATAACAATAGAGATACTTGGAATGACAGAATCAGGTCTTGGAAACTACAATCTCCACCCTACTCAGGGTAACAGGATTTAGGAAGGGCTGCAGCAAACCTCAAGATTTAATTATTTGAGAATATGGCCTTCAACAGACATGTGCAAAGGGGACAGACCTCTGGGCGGTCCTGGGTGAAGCTAGAGCCACCATTGGCACAGGTGAGACACAGGAAGTGAGGTAGAGGACAGCTGAGGAGTCTGGGGACTTCCTGTGTGGGGGAAAGGAGGTTGTTGGAGCCTGGTGCTTGGAGTGGAGGCCCTCAGACTGTTTCTCCATTTTGGTCACGTGAGTGATAGGGACTGATCTCTTTTCTTTGCCTCGGCTATCCAAGGCCTTGGGCCTATGGCCCAGCCTAAGCAGAGTGGGTATTTAAGCCCTATTCCCTTCTCTCCCCTTTCTCTCTCCCCTTTCTCTCCCCTTTCTCTCTCTCTCTCTCTCTCTCTCTCTCTCTCTCTCTCTCTCTCTCTCTCTCTCTCTCTCTCTCTCTCTCTCTCTCTCTCTCATACCTTTCTTCCTACTGTTTGTAATTAAAAACTCCATAAAAGGTTGACTGCTGACTTGAGTTTTCATTTAGGAATTACATAGTTGAATTCCTTGGCGACCTTAAATTAATATATATCAGTCTTTTAAAGTGATTTCCATATCACACTTTCTCCCTGGATTATCTCAGAGTTAGATTCAGAACCTGTTGCTTCTTTGTAAAATAACTCCATGTTTGGTTTTTAGATTGCTCCAGGACAACCCAGACAGGTGTTTCCTTTCCTTTGTTTTCACAAGGCATAGCACGGTTGCTAGAAGATATTTATTATTTAATACATGTTTACTGATTGGGTGCAGGGCTTATGTCAGGCCCAACCTCTACCAGGACTCTGGTCTCTCTCCTGGAAGACAAATGCATGCTCTGGCCTTAGCCATGTTTCTGTCCCTCTCTTGCCTTTATTTCTCAGTAGTGAAAAATAATTCTATTGGAACAAGAACAAACCCAATCCTGAAGATCTCAGAGGCTTCCCTCTAGGCTTTCCTCTCCCCAAAATCAGGTCCTGTGGACACCTGATTGTCAGGGCTGATGATTTAGGAAAAGCTTTGCCTTGGATCACTTCCAAGTAAGGCAACAGTCTTCACTCCTGCTCATGGGATGCAGGTCAATGGAGAGAAGGAAAATCAGGAAACCAGTTACGTGGCTCCACTCTCCATTGAGGCTCCTCCACCTCAGCTGGGTGCTACAATGGCAAGGCAATCGTATGACGTCCCTCTCATAGATTTCCCTTTGCTACCCAGCAGAGCGGCCTTCCTAATATTTCCCTGGTCTCTAGCTCTCCATCATGGCTTCCTCCCACCCTCTGCCTCACCTTCTGAGCTGAGAACTTGGCCTCATATTTCACTGAACAAAATCTGGACTTCTCTTATCCTCCACATCTCACCTGCCTCCTTTTCCTCTTTCGCCTCAAGATCGGAGGAAAACGTCATTCTTCTCTTAACTAAGGAAAATTTCTTCCATGCACAAAGAAGCCCATCCCATCTCTCATCTATGCCCATCTATTTCTCCACTGTTCCTTCATTTTCAGCCTTTCCCCTATTAAGGAGCTAATGACTCTTGCTCTGGGAATCAATAAACCATTTCTCCCCAATGCTCCAAACACTCACTTGATCTCTACCTCCCCATGAGATACTGTTCAAGACCTGTCCTTGGGTTCAGGGCTATACTACTAGAGATGGCCATTTGCAGTGAATTGTGCCACAGCCTTTCCCTTGTTTTCTCTGATCTACTTTTCCCCAGAATCCTCAGTCTGGTTCTCCTGAAGGCTCAGGCTACCTCCCCCCATTAGACATCTCTAGTGCTCCTTCTCTTCAGAGCCTTCTCTACCGTGATTGGCTGCCCTGGAGCTGTGATCTAGAGGGCTTGTACAGAACTCAACAATTCTTTTTGGGCCCAATGCTGTCTCTCAGCTAGTCCATTATCTTTGACAATTAGACAATCACAGAGTAGGGCAAGTAGGGCTTGGTGGAGGCTTGCAGGGACTCCTGGAGGAGAGTCTTCACAGTATATCAGGTGGGGAGAGAAGCGGGGAAGTTTGGAGAAACAATCTGGAACCAGAATGCTAGGTTCTAGGGCATTTTTTTTAAACCCTTACCTTCCAACATGGAGTCAATACTATGTATTGGCTCCAAGGCAGAGGAGTGGTAAGGGCTAGGCAATGGGGGTTAAGTGACTTGCCCAGGGTCACACAGCTAGGAAGTGTCTGAGGCCATCTAGGGCATTTTCTTCAGAGAAGGCTGGACTCAGTTCATAGTTTTCCATTATCTGGAAATGAGAGGCAGCTAGAAGGGGAGGGAACAGCAGCCTGGGATTAGAGGTAGGAAGGCCTTAGTTTACATTTCTACACAAACAGCTCCTATATGGGTGCCTCAGAACAAGCCATTTAACAAATTTATTTCTAAATTGCGTCACTGACTTAAGATGATGAAGGTGAGGATGAAGTGCCATAATATCACAGAGAAAACCCTCAGCAGAGCCCTGGGACAAGAGTAGGTGTTTATAAACAATTCTTCCCTTCCCTCCCTTCCTCATTGGCTCTGCTGGAGGCTTAGGGAAATAGGAAGGAAGACTAAGGATAACCCTGTTCTGCTGAGGACATCTAGGAGCCATGAGTTATAACTTTATGAAAGTTAGAGAAAATGATCTCCAATAGTAAATCCACTCGAGAGGGAAAGAAAGTGGGAGGAAAACCCTCCTGAACAGTTTTCCCAGATAGATTTGGGAGACACAATTTCTGGCCAGAGAGGCGAGATGGAATCAGCTCTGAGATTACTTCCATGTCTGAGATTCTCTAACATGCATTTGATCTCAGACTTCAGGAGCACCAAAGGGAGCCCACAAGGACCCATTACACAATTCAAAGTCCTTTTACAGGAGAACCAGGCAGCAGGAGGGCCCTGGCTCTGGGACTCACCATACCAGTCCTCATCCCTTCCTCATGACTGAAAACTGCTCCCAACTCTGCCTGCTGCTGAGGGTGATATTCCCTTGGATGGCAGACACAGGCAGCAGGGAGAGGCTCCTTACCCACAGAGAGCAGGTTCCGGGCATTCTCCAGCATCACATCCTTGTACAGCTCCTTCTGGGGAGGGGATAAGAGGTGCCACTCCTCCCACGTGAACTCCACAGCCACATCCTGGAACGTTACCATCTCCTAGAGCAAAGCACAGAGGGCTGAAAGTCACATCACAATGAAGAGCCCACCTCTAGTCAGTTACAGGAGGAAACTGACCCACAGAGAAGGGAGGGGCCCAAAGGTCCTGCCCTTTGTCAGTATCAGAGCCAGCACTGGAAGCTGAGTCTTTAAGAGCTCAATGGAGGCTTGAGAAAAGCAGTTCTAGGATGCTCCAGAAGGAAGCTGATGAGTTTCTAGTGTGTGAAGGGAAATCTCTAGGGGACCTCCAGTACAGGACCACAGAGAAGAGAAGGCAGATATAGAGAAGACAAGGACACACCCAGGGAATCCTAAGAACCAGAAACTGTCATTTCTATTCCCTCTATATTCAGCACCCTGTTTTGCACTTCTGGGGATTCCCCAAGAGGCAAAAGACAGTTCTTGCCCTCCAGGAGCTGACAGCCCAGTGTGGAAGGGAGACAATAAGCAGACACATGGACACAAAGTGTCTTCTAGACTTCTGTCTAGAAGAAATGAGGAAGAATGGAAAGAATGAAGGCACTCTGACTAAGAGGGACAAGGGAAGGTTTCCTGTAGAAAGTATTTAGTCTTTAATTGGGACTTACAGGAAGTTTAAATGGACCAGTGATCTGAAATGTGGAGGGAAAATATTCCAGACATAAGCTAAAGCCATTGAAAATGCCTGGAAGTAGATGACAGCCAGATCACATGGTCAATAGAGTGCAACATTTGGACTCAGGAAAACCTGGGCTCAAATGTAACCTCAGTCACTTCCTTGCTGTGTGATCCTGGATAAGTCACTTAATTCTGACTGCCTTGCCCTCATCACTCATGTATCTTAGAACTGATCCTAAGATGGAAGGTAAGGGTTAAAAAAAAAAAAAACCTTTTCTATTTTGGGGCAGTTAGGTGACGCTGTGAAGAGAGAACTAGAACTAGGGACAGAAGATTCTAGATTTAAATATGACCTCTTACACTTTGTGAACCTTAAAAATTCTCAGACCCTACTTCATAAGGTTGGGTTAAGACCATTCCCCATTTGGGCAGTGAAGGTACTTGATCAGGAATGTGAGAACTCTACTTCACCATAATTAAGCATACTTTAGGGGAAGATAAAGTTGTAAACTCTTTTCTGAACAACGAAAAGTACTTAAACCCATACTTATAGTAAGGAAAAAGCACTTAAGCTGTGCCTATTTTAGGACTAATACAAAAGGGTGCTAAGTACCTATAAAGGTCAGGCAACTTGTGTACTTGTAAGTGGCAAAGCAGTGAGAACTTACTCAGAGATTCTAGTCTACTCAGGTGTGAATTACTCAAAAGTGGCTAAGTGAAATATTACTGCATTCTGTCCTACATACTTGTGGGATAGAAATTACTTAAAACTGGACCTATACAAGGCCTATTTTGAATTTTTCTTATGTTTTTTTATTATTTTTCTATTCTTTTGATAATTGACACATACACCCCCATAACTGAACATTACATTCTGAGCTAAACTTGATATATTTTTTTTAATACTTACTTCAGGGGGGATTGTATTTTAATTTAAAATCTAAGAATTTTTTTTTAATTTTTTAATTTTTTTTTGTTTGAGATTGTATTTTTATAAAAATCCAAGAATTTTGTTTAAGATTTTACTTTTATAAAAAAATTCAAAGATTTTGATTCTGTTTGAGAAAAGATCTTCAAGAAAGAAGCTTGAAACTTTTATATCCAGAGAATGAACTGTTGCAGAAAGATGCCAAAAACCTACACTTCATCAAGAAGATCAAGAATGAACTTTGGATGTGATTGGACTGAACTTTTGATTGAACATTTATTGTAACTGTACATATTTATGCCAAAAGGGACTGCCCCTATTTTGGCTTTCTGTCAATGCGCCTAGCAAACATTGGTTTTGCTTTCTTTTCTTTTCTATTTCCTCTCTCACTATTCTAATTTCTCTTAGAAAATTGAATATTGTGTATATCTTTAGTTAGAAGTGAATTTAGAACTATAAAATGATTATGTTAAATGATCAATGGGGAGACCAGTCTCCCAATGATCATCAGGGGGGATTGTAAACCTTAAAATTCCTTAGACTTATAAATGTTAGAAATTTCACCATTGGGATATTTCATACTTGGAAAATTTCTTAGTGATAGTCTATTGGAATGGGAACCCCATTGGCATGGGAGGTTCCTTCTCTTCCCTTCTTAAGATTACTTTAGGACAGAAACCTTTTGCTGAACAATGGAAAGGGCTTTGACCTATGCTTAAGCATAGAACAGGAATTTCTTTGAGTGATGATTGATTTTAGAATTGATACAATAGAGATACTTGGAATGACAGAACCAGGTCTTGGAAAATACAATTTCCACCCCACTCAGTCCTAACAGGATTTAGGAAGGGCTGCAGCAAAGGATCACCATTTAATTATTGAGAATATGACCTTCAACAGACATGTGCAAAGCTACAGACCTCTGGGAGGTCCTGGGTTAAGGTAGAGCCACCATTGGCACAGGGAAGACAAGGACAGTGACTGGTAGATGTGATAACTGAGGGGAGAGAACTTGGATGGTTTCCTTAAAGATAGGGGGGTCTGAGGACTGAGGGAGGTTGGTTGGAGAGGTTTTTGGTCTGAGAAGTGGTGCTTTGAGAGTGGCTCTGAAGGAAGCTGGAGGTGGAGGCCCCTGAGACTGTTTCTCCATTTTGGTCACATGAGTAATAAGGACTGATCTCCTTTCTTTGCCTCAGCTATCTAAGGGCTTGGGCCTTTTGGCCCAGCCTAAACAGTAGGGGTATTTAAGCCCTATTCCCTTCTCTTCTCTCTCTCTCCTCTCTCTCTCTCTCTCTCATACCTTTCTTCCTACTGTTTGTAATTAAAAACTCCATAAAAGGTTGACTGCTGACTTGAGTTTTCATTTAGGAATTACATAGTTGAATTCCTTGGCGACCTTAAATTAATATATATTAGTCTTTTAAAGTGATTTCCTTGTCACAAAGGTCAACTGGTACCCAACCATTGCCACAGGAAGTGCTGAGAACTCGAAAGGCAGTTCTCTACATCACTTCCTGCAACTCACATGTGCCAATGGTGGTTCAAGCTTGGCTTAGGACAGCCCGGGGGACAGTCAGTTGTTTCTGATTTGTCACTTGCTAGCACATGCCAGTGTAGTGTGGGTGTATACACTCCTGGGTTCTAGACTAAGCAAAATGGAGAAAATCTAAAATTCACCCCCCCATGATGACTGGGGGACTAGTCTCCCCAACTGATCACTAAACATAATCATACTGCATCCCTAAATTTCCTAACTGCAGGTACATACAAAACTTTACCTTCTAAGAGAAATGCTACAATAGTTAGAGATAAGAGGGAAATAGAAGAGATAGCAAAACCAATGCTTTGCTGGGCACATTGAGAAAAACCAATTAGGGGGCAGTCCTCTTTTGGCATAAGAGTGTACATTCAAAATAAATGTTCAATAAACCTTTAGTTCAATCAACTGTACCCCACAGTTCATTCTGGATCTTCCTGATGTAGTATGAGGTTTTAGGTATTTTTCTGCAAATAGTTCATTCTCTGGATTTTTAGGAGTTAGCAAGCATCTTCCCTGAAGATCTTTCTCGAAAAAAATTTTAAATCTTGGATTTTATGAAAATACAATCCCCCCTGAAGAGGGTGTTGAGAAACACCCAGTTCAGCTCAGGATACAAGGTTTAGTTATGGGGTATGTGAGTCAATTATCAAAAGAATAAACAAAAAAGACAAAAAGAAAAAGAAAGGAAGAAAAATTAAACTTTTTTTTCCTAAGAAGAATTCAAAATCAGAATCAAATATTGAAAATCTATGTACATAAAATTTTGAGTAAGCAAGGATAAATTCATAAAAGGCCTTTGTATTAGGGTCCAATTAAAGTAATTTATAATCCCACAAGTCTGTAGGACAGAATGCAGTAATATTTCATTTACCCATTTGCAGCCAAGACTACAGGAAGTTGCCATACTATAAGAAAGAAAAAGAACTAGAATTTTATTTTGATAGGGAAGTGTCATTCACTGGTCTGATTTTTTGTCATTCTCAGGGATATGGGAAGCCATGATGATAGCCAAACTTTGGTACTTGTCTGTGAGTATTTGACAAAGAGTATGAATACAAGGAAGTCTTACATCTTAACGTATGTCAAGTGTCACAACCTTGAGTCTCACACTAGGTTCAAGTCCTTTTGTAATGGCTTAGAAGTGCATCAATCCCACCTAGATTGGATTCTTTCTCTTTTTGACCTGTGTGCTTTTTGGCACTATTCAGGTTAAATCTGTGTTCCTTTTTGATCCCGTTTCCTAGAATCAGACACAAACATTAATCACAGTCCCATAACAATTATCAATAAATTGCAGGTTCCACAGTCTAAAGCTATTTGGTTATGCATTAATATTATAGCAAATACATACATATTTTTAAACTTATATTCTTATAGAATAAAAAATTAATATTGATTGTATGTACCTTAAGTACAAGAAATGAGAAAAGGGAAAAATCAAATATTCTAATCAAAATAAAAGAAAAGCAATAATAAAAATAAGGAAAAAGATAAAAGAAAAAAAAATTCTGGAATTCACTGTGTTACCAAAAAACAGCATCCACTTGTCAATGGATTATTATCTCCAATGCAAGTAAAGGATACAGTCAATCAGTTTCAATAGAAGATGCTCTCTTTACATGTGAGCAATGAATCCAAGAGTCATTATCTCCAATTTTTTATAGATGTTGAAGTAGTTAACAATATTTAGAATGGCCCTTCCCAGGAAGGCTGAGTTGCTCTAGTACACTGGAAGTTCATTATATACACCTTGTCTCCTGGATTCAGGTCATGAAATGAAAAGTCTAGTGGTCCGGCTTGTACTGTAGCTCCGGATTCATGGAGTTCACACAGTTTGTGCTATAATTCCTATATATAGGAAGCAATAGAAGTATCTCCCCCAGTAGTGATGTATATGCAGGGGAGAAAGGTTTAGCCTATATAGAAGGATGTCCAAAAAGCATCTCAAATGGTGAGATGTGTGGATCTCCTTTAGGCCTGCTTCTAAGATAAAATAGGGCCAGAGGGAGAATTTCAGGCTATTTTAGATGTGTCTCAGTGCATAATTTGCCAATCATAGTTTTAAGTTCTCTGTTGATTCTTTCAACTTGGCCTGAGCTCTGGGGATATGGAACATGGAATTTGGGAGTTATCCCTAAGCAAGAATATATAGGATTTAGAACAGAAAATGACTTCCTCTACCTGAATCAATATGTGCTGGCAGGCCAAAGCAAGGAATAATGTCTTTTAAAAGCACCTTAGCAACAAAAGCCACTGTGGCTCGGGCTTTCGGAAATGCTTCCGGTCATCTGGTCAGTTGGTCTACTACGACTAAAATTTATATTGTCCAGCCTTTGGCATTGTTATGAATTCTATCTGCAGGTCCTCAAAAGGTGTGTAAGCCAGAGGAAGCCCACCAAAGGCTTTGCCACAAAAGGCGTGTTGGTTATATGCTTGGCAGGTAGAGCAGGCTGAACACACTTTAGAGGCTATGGTAGTTATACCAGGGACTATTCATACTCTTTTAACAGAGTCCACGATGCCCTGGATACCAAAGTGACCATTTTTATGAACAGATTGGCAAATTTGGTGATAGAAACTTCTAGGGAGCAGGGGTTTTTCTTCAGATGACACCCATACTCCATTAATGTGTTTTGCTTTGAATTTATGTTTCCATTTTTCCTTTTCATTATAGGAAAGTGATAAATTTAAGTCATCAGTGGTTGTTAATGTTAAAATTAATTCAGGCCCTTCTAAACTATGGCCTCTAGCTTTACAGTGGTATCTGTCAGGAGGCCAGTCATTTCCCCTAGAGACAGGGTCAGTGCCACCTGTATGGGCAGAGCAATGAACTACAGCTAGGGCTTTGGGCAGCTGGAGAGCAGAAACAACTTCATTAATAATTTCTGTATTAGCTATGGATTTTCCAGCTAAGGTTAAAAAATCCTCTCTGAAGCCATAGCATCCCAACTGAGTGACAAATGCCAAAAGCATATCTAGAATCCATATAAATTGTTGCCTTTTTATCCTTGGCAATTATACAAGAATGTTTCAGAGCTATGAGTTCTGCCCCTTGAGCGCTAATATTAGAGGGCAGTGAAGCTGCCTTCAAGTCCCAGCTGAATCCTCTCCTCAGCAACCAATGATCTCCCCAGAATCCTGGGACCCTTTCCTCCCACAAAGCCTCCTTCCATCCTACCCATAAAGAGATTGTTTGGACAAGTATGCTGTTGAGTCTCCTTGGAGAGACTGTGGGGGCCTGGAGGGCAGCCCATGGTTTCTCCTTTCCTTTTGTCCTGAGCAGTGCCAGGCACACAACAGGGTGTTCCTGCACGCTGGCTTACTTGGGCTAAGAAGTGGAAGTGAGGAAGGAGCTAGAGAGACCCAGGAAGACCCAAGGACTTGAGGCAGAAACCAGTGAGTAGCATCAGGGGACAGTGTCTTCCCTGAGGATGGCACAGACCAGGGGACACCCTTAGGCTCGGATCCAGGCCAGACTTAAGAGGGAACAGGTGAAAAGAAGCAGAGGAAGAGGGTATGAATAGCCAGGCAAGCAGAGAGCAAAGACAGGATCCCTAGTCAGGGAAGAAGAAGGAGTCAATGGTTGTCCTTGGCACTCATTTGTGCCCAGAGAGAAATCCAACCTTGGAGGCAGTGCTTAGGGGGACCTCTTGGGATCTGAGCTGCCCAAGGATTAAGGAATCACTCCCAAAGCCAAGAAGAGAGCTGGGAAGGGCTCTTCCTCCTGCCTGGGTTTTGGGGATGGAAATGGCCCAGCAGGAAGGATGGTGAACATTCCCAGCTATCTTGTGTCAGAGCCAAGGACGGGCCTTCCTATTCCTAGCTTGAGGGGACTCCCATCTGGGGCTAGAATACACTTACCTGGGTTGGGAGTCTGTCCCTCTCCAAGGCCATTCCTGGGACTACAGGCTCTCTGTAGAGGCAGCAAAATAGCCCCAGTGAGTCCATCTGGTGAAGCTTCTCCATCTTTTCAAGGCCTCATCTCTGTAAGGATTAAATTAAGAGCTTTGACAAAATAAACGAGCAGCTTTTAATAATTGAATTTTTCATGAGAATATAGTAGAGTTGTAAGTTAATGTTATCCCTTTAAGCCAGAGGAAAGGAGACTTCTAGCAGCTTTTAACTATTAACAGTTTAGTTTAATTAGAAAGAGATAGTAATAGAATAGAGTAAAATGAATACAGTAAGGGAGAGAAATAGAGGAAAGAGGTAGAGAAAGAAAATTTCTTAATGTCTATACTAGTTATCCTATAACTACCGCTAATAACACCACCTTACAAAGTTCTAGCCCAATCCAAACCAAATCAATTAGTGTTGAATTCAACCCCAATTAGGTCTGTCAATGAAGACCAGCCACCTTCCAAAAAGATTAAGAAAGAAAAAAAACAGCCCAAACCAAAATCCCAAATCTGGTTCTCAACCTTTCTAATGCCGTGACCCCACAATACAGTTCCTCATGTTGCGGTGACCCCAAACCAAAAAATTATTTTGGTGGCTACTTCAAAACTGAAATTTTGCTACACTTATGATTCGGAATGTAAATACCTGATACGCATTATGTATTCTCATTGCTACAAATTGAGAGGTTGAGAACCGCTGCTCAAAAGGCTAAAGCTAAAAAGCCCTCTCACTAAGCTCAGGCCTGCCATTATATTCCAGCAACTAACTGCCAACCACCAACCCAACACACAGCAGCAAACTTCCCCCCAACTGCCAACCCTATTAGCAACTGACAGACTGACGCTGGTCCCCTTTTATAGACCTCCAGGTCCACCATTAAATGAAGAATTCCTTTTTACATCTCTACACTCAGGGTTATATTATGTGGAAGAGAGAAATTGAGAATGATTTTGTAGCAGCTGAGTTTGGAGCAGCTGTCGGTCAAACAAATGTTCTATGTGGAATGTTACTGGGAGAAACCGTTGGAGGCAAAGCCAACTGCTGGCTGGACCCTGGACCCTGGGTGTTTCTGGTTGCCTTGTATCAGGGAAGGAAGAAGCTGATTTTTCTCTTGGACTCTGGAAAATCAAGCTGAGGTGGCCTGGTGACTTTGAAGGCAGAAGAAGGAAGGACAATAGTCCACATATCTCTCTGACTTGTTCTATTGATGTTAGTGACTGAACTTCCAGACCTATCAGACATTTCTCTCAATATCCTCCAACCTAAGGCTCACTGTAGTAATAGGGAAATCCCCAACCCTCTTGCCTCCATTCTTTGTTTTCCTGTCTTCCTCAAATAAACCCCTTAAGATAAGAGAAGATAAAAGTATTTCATTTGAAACATCATAAACTCACCCTGAGTGATTTAGAAAAAGAAGAGGAGGAAAGGGGGAGGGAAGCTGAAGAGGCTGAAGAGAGGGAGGAAACAGGAGGAAGGAAGGGTAGACAAAAAGATAACTGCCTGATCTTTAGTTATGAATTACCAATCAACTATAGTCCCTTATTATTATTTATTATGACCCCCCCCCCCAATAATTCCCCCACACTTTATGGCCCCATGAATGGAGCTCCAACCTCTTCCCAACAGGCCTCTCTTGGCTCAGGGAATGTCTCACTTCTCTGCCCTTCTGAGGAGCAGGAGCTGCCCTGGAGCCCCCCTCCCAAGGCAGTCCCTCCCCTCTTTCCCCCAGTGTAGATAAGCTCATCTTCCTCACTGCCCTTGGGCTCCCTCTCTGGGCCAAATGCTCTTGGTGGGACCTGAGCAGAAACCTGCCCTGTTCTCCCTCCCAGCTCAGGATCTGGCTCAGCCCATCCCTCCTGGGGCCAGGCCTGGGCCTCTGCACCCTGAGCTGGGAGGGAGAAGGGACCCAGAGGGCAGAGGTTTTCCCTTCTCTTCCCAGGCTGAGGCTGCCCCACAGGGATCTACACAGGGTGAGGGGCCGCAGGAGTCACCCAGGGCCAGGCCTGCCCTCAGGGGAGAGCCTGCTACCAGCAGAGGGAGGGGGGCAGCTTGGGAAGAGAAGAGGGTCTGAAGGGGCAGCTGAGCCCCTCCCTCTGTTCCTCCTCCTCTGCCCCCCTCCCTTCTCCTCTCCAGACCTCCAAGAGGCAGCAGGACTTTAGGATCCCCCATGGGAGGGGACCAGGGAGAGCCCAAACCCCCCTGGCAGGGAAGGGGCCTGAGGGCTGTGCCAGAAGGGGGAGCCCAGGGAGAGGCTGGGGAAGGGGAGCCAAGGGAGGGGCTGGGAAGGCACCCAGTCCAACAGAGATCCTGGCAGGGAGGGCAGGGACCCTGAGGTGATTCAAGTGTTCCCAGGGATAACTGAGCCTGGGAAACATGATGAAGGGATGCTGGGAAGGGCTCCTGGAACCCTCTGGCCCAGCTGAGGCTGCAAATCCCTAAAGGGAACTGGGAAAGCCCAAGGCCTGATGGGGACCAGCTGAAGGGCTAGGGGGACAAAGAAGGGGTCCAGGAAAGGGCTTTGGCTCCTGCGGGAACAGGGGGTCCAGGGGCAGGAAGGCAGAGCTCAGGGATCGTCAAAGAGGACCCGGTCTGAGGGCAGCACAGAGGAATCTCTAAGCAAGAGCTGGGGGTCCGAGGCCCAGAGGCTGGGAGGCAGGACTCCTGGGTCCAGATAGGGCGCAGTAAAACTGCATTTGGTACTGGTCCCTCCCCGGACACCCCCTCCAGGCAGGACGTTTTAGGAGCAGAAAAGATCCCGGAGAGGAAGCCGGAGACCACAGTCTTCCACTGTCAGACACCAGAGCAGCCACAGGATACACTGTACCCCGCAGGAAATCGGCACCCCGGCCCTGCCAGCCCGCCAGCCCCGCCCAGCTGCAGGGGCTCCAGGAGGCACAAGCCGGAGGTGTCCGCCCCGGAAGGACTCGTAAGAAGGATTCGAACTCAGCCAAGCTCTCTGCCTCCCGCCCTCCCCCAGGCTCCTCTCCCTCCGGCCCCTCTTTCCCGCGTCCCCGCCATCACGTCATAGTTACCGAGGCCGGAGGCGCGAGACTGGGGGAGTTCCACCGCCCGGGAAGAGGTGAGGCGGGAAAAGCTTGGGAAGAGGAGGCGGGTCGTGGAACTGGCAGCGATATTAATTTCCGGTTTCCCAGAGGCCTCTGCGCCGCCTGTTCTAGGACTAATTATGCCGCCCTCCCCCATGGGGATGGCCCTACCCTCCTACCAAGCTTCCCTTCCCAGCCCTCCTGGCTTCCCCTTCATTCCTCCGCACCCTCTAGGGTCCTGCCCCGCCCCGCCCCTGTGGCTCAGAGGGCCATTTGTGCCTGTGCTGCGCTCATCTCTTTAGGGTGCTTCGGTCTCCTGGCTTTCCCGGGGCCTCCGGCGTCCCCAGTTCCCAGCTCTTCTCTCTCCTAACACAGCTCGGGGCGCTGCGCTTTCCTTGAGGTCTCTGCATTCCCGTTTTGTCCGAGGCAGGAGGGGAGCCCGAGGGCACGCGCGGGGCATTCTGGGTAGCAGCTCGATCTCCACGTGGGCTCTCGTGCTGCGATGGGGAGTTTCTCGGGCACTGCTTGCCAAAGCCAGTCAGGAAGACGCCGGAAGGAAGCCCGAAGGGGGTTCCTGGTTCGGTCCAGCCAGTTCCGGGCCTTTTCCGGTGTCGGGCTCCCTCTTCTCCGTAGCCTGTCAAGGAAGCTCCCTTCTGCCCAGTGAGGCTTCCTGGAACCTCTCCTGGGCCATCACGCAGTGTTCTTCTTCCCGGCATCCTCCCCGTTTCCCTGCTTTCTCTCCTTTCCCCCAGGTTCTTCAGGTTTCACCTTCCCCCGCATATCTTCCCTCTTCTCCGCTGCCATTTGGCCCTCTTTCCACTTTCTCAGGCTCCGGTCTTCACCCCTCCCCCTCTAGGTGGTTTGCCAGGCTAAACCTTTTCCCCTGCATAAACATCACTATTAGGGGGAGATACTACTATTGCTTCCTATATACAGGAATTGCAGCACAAACTGTGTGAACTTCATGAATCTGGAGCTGCAGTACAAGCCGGACCACTAGACTTTCCACTTCACAACCTGAACCCAGGAGACAAGGTATATATTAAGAATTTCCAGTGTACTGGAGCAACTTGGCCTTCCTGGGAAGGGCCATTCCAAATATTAACTACTCCAACATCTATAAAGGTTGGAGAGAAGGACTCTTGGATTCACTGCTCACATGTAAAGAGAACATCTGCTGTTGAGACTGATTGACTCTATCCTATCACATGAGTCGGAGATAATAATCCATTGACAAGTGGATACTGTTTTTCGAGAACACATTAAATTCCTGATTTTTTCATTATTGCTTTTCTTTTGATTAGAATATTTTATTTTTCCCTTTTCCTCATTTCTTGTACTAAAGGCACATACAATTAATTTTTTCTTTTCTCCAGTAATATAAGTTTATATATATACATATATATAACATACATACTTGTTATAATATCAATGCATACCCCAAAACTTTAAACTGTGGGAACCTGCCATTTATTGATAAACTCTTATGGGACTGTGATGAATATTTGTGTCTGATTCCAGAAAATGGGATAAAAACAAGGATCACAGACTTAACCTGAATAGTGCCAAAAAGAGCACACAGGAAAAAATACTAATGTGGATTCGAGGTTGTGACGCTTGACATATGCTGAGTCATAGGACTTCCTTGTATCTACACCCTTTGTGAAGTACTCATACAAGTACCAAAATTTGACTATCGTGCTGGCTCCCTATAGCCCTGAGAATAAAAAAAGTCAGACCAGGGAATGACGCTTCCCTATCAAAATAGAATTGTAGTTCCTTTCCTTCTTATAGCATGGCAACTTCCTGTAGTCTTGGCTGCAAATGGGTAAATGAAATATTACTGCATTTTATCCTACAGACTTGTGGGATAGAAATTACTTTAAATTGGACCTGTACAAGGGCCTATTATGAATTTATTCTTGCTTACTCAATATTTTATATATACATAGATTTTGGTATTTTGATTCTGATTTTGTTTTTTTTTTCTTTCTCCCAAAAGTTTAACTTTCTTCCATATTTTTTCTTTTATATATATATATATTTTTTGTTTTGTTTTTTTGTTTATTTTGTTTTTATTGTTTTTGAATTATTTTAATAATTGACTCATACACCCCCATAACTAAACAGTGCATCCTAAGCTGAACTGGATGTTTTTTAACAGCCACAGTCCATCAAAGGTCCTGGCAAGGAGAGCAGAGACCCTGGAGTGATTCAAGTGTTCCCTGGGGTGGTTGAGCTTGGAGAAACAGGATGAAGGTGTGCTGGGGTCTCCCTAGGAGCTGGGGAGGACAACTGGGACCCTCTGACACAGCTGAGGCTGGGAATCCGTGAATGGAACTGGAGCCAGGGAGCCCAATGCCTGGGACCTGATAGGGACCAGTCCAAGGGCCAGGGAGGCAAGGAAGGGAGTCAGGAAAGGGATTTTTACTACTGGGGTGTCCCAGGGGCAGGAAGGCAGAGTTCAGGGATTCTACCAGAGTAGTAGCAGCTGGGTGTGGGGGCACCTGGGTCAGGAATCCCTGGGCCACTAGACTGGGCAGGAGAGAGCTCCACTCTGCCTCTCATCTAGCTCCTCTTTCCCTCCCCCCAAACTGGGTAGATACAGCCTGAGAGAGGTGGGCACAGCAGAGAGCTCCTGGGGGAGCGCAGGCCCCCTTCAAAGGGGGTTAGGAAATGTGAGCCCCCAAAGAGGGGCCATCTGGGGGTTATGGAGAGGGTTTGAGCCATGTTAGGAGATTCAGGCAGGTGAAGAGGGGTTCAGTGAGCATGGAGGAAGAGGAAAAACAGGAGGGAAATGGGAGAGGAGAGAACCAGGAAAAGGGTCTGGATGTGGCCAAGAATCCAAAGCCCTGCTCTCAAGGGGAGGGGGAGGGGCTGCGGGAGGACCCCCTGAGCTCTCCCATTCCAGAAGTCTTCAAGTGCTTGCTGGAGACCCCCTTGGGCTGGGGGAGGGTTGTGAGGGTCCCTCCCAGTGCTCCAGGGGGCCCAGCCAGCCTCCAGGGGGAGATCCTCTAGCTAGGAAGCCCTTCCCTGGGGTTAGGGCAGGTTCAGGGTTCAAAGACAAAAGGGGGAGCCGCCAGGATCAGAGGAAAGGTCTGAGGCGAAATTGGAACCCAGGCCCTCCCCATGCAGGCCCTGCACTCTCCCTTGGGCTCCCTTTGCCAGAGGGCAGTTCTCCTGGTAGGGAAAGCCCTCCTCCTCCCTCAGCCCCCCATCCCTGACTGCAGCGCCTTCCTGGGGCACTGCTGGCATCCTGGGCTCTTATCCCCCTTCCTGCCAACCTCCATTCAACCTCTTAGGTGACTTTCCTCTGGCCCAGCCTCCCCATCAAATCCCCCAGGATGCTCTTTGGCCCTCCCAGCCCTAATGGCTCCATCCCCCCTCCTTCCTGCCACCCCCTCTGCCCTGGGACCTGCCAGCTTACTGGGGGGTCCATAAACAGCCCCTGCTACCTCCCGGCCAGGAGCCCCTTCTCTGGCTGTCCCCCATGGGCACCTAACAGGCTCTCCCTCCCCGGCTTCCCTACAGTCCAAAGGACAATCTGTCCTCCTCCAGGAAGCCCCCGGGAGCTCCTCTTCACTCTCCGCCCTCTCTCTGCTCATTATTACCTGTTTAGCCAGAACAGAGCCTGCTTGGAGTGACTGAAGCTGAGGCTGCCCAAGGGGTGGGGGAGCAGGAGCTCGGGGGTCCGGGGCCGAGGCTGGGAGGCAGGACTCCTGGGTCCGTTCAGGGCGCGGTAAAACTACATCCGGTCCTGACTCCCTGCTCCCCGGACACTCCCTCCCAGCAAGAAGATCCCGAAGAGGAAGCCAAAGGCCACAGCCGACCTGTCAGACACCAGAGCAGCCCCGGGATACATTGAACCCCACAGGAAACTCGCACCCCCGGCACTACCCGTCCTGCTCCTCTCCACGGCCAGCCAGCCCCGCCCAGCTGCAGTCCCAGGGCTTGGGGGAGAGGAGGAACTCCCGTTTTGAGGGAATCCAGGAATTGGGGTCCAGGAGGCCAGGCGGGAGGTGTCTTCCCCAGAGGGACTTGTAGAAGGGAGGATTCGAACTCAGTCCCTCTCTGCCTCCCGCCCTCCCGCAGGGCTCCTCTCCCTCTAGCCGCTCCCCACTCGGCCTCCCCTTTCCTGCTGTCCCCTGCCAACACGTCATAATCACCGAGGCTGGAGGCGCGGAGCGGAAGGAGCAGAAGAGGGAAAAGCTTTGGAAGCGGAGGAGAGACTGTCGGCGGTCTTCATTTCTGGTTTCCCAGAGGTCCTCGGAGCCTCCCTTCCGATCTCCAGCGTGAGCCCCGCCTCCCATCTACCGGGCCCTCCCCTTTATTCCTCTGCACCCTCTGTGGGCCTGTCCTGCCCCCACCCCTCCCCCGTGTGTCTGAAGGCTTCAGGTACCCATGTTCACTCGCATAGTAGGGCGCTCAGGTCTCCTGGCTTTCCCGGAGCCTCCGGCGTCCCCAGTTCCCAGCTCTTCTCTGGCCTAACACAGCTTGGGGCCTTGCCTTTCCTTGGGGTCTCTGCATTCCCACCTAGTGCGAGGCTGGAGGGGGGCCCGCGGGCACGCGCGGGGCATTCTGGGTAGCAGCTCGATCTCCAGGTGGGCTCTGGTGCTCCGATGGGTCCTTTCTCGGGCGCTGCTTCCCGAAGCCAGTCAGGAAGACGCCAGGAGGAGGCCCGAAGGGGGTTCCTGGTCCGGTCCAGCCAGATCTGGGCCTTTTCCGGTGTCGGGCTCCCTTTCTCCACAGCCTGTCAAAAAAGCCCCCGTCTGCCCAGCCTCGGTCAGTGAGGTCTCTGCGAAGGTCTATTCCTTTTTATCCCTATTTGTTTTTCTCCATATATCTATTAACTTTAGTTTTTCTAAGATTTAATTCACATCTTTTACCTCTTATTTATTTGATTCATCTAACTTTGATAGTGGTAGGTTCAGGTCTCCCACTAGTATAGTTTTGCTATCTATTTCTTCCTTCAATTCCATTAGTTTCTCCTTTAAAATTTGGGTGCTATACCATTTGGTGCATACATGTTGATTACTGATATTTCCTCATTGTCTATACTCCCTTTTATCAGAATGTATTTACCTTCCCCCTTTTAATCAGATCTAGTTTTACTTTGGCTTTGTCAGATATCATGATTGCAACTCCTGCCTTCTTTCTATCAGTTGAGGCCCACTAGGTCTTGCTCCAACCTTTAATTCTAGCCTTGTATCTATCTGCCTCAGGTGTGTTTCTTGTAGACAACATATGGTAGGATTTTGGATTATAATCTACTCTCCTATTTGTTTTCGTTTTATGGGTGAGTTACTCCCATTAACATTCAAGGTTATGATTGTCACTTGTGAATTTCCCAGCATTTTGATATCCTCTCCTAGTTATCCTTTCTTCTTTTGCTATATCCTTTTAAACCAGTGGTTTACTTTTAATCAGTCCCCCTAATCCCCTCCCTTAATATCCTTCCCTTTTTGTTCCCTTCTTGTTTTTTTAGGATCTTTTAAGTTCCCTCCCCCCTATCCTTCCCTCGCTTTTTGTACTTCTTCCCCCCAACCCCCCTTAGTTTTCCCTTCTGAGAAGAGCAGTTGATTGACTTTACAGTGTTAAGAAAGGAAAATGAGGAGTTCCAGACAGGAATGACAGTGAGGGGCTGATGCACTACAATGGACACAAAAGGGAAAGACTCAGCCTAGGGCTGGGCCACCTTGGTAATGAACTTTAACCTAAGGGGAGAAACCATTGGGACAAAAGAGACATTTAACATTGGATGGGATTAGCTACTCTCACCCAAACTCCCAGGATGTCCATTGTCTGGCAAAGTGGGACATTCCCTCAGGGGGAAACTCCCCTGTGACAAGGTCAAGACCTGGGGTTTCCTCCTCCCAACTAAATAAACTGGGGATCTCTAGATTTCTACGTTGACTCCCTCAATGCCCCGATCTCTTCCTGTGAGTGATTCTTTAAATTATTATAATAATGAATACAGTTCTTGAGAGTTACAAATAACATTTCCCCAATATATTAATATATATAATTTGAACTCTTTGTAGTCATTAAAGAAGAGAGTTTGAATAAAATAACATTTTCCCTTTTCCCTCTCTTTCTTATTTACCTTTTCATATTTCTCTTGATCTTTGTGTTTGAATATCAAATTTTCCACTTAGTTATGGTCTTTACAAATACTTGGAAATCTTATATTTTGTTGAATGCCCATACTTTCCCCTCGAAGTATATAGTCAGTTTTGATGGATAGGTGATTCTTGGTTGAAGACCCAATTCTCTTGCCTTTCTAAATATCATGTTCCAGGCCTTGTGGTCCTTTAGTGTGGAAGCTGCCAGGTCTTGTATGATCCTGATTGGTGCTCTTTGGTATCTAAATTTCCTCTTTTTGGCTTCTTGTAGAATTTTCTCCTTAGCTAGAAAGCTCTTAAATTTGGCAATTACATTCCTGGGAGTTGTCTTTTGGGGATTTAGTGTAGAGAGTGTTCTATGAACTCTTTCAATGTCTATTTTGCCCCCTTGTACAAGAACATCAGGGCAGTTTTCTTGGGTGATTTCTTGTAGTATGATGTTAAGATTTCAGTTTATTTCTGACTTTTCAGGTAGACCAATGATTCTCAAATTGTCTCTTCATGATCTGTTTTCCTCATCTGTCATCTTGTCATTGAGATATTTTATGTTTTCTTCTATTCTGTCAGTCTTTTGACTTTGCTTTATTAATTCTTGCTGTTTTGCAAGATCACTGGTTTCCAGTTGCTTAATTCTGGTCCTTAAGGCCTGGTTTTCTATGTTAATCTTTTTATTTTCTGCTATAATCTTTTGATTTTCCATTTGAACTATTTCCCATTTTTCTTGCCAGAAAGCTTCCATCTGTTTAATAAGCTCCAATTTAAATTCTTCCAGAGCTTGTGAACAGTTTCCATTTTTTGGGAAGGTTTTGACTTTGAATTTCCTCCTGAATTTCCTCTGTAGCCTGGGTTTTTCCTCCATAAACATTTTCGAGGGTCAATGCCTTTTATTTGTTTTTTCATGGAGGGTGTTTGTTGTTCCTGTGCACAATTTTCCATCACTGTGGAGACTTTTCCTTCCCTTTTTTTGTCAGAAATCTACGTAAGAAGGGCAGATTCTTTGTGTATGGAGTTAAGGATCAAGGATTTTGCCTGAGGCAAGCTCTCAAATCTCCAAAGCCTCCACTGTTCAAGGCCCTTCTCTGTGCTACCTTCCTGAGAGCCCTCAGGGTCTGCGCTCCCCAACCCACCAGGGTTTCAGATGTAGGTGCTCTCAGGGGTAGGTCTTTGGTGGTCTTAGCTCCCAAGGACCTAGAGGTGCCCCTTGCTCACTCTAGAGGTGCCCCTCGCTCACTTGCTAATTCTGGCAAGCGCTGGCTCGGACTCTGGCTCTGTGTGTGTGTGGGGGGAAGGTTAGATCAACTCACATTTGGATAGGAGCTTTTTTACCCCCATATAGTGTGGAAATGCCCAAATACCACATACCTTCAATGTTGTGCCCTACTGTAGTGTCCCTTTGTTCTTATGAATTTGGGTTTTTTGAGGTAGTCTATATCAGTGGGTGCTGAGGAGAGGAAGCATCCCACATCTAGCCTGCTGCCATGCTTACCCAGAAGTTCCCAGGGGAGAGTCTTTCACCGTGAGCTAATGTGTTTTTTCATAGTGAGGTTCCTTTCCCAGCTTTACAGGGTGCAGAGTATTGACAGAGATGTAGAGTATTGCTCCTTGGTCTTGATGGTCCTATGGCTAATGACAATATTCATAGCTAGCATTTCTTTAGTATTTTTAGGTTTCCAAGGAAGTTTACCCATGCTATCTCATTTGTTCCTTAAAATAGCATTAGGATATGGAAGCTTTTATTATCTCTATAGCAACATATATATATATATATATATATATATATATATACACACACACACACACACACACACACATATATATATATATACACACACACATATAAATATATTTATATTTATATAAAACAAGACACAGAAATATTGACTTTCTCAGAGTCACACACCTAGTGAATATGAAGATTTAAAATCAAGATTTACTGACACAAAGTCTGGCAATGTTTCCTCTAGGACATTCAGCTTAATGAGATTGTCTCTCAGAGAACCATCCACTTTCTTTCTGAGAAATAATGACAGACTTACCTGTGCTACTACGGAAAATTAGCTTCATTAGTTGAAAATAATTCCATTCAAGTATTATTGAAAAGCCCTCTGGCAAACAGGGTGGGCGTCTTTATTAGACTTTTTAATTGACAGCATCCACTCATAGCCTTATACACTCCTGACTCTCCATGCCTGGCCTGCTTCCAGAAATATAATGAGCATACATATCCATAGGCATGAGCACATTCCATCTTTGAAATCAGGTTTTCTCCATAGCATTTGATGGAGGAGCTGATTGAAAATGAGGAAAGACCAGGACAGGATGTAATAACTGTGTGACTTCATTGCCTAGCTACAGTGCTGTCATTGTGAACACTATGTGAAGGACTAAATGGGTTCTCCTTGCTCCAAATTCAGTTCACATGGTTTACCAAACATTTATTGAATATCTACTGTTGTAATGGGGGGGGGGGAATCCCACCAAAACCCTATCCTTGGTGCTGAAAACATGAAAGTTTATGTTAAAGAGTCGATTTTTTAAAAAATAAAACCTTACCTTACTTCTTGGAGTCAATACTGTGTATTGGCTCCAAGGCAGAAGAGTGGTAAGGGCTAGGCAATGGGGGTCAAGTGACTTGCCCAGGGACACACAACTGGGAAGTGTCTGAGGCCATATTTGAACCTCAGACTTCCCATCTCTAGGCTTAGCTCTCAATCCACTGAGCTACCCAGCTTCCCCCCAAGAGTCGATTTTCTTGCAGAAACCAGGATATTTATTACCCATACCATATAGGAACACAAATTTATGGTCATAAGCCCTAGGATCTCCTATGCAGCTGAGTTGTCCAGCTCTGGGAAGAGCCCTTTTGGGGGCATGTAAGGATAATTTTAGCATTGTGACTTAAAATCTATTTAATTTGGTCGCCAGGGAAAATTCCCAAATAATAAAATACCCAAATCACCTGGGAATTGTGGTGATTTAATTAATATGGAGAGAAGGAATTAAGGAAAAGAGAGAGAGAGGAAAGAGTTAATTTAAACTGCTCTGGCTCAGGCTGAGACAAGCAGTAGTTAAAGGCCTTGGCCAAAGTGGCCTCCTTGAGCCTAAGGGAAAGGGAGTCAGTCTTATCACTCACCATGAGACCATCTCCAGGAAGCTGTCTGAGGGAGATCCTCCAGGCTGAGTTTCAGTCCTGAACTGAACTGAACTCAATTCCAAATCCTCAACTGCCTTTTCTAGCCTCCTTTTAAAGAAATTTTCTTTTATGTCACCTCCCCTAAATTTTCACATCTACCAATCACAGTAGATGCTTTTCTCCATGACTGCCCATTCTATAGTTTTCACCTTCCCTTCTTTGATTATATTTTCTCCAGGACTGTCCACTCTTTATTTCTCACCACCTCTGGTTAGATTATATCTTCTGAGGTACTTCATACTTCTTTGTTAAACTTACCTTTTCTGAGTTACTTGACCTTTTTTGTGATTAATTTAACCTTTATAGGTACTTAACACCCTTTTGTATTAGATCTAAAAATAGACTTAGCTTAACTTCTAGCTTCACTATAAGATATGAGTTATGTACCTTCATTTTTCAATCAGGAATTTACAATTTTATCTTCCCCTAAAGTATGTCTAATTAGGGTGGAGTAATTTTAAAAGTTCCCAATTGTAACAATTAAAATTTAGGGGAGACGGGGAGACTAAGGCATCTGAGGCAGGTAGAAATTAGTTTCTCTCTGCAAGAAGTATTATATTTTTTAGAGGTTTATTAAAGGTTAAAGATTAAAGAATATACAAGTAAGAAACATGTGTCTAGGCCAGAGGCCTAGACAAAATAACCTCACATCACGCAAGAGATGTGCCTGCTCCAAAACAGAAGTCCAAAAAGAGCCAAGAGAGAGCCCCTCAAAAGCCTTTGAATCAGCTTAAATACCTTCTCGATCTCGGCCCAGGTGAGATTACAAGGCATTCTGGGGAAGTGGAGCAAAGGCTCGTGGGGATTGTAGTCCTGTATTCGAGTCTATTTTTTACAAAATACAGGGGGCAGCTGGGTAGCTCAATGGATTGAGAGCCAGGCCTAGAGATGGGAGGTCCTAGGTTCAAATCTGGCCTCAGAACTTCCCAGCTGTTTGACCCTGGACAAGTCACTTGACCCCCATTGCCTAGCCCTTACCACTCTCAGAAGGTAAGGGTTTAAAAAAAAAAAAGTTCCCAATACATTCCTGATTCTTGTTACACCAAGTATCTCCATTGTTACAATAAGTAAATAGCTAAACCAAATCTTCTAAAGTACAGTCTGGGTCTTTTAAATTTGATTGGGAAAAGGTACCACTTTGCTTATTCTCCTTCACCCACTCCTCCTCAAGTATCTCCTATTAAACAAGCCTGTCTTGTGGAGGTGGATCTCCTACTCAGTCCACCTCTGTCTTTTTCTGGGGCTCTCTGAAGTTCATAATTTTTCTCCTAGGCTCATCACATCAGTTGGTGAATCAGTCATTCAGGTCAAGCAAAGGCCATCTGTCCTTTCAGCCAATCTATCATTTCCCTTACTTTCATTTCCTGCCATATTTGATCCTTTCTTGAGTTTTTGCTTATTGAGTCCTTGAAATATTTCCCATTACTGTTTTTCTTCTTTTTTTCCTTTGCTTTGCTTTTCCCCCACTTTTTTCTCATAGAAGTTGAATGGTATGGTTGGGCCAGCAGGGTTGGGGGAAGACAGCAAATATTATGTAGAAAAAGAGAACCATCCCAGATTGTTACCTTGTCACGGGCAAAGTCCACCCTTGTCCATGACTCCAGGGTATCCTGACTGGTGGCAAACGATCAGTCAACAAAAATAACAAACGGAAGACAGTTTAATCATTACAGCCATGGGATTGCTTTGCATCTTGACAGCTGCTCCACCATCCCGATGTCTGGTCTTTATTTTTATACCCATTTTCTTGGCATGCAGGTACACAAAATCAAAGAGAGATGATTGGAAAAGTGATACATTAATTTTTAACAAATCACTTGATTAGCATTCTATATTTTTGTATTGTGGTTAAAGACAGAGTAAAGGTTGCACACAAGATAAATGATTTTGTCACAGGTGGCTTAATTTTCTCATTACCCTGTGAGAAGTTTTGAGCTTACAATCAAGTAAAATTATGTATTGCTTTTAATAAAATGGACTAATTAATCAGCAGTTCTTAGAAGACAATTCAACAATCATACCATAGGGGCTGAGGGGTACTGTGAACACAATTCAAATTTAGACTGGTGGCTTCTAGGGAGTTCCTGAGTTACTGATTTGTGTAATCGAGTCACTGAAGCATACTGAAGCTTGATGTACTTGTACTTATCGCTTGGGCCTCTGTGATTCATTTGTGTATTGACTTCATCAGAATAGGCTTCTGTGAGTGGGAAAGTTTTGGGCTTGGCCTGTAGCTGTGGTTTTGCTGGGAATTATGTACCTAAGCAAAAGTTAACTCATGATAGTCTTTTTGGGATTGGGTTTCTTTTGGTGATGTTTTGGAGAATTAGGGTACAGTTGTTTTGCTCTTGCTTTATTTCTTTTGAGACTAGGGGGAATAATAATCATGCCAGTTAATAGGTAAGGGGCATTGATGAAAGAGGTCACGTAAAGGGGTTTGGATGAGCAATCACATCTTGCCAAGGACCACTCTGTGGTCTCCCCAGCTACCACGTGTGACTATGTCAAGGCTGGTCTGATGGCTCACAGCATTGCCTTGTACTTGAGAAACCTTTTTCTCCCTGTAGGAGATCATCTCCCACCATGCAAATGTACACAGCACATACAGAGTCCAATTCCCTCGTCATAAGGGACTTGATGAGAATTAGGGGCTCTTGGTTGGATTTCTTTCCAAAAAATTCAGATTGATTATTTCTCCTATTTTTGGAAAAATAAAGAGGCTGGTGCTCAGGGATGACATTGAGAAAGAATGCCTTTGCTCATAACCTCAGTCTGAGGTTAAGGAGACAAAGACCTCTTGTGACTAGTGAATGATATTTGACCATGGGTGGTGGCATCTGCTTCTCTCTACAGGAGTCAGAACATTTGTATCTTACTGATCTGTCAAGGTTTAGGCTAGGACAGCACTTTGAATTTTGCCTGAAAAAATCACAAATGGGCCTGAGTTTCACACAATATGAAACACATTTATGTTAACTATCTCTATTTTGTGAAGAAATATTTCTGGTGGGGATATTGATACTTGGACCAGCTCCAGTCGGTCATATATATCAACTTATTAAAACCTTGATATATATATATATATATATATATATATATATATGATAAAAATCTTCTCTACAAAAGGTAATGAAAGAAAGCCTTCTGAATCTCAGTTGGCCAAAGCCATTTTTCTGTAGAAGAAGGGAGCTTCCCGGAAAATTGAAGCACCTTTCCCATTCTATCTATCTAGATAGAATGGCCTCAACATATCATGAGAACTTAGTGACGGGAGGGAATGATGACAGAATAAGGAGTTACGATACTGCTCCCCCTGTCTCTCCCTGTTTCTTTTTCTCTCTTTCTCCCTCGTTCATAGCCCCCCATTCAGTATCTCTCTCTGACTCTCTCTCAAACCCACACATGTAGAGAAATGCATACATATTTCTGTGATGCACTCTGAAAACTGCAAACCCAAACAAAAAAATAATGTCCTCCGAGATCCCTGACTTTCTTGGTGCCAGAAGTTCCCAGGTAGCATTATTATGGAGCCTATTTCCAGGAGGACTGAATGATCACCTCAGAAAATCCCTATTCATTTCCTACATGAAGTCATAAGCAATAGGACAGTCTTTGGTGGCATGATGACTAGAAGGATCTGACATCTCCTTTAGATTCACACCTCCATAAATGCCAAAACCACTGACTCTGGGAACGGTAAAGCCAGGGCTATATAGAAGAGGAATTATGAAAGGACACCATTCAGTATTCCTCTTCATGAGGCAAAATAACAAATTTTGTGCTGACCAACATTCCACAACAGAACCCCAGAAAATTTAGATATTACAGCTATCTTGTAATTATTGAATGGAAATAAAAGGAGTTAAAATATTCATTAAGCATGACTACTTTATAAAAATGGACCATGGTCCTGTAGCATTAAAACCTTGAAAAAAATCATAAAAACTGAATAATCATGTCTTATATCAACCAAAATCCAATAAAATTTATATTCAGCAAATAGCCTTTGAAAGATTAAAAATCAAATGGAGACTACATAGTGTAATCCAAAAGAATGCCTAGGTCCAAGCAATTACTCCAAAACAACCTAAACCATATAAAATATAAAGATAATGACAAGAATGAGACCATATGCCCAAACTTCTAGAATGCTACTAAAGAGTCATTAAGGAAAAATGAAATCACAAAATGAGAGAAAAAGAGGTTAATGAACAGGGCAAGTAACCCCAAAATTTGGAAAGATGACAAATAGGAAAAATTCATATAAGCATCAAGGTGGAAATTTTAAAACAAGAGATTAAAGAATGGAAAGCAGCTCCCCCCAATTGAATTGGTGAATTAAAACTAAAAAGTGTTTGTTTTGGGGGGAGGTTTGACCTACTAAAATTCGTTAATTATAAGCTACTCAGATTTTTAAAAGAGAAAAACCAAAGTTTCTGTATTGAAAATGAAAAAAAAAATGCTAAAAATTAAAGAGGAAATAAAAGGAAGTATCTTGTCTAATTATATGCTTGCAAATCAATATTTGAGATTGAATGAGTAGTGTTAAATGAATGGTTAGACTGAATATAATTTAGTTGGTCGCCAGGTATTTAAATTTATAAATCCCAAATGAGTTACTCAAGCAGAATGGAATTTATGATAGTTTATTTACAATAGAGGGAAGGTATTAAGGAAGAGAGAAAGAGAAGAAAGGAGAGAGAGAGCTACTCCTGCCTCCTCTGAGCCAGGCAAGAATTCAGGGGCTCCAGCCGAGGGAAAGGAGTCCCAAGATGATGGGTCTCTCCAGAGGCTGCTGCCTCCATAAAGGTCAAGGAAAGGGAGTCAGCATTTGCATTCACCAGAAAGACAAGGAAATGGGGTCACCAGGAAACAGGTTCAGTCAGCACTCTTCTGAATGAAGAAAATTCTCCACTCCAGCAGAATTGCCAGTAGAATTCCAGCAGAACTCTCTCTCACAGGAGGTTCCACTCCAAATAAGAGTTCCAAGTCAAATTCCCTTCAGGCAGTTGTTACTTTCTTTTTAAAGACACTTTTCCCTTGCATTACTTCCCCTAATTTTTACATCTACCAATTGCAGTTGATGCTCTGCTCTAGGACCACCCAGGAGGCAGTCAGTCCATTCTGATTCATCACCCACTCTTTCACATGTGGGTCACAGATCTCCTATTTAGTGTGTGAGATAGGTGTTTGTACCTTTTTTAGTTAAATCCAAAATGGGTAGATCTCCATACTTTTAAGTATTGTGTTTACATTTATGGGGATTAAAATCTAAAAATAGTGTAACAGTTAAAATTGCCAAACTGTGGCAGGTAAAAATTAGTTTCTCTCTGCTAGAAGTATTATATTTTTTAGAGGTTTATTAAAGATTAAGAACTTAAGAAAATACAAGTAAGAAAAGCATGTGCTAGGTGGGCTGAGAGGCCCATTCAACCTCACTTACATCATGAGAGACGCGTCTGCTTGCAAGCGGAAACAGGAAGAGACCCAGCCATAGGCAGAGACTCTTTAAATAATCATTTGCTCTCAGCCCAGGTGATAATTTCAGCGAGATTACAAAGCATTCTGGGAGCCAGAGCAAGGACTTCTGGGGTTTGGAGTCCAGGGTTCAAATCTCCATTTTTACAATAGACAAGGGATTATAATTTAATCTTCACAATCAAAGAAGAGCTAAGTACCTTCATTGTTATAATCAGGAGAGCACCAAATCCAATCTTCACAATATGAAGATTGAAAAGTATAAAAGATTGAGATGAACATAGCAAGAAGTTTATTTATATAAATCAAACTCAGACATATAAATTGATCAAATCATAAATGAACTCCCAAGGAAATAATCTCTAACACAAGGAAGATATGGAGGGAGTTCAGTTAGACCTACATTGAAAAAGATAATTTCAATATACATAAACTTTTTTCAAAAACAGGAAAAGGGGACTTTTCAAAATGGGATTCTTGGTGAAAGGAGAGCAATCCATGAGCTTTCTTCAGTCGTAGAGAGGTTTTACATCAAGGCAGAGTCAGGTCACTAATTCACACAACTATGGTAAGGGTGGCCCATGGCAGAAAGGGTAGCCAGTACTGGAAAGGATTTCATCTGAAGAGAAGTAGATCTCAGTGAGTGCTAGAACATGGAAGGAGTAAGGAGAAAAGTCCAAGATAAAAGGAAATTTGTTCATTGTGCAGTAGAAATTTCAAAGAACATTGCTGAAGTGGGTATCAAATATTTAATATGATACTGATTGTAGTTTTGAGATGACTGGGATTGAGGAAGGAGATACCTGCTATTGGAGAATGTGTAATATTTGGAAGCTGAGTTTATTATAACTGGGATTTCTAAAATTAAACAAAGCAGTCATGTCCAAGACATTTAATAGTCTAGGCCTCGATGAATGGCAAATGTCTGCTGGAGGAGGCAGAAAATAGCAAATGTCAATGTCATTCCTCAATCCTGATTTCATACTAAGTTGTGTTAGGGTAGGAAAGTTGAGAAAATTCATCTCAGAGCAGACACAGACAATAGGAGTGTTGTCAAATGCTGAAGAATTCTATAATCCTAGATGATGAGACAAGATCTGTGTAGAGGGGAAAAGGAAAAAGATCTTCCCACTCAACTGTAAGAAGCATGTTTACACTTTTGGCAATTAAATCTAAAAATGGGCAGGGGAGTTCATTTAATTTTCACAATCAGGAGAAAGTTAATTAATTTTATTTTCATAATCAGGGGAGAGTTAAATTTTAATCTTCACATCTGTCATGTCACAGCCCTTGCCATATACATATGCTTCACCTTAAAATTGATTATGCCCCTAGTGGGAATTAGCAGGTAATGATCAAATATTATCTTTGCCCCTGGAATCTACTTTATTCCTTATCCTCTCCTGAGTATTACTGTCTGGTCTCAGCAGGATCACCCAACATTTGGGAATGAAGATGCAGCCCAGTAAGCCAGCACTGGAGGCCAGGATGGAGAAGATCTCCACCACCACCATGGCTTTGCCCTTGGTGCTCTGGTAGGTGGGCAGGAAGGAGACCCACACACTGCAGAACACCAGCATGCTGAAGGTGATGAGCTTCGCCTCATTGAAGGTGTCAGGGAGGTTCCTGGCCAGGAAAGCCACTGTGAAGCTGCACAAGGCTAGGAATCCCATGTAGCCTAGAACAGAGTAGAAGGCAATAACAGAACCCTCATTGCACCCAATGATGATGTGACCTGGTTCAGAGTGTGTGTCTGTATCAGGGAAAGGAGGAGCGATTCCCAACCAGACGCCACAGAGAGTCACTTGAATCCCAGAACAGATAATGACGACAGAGTTGGACACTCTGGATTGGACCCACATTCTGCCCCTGCTCCCTGGTATTGTGAGCCTGAAAGCCAGGACGACCATGATGGTTTTGGCCAAAATGGAGGCCACAGCTACAGTGAACACAATCCCAAACGTTGTTTGTCGGAGGAGGCAAGAGACTGATGAAGGGCGGCCAACGAAGAGCAGGGAGCAGAGGAAGCAGAAGATAAGGGAGATGAGGAGAGTGTAGCTGAGAGCCCGGTTATTGGCCTTGACTATGGGGGTGTCTCGAAACTTCACAAACACCCAGAGGACCAGGGCTGTCAGGAGAGAGAAAGAAAACGCTACACAGATGAGAGTCACCCCCAAAGGTTCTGAAACATTCAGGAAAATCACAACCTTAGCGAGGCATTGACTTCTTTCCTTATTTGGATACTCATCTTCTGGGCATGTCACACAATGTTTCATATCTACAAAGGGGTAAACAAATTTTTAAGATTTTAGCTTTGACCAATTATCCCTATCCCAATAATTAGAAGACAGGCACAATTACTGGTGGTAGTATTGCTTATTTCACAAGCGACAATATCTCTTTCAGTGCTGCTAGATAGTTATTGATAGACAACAAAGTGCTTAATCCAAACTTACTTTTGCTAATTGTTTTTTTAAATGTATTTATTTGTTACCTTCAAATACCCAGCCAACAACCTCCCTCCCTCCACTAGAGAACATTTGACAAAAAGAGTATTACATAGCAAACTATGCCTTGTTTATTTCCATCAATTCTTTCTCTGGAGATGAACCCACACATGTTATCTTTCAAATAATACTTATACTACTATGTGTGTTTTCTTGGCTCTTCTCATTTTACTCCACAATTTCACATAGTTTTTTCCATGGTTTTTTTCCCTAAAATTAATCTGTTCCTTGTTTCTCGTGGCATAGTAGTAATCCATGAAAATAATATGTTGTAGCCTTTTCAGTCATTCCACAACTGATGGGTAGCCCTTCAGTTTCCATTTCTTTGGCACCAAAAAGACAGTTGATGTAAATATTTAAAAATATATATTGTCTTTTCCATTTTCCTTGTTTTTCTTATGAAATCAACATAATTTTGATACTGCTGAGTCAAAAGTTATAGAGGGGTTTTTTAAAAACTCATTGAACATTATTCTTGATTGCTCTCTAAAATGGTTGGATCAGTTCACAGTTCCACCAATAGCATATTAGGTTCCTAATTTTCCAAATATCCTCCAACAACTGTTATTTCCCCCTTTTATCATTTTAGTCAATCTGATAGTTGTGAGATATCTCAGAGTTGCTTTGATTTATATTTCTCCATTATGATTTAAAACACTTTATCATATGGTTATATATAACTTTTATTTCTTCATCTAAAAACTTTTGACCATATATCACTTGGGAAATGACTCATTTTCTTGTATATTTGAAAAGTTTTCTATGTATTTTAAATATCAGACCTCAGGCCAAGAAAGTGTCTATAAAATTTTTTCCTAATTTACTACTTTATATTATTTATATATATATATATATATATATAAACTTTTATTTTTTTATTTTTTTATTTTATTATATATAATATAAAGTATATATAAACTATATATAATAAAACTCAGTTTTATTTATTAATTCAAATTTAATTTTGGTAATATTGCCTTAAATTTTTAGGATTTCCAATTCAGCATTTAATTGGGAATTTTTAATTTGTTCTTTCTCCTAGTTCTTTTTCCAACTATGTACTCGATTCATTGATCTGTTCTTACTTTATCATATTGATATGAACATTTAGGGAGATACATTTTCCTTTAAATACTGCTTTTGATGTATTCCATAGGTTTTGCTATATTGTCTTATTATCCTTTTCCTTAAAATTATTTGTTTCTGTAATTTGTTCTTTAACCCACTCATTCATTTTTTGTTATTTTGTCTCCAACAAATTTTTATCATGGTCCCTTATTAAATGTAATTTTAATGTATAGTGAGCTGGAAATGATGCATTTCCTATTTCTGCATTTAATTATGAAGTTTTATGTTCCATTATAAGGCAAATATTTGGACAGGTACCATATATTGCTGAGAAAAAGATATTTCTTTCTATTCTCATTCTTTTCTCTCCAGACATCTATCATACATAGATTATCTAAGCTTTCATTTATACCTTTGGCTTCTTTCTTATTAATCTTTTTGTTATATTAATGCAGTTCTGAGAAAGGAAGGTTAAAATTTCCTACTATTATTGTTTTATCTATTTCCACCTGTAACTTCTTTAGCTTTCCCTTTAAAAATTTGGACACTATAAATCTTGATGCACATGGGTTTAGTATTGATAATACTTGAGTATCAATAGTATCTTTTATTTTTTGTTTTTTTATTTTATTTAATTGATTAATTTAGAGCATTTTTTCAGGATTACAGAAATCATGTTCTTTCCCTTCTCTCACTCACATTTTGAATAACACAGTGATGTTCCCTGTTCTAACTATATATCAATCAGTTCATTAGTTCTTAGTTCAGAACTTTCCCCTATGTAACCTTTCCTCTATATCTGTGACCTCAGTGCCCAGTACCACGTTATTCTGTTGAGTGAGTTGAGCAGAAGACCCATGCGTGGACACTTACTCATCTGATTAGAGATCTCCCCCTCAGGGCACAGGGAACAGTTGAAACAGCACATGGGCTCCCCCTCCAGAGGAGTTTGCCTGAATCCAGGACCACAGTTCTCACTGCACATGGCACAGGGAATCTAGGAGAAAAAGAGTAAAATGAATGATGGCTTTACAACTGAACAGGCCAGAGGATAGTATAACATTGCCAGAGGGGGATTATATTGATTTGGGGGGAAAGAAAGCTTATTCTATAGGAGAAGTATTCTATAAGAGAAATTTCCACTGGGCTGGAAATAAAGAGCCCTGAATTCTAGTCCTGTTGTGGGAGAACTTGAGTTGAATCCTGGGTTCAGGAAAGGTTACCCTTTGCAAGAAGGCAAGAATCCAAACCTTAGTTTAAAAATAAAAAGGGAAATTTATTAATTTGGAATTCATGTTGATATGGCTGGGATTCATGTTGATATGCAGGGGTTCAACACTGCCTCCCCAAGGAGCTGGGATAAGGGGATTTTATGCCCCTTTCAGAGCAGGAGTTACAGGATAAGAAAAAAGGGGGTGGGGTGAGTCAGGAAGGAGGTAATTCCTTGGGGTCAGGGGTATGAGGAATGTTCTGTGAAATTCAAAAGATGATTAGATTGGGTACTGTCCAATGCTAATCAGAGTGGAACCAGAAAGTGCATATCTAGGTTAAATGAAAATCATGGGGAAATTCCAAAGGTGGGGTGAATGCTACTAGAAGGGAATTCCTCATGTCCCCCATCTCTGGAGTTTGGGGTGTCCTAAGGGAAGCCTGTACCCTCATATTAGTCTCACAATTACCTCTAGGTGTATAAATCTCATCAAACCTCTTAAACTTTGTGGATTTTAATCATCTGTAAGAGGAAGAATTTGAACAAGATACTATCTCAGGCTCCTTTATTTATTTAGCATTTTGTTATTCTCCTTCCCAACCTTGACATTTTAATGGTTAGGACCCAAGTTACTGAAGGAAATGGAAGGGATTGGCCTAAACTATACTGAATCTGTTACAGAGACAACTCAAAGACTCCTTTGATTGTTCCTTTTGGAAAGGACAAATTCAATAATTTTATAAACAATTATTTGGGTTAGAAATTCAATCAGTTTCAGAAATGAGGTTTTAAGTCATTGCTTGGCTCCATAAAAAGATAATCCATATGTGATTGAAGGTCACTTTATTTTCATTGAATTAAGATGAATGGTTGGGTGTCATAACTCTATTCTACCTTCTGCCAGTGCCTTCTGGCAGAACAGGGGTCCCATAAAAGTCCAAGAGCTGTGTATGTGAAATTCCTGAGAGTCACATCTCTTCCTCTAGGTCTCTGATTGGTCAGGCTTAGCTTCAGCAGATCTTCAGTTTGGGAGTCTAGACCCATAACCCACAGGGATTTATTTCCACATACACAGCCTAGGACTTTCCCCAGTCCCCTGCTCTGACAGAAGGTAATGTGAACTAGAATGATGACACCTGTGCACAGCCAATAAAAGACAAGGCTGGTATCAAGAATCTGGTTTTCAAACTGAATAAGTGAGTATATTTTAAATTGCATTTACACATTTTCTGCAATTGGAAAAGAATTTATTTTTGTCAAGGAAGGATTTTCTACCAATAAAGAGGGAATATGGAGAATGCTAAGCAAGGACAATTTGTTCCTCTGATTTGATCTCCATATTTCTAACCTTTGAACCTGACCAGCCCCATACTATGGCTTCCTTGTTAATGGTGAAATCTTTACCAGGCTCAGCCTTGGGGCTAAACTGTCCAACTTTCACCAGAGCCTCAGCATCTATATTGAAGGTCACATAGTTCAAGATGTTATATTGAGCTTCTGGATTTCTCTTCTCATCCATAAACACTTGGTCACCAGCACTGTTGTTGAACTGGAGATTCCTTAGAAAGGAGTGGAGCTAGGAGAGAAGAGAAATCCCAATCAGTCTCTGATTGTTGCCTGAGGTCAATAATCTGCCCCAAAGAAAAACTTATGAGTTGGTCAAGAAGTTAATCTATAGTGAACAAGCATTTTTAAATACCTATTATATATTGGGGATATTGTGAAGAAATGAAGATACAAAGGAACAAAACTGAAGCACCTGCCTCCTACTGAAGCTACTGCTCCATATTACCAAATTTGTTCCTTTCTGTCTATATAAACCTTTTTTTTTAATCACCAAATTTCATATGTCACTAAACTATTATGATATCCAGGTAGATTCTAAGGATACTAGAAAACATATATGTTATTCAGGAAAAAAAGATATTTGTTAGCCCCAAACTTTGACTCTAAATCTGGGATTTCAGTCCTTGGAATGATGTCAACCTGAAAAAAAAAACAACAACACAGAACACCAAAGCAATTATAAGCAAATACATCTTTAATCAAGACAAGGGAGACAGTGGTCTTATGGCCACCACACAGAGCCACCACTCTAGAGACTGAGAACACTATCTCCAGGAAAGACACTCAAAATGGGATTTTCCAACTAACTAAAGTACTTTATAAATATAAAGAACTTATATTTATACTTTATGTGTTGCCTCTCGCCAGCGAGAAGCCACAAGATATGAAAGATAGAGAAAGGATAGAAGTTTAGGATTCCGCGAGGGACGTGGCGGAGCCAAATTACAGATATGAGATGGCAGAAATGAGTCAGAAACCAGGCCGAATTGATAACAATGGAGCCACAGCAGAACCCCGATCTATCTGGACCTCTTTCAGAAAGGCTAATTCTGTCCAGTGATCCAAGATTAATATCACACAGGTCGGAGACATGATAGAGAAAAAAAGTGCCTGGCCAAAGGCCAGGTCCCAGGTGAGAGAGATAGAGAAGGAAAGGAATTAAAGATGGAGCTTGGCCAAGCTCCAGCAAGGACAGACATCGGTGAGAGCTAAGATCCAAGAGAGGGTGGAGACTGCTGTGGCTCTCCTTTTAATCTCTTTGATATGCAAATATACACAATACATAGGGATGATTATCATTGGTTAACGACAAGTTATAGGTGTGGTTTATCTTAGCCAGGTGAACACAAAGAAACCTGTTTTCCCGTCTAACTTGGGGGAAGCTGGGATCAAGGGTCAGAGGCTTTCCTAGCCAAGACTGAGCATGCTCTCTTCCAAGCCACTCTGTACATTCTGTTTCCCTTGTCCAAAGCTAGGTGTGGACTGCTACATTATGGAGCATAACCAAGAAAAAACAACTGATTGCTTACATAGAAACTTCGAAAAGAGGATGTAGCCAGAGGATAGAATACCTGAGAGTGGTCTGGATATAATAAGAGAAACTAAGAAAACAGAAAGGGTTCTTAGGCCTATCTAGGGTGTTCAGTGGGTGCTTGATGGTTTATTTTTCAGTCTCAGGCAAGGGTCAGTCAAGATGTTTCTTCAAGGTAAGTCATCAGGAGAAAGTAATCACTTTGATCTTTTAAAGAGAAGAGCCAACAGAGGAGTGGCTGAGGAAGAGGAGTTGGGAAGATTAAAAAGAAGAGGAAAGAAAGGAGGCCTTTCTTTGGAGATGGAAGGGGGGTTTCATTTATGAATGATCTTATGGGTGAAGGAAGATGGTTAGTGAGGGAAAAGTGGTCCTTACATTCAAATGGGTTCTTGGAGATTTTGTACATGAAAAGTCTGTTTTTCCTAGGACAGAAGAAGTTTAAATTCCAGGGGGAAATTGGCACCTAAAGGTGTACTAGAGCAGGAACACAAAGAGGAAATTTCTGTGCAAAAGTATTCAAAAGAGAGGATTGAGATCAGTGGTGGGAAAGGGGCTCTACTACATAGGAGTCTTCTCTGACACCTACAATAGTTGACATTGTTCTGTGAGGGAGGCACAATGGAAGAGAACCCAAGGGATAATTCCTACAAAGAAAGGGCAAAAAGTGCCTAAAGAGAGTGTGAGGAGTGAACACCAGTTTACACCCCTTTTTCTTGGTACTTTAAGATCATTCTAGGGGTGTTCAAAGGAACATTTTCTATTGAATTTGAAAACCCATTCTCTAGTGCAGTGATAGTGAACCATTTAGAGATGGAGTACTGGGCTCTACCCCCACCCCAACCAGACCAAATGCTATGCCTTGCTCCCTCACCTCACCACCCCTCCCCAGACAGGGGAGGGAGGAAGTACTCCCATGGGGCTGAGGGGCAGAGGGGCAGGTGATGAGAGGGGGAGGAGAGTGGCCTGAGCCCTCCACTCCCCTCCAGCTTTGTACCACACTGTGAGCTACAATCCCCTCAAACCCAGATTCTCTCTAACCCCACGATGGGAATCACCTTCACCACAGACAAGGAAAGGAAGAAGCACTCCCATTGGGTTACTGGACAGAGGATGCAGAGGGAGGAAGGTCCTCAGGTGCATGGAGAGGGGGGAGGGGACCAGCTCCATCCTGAATCCCTCTGGCTTTCTAGGAAGGAACTCTGGTGGGTGACTGCAGGCGTGCCCATAGAAGGGACACTGCATGTCCTTTTTGGTATACGTGCCATAGGTTTGTCGTCATGACTCTAGTGAATTGGGTTTTGATTCAGTCCCCACCCCTTGATTGGATTGCTTACTGTATAAGAAGTCAGCCTTTTGTCCCACATGACTGCTAGAATCTGGAATTCTGGTGCATAGGCTTAGAAATAGTGATGTCACAAGGGGATAAGTTATGAATCAAGGAAGATCTAGGAGGCATTTCTGGACAAGCAGGGGGAATGAACAGAGACACGAGGTTAGCTGAGGGAAAAGGTGAACTACCGTCCATGTGGTTATTTGTCTTTTTTTCCTCCAACCTGATTTTGCCTATTCAATAAATAATTATAAATTAATATACATTCTCCAGAGAATTTTGATCTTAACAGTTCTGTGGACTATTGCAACAGTAGAAATTCCTCCTTTTCTCTTTTGTTTTCTTTAAATTTTCACTTGTCACATAGTGTGACTTTTATATTAAATTCTAAATCCTGAAAGGCTGAAATTGAGAAGAAATTATGGTAAGACTACACTTTCTTGTGTGTGTTGTCCAGTTATGTATGGGTTTTGCTGTGGTTATTGGGGAATGAAGCAAAAATTGGAAGAACAGAGAAGTAAGGTAATAACCAGACACTGAAATTAGAGATGTGAAAAGCAGTACATTTAAAATGTAAGAAAGAGATGGCTTAACGTTTTCTTTCTTCCCTTCATTAATCCTCATTTTTAAAAAAGAAAAATAAAAAATTAAGCCGTGCTTAGACAGTTCAACAGAACATGTGGCCTCTATGAAGACTTCTAAGGTGGATACTCAAGACAATTGTTTTTGTTTGCTTAAGAGTTTGTCATCTCTTTTGTGTATTTCTTTTTTTGTTTGTTTGTTTGACTTTTTGTGGAAATGGGAAATATAAGTAATAAGAACCTTGTCTCATGAGTATTTCATTTACATAGATTGCTCATCTCATGGGAACAAGGGCTACTGCCTTGATTCTCGGCCAATCACTGTCCTCAGATGATGTGAGGGCATTTTGGAGGATTTTAATCCAAGTGGAGGCAATGTAATGGATCTAATGATGCATGCCTTACTCACTGAGGGAGAAAGAAGGGCAACTTTTGAAGCCACCAATAACTCTCAGAATGAGGATGGAAAACACTGGCCATTACATGAATTCACAAAGGGACCTCAGTAATCCTGAAGATTATGTGAGTTTAATGTGAGGCCAAGGAGGCTCTGCTGGAAAAGATACTCATGTAGCCCTAAAGTTTAGGGACACTTATTATTATTGTCTCCTGATCACTGGGCCTTCCAGATCAGACCTAGGGAGCAAACCCAATTCTGAATGTGCTTCCATTGGCATTTTATATTTGGTTAGAGTGTCAGGGAAGCCCATATTTGTAAGATTTCTCTTTGCCTTGTGTCCATGAGGCCTCTCAGTAGAATATTCATTTTACTTGATGCCTGACTCTCCTACAAATCTATTTTGTAAACTCTTATGTAAACTAAGGGCTACAATATCGTATTCTTCAGATGGCTCTTAGATGCTATAATTGCCTGAGGATTCTCTGACTTTTTTCCCAGTCCTCCTTCCTGAAAATCAGGAAATAGTTGCCCCTTTCTTTGAAATTCCAGCAGATACCCCCAAGCACTTTGGGCCTCATCCTCTTCTGATTTAAGCTTGCGTAAGTCAGCTATGTCTGTTTAGATTAAGACAAAAGATAACCTCCCCTCAACACATATACCTTCCATTCCTCAGTACCTTTTAACCAAGGAAGCTATTGAAGGGGAACCCTGTAAAAAATAGACTTGAATACAGGACTACAATCCCCACAAGCCTTTGCTCCGCTTCCCCAGAATGCCTTGTAATCTCACCTGGGCCGAGATTGAGAAGGTATTTAAGCTGATTCAAAGGCTTTTGAGGCTCTCTCTTGGCTCTTTTTGGACTTCCGTTTTGGAGCAGGCGCGTCTCTTGCGTGATGTGAGGTTATTTTGTCTAGGCCTCTGGCCTAGGCACATGTTTCTTACTTATATATTCTTTCATCTTTAACCTTTAATAAACCTCTAAAAAATATAATACTTCTTGCAGAGAGAAACTAATTTCTACCTGCCTCAGATGCCTCAGTCTCCCCGTCTCCCCTAAATTTTAATCTTTACAACCCCAATAATTGATTCATTGATTGAGCAAGGGATAATAATTTCATTCAAATTTGAATATAATTAATCAATTCTCCCAGTAAAAAATGTGCAAGTAAGGTCCTGATGGGAATCCTGTTTATCATTTTGTATAGGATTTGCATGCAGTTAACTCGTATTATTTCCAGGATTCCAGTGGTGCTCTACCCTGTAACCATCATTCACTCAATCCCTAGTGAAGCTATATAGACCTCTGTTCTGCTTTCCCCCCAATTCCTATCCATATACATTTTAGGAAAATATTCACTTTCACTTGGAAAGTTTCCCAGTGGACACAAACTCTATTGTGTTAGGGGTATGTGGAGCTCAACTGTGTTCTCTGAAATTTTACACCAGGACTTGGCTATTATCACTTTTAAGGGGTCTACTTTATAAAGTTCAATATGTTGATGATTTGCTTTTAGGAGTGCCAGATGAAGAGACATGCCAAGAAGATGGTAGGAAAGATATCTTCTTTTAGAGCACAACCTGGAGAGGCCACAAAGAGTCTAGGTCAAAGGTGTGATGGTACTTTCCAAAATATTTTAAATTTAGGTGCTGCAGCTTGCTGAATCCCCCCCCCCCCCAAGCACATTGAAGCAACTTCCTGCTTAGTCTTCTAAAAGGGAGCTGATTGCAATCTTGGGAGCCACAGGGTTCTATAGACAATGGTCACCCATTCAGGAGAAATGACAAAGCCCCTTGTAGTTCTGACCAAAAGTTCAGTCTCTGAACCCCTTCAGTTAGATTCCCAACCCCCATTAGCTCTCAGAGAATTAAAACAGCCCCTTCTGTGTGCCCTCACTCTAGGCATTCCAGACTGCAAAAGGCCATTTACATTAATGGTGGAGGATGACTTCTGTGGTCTTGGTTCTAGCCTTGGGACCCACACAACAGTCAGTTGTCTACTATTCTGTACAGCTGGATGCGGGGGCTGTTGGGGTCCAGCCTGCCTTTGGGCTGTGGCAGCCTCAGCTCTCCTGGTGGTAAAGGCCTCAGACATCTGCCATCATCTCCTTTAGCTGGTTTCTGTCCCCACAAGGTCTGGGCATCACTGTCCCAACTTAGAACACAGGCATTTTTGGATCAGAGGTCTGCTATGCACGAGAATGTGCAGATGGAAATGATTTTGGGCGGCCACAAAGAGACTTCAGAACTAGATGAACCAGATTTCTTCTGCTGCCATGGTTTTCCCTCTCCCCTCTCTCCTTTTCCTTCTCCCTTCTCCCTTTGGGAAACCCTTAAAAGCTTTTTCAGGCTCATTGTCTATACCTGCCCCCCAGGAGAGCTGGGTAGATGGGTCTCTCCCTCACAGAAGCTGTTCCTGCTAATTCCTTCTGCTCTTACTGCTGTTTTGCTGATCCTGCTACTGGTAAGCTTTCAATTTCCTGCCCCAACCCCAGCCCAGCAGAAGGGGGTCCATTTTCCCTTTTCAGGGGGGTACTGGTCCTCTCTCCTAACTAAGTCCTGTTCCAAAAAACACCCCACCCAGCTTCCTATACTCCCTCTCAGTTTGTTTGTTAGAGAATGAAAAGGTCCCTCTTAAACACTATATAATTCTTAGCCCTGCACCATCACTTCCTGTTTTGCCAGTTCTGGGGAACCTTGACATGGTTGTGCGAAGAAGCCCCATTGTGATGTCTTGGATTCCTTTTTAGAAAATCCCTATTTAGGTCTCTCTCCTGAGAGTTTCTCTTTTATACGACAGAATGACACTCAAGTGGTATCAGACCACAGTGCCATGTGGGCAGCTTCATGACCTTCATATTTATGTGCCCAGAAAGTGAAACTGACTGCTTTTAGTTAAGGCTGTAAAGATCTAAGGCAAGGCAAGGCAAGGAACAATATACATGGATTCCAGGTATGCCTGGGGAGCCTGACGTGCTCAGGAGGAAGAGTTTTTCTGACTTCTGCTCCCAATACAACTGTGAGGCAGAGATCATTAAAGAACTCCTGGGCACTCCTCAGCTAGCCACAGCCTGGGCTCTCGGCCATTGCTCTGACCCTAAAGGAGGACCTGAACCTGTCTCTTGGGGAAATCAGCAGGCAGACACTGTAGCAGTGTTTTTGGCCTTGGAAGGACCTGAGTTAGTATTGACTTTGACATCCAATGATGAATCCAACTTCTCTCTCTCTTATACTGAAAAGAAAGTGGAGAAGTGGAAGGAGAGGCTTTTATACAAGGCAGATTAATGGGGTTTGGGTGTCTTCAGGAAAAAAACCTCTGCTTTCCAGAAGCTTCTGCCATAAGATGTGCTTATCTTTTCAGAGGAGTGACCACTTTGATGGTTAGGGAAGCATGGATACCACTAAAAGTATTTGGATGCAATTGTACAAAAAATCAAGCCATTCTCCAATTGATAAATGGGCAATGGACATTAATAGGCAATTTTCATAAATCAAAACTATAAATAAGCACATGAAAAAGTGCTCTACATCTCTTATAATCAGAGAGATGCAAATCAAAACAACTCTGAGGTATCACCTCACACCTAGCAGATTGGCTAATATAACAGCAAAGGAAAGTAATGAATGCTGGAGGGGATGTGGCAAAGTAGGGACACTAATTCATTGTTGGTGGAGTTGTGAACTGATCCAACCATTCTGGAGGGCAATTTGGAACTATGCCCAAAGGGTGATAAAAGACTGTCTGCCCTTTGATCCAGCCATAGCACTGCTGGGTTTGTATCCCAAAGAGATAATAAGAAAAAGACTTGTACAAGAATATTCATAGTTGCGCTCTTTGTGGTGGCCAAAAATTGGAAAATGAGGGGCTGCCCTTCAATTAGGGAATGACTGAACAAATTGTGGTTTATGTTGGTGATGGAATACTATTGTGCTCAAAGGAATAATAAAGTGGAGGAATTCCATGGGAACTGGAACAATTAGTGGTAATGCATTGATCCTGAACAACTTGGAGGATCCTGAACAACAAGAAAGAACACTATCCACATTCAGAGGAAAAACTGTGGGAATAGAAACAGAAGAAAAACAACTGCTTGATTACATGGGTCGAGGGGGATATGATTGGGGATGTAGGCTGTAAATGAACATCCTAGTGGAAACACCAACAACATGGAAATAGGTTCTGATCAAGGACACAAGTAATACCCAATGAAATTGTGCGTTGGCTGTGGGAAGGATAGTTAAAGGGGACAGAGGGAAATAATGTAATTATTGTAACCAAGGAATAATGTTCTAAATTGATTAAATAAATTAATTCAAATAAAAAAAGAAATGCAGAAGAAAACATATGATTGATCACATGGTTCGATAGGGATATGATTAGGGTTTTGATGTCAAAAGATCACTCTATTGCAAATATGAAAAACATGGAAATAGGTTTTGAACAATGATACATGTATATCCCAGTGGAATTACTTGTTAGCTCCAGGACAGGGGAGGGAAGAAAGGTGGGGAAAATCATGAATCATGTAACCATGAAAAAATATTCTAAATAAAAAAGAGGGATTAAATAAATAAATATTTAAAGGGGGAAAAAGTATTTGGATGGCCCCCAGGAATTATGACTGGAGAACTTAAAACCATAATTTGTAAACTCACTTGGAATGGCTTGAGATTTTCCCCTTCACCCTATTTTACCTGTACAGGAGACCTAGTGGAGATCGGCACCTCTCAACATTTGAAATGCTTTTTGGACATCCCTGTACTCAGGCCAAAATGTATCTTGTGGATATACATCATTACTGGGAGAGGGAAAAGGGAGAGACATCTTTGTCCCCTCATATATAGGAATTGCAGATTAGATTGCATGAACCTCATGATTTTGGGGCCAGAGTCCCAGTAGGACCCTTGGACTTCTCACTGCATGGTCTACACCCAGGAGACAAGGTGTATATAAACAACTTCCAGGAAACTGGTGGGGTTCAGCCTGCTTGGGAAGGCCCCTTTCAAGTATTGCTAATTATTCTGACTGCCATCAAAATTGGAGAAAGGGCTCTAGGATTCATTACTCTCATGTAAAAGCAGTAACATCTATTGACATTGATAGACTGTACCCTGTTGCTATTATTATACATTATGTCCAATTTGTCTTTGGATTTTGTTTTATTACTTTTATTTTTATTCTTATTGTTTTGTGATTAGGGGTTTTATAGATAAACCTGATTTAATTTATTCTGTCCAAAAATAAGGTTTCTTTCATTTGGTACAATTTTGTTCTCAGAATTAAGCCATATTGCATTTTCCTCTTCTGTTCCCTCTCCTGATGACCAGAATAAGGATAATGCTATTATGGGGGTCCATAGTCCAATAGGATGTACTCTACACCAAGGCATGGCTATTGAGTCTAATGGATGCTCAATCTGTCACAAGCTCCATTGGAGCTGTTTTTTCATGGGCAAGAGTCTAGTCCACATGAATGAACTCTTTACTGTGGGCAAGGAAGAAGACTGTAGTAATTGGAAGTAAAGTATCAGGATCTGGGAAGGAAAAGCCACCAACCACACACACACACTTCAAGGCCTCTTCTTCCTCTCACCATCGTACATCACTGACTCCTCTCATGATTTCTCTGGCATCCCCCACAATGATTATGATTCTCTTGAGGGACATCATGGTTGGCATCATGAGAAGTATGAACCTTGCTGAAGTCTCTATTGCTGTTCCAATTTCTATTTCAACTCCTAATTCTTTTTCCTACAATTTATTGCTCCATGACCTGGCCTGCCACCGGGAAAAAAAACAACAATAATGTATTGATCCTCTAGGGTTCAGACCATTATCAGTTGCCTGATTCAGAGTCTTAATAACTTCTTGTAAGGATGCTATGAATTAATGTTAAAATGGGAGCCAAGATAGATATCTTTCTCTGACCTGTTTAATTTTTTCCAATTCTTTTTCAGCTTTTTCCTTTTCATCACACTCACACCCTTCAGAACCATATACAGTTGAGGGCAGCTGAGTGGTGTGGGTTTTAGAATTAATATTCAACAACTATTATATTTTTAAAGTTTTATTAATAATAACTAAAGAAAAGAGAGTGAGGATGTGACTTACATCAAACTATATAGAAATACGACCATGCAAATGTGGTGGAGGAGAGGAATTATGGGAAATACTGAAGGATTTCTGGGGGATGAAGTCCAAGGGATCAAGATTCTAATGAACACATTGGCTCAGTGGATAGGGAGCCAGGTCTAGAGATGGGAGGTCCTGGGTTCAAATCTGGCCTCAGATACTTCCTAGCTGTGTGACCCTGGGCGAGTCATTTAAGCTGGACAAAGCTTGTGGAAATATTTATTTTGGGGGAGGAATGGTTCACAAAATGCTGATGTATGATACAGACATCATTGGGTTTAATGGTATCTAAACCTGCATATTTTTAGCTGCCATGAATACTCAATCATAAAACTGGTTGGGATGGATGCTCATTATCTTCTTGGGTAGCCTATTGCAATTTATGCCAGTTTTCTGGACTAGCAGAGCAGTCCCTCATTCATTTCAGCAGAGTCTCCCTGGCATATTACTGAGGATTATTGGGGTCCAGTTGTAGGTCACGTAATGGCCAATGTTTGCCATCCTCATTCTGAAAGTCATTGATGGCCTTGGAAATTGCTCATCTTTCTCCCTCCATGCATCAGGCACACATCAATCCAGCTTGAATTAAATCTTCTAAAAATGTCCTCAAACTGTCTGAGGACTGTGACGGACTCAGTGAAAACGAGCAGGTCCCTTCCCCAGCTGCTGAGGTCCATGGGAAAGAACAGGACTAATTTCTTAAAGCCTCCATGTTGCCTCTACAGTCATGTGCAGCAACTTCCCTTCAAGGGAAGGCATCCTGGGCAGAGTCATTTCCCACTATTGAGCCTAAAGTCAGCATGGAGACTGAGCAAAGAAGATGGGGACAAATGAACCTTTTCCACTGGGAGGAGGCCACTCTGGATGAGGACTATGTGAACGGAGGGGCAGTGAGTGGGCTGGGAAACTGAGGCTGGACCACAGGGAAGGGGTGGGAACAGAAAAGGCTTGGACACACCTGAGGAGATGGAGAAATGGAAATGGTGATGGCTTTAGAGGGTGGAGTAGAGTGAGAAGACCCAGGACAGTGCACAGAAACAAAGAATGGCTCTGGACGTGGGTGTAAGGCATGTGCTGGGGAAGGAGGGGAAGAGGAGGGTTTGGTGGGGTGCCTGAAAAGAAGGAAAGGAGCAATAAGGACTCTATCCCTCATGGATCTCCTTCCTTAGACTGCTCATCACATGGGGAAAAAAGGGCTCCTGCCAATAGAGCCAAGAATAACAAACACAAAACCCTGAAGCCATTGGCTGTTGAAAGAAATGGATAGCAACAGGAGAGAGGCTAGCAAGGAAGGATCAGGGACTGCCTCTAAAAAGAAAGAAGAGGGAAGAGACTGAGACAATGGGTTAGAGGCTAGACAGGGAGGAATAGCTGTAAGATGAGAAGGACATGGAAAAGCGATGGAAAACTGGTTAAAAATTTGGCTACTTGGTTGAAACTTTGTAGATTCATCAAGAGGCATGGCCCAAATGTGCCAATAATCTTATTATTTGGGGGGTTTGTTTCCATTGGCTAATTTAAAGTCTTAAATTCAAAATAACCAAAATGGAGTCAAAGGAGTTCCCCAGTTGGTGTGGTCATAGTCTTAAGCCATTTCTTTCAACAGCCAATGGCTTCAGAGTTTTGTGTCTGTTATTCTTGGCTCTATTGGCAGGAGCCCTTCCCCCCCTCCCCCCCCCCCACCCACCCCCCTGTGTGATGAGCAGTCTAAGGAAGGAGATCAACGAGGGATAGGGTTCTTATTGTATATATTTCCTATTTCTATAAAAAAAACCCAAACCAAAAATAACAAACCCGCAAAAAGATTAGATACTGTTGAACAAAGAAAAAATAATAAATGAAATACTGTTAGTTATTGCTTAAGTCTCCACCTCAGACCTTTCCCTCGAGGCCAAATGGTTGTGGTTTTTCTTTCTTTTTAAAAAATGAGAATTAAAGAAAGGAAGAAAGAAAATTGTAAATCGCCTCTTTCTTATTCCTTCAGTGTCTGGATATTCTCTTGCTTACTTTGCTGCTCTTCTAACCTATTTTTGCTTCACTCCCCAGCCAAAAAAGAGTCACAAATAATTAGCAAATGTAAACCTTAAAATTTCTTAGACTTATGAATGTTGGAAATTTCACCATTGGGAAATTTCATACTTGGAAAAAATTTCCTACTGATAGTAAGAACTCTATTGGAATGTGAAACCCCTTGGCATAGGAGGGTCCTTCTCCTCCCTACTTAAGACTACTTTAGGACAGAAACCTTTTGCTAAACAATGGAAAGGGTTTTGACCTATGCTTAAGCATAGAAAAGGAAGTTCTTTGAGTCATGATTGATTTTAGAATTGATACAATAGAGATACTTGGAATGACAAAACCAGGTCTTGGAAAATACAATCTCCACCCTACTTAGAGTAACAGGATTTAGGAAGGGCTGCAGCAAAGCTCAAGATTTAATTATTTGAGAATATGACCTTCAACAGACATGTGCAAAGCCACAGACCTCTGGGCAGTCCTGGGTTAAACTAGAGCCACCATTGGCACAGGGGAGACATCAACAGTGATTGGTAGATGCGAGAACTGAGGGGAGGGAACTTAGATGGTTTCCTTAAAGATAGTGGGGTCTGAGGACAGAGGGAGAGAGAGTTTTTTGCTCTGAGGAGGTTTTGCTCTGAAGGAGGCTGAGAGGAGAGAGGTCCTGGAGAGGTCTTGAAGGAGGCTGTGGAAGGAGAATTCAGGAGGAGTCAGGAGGAGAAGGCTCTGGAAACATTTCTTGAAAGGAGGCTCTCTTGAAGGTGGAGCCTGAGGTTGGCATGAGAAGCCTTACCTAGAGAGATCTTGGGTGAATGATAAAACCAACTGATTGATTTATTCATTCTTATTCCTTTCTTACTTTCTCTCTTTTTCTATTGATTAATCAGTGTATTATAAATTAAATTTCTCTATAAAACCCAGTTGGCTTGGGCATATTCATAAATTGGGAATATATTCCCTGGCGACCATCTTATATTTATATAAACCCAAGACACAGTAGAAAACATATTTCAGCGGTCATAATTGTTATATATCTCCCTTGCTCCCAAACATTTAATTATCACAGTTTATGGCTCCCACTCTCTTATCTACAACTATTTAACACTCAAAACTATTTTAAATCTAACACAAACATACACAAGACAGAATCATCTTATCCAAAGTTTCTCCTTGAGAATATCAGCTACTCAGGAACTTAAAAAAAAAATACGTCACTTTGTGACAAGAAAAAAAAATTAAAGAAAAGAAAAAAGAGAAAGAGAGGCTGACATCAGACTCTACTTCTTATCACCAGAACCATTAATATGAAGATTCTCTGGAGACTGTAAATTAATTTATAATTATTCATTAAATAGGGAAAAGTGGATTGGAGAAAGAAAAGGCACACAGTCACAAGGTCAGTCTCATACCTTCTTTCCTAGCTACCGCAAGCTCATTGCTTACCTGGAGGCTCCATTCACTCCTGCTGCTTGGTCAGAACAGTTCCTCTGGCTTCCTTGATCCATGACTCATATCTCCCCCGACATCCCTTTTTCTGGTTTCTGTCCTGATTGGACAGACTTTACCTCAGTCCAGATCAGAGGTGGGTCTTAAGAGTTGCATATAAGAGGGAATCTCTTATCCAGATAAGCCTCAGTCTTTGTTCTTAATTCAGTCAAAGGATGGATGTGAGGGAATGGAATAAATTTTCAGATCCAAAATAAAACTTTCCTTTTAAGAAGGAAAGGGGGGGGCACAAATTTATATTAAATTCTCACAGGAACAAAAAAGAGAGTTATTAGATGTAAAATGGGCAATTTGTATTATATTAAATGGAAATATTTTGCAGAAAGAAAACCAATGTAACCATAATTAGAGAGCAGAAACCTTGGCAGGGGGCTGGGGAGGTGGGGATTCTTAGCACAGGTCTCTGATAACGGCCTTTTTCCTCAAATATATAGATAATTGAGTCAAATTTCTAAGAATATGTCATTCCCCAAATGATAAATAGTAAAATGAAATGAAGAGTTTTCAGACAAAGAAATCAAAACCATTTATAGTCATATTTTTAAAATGCTCTAAATCATTATTGATTAGAAAAATATAAATGAAAATAACCACGAGTTACCATTTCACATCTATCTATTATAGAAGAGGAAAATGATAAATGTTGGGGAGAATATGAGGAAATTGGGACACTGATGTGCTGCTAGTGGAGTCATGGACTGATCCAACAGTTCCAGAGAGCAATTTGGAACCATGCCCAAAGGACTATAAATCTGTGCATACCCTTTGATCCATAATACCACCCCGAAATCTGTATCCCAAAGGAATCAAAAAAGGTGGAAAAAAGACTTCTTTGTACAAAAATATTTACTGGAGCTCTTTTTGTGGCCACAAAGAATTGGAAATTAATTGGGGAATGGCTGAGCATGTGATGGCCTATGATTGTAATGAAATATCATGGTGCTACAAGAAATGATGAGCAAGATGGTTTCAGAAAAACCTAGAAACTTACATGAAATTGATGCAAAATTAAGTGAGCAGAACCAGGAGAACATGGTACCCAGCAAAGGCAATATTGTATGATGATCAACTATTCTCAGCAATATAATAATCCAAGACAACTCCAAAGTATTCATGATGTGAAATTTTATGCATCTTCAGAGAAAGAACTGAGGAATATGAGTGTAGATTGAAGCATATGATTTTTCGCTTTGTTTTGCTTGAATGTTTTTTATATGTCTTCTTTCACATCATGACTAACATGGAGAATTTTGGGTATGGTCCCACTTGTATAATCTATTTCAAGTTTCTTGCTTTCTCAGGGAAGGGAAAAAGAATGAAGGTAAGTGAATGTAGAACTCAAAATGTTATAAGATAAATGTTAAAATTTATTTTTTACATGCAATTGGTGAAAATAAAATATTATTTAAAAAAACAAAAATTATTGGGTTGCTTGAAACCCATTATATATATGTAAGATTTAGGTATGCTAAGACAAGAAAACATAAAGAAATATTGCTGAGATCTCATAGAGCCAAAGGTCAAAATAGAAATTGAAAAGGATTCACTAATCACCTCCTGAAAGACATCTGAAAATCAAAACTCTTTAAGAATATTATGGTCAAGGGGGCAGCTGGGTAGTGCAGTGGATTAAGAGCCAGGCCTAGAGACGGGAGGTCCTAGGTTCAAATCTGGCCTCAGCCACTTCCTAGCTGTGTGACCCGGGCAAGTCACTTGACCCCCATTGCCTAGCCCTGACCACTCTTCTGTATTGACTCCAAGACGGAAGGTAAGGGTTAAACAAACAAACAAAAAGAATATTATGGTCAAATTCCAGAGATCCCAGGTCAAGGAAAAAATATTTCGACTAGACATATAATTTAATGGAAATCTAAGATAGCTTTAGAATTGATTTCCAAGATGGAGTCACATTGGTTCATGTAATTCCTCAATCACTTGCTATCTTAATCCACTTTATTCCCTTAATTTCCTCATTTAGATTTGGGTTTTGATTATTTGCCCCAGGCATTAGAAAATGTAGGCATGTCCCAGGGACTGGGGAAATTTTGTTAGTTTGTTAGTGAGTCTTGGGGTACCACTCTATAGAGTTTGTTTAAGGAAAAATAAGGACTAATTTTATAAAAGATTTAATGGTCAATAGCACTTTGATAATTATTGCTTCCCAAAGACTGATAGCTCAAATTAAGTGTAGTGAAGCAAAATGAGTTTGGAAGTAATATAAGAGTGAAGTAAAAAATGTAATTTAATTTGTTGTTTAACCCTTCCTTGACCATGAAAGAGAATATATTGTTTTCCCTTCTGCCTTCTACCCAGCCCTTGAGAATTCTCCAATTCAGAGACCACTCCTCCTCTTCTGACTATGTTAATACCTCTCCTCTCAGATCAGGTTCCCAAATAAAGATACTGGGAAAAAAATTCTAGAAAATGCAAAGAAATATGGGTTACACTCTGGTCTTAGAAATTTATTAGTTATCTGATCTTAAGCAAGTTATCATATTTCTGTTTGCCTCAGTTTCCAGATCTGTTAAGAGGAAAGTAAAAATGGTATCCACCTCCCAGGGTTGTTGTGAAGATCAAATTACATAAAGATTATAAAGTTTTAAACACAGTCACTAAACGAAAGCACTATTTCAATGTACATTATTATTAATATTATTTCTTTAACTGAATTTAATTACCCCATACTTGGTAACTCTGCTTATCATCAGATGAAATCATTTCAGCCAAATTTATTACCAAATTATCCTACATCAGAATCATTAATATTATGGCATTTTATGCTAATCACATCTAAAATTAAATTCAGTTAAAGAAATAATATTAATAATAATGTACATTGAAATAGTTGTTTTAATGGAACTTTGATTCTTTGCAGATATTTGGGGAGGAGCAGGATGTCTAGTTTTCCTGAATTGAGGGCTTTGCACTGTTTACTCTCTCACTCCCAACTTCAAAAGTCTCTAATTCTTCAATGAGAAATCAGATTACCTATTATATTATTTCCTCCTATTAATTGGTTTTATTTGGTTCATTATTTTATGCATACAAATCTGTTTCTCCTTATATTCAGGGTCTAGGTCTGAGCAGAGGAAGTGACTTGATCCTGATTTGTTAGGTATTTGAAGATTATGATACAAAGGCAGGGAGAAATTCCCTCCCTGGCTCCAGATATCAGGCTCTAGTCAAAATTGCTTTTTTGTTGATTGTTTGAGTTCATTTGGTTCCCTTGATGAGCTAACTTGGTTCCCATGGTAGAGGAGTATAAGGGGGGAAATCGGTTTATTTTTTAAAGGGTTGGACTTTATGTTTTATGAGTGTGGTTGCTAGGAATTTTAATTAATTCCAAAGAGATTTTTATTTACCATTTCATTACAAAATGTAGAAAGAGTGAAGCAAGAAATCAGAGAGAGGATAAGATAAGATATCTAGCTTCAGTGCTAAGTAATTTTTCTCCACCACCACCCTCCCCCACCGCCCCTGGCAGGGAGAGTTAGTTTCAGCCAGCCTTGGCAAAGCTGAGGACATGGGAATGCCTCTCTCAAAAGTAGGTCTTTCCTGAGACCGGTCTCTTCAGAGAAAAACCAGCAGTTAAGAGTCAGCTTTTCACTCACCACGCGTCAGTCCAGTCAGTAGATTCTTTATCAGCCTCACCAGGAAAACAGGGTCTCAGGTCCAGTCAGCAGATCCTTCTGCCCCTCTTCACCAGCCTCAACTTGAAAGCATGAAGAATTGAACTCTCACAGGAAGTAACAGCTCCTTTTAAAGACATTTTCTCTTGTGGCACTTCCTGTGTCTTCCTCTAATTCTACATCTACCAATCACAGTTGAAGTCCTGTTCTAGGATTTCCCAGAAGGCAGTTAGTTGATTCTGATTCATCACCCACTGTTGCACATGTGTGTCACAGACCTCCCACTTCATGATTACGTGGAATGTTTGCACTTTTGGTGATTAAATCTAAAAATAGGTAGATCTCCATACTTAATTTTTAAGTACCATGTTCTAAAAATAGATAGGGGTTACAATTTAATCTTCACAATCAGGAGAGAGTTAAGTATTGTAACAGTTAAAATTTAGGGGAGACGGGGAGAGACTGAGGCAGGTAGAAATTAGTTTCTCTCTGCAAGGAGTATTATATTTTTTTGAGGTTTATTGAAGATTAAGGATTAAATAAAATACAGGATAAGAAAAACGTGTCCAGGCCATAGAGTGGCCTAGACACAACCTCACCTACATTATGAAAAAAAGCCACGTCTGCTCCAAAATGGAAGTCCAAAAAAGTGAGAGCCTCAAAAGCCTTTGAATCAGCTTAAATACCTTCTCGATCTCGGCCCAGGTGAGATTACAAGGCATTTTGGGGAAGGCTCATGGGGATTGTAGTCTTATATTCGAGTCTATTTTTTACAGTATTTTCATTGTTATAATCAGGGAGAGTTAAACTTAATCTTCACAGGGGATATATACGCTTTGCTTCTGACTCGGCCAGAGTCAGAAGCCTGAAGCCTAATGGAGGAGAAACATGATGGAATAAAGCCAGTGGATGTAAGCATCTTCTTTTAACCCTTTTGTGTTACCCTACCACCATCTTTATCCAGGACCCAAAGACAAGCTGGCTATGCTATTTTTCCCTCATCCTCCCCACCATTCATCATTACTGATAGGCATGAGGAAATTCCTCCAAATTGCTTTAATTTGTATTTTTCTAATCAACAATGATTTAGAGCATTTTATATGACTATAAAGAGCATTTATTTCTTCTTTCAAAAATTTCCTGTTAATAAAATTTGATCATTTCTGTATTGGGCTCTTATTTTTATAGATTTGACACAGTTGCTTATATATTTGAAAAATGAGGCAATTATCAGAGAAATGCTGTAAATTTTTAAATATTATTTCATTGTCTATGATATCTTTTAGCAAATTGTGATTTCCCGAATTATTTCATTTAATCTGGTCTCTGTTCACTTTTGCTTCATTTGAGATTAGGATTACTCTAGTTGGCCTTTTTTATTTCGGCCAAAGCATAATAGATTTTACTCTGGTCCCTCATTTTAACTCTGTATAACTCCCTGTTTCAGTTTTGTCTCTCCTAAAGAACTTGTTGGATTCTCCTTTATGATCCGAATTTCCATTACCTACTCCTATTTTATGGGTGAGCCCATAGCATTCCCATTCACAGTTATGATTTACTAACAGCATATTTTTCTACATTTTATCTTCTATTTATCCTTCTCTCTTTTTACCTTGTCCATCTTCAAAAGTCCATTTTGCTTCTGACCAATGCTTCCCTTAAACTAGTCTCCCAATAGTCGTCACATCTATGCTTCTCTTATTTCCTTCCCTTCCCCCACCCATTTCTCTTTTGGGGGATATAGACTTCTATGTTCTATATCCTAATGTCTGTATATATTCATTTATATTTTTATATGCATGTCTGCATATGCACACATAGATGTAAATAAACATATGTATATTTGCAGAGAGTCTTCATATATGTATATATATGTGCATAAGCTCTCTCTTTAAGCCAATTCTGAGTGAACTTCCCCCCCCCCATTTTCTCCTACCTTGTAAAAACGTGTCCTTCTGAGACTCTTCTTATGAGTTCATTCCCCCCATTTTACCTTTCCCCTCCCCTTTCTTCTAGGGTACCCATTTTTCTCACTGATGTATTATACTCAGTTTTGCTGGTCAGATTATTCTTGGTTGTAACCTTAACTCCTTTACCTTACAAAGTATCATATTCCAAGCTGTCTTCTTTCATGTTGTAAAAAAATATCATTATTTAAATTGCAAAGTTTAAATTCTTTTTGAGAAGAATTTTAGGTAAAGAAGATGCTACCTCTCTGAATCCAGAACTGAACTGATGGAGAAGCCACCATGAAGAAGCCTCCAGACCACAAGCTGCACAAAATTGAACTTTGGGTGTGGTTGATTGAACATCTATTTGTATGTATACTTTCATGCCAAAGGGGACTGCCCCCTAACTGGCTTTCTGTCAATGTGTCCAGCAATTATTGCTTTTTTTTCTCTTATCCTCACACTATTGTAATCTTTTAAGTTTATTATGTTTTTATGGTCCTTTTGGGGAAAAATTAATTTTTCCAAAAATGATAACATGGGGAAATGTAAAAAATAGACTTGAATACAGGACTACAATCCCCACAAGCCTTTGCTCCACTTCCCCAGAATGCCTTGTAATCTCACCTGGGCCGTGATCGAGAAGGTATTTAAGCTGATTCAAAGGCTTTTGAGGGGCTCTCTCTCTCTTGGCTTTTTTTGGACTTCCGTTTTGGAGCAGGCGCGTCTCTTGCGTGATGTGAGGTTATTTTGTCTAGGCCTCTGGCCTAGGCACATGTTTCTTACTTGTATATCCTTTAATCTTTAACCTTTAATAAACCTCTAAAAAAATATAATACTTCTTGCAGAGAGAAACTAATTTCTACCTGCCTCACCTGTCTCAGTCTCCCCGTCTCCCCTAAATTTTAATCTTTACAATGTGGAAAGGGACCTGGTTACAGTCCCAGTGCTGAAAGAAGTACAGTGTTTGTGGCTGATAGGGAAAGGCGACCCTTTTTGGATAAAGACTGTCTTAGGCTGGGAAAAGTCAGCTCTGCTATTCCAAAATCAGTTTTTTAGAATTATTTTAAAGTCGTATATAGAGAGGATTTCTGATAGAGTTCTACTGTGTTGCTGCCTCTACTCTACTATCAGCTACACCTACCTACAAATTTGATGTGTACAATTGAAAGAAGAAATCAAATTACTAATCTACAAAAATGAAAATGGCAAATGTATCACCAAGACAAAAACAAAGCCATTAATGGAAATTATTTTGCACAACTATGTTCCATTAAAACTAATAATCCAAATGAACTGGATAAATATGTACAAAAATATAAATTGCCCAGAATAACAGAAGAAATGGAATACTTAAATAACCCTATTTGGAATAGTAGGAGTCTCTCGGTAACCGAGGATGAAGATTGTCTTTGTGCGCTTTCATCTAGGATGTAGATGAGTGTGCACAAAAAACACTTGTGCGTGAAGGAGATTTAAGTGGAAAAGTTGATGCACAGACACAGTCCCACTCTCTCGGCATTGGAATAAGCCATAAATGATCTCTCTAAGAAAAAAGTTAGACCAAAGTTATAAGTTAAAAATTTTAAGAACAATTAATTCTGGTATTATATATATTTTTGGAAAAATGTATAAAAAGGAGCCCTACCTACCCAATTCCTTCTATGACACAACTATAATATTGCTATCTTCACTGGGGAGAACAAAAACAAAGAAAGAAAACCCTGTAGACCTATTTCCATAATGTATATTGTTGAAAATTTTTAAATAAAATATTAGGTAGCTTATGGCTATATGCCACAATGCAAGATTGGTTCAATATTCCTAAAAGTATAAATATATGTCCTAAAACCAGAAGATAAAATAGAAAATTAAAGAATCCATCAAACATTTCCTGAAAGATATCCCAAAATGAACATTCCTGGGAAGATTAAAACCAAATCCCAGAGCTCCCAGGTTAAGGAGGAAATGTTGCATATAGCCAGAAAGAAGTAGCTCAGAATCATGGAATTACAATCAGGTTCAAATGATTTAGAAGCTTCTATGTTAAAGAAGCATAAGGTTTGGAATATGATATCTGGAAATGGAAGGAGCTAGAATTAGAGTCACAAGCAGAATCATACAGTATTTAGCTGTTTTCACTGTGAGGAAGTGGAGATATTGGAATGTGATGTTCTTGAAGGCATAGGAACTAGGATTAATATCAAAAATAAGCTACTCAGCAAAATGGAATTTAATTCATTGGGAGAAAATGGCTAATTAAGGAAATAGAGTTTTTCAAGCATCACTTAGATAATGCCCAGAGCCAAATAGAAATTTTGACATCCAAGCACAAGATTCAAGAGGAGTGTGAAGACAGGATTAACTGTCCCCTTGCCTATTTTTAGCTAAACCAAGAACTTAAAGTACCCCTACTTGACACTAAGTATGAGAGTTCACAAATCACTTACTAGAGTAAGTTCACACCTCCAAAAGCTACTGCCATACTCCTTGGGCAATGCTAGGCAAATTGAAAGGCTGTGATTGATTCTCATAAAGTGGGGGAGCAACAGGAAGTGACCTCAAGAAAACTCCTTTAAAAAGGCCAGCCTGAGGACTGATGGATTCCCTCTGTCTAGGTGAGCTGGACTGGAGGAGGAAACTCTTTCCTCAGATCCTGCAGTGGTGAGTGGAGTGATTCCTTCCTTGGTTCTTTGGCGAATAGACCTTCTCTGTTCATTGGTGCTTCGATGGGATCCTCCAGCATGAGTTCTGGTGAGATTCTTGGCAGTTTTAGCCTCGTGTGCGCTGAAGCTTCTCTATGGATTCTTCAGCATTTCCTGACTTTTCCAATTTTTGGCTTCCTAATTAGGGCTTTGGATTCTGGTAAGATTCACTTTTGAATTCACATTTGCCATCTGGAGACATTAGGATTAAACTTGGGGTATTTGTAGCTAGGCTGAACTTTCTGTCTCTTTATCTACATTTTTTTCAATTTGCCCTTTTCACCTCTTTGTAAATAAAGCTGCTAAAAGTCATTTTGACTTAAGTTGTCATAATTTTTAAACTGGCAACCACAATATTACTTTATATTATCTTATATCTATAATATATTATACAATATTACTTTCATATTATCATTAAAAACTAAATTTAAATTCTTACAGGAGTATAAAAAGATAAACATAAAAAGAAATAAAAATTATAAGGAACTCAAGGTGAAACGGTTTACATGCCTATATAGGTAGATGATATATATATATGTATATATATATAGATAGATAGATATAGATATAATTTCTTAAAACTCATCATTATTAGGAAAGTTAGAAGGATTCTACAGATAGAGAAGGCAAAGGGTGACTCTATTATGTGGTGAAATCTCCAAATAAAAAAGGGGTGAAGGTTACACTGAGATAAGGGGACAGTTCACAATGCCCCTTAATATCTTAAAATATCATGTTATACTTTATATATCTTGTTTGTACAGTTTGTTTGTATGCTATATCCCCCATTAGACCAAGTCACATAGAATGCATGCCTGGCTATTAATACAGTGTTTCACCCAATAGGCACTTCATAAATATTGATTGACTTCAGAATTCAAATATACTTTGGAGGAGTCCAGGCTATAAACTCCCTAGCCAGGCTTCCATAGACTGGCAATGGAAAACACAGAATTTTTAAAGAATATTACCTGCCAGGGATGAGGCACCCAGCTTTCTCCCTCTACCATGGATCCTTTTTCTAGTTTCCTCATTAGCATTTCATGGAGGGCCCAGGCCACAGCATATACACCATTGTAGATAATATAACTCAAGTCAGACATGGTCATGTCAAAGTAACGTAAAGGCAGAGTGTCCAGGGAGGCATTTGTGGAACATCCCTCGTGTTTCAACTTTTCAAGTTCATCTGTGCATCGGAAGGCTGAGTGCCAGAATTCCCTCAAGACAAGGTCCTCTGAGTATTTGGCAGGGCTCACTGTCCCGAGAAAAGGTTTAAAACCAGGAATGTCACTTGTTAGGTGTGAAAATGTAAGTGTCCCATTGAAATTATAGCCATCGATATATTGAGGCCTCATGGTAATGTCCCAGTAAAAGGTGGTGACCCATACTTTCCAGTTTGGGAGAAAAGGAAATTGTGAATATCTCAAGATCATCAATGAGTCAGTGTCACCATGAATGAAGATCACTCTGCTTGTGGATGCCATGATTCTTGGCATAAAAGGCACCTGGGATTCTGCGTGTCTTCTCTCACTGACAGGGATCTTCTCTGTGAAGGACACACAGACGCCATAATTTGCCATCTCCAAAGTCAGTTCCTGAAGGAATTTTTCACCTCTCAGATCATCTACTGTCACCAGAGCCACCCACGTCCACTGAAAGTGAGTCATCAGTCTGACCATACCTTTATGCAGGGAAGAGTCTCTAGGAGCCATCTGGTAAAGAGAAGGAAACTGAGACTTGTCACTCAGGATGGGATCAAATGGTCCATAGATGACCTGGATGAGAAAGAGGCATGGAAAAATTTGAGATCTATGGAATATAATATTGATGAATTTGCCAATGTGTGCTTGAAGCTCATCAACTCCATTTTTTATTTGATATTGTAACCTTGATGAGTTTATATCTCAATTAATCAAAGACTTTAGACTGAGTTTGAAACATCTTTGCAGATATATAATGAAATAAAATGAATCTGAACAGGAAATCTATTTCAGATACCTGGGAAATTTATCCTTGCCTCTAGAGATCATGCATAAATTATAAAGGGAATTGAGAGGGAAAAAGAATCCTAGAAATTAGAGTAGGTGACTTTTAAGTGCACACTGAGATGCAAAACCAGAAATAAGCCATGGGAAAAAAAGAGAGAAATCAATTAAGAGTGATAGTGTAAACCTTAACATTTCTTAGACTTATGAATGTTGGAAAATTCACCATTGGGAAATTTCATACTTGGAAAATTTCTTACTGATAGTCTATTGGAATGGGAACCCCATTGGCATGGGAGGTTCCTCCTCCTCCCTTCTTAAGATTACTTTAGGATAGAAACCTTTTGCTGAACAATGGAAAGGACTTTGACCTATGCTTAAGCATAGAACAGGAAGTTCTTTGAGTCATGATTGATTTTAGAATTGATACAATGGGATACTAAGCATCTATAAAGGTGGGGCAACTTGTAAACTTGCTTAAACCTAAAAAGGAAAAGATTTAATCGGAGTCTTCCTCTTGATGAAATTAAGTCAACCCAACAATGTTTTCTAGGGTTCAGATCAATTGAAGAGACTGGACCTACTCAGCTGTGAATACAAATGGGCCGTCTTTTTGGAACATCTACAGGGATTGGTAGATGTGAGAACTGAGGGAAGGGAACATAGATTTTTCCTTGAAAGAAGAGGAGGCTGGAAGGAGGACTCAGGAAGAGGAGATTCTCTGGAAGGTGGACTCAGGAGGAGGCTCTCTTGAAGGTGGAGACTGAGGTTGGAGATTCTCTGGGAGACTGAGGTTGGAGGAGCTCTTGGAGACTCAGGTGGTCTTGGGAGAAGGATTTGGGGAGACTCTCTATTTGAGGAAGGACGCTGACCTGGTGTCATTAGAAGCCTTACCTAGAGAGATCTTGGGTGAGTGATAAAACAAACTGACTGATTTATCTCTTAGGACTGAGGTCTAGGTCTTATTGGCTTGAGGCCCGTCATTCTTATTCCTTTCTTACTTTCTCTCTTTTTCTATTGATAATCAGTTTATTACAATTAAATTTCTCTATAAAACCCAGTTGGCTTGGGCATATTCATAAATTGGGAATATATTCCCTGGGGACCATCTTATATTTATATAAAACCAAGACACAGTAGAAAACATATTACAGTGGTCATAATTTGTTTCTCTTTTCCTGTCTCTAATTATAAACATAAACATTACGGTTTATGACTCCCACTCTCTTATCTACAACAATTTAACCCCTCCAAACTAATTTAAATCTCACAATAGGCTCTCCAGGCATCTTTAGAGCAGAAGACTGCTTGTTGGAAAACCCAAGAAAATGTTGGCTCTTTTCCCTGCTTCTCTTACAAGTACCTGCCTATAATATCATCTATTGTTTCATCACACAAACATCTCCAATAAGTTCATTTTCCTCCTCAACGACAAAGAGACAGAAATATAAAAATATGACTATGTAACTTATTTTTAAATATTGGGATTTTTTTCTAACTAGACTCCTCATGATGATAACTAAAGTCATAATATTTATCTTTAATAAAATCTAAAAGGGAAGAGGAAGAAACCACGTAGAGATTGAAGATGAGAATTATTTTAATGATGTAAAAATTACTTGTATAAAAATACCTCTTCTCACAATCCTATATTAGGGGGAAGGCTAGTGATTCCAGAATACATTCTGTTACCAATAGCATTTTATTTTCCACAAACCTTTGTATTTATTCATTTCTCTGAGTCATTTATCAAAACTATTTGTTGAAAAAGAAATCTCTGATTCTTTAATTTTCTGGAGAGAAAAAAAACCCAAGAAAACAAGAGGGAGGGAAATACACAGCAATTATAACTGTGAATGTGATTGGAATGAGCTCACTGATAAAACAGAATCAATTAGCAGAATGCCTTAGAAATAAGAATCCAACAATATAATGTTGACAAGAGACATGCTTGAAATATAAAGACACACAGAATTAAATAAAGAGAGGAAGCAGGAGAGATTATACTTCAGCTTAAGTAAAAAAGGGCAAGAAGACCAATCATCATTTTGGACAAAAGAAAAATAGAACTAATTAAAATGGATAATCAGGGAAACTAAAAAAGTATCATAGATAATGATATAATAAAGTATTTTACAGCAAGTTTCTCTGATAAAAGCCTCATTTTTCAAATTTATATTGAGTTTAAAAGCTGAATCAAATTCATAAAAATAAGAGCCAGTTCCCAACTGATAGTTAAAGACTATAAACAGGCAATTGTCAGAAGAAATAAAAAATATCTATAACTATGAAAAAATGCTTCAAAGCACTATTGATTAGAGAAATGCAAATTAAAGTAAATGTGAGGGACTACCTCATGTGTATCAGAAATGAAAAAATTGCTGGAGGGGATGAGGGGAAATAGAAATACTAATGAAGTGTTGATGGAGTACTGAACTGGTCCCAACAATTTCTGAATTATTCCCAAAGGGCTATTCAACTGTGCATACCTTTTGATTCAGCAATACCACTACCAGGTCTGTATTCAAATTGGTTACTGCTTGTCCTTCATCTTCAAAGAGAACTAAAATGACATTACTAGTGACGTCTTTTGAATTTAAGTTAGGCAGAGTTGCACAAAGTCCTCAACCTTCCTCTCTCTCTTCCTGTTATCTAAATCCAGGGCAAGACAAAATTCAAGAAAAATAATTCGGGCTGCAGTGGATCAACTTGACTTCTTTGATATTTAACCGAGTTCTAAGCACTCCCCTGGTACCTTCTTCCATCTTCCTAGCCACTAGAACACATACATTTCATTGGCCTCTTCTAGTTGGGGAAGTCTTCAGATAACTGGAGTAGACCACCAAGCCACCAATGAACTTGATGTCTGTCAAAGTTAACCTGATTTAGCCTGCCTTCTGACCCAGCTTACTAGACTGGCTGCTGTGCATACTGCAGCTTCTTGGAACCACAAGGGAGAGCTGGGTGGCATTTGGACACTAAAAATGGAAATCAGTCCTGAAAAGGGCTGAGCAGTCCCTTAATTGATACATCAATTAGACCAAAGGGAGAGGAAAATGACCTCTATATACCAAAATATTTATAACAGCTCTGTATTGTAGTGACACTCACTTGGGAATGGTTAAACAAGTGGTGACAAATTATTTTGATTGGTTCTTATTGTACTAAAAGAAAAGATAAAAATTAGTTTCAAAAAAACATGGCAAGATCTATATGAAATGATGAAGAATTAAATCGGAAGAAATGGGAGATCATTGAGCACAGTAACAGCGATATTTTAATGATCTACTGTGAAAAATTTGGCTACTCTAGTCAGCACAATTATCCAAGTTCCAAATTTCCAAATTTGGATTGAAATTCCAAAGGATTCATGATGAAAAAAATCCTCCAGAGAAAACTTGTGAATTCTGAGTGCAAACTGAAGTACAATTTCCCTTTAATTTTATTTATTTTAAATTATGGCTAATATGGAAATATGTTTTACATTATTGCCCATGTAGAATTGATATCACACTGCTTGCCCTTTTCAGTGGGTGGGATAAGAGGGCAGAGGGAGGAAAACCATTTGGAAATAATTTTTTTTACATATTAAAAATAAATATATAATAAATGAAAATTAAAAATTAACTAAAAAATTATAAAATAAATGCATTGGAATGTCATTGCTCAGTAACCAGTGATAAGTGTTGGACTCAGAGACCACTGAGAAGCAAATGAAGTGAACAAGAGAAAAAAATTATTCATTATTACCAAATTTGTAAACAAAAAGAAGTTTGAAAGCTATAAGATCTCTAATAGTTAACAATGGTCTACTTTGGCTATTGAAGATAATAAACTTTGGCGTCATAGAAGTTTAATGTCACTGATTTTATCCATAATTGAAGGAAGGCAGTGCCCAAGAAAAGGCCCATTTTCTCCCGTGATTGGGTTTTTACAGGTATATTAAATTATGTCTCTGTTGTAGGAATATCTAGGCAAGATACAACTTCTACTAATGTAGTTCAGGAGCTTCTCTGAAATGTGTAGTCTCTGAGAACTGAATAGAGCACTTAAAGGTTAAGGGGCTTGGCCAGGGTCACACATTTGCTAGGTAGCCCTTTAAACTGGGGCCACCTGACTCTGAGGCCAATGGCTGATGATTGGGGTCTGGTGAAGCCTCAGAAGCTGTCAGGATCAATAATACCCACCTGTGGATACTTGTAGAGCTCGAGGAGGGTCCCCATCTGGACAGACAGAGCCGATGTGGCTCCTCCGATGATAGCCACAGGTTTCTCTTCACCTCTGCAACTATAGTTAGGAATGAGCTGGCCCTGCCCAGACAGCCACCGCAGGGAGCTCTCCAAGGTCCTGGCGTCGCTGTGGTAGGCGTTGTAGAGGTGGAAGCCCAGCGTGAGGTTGGGCAACAGGTTGGGGTGCCCGTTGATCTCCTCCACAGCAAACATTATGGTCAGGGCTTGCTGGTAATTTTTGTACAGCCACCTGAAGGGGAGAGAATAAGAAACCGTTAATAAGATCTGTAAAATGAAATTGCTTAAGAAAAAAAGGAAGTTTCCGTGACTATAGGTCAAAATGTAGCCTCTTGCTCATTTCGAGCATATTAACAAGAGCCTCCCTTTTCCTACACTGTTCCCCTCTTGTACTTCCGGGAAAGTCGAGGACGATTCCGGTTCGGTTCCTGGTACAGCTCTGCCTGCCTGCCTCACTCATACACTCACTCAGTACTCACTCACTCTCTCAGCAAATAAATGCTGAACACTTCGCGATTCAGAACAAACGATTTTGAGATTTAGAAAGTAGCCCAGAAGTCACCTAATCCAACCCATTCTCCTTTATAACATTAGCTGTACGGAATAGAGTAGCTGCCCCTGAAAGATAAATGAGGAAGTTCTGGCAAATTGAAAGAGCAAAAACCAAACAAAACCAAACCTCAGGCATTCTGTAAGAGGCAAAGCAGAAGTGCTGGCCAAAGGCTGTGTTCCTGCCTATAGTCTCTGTTCAGTGATCAACTCATTCACAATTCCCCCTGCTGTAACAAAGCTGTAGTCAGCATCATTCCCGATGTCAGCTTTCATTTTCCCTACCCAATGCTGCGAGCTCCAGACAATCCTGCTTGCTCCTCTCTGACTCTACATCTCTTTCCTCACCTCAAAGACGTAACTGCACCTGTGACCCAAAAGGACTGAAGTGTGTCCATATTCCCTGCTCGCTCTGTATTTTTGTGACCATCTCTCTGGTCCCACTAAAATCTTTCTTGCTGCCATTTCTTTATGTCTGCCTCCTTTTGGGTCCGTCCAATGGCGCTGTGCCTCCTAGGCATGCCAGTGAATGGAGAGCTCTCGTTATAGAAGCCCTTGTGATGAACAATTCCATGCCCTTTCACTCTTTGGTTTTGAAAAAAAAATCAGATGGATTGAAACTAATTCTCAGCAACAAAATTCAGGGAAGCGACAGTCGAAGAGACCCTGGATCAGCAGACAAGGACCGATCATCCTGCGCGACCCTTCCACAAAGATGTTTGTGGTCATCAGCCTTCTCTAAAGCAAAGGCAAGCAAACACTTACTTATAATCTCTACAGTTCTTCTCAGGCTTACTCCCAAAGAATCCTGCTTCTGTCACATGGCTCACTTCAACTGAATACATGGGGAGAAAAGTCCCAAACACAAAATCCCCATTTCTGACAAGGCTGGGACTGATTTGGGGGAAGCACAGTTGCTTCTCTGTCCTGTTCTCAGAAGCGGGAAGTTTCAGGAGCAGTGACAGGAGCAGGACAGAGAATAGACAAATATTTCTCTGAATATGAGAAAACATCATTGCGCATTAGATAAAGCCTCAAGCCTGGGAGCAACCAAGGAGTTGCAGAATAAGAACAATTTCAAATGTTTGAGTCTTGGTATGCTGAGAAACCTCTTAGAAATGAAACATCTTTTTCTGGTCTAGGTTTAAATTCTTCCTCTGCACCTGAGGAAAGACAAAGGGACATTAGTTGTGCCCCTGTCAAGAGCAAGAAGAGTGACATGAAGTCAAGAGGGTGATTATAAGGCTTCTTTGCTACTTAAACTGCACTCTTTCAGTGACTTTGTAGTTTAGTCACTGATAATGATGTCTACAGAGACATGTAGGTCCCTGGGGAGTCCTAGGGACCATCTCTATCCAGCTGTGTCCCTGAATCCAAGGCAAAAACACAAGTAGAAAATATGCCTCAGAGTCATGGAGCTAGCTGATGTTGCATCATGCAGAATTGGATATGAAGAAAGATAAACAACTTTCAAAGAAAGCAGCTGTACTGAGAGCCTACAGGAGTCATTACAAGGAACCATCTTGGAGCAACTAATAAGTTTGGAATCTCCTTATGCTAAGGATTATAGAATCACAGAGCTTCAAAGAACAAATATGGGGCATCAGAAACGCTCCAGCCCAATTGGTGCCTAAAAAGAATCACCATCTATGAACCCCAGCTTTACTGTAGCCTATAAACTTGCCATATTGACATGCTATGGGTGAACATATGTTTCTCTAAAATCTGAGGATAACGGGATTTAGAAACAAAGGGAATAATAAAAATTATTATCCAATATGTTTTGTGTTTAAATGCCAGGAGTCATCAAGTCCATGCTGTGTGACATGGTAGCAGGTGGAACCTGAGGGATTGCAAAACGGCCCTCAGGAAGATGGAAACATCCACTCTGCCCCCCCCCCGCCCCCGTGTGACTCTTCTCTTACTAACACCCCCTATTATTGGAATTGTTATGTTTAGTATTCTCACTCAGCTCCAGGAAAATTCCACCTACATATGTAATGATACAGAAATTTCCCCAAGAATTTGCCAAGAGATTCTACTTACAAAATCATACCTAAGGACTCCTATGTGCCTATTTGGATAAAGGGTTGTAGATGGGACCCTGAAAAAAAAATATACAGAATTGCCTCTCATGGAAAGGCTGGTACACTCCACTTCAGTGGATTGATTTGTAAACTCTACAGGCTGGGCAACATGCCATGGATACCTTAGAAAATGGGTCATGTTGATTGTTTCCTTTAACCCCGCAGGCTTGGCAACAATATTGTATTGATTGTATCCTTAGAAGTCTGATTGATTATGTAACTGGCTAGTGTAACCAATAATTATCCTTAGCGTAACCCCATGCCTGGTACCGGTACCTCATGGGTTAATGAGGAAGTGACCTCTAGCTATGCTACCCATGACAAGAACACATATATCTCCTTTTTTTCTTATATCTTAAGTTTATTTTACAGCCCAATATTCAGTAATATACAAACTATTTTAGTGTATCTCCAACATTGGAAAAAGCCCTGCTATTCTACGTGGGTGCTATTTTATTACTTGGCAATACTACTAGTCTTCCCCATGAAGCAGTGTAAAATGCCCTCTGTGTAATTTATCTGAAAAATGACGGAAGGCCTTGGGTTTATACAATTAGACTATTATTAGCAGTGGTAGAGTTCATTAGTTAGAATTCTAAATTTGTTTCTGCGTACACTGGCACCTGGGAGCGTACTAAAACCAACCAACTTAAAATGGAGCTGCTATTTAGTTTTCGATCGAAATGCCCAAGTACAGCTAGCAAGCATACACACCTTTACTTTTCACCAATCGAATAGGAATAGATTTCTTTTGGGGGTTGGGGAACGACTACAAATGTACTAATATTTTCAGTTTACTCTCAATTTCCAGTTAAACCAGTTTCTCTGATATAGTTGTTGCAATGTTTCTGTGATCATCTTTCTTGGTGCTGGTTCTTCAGTATACATACCTTTAGCCAGCTGGGGAAATCCCAAGTTAAGATTTGTGTACTGGAAAACCAAGATAAACAAAGTTTGCAAAGTCAGTAGCACTGTCTCAGTCTTCCTTATGTGACCCTCACATTTAACTAAAAGTGTTGCTGAGGCAGACAAGGATTCATTCATACTGCACAAGAGTTTTTAAGGAGGCAACATTCACAGGAACCCTCCCTGAAGTCTCCTTTTTATGTGCTTCTAGGCAGATCACAATATCCTACTTCTGAAAAATTTTGTCTTAGCTTGACCAAATCCCATATTCAGTTTCTATTTTTAAAAAGCACAATTTAAAATTTTTTCAATTTGTATTTGGTCATTTCCAAACATTATTCATTGGAAACAAAAAAGCACAATTTTAAAGGAAACATACACTTTACTGAATGTAGCTGAGACTATGAATTTTAGCAATGACTAGAGCTATAGTCATTCTCGATCACCGAGAGACTACCACCAGAGCTATTATGGCACAGACTTTAGGTAATTTGGGAGAGATCGATTGCTTGACTAAGACTGTTGCTCCAGCTTCTTTAGCCACACAGACTTTCTACCTGGGCTGTAGAGGAGGGTAAACTATCTCATGGAGAACTCCTTCAGTAACTACATCTGGAAAATCATCGTTGGCTGTAGGCAAGACATGTGGATCCCTTAGGAACAGCACCACTGGTAGGTGGGACAGTTTGCTGTATTCTTCAGATTTTGTTTCCTCAAATGAGCCACAACTTTCTGTCTTTGGTAGAGAAGGTAAATGTCATACATTTAGAAAATCAAGAAATAATTTTAGAAGCTCTTTTTCCAAAACGATAACTGTAAATAGACTCCTAAACTTTGTTGTCGCTGCTCCAGGACCTTTGGGACCCAGTTTCTAATCTGTTTGGAAGGAATTTCTGGAGTTTTTATACATTTCTTGAACTTTTTATGCAGAGCTTGAAATTTGCTATACTTTTTTTCTACAAAATGCTTCTGTCCACTCATTAGCACTTCTTTCTTAAAAGACCATGTAGTCTCTCTCCAGATCACTCTTTTCATAACAAAAAGATGGAATGTAGACCTACACGGCTGGGTTGGGCTTCACTGGGAGGGCTGAGGGCCAAAACCCCTCCTCTTCCTCCTGCCTCCACCCCACCATCTCAGGCTCCACCCCCCAGAGGATGGATGGAGAAGGAGGAGCAAGAACACATATATCTTCTGCAAAGCTTTGCATTTGTTGTTAGAATCTATGGAATCAAAGCATATAGGATAATTTGCTGATATTTGTTAAACCAAATTATTTGTTAAAAGTTAATGTATGATCTATTCTGTAATCATTTGAGGGTATAAAAATAAAATCAACCAAGCCAAGGCAGAGCAGTTGTGATGCCTGACTGTAGGTAAAAACCTTAACTGTCTCTCAACTCTTATTTCCCTGATGCCATCATCCTAATAGAGACCACCTGAACCCAGCAGTGGCAGGACCCCAACATTTAAATAAGAAATCAAAAATAAAATTACTTGTCTAAGGTCCCATGGTTAAAAAGTAGCTTAATTCAATGAAAAATACTAGCTAGCATTTATATAGTACCTTAAGATAGGTAAATCACTTTGCATGTGCTATCAGATTTTATTTTCACAAGAACCCTCTGAGGAACTATTATTATCACCATTTTACTGATTAAGAAAAAAGCGAAGGAGAGGTCCAAAGCCTTAGCTGGTGTCTCAAAGTCAATAAATATCTGAGGAAGGATTAGAACTCAGATCTTCCAGAAATTTTTTTTTTCCCAGCAAAATTCGTCAAACTGATCCAGCTCTTTCATGTCAACATGACAGGGGAAGTCCTATCTGGTGGAGAGACTTCCGATCACTTCAACATCTCCAATGGCGTGAAACAAGGCTGTGTCCTCGCTCCGGTACTATTCAACCTATTTTTCACCCAGGTATTACGACATGCTGTGATGGATCTAGACCTGGGTGTCTACATCAAATACCGGCTGGATGGCTCACTATTCGACCTTCGCCACCTGACTGCAAAAACAAAGACAACAGAGAGACTCATCCCGGAAGCTCTCTTTGCAGATGACTGTGCTCTCATGGCCCACCAAGAAAATCATCTCCAAACCATTGTGGACAGGTTCTCCACCACAACAAAACTGTTTGGCCTGACTATCAGCCTCAGTAAAACAGAGGTGCTGTTTCAACCTGCACCAGGGAGGCCAACGAACCAGCTGTGCATTACAATCGATGGCACGCAGCTTTCCAACGTCAACACTTTCAAGTACCTGGGCAGCACCATCGCCAACAATGGGTCCCTAGACCACGAGATGAATGCCAGGATCCAAAAGGCCAGCCAGGCACTCGGGCAGCTGTGCTCCAAAGTCTTCCAACATAGCTGTGCAAGCACTGCAATGAAGCTCAAAGTGTATAACGCAGTGGTCCTCAGCTCGCTACTGTGCGGTTGTGAGACATGGGCACTGTACTGGAAGCACATGAAGCAGCTGGAGCAATTCCACCAACGCTCTCTCCGGTCAATCATGAGGATCCAATGGCAGGATCGAATCATCAATCAGGAATTCCTCGACAGAGCCAACTCCACTAGCATCGAAGTCATGGTCCTCAAAACCTAGCTACGATGGTTTGGACACATCATCTGCATGGACCCACAGCGAATACCAAGACAGGTATTCTATGGTGAACTGTCAGCTGGACTCAGAAAACAAGGCCGACCAAAGAAAAGATTCAAGGATCAGCTAAAGTCCAACTTGAAGTGGGCTGGAATTTCACCAAAGCAACTAGAACTTGCTGCCTCTGACAGAAGCAGCTGGTGAACCCACATTCACCATGCCGCCACCACCTTTGAAGATGAACAACATTGACGTCTTACCGCTGTGCATGAACGCCGACACCAGGCCACAACTGCACCTCCCGTAACAACTGGCGTCCCATGCCCCATGTGCCACAAACTTTGCGCCTCAGCCTTTGGACTTCAAAGCCACATGAGAGTACATCAATAGATGATAATGCACAGAGACAATTGTCATTCTTCATCACCGAGAGACTACCACTACCTTCTCCTTTCACTCTGGGCTTCCACTCAAGTGTTCTGCTTTTAATCACTCCTGCCATTTCACCTCCTTTATATTATTCTCTTCTCCCTTACCACCTTTCTTATTTCCCTTCTACTTTTCTACAGGGTAACATAGGATTCTATACCCCAAAGTGTCTGGCTGCTATTCCCTTTCTGAGCTAATTCTAATGAGAATAAAGTTTAAGTACTGTCCATCACAACTCTCATTTATTGTAGAAGGTGATATGTAGATTTTTTTCAATTTCTATTTTACCCTCAAGAATATCAAGGCAGTTTTCTTTGATAATTTCTTATAATATGGTGCCAAGACTTTTATTTTATTTTTTTATTTATTTATTCCTTTTAAACATTATTTTATTTTGTCATTTAAAAACATTATTCATTGGAAACAAAGATCATTTTCTTTTCCTACCCCCCTCCCACCACCCCTCCCATAGCCAACACACGATTCCACTGGGTATCATATGCGTCCTTGATTCGAACCTATTTCCATGTTGTTGGTATTGGCATTAGAGTGTTCTTTTAGAGTCTCTCCTTAATCATATCCTCTCAACCCCTGTAGTCAAGCAGTTGCCTTTCCTCGGTGTTTTTACTCCCACAGTTTGTCCTCTGCTTGTGGATAGTGTTTTTTCTCCTAGATTCCTGCAGATTGTTCAGGGACATTGTATTGACACTAATGGAGAAGTCCATTACATTCGACTGTACCACAGTGTATCAGTCTCTGTGTACAATGTTTTCCTGGTTCTGCTCCTTTTGCTCTGTATCACTTCCTGGAGGTTGTTCCAGTCTCCATGGAATTCCTCCACTTTATTATTCCTTTGAGCACAATAGTTTTCCATCACCAACATATATCACAATTTGTTCAGCCATTCCCCAATTGAAGGGCATCCCCTTATTTTCCAATTTTTGGCCACCACAAAGAGTTCTGCTATGCATATTCTTGTACAAGTCTTTTTCCTTATTATCTCTTTGGGGTACAAACCCAGCCGTTTTATGGAAGACTTTTTATTTTAAATCATGACTGTCGGGTAGTTTAATAATTCTTAAATTGTCTCTCCTGGACCTATTTTCCAGGTCAGTTCTTTTTTCAATGAGACATTTCATATTTTTTTCCTATTTTTAATGTCTTCTGATTTTGTTTTGTTTCTTGATATCTCATGAAGTTATTAGCTTCTATTTGTTTTAATTTTTAAAGAATTATTTTCTTCCATGACTTTTTGATATCTCTATTCTGTTTGATGCATTTCTACTTTTCATGGAAATCTTTTCTACATTGGATTTTTGTGCTTCTTTTGACACTTGGTTAATTTTGCTTTTAAGCTATAATTTTCTTTTTGCATTGCTTTCATTTATTTTTCTAATTTTTATTACATCTCTCTGCTTTGATTTTTGAATACCCTTTGAGCTCTCCCAGTACTTAAGACCAATTCCCATTTTTCTTTGAAGTTTTGCATGTGACTGCTTTGATACCCCTATCCCCACTGGAGTCTGTACCTTGTTCTTTGTCTCCATAAAAATGTTTATGGTTAGGTGTTTCTTTTGCTGTTTCTTAATTTTCCTAGATTTGTTTTTTGCTTCTAAGAGGTGAGCTCTGTTCTCAGGTTTGAGGGGGCACTCTCTTGAACTTCAGTTTTTCTTTGCTACTAGTTCTGGGTTTCTGCTAGTTTCATTTCTTCCCAGGTGGTATGATGGTCTGTAGGCTAGGAATTCTGAAAGCTGCTGACATAGTCCCTCCTGGGGGAGGATGCCAACTGCTTTCAAAACTTAGAGCACTGGGAACTACTTTGCCCTGGGTTGGGGGCTTCACCAGAGTTTCAAAGAGGCCAAGGAGCTTGTGCCAGGGCCTGAGACTTCAAGGGGTGGGTGTGGGATGCTCTGCTACTGCTTTTGGCCAGGTCCTGGGTCTGGAAAGTGACTCATGTCCAGGGTGAGAACCTGGAGCAGTAAGTTGGGGGAGGGGTGGCTGCCTGCACTCCTCTTGCACAGTTTGACCTTTCATTCCCCCACATCCATTGTAAATAGATCCTCTCTGCCTATCTTTCACGTTGTTTTCTGCAGAAAAGTTACTTCATTCCATCCTCTAGGTGGTTCTGTGACTCCAGGCATTTTGAGGCTCTATTTTAAAGTTGGTTTGAAAGGATGCTCTGAGTGGCTCCAGCTTTCACTGCTACTAAGCCATCATCTTCCCCCTTTTATGTTTTAACCAACAATCTTTACTCTGAAGCTTGTAACCAAGGATTAATCCCTTTAAAAGCTGGCATTTCCATAGGAATTGGAGCCTTCCAAAGCATTTTACAAACATTGTCTCCTTTAATCCTCACAACAATCCTGAGGGGTACATGCTCTTATCACCTCCTTCTCCAGAGAGAAAAACTGGCGCAGAAATAGGTTCTGGGTCATGCAGCATCTAAGTGCCAGAGACCAAAATGGCATTCAGGCCTCATGGCTCCAAGCACAGAACCATCATCCACTGGGCCGCCAAGATGCCCAGAGAAAGCATACAGAGTGCATCCGTGGTGGAGACACGAAAATGTTGGTATGAAGCCTTTCTATAGCATCCAACAACAGGAAGCCAATGAGTACCCGTCAATGGGAGAGTGGCTAAAGAAATAGTAGACGCATGCCAGGAGAGATGGAGGAAGGACGACAAACACTAGGATTTCAGAGACAAATCCACCATGTTTATAGGATTTTAGGCACTGATTGAACTTCTCTGTTTGATGGGGCTCTGCTGCTGTCTGTACTCCAGGAAGAGGCCGTCCCAAGTTCATTAAATACACGGGGTTTATCCCCAGCAGGATTTCTCCGAGGTGCAATCAGACGGGAGCTCTGCATGCAGTCCTGCCCAGCAGCACCGCCATTCTAGGACAAAGGTTGCTATCTGCTGGTCACCCTCTTCCACTTGCTCCCTCAAAGGGCTTCCCTCCAGCACGAATCCTGGTATGACACAGAAGGCGTCCCGGTGGAGCCGTTCTTCAGAGGAATGTTCTAACACAGGATAAGCTCGGGATTCCGTTGGAGTGCCTCCCCTCAGTCATGACCGGGATAACACTTCTGTTTTCATTTTATTTCCCCCAATTACGTGTGAAAACAATGCTTAAGTTCTCTGAAAAAGAATGCGGAGCCCTGAATCCTTTCCCTCCCCGCACTGGGCTCACCACCCCTCCTGGCCATGGCTGGGCATCTGTTCCCACCTCCGCCCCCTTGTGGAAGAAACGGGAAGAACGCGAGTGACACGGAGGATCCTCGGCCTCCACCGGCCCTTCTCGGGAGCAGGCAGCCCTTTCTGTCCCGACTCCTGTGCGATGGTTTGGGCCATTGCAGTGCCCCAAACAGCTCCATCATGGCCCTGGTCCTCCCCGGGACGGTATCGAGGCTGTGGCGGACGTTCTGCGGGTTCTGCTCCCATCACACTGCATCAGGCCGGCTCAGGCGTGGCAGGTTTCCCAGAATTCCTCCCGCTCGTCTTTCCTCCCAGCATCCCCTCTCCAGGAGAGCCGGACGGACCCCTCCAGGCCCCCGTAGGGGCAGACACCCTCCCGCCCGGCCTCTCACCCCCACCCCGAGCCGCAGCGGAGCGCTTTGTCCCCGGATGCGTCCTTTTCCTCGCCCGGGATGCAGAGCCCGGAGTGGCGTCGCTGCCCGAAGCCTGTGGAGGCTCTCCGAGCCCGTTGAGCGTCGTCACTCCAGATCGCGCTCCACAATGGCGGAATCCCTGCGGGACTCCCAGCAGGGCCTTCGAGGCTCACAAAAAGCCCTTTTTCTTCCCAGTGGCCGTGGCGGGGCGGGGGAGTCGGGGCTCGTCGGGGAGGTCCGGGCTGGGAAACCCAGCTGGGATGGCCTCGGAGACCCAGGGGGGAGCTGGGGGAGGGGCAGAGCCAGGAAGGGGGGAGGGGCTGCTTGTGGGACTCTGGGGGGACGAGCCCCTGGGCTGGGACTGTGGGTGACCGCAGGGATAGAGGCAGGAGATCCACACCCAAGCCCCGCCCGTCTGTGTGCGCGGGTGTGTGTGGACAGAACCGGGGTCAGAAGGAAACGGATGTAGTCGCCCCTCCAGCATCCCTCCAGAAGCCCTTTAGACGGGTCCTGGGGGCTCGCAGGAGGGATCCAGTCCCGGACAGGAGGCTGGGCAGGAAGCAGGGGAAGAGCCTGGGCCGGGCGTTCCCTGAGAGACTTTCCTGAGGCTGCGAGGCCATTTATACTGTTCTTTCCGTCACCCTCATTCCTGGAGGCGGCTGCAGAGGCCAGAAGGTCCCCCGAGATGGAGGGGGGCGCTGGGGGGTCCTCTGGGGGGGCGGAGGAGGTCAAGACTGACCCATAAAGAAGCGGGTCAAAAGGTTTCCAAGCTGGCTCCGATTCCTCACCTCAAGGGAGCCCCGAGTCCCCCCAACCTCCTCTCTCTGCCTCCAAAACCCTGTCAGGGTGCAAGACCGGTGCAGAGCCAAGGGGGGTCTCTGCAGACTTCGGCCTCCTCTCCGGGCCATCTAATAAGAGGTGGAGGTTGCTCAGAGCCGCCTTGGCCCAGTCTGCTCCTCTCCTGCACCTCCCTGTGTCTGCGTACTGTCGGGTACCCACTGGCTGACTTCTTCCTCCCAGGCGCCCCCTTCCTCTCCCAGGGAGCTAACAAGGCCCCAGACCCCCGCCTGCTCTGCTCCAGGCCTTGGAGGATGGGGGGGCCGTCCATGCCCTGAGGCCCCCCCAGCCCAGGAAGTTGTGCCGCCAAGTGCCTCCCTGCCCCCCTTCCCTCTGGAAGACAAAGTCTGGGGGCCCGACGGGCTCCGACAAGAACAGGGAAAGGTGGCATCCTGGCACAGGGGGGTCATGGAGGGGGGGGAGGTTTCTGGCTGTGTAGCTCTCTCAGAGGTGAGAGAAGCCACAAGGTAGGAAGATAGAGACAGGATAGAAGTTTTGGATCCCACGAGGGGGATGACGGAGTCAAATTAGAGATATGGTCAGAATGAGTCTTTATTAATTATCAATGAGCCACAGCTAAGCTCTGATCAAAGGACCAATTCTGTAGGCTTTTCCAGTCCTGAGATCCATACCACACAGGTCAGAGAGGTGAATAGAGAAAGATTAAAGATGGAGCTTGGCCTCTGCAAGGACAGCCATCAGGTAGCCCGAAAGAGAAGGAGGAGCAGAGAGCAGAGGGCAGAGAGAGAGAAGGCGGAGCCTGCTGGGCTAGATATAGTTTTTGATATGCAAATATACACAGTACATAGGGATGACCCTCATTGGTCAATGACAAGGCATAGGTGTGGTTTCTCTTAACCAGGGGAGAACAAAGAAACCTGTTTTCCCGCCTAACCTGGGAGAAGCTGGGGTCGAGGGTCAGAGGCTTTCCCAGCCATGTGCAAGACTGAGCATGTTCAAGACTGAGCATCTGCACATACTGTTTTCCCCTTGCCCATAGCCAGGAAGCGGTCTGCTACAGGCTGGAGGAGAGGTAAGTTGGGGGCCTGCAGGGAGGACAGGACCCCCGCCTGGGGGGGGGGGGCAGCAGGGCGGGGAATGCCTGGAAGCACCAGGAGGGATGTGGGGAAAAGCTCTGGGAAGAAGCGGAGTCCAGGGCAGCCAGATGGTCCCAAGGACAGAGCCTGCCTGGAGAGCAGAGGTTCTGGGTGCGAATGTGTCCTGGGACACTTGGGAGCCCTTCTGAGTCTTCTGGAGTCCAGACTCAGCCCTGACTGTGACACAGAAGGGGAACAACACAGGGGAGAGCTGGGAGAAGGCAGGGCTTGTGCTGGGGAGGGACAGGGAGGAGAAGGGGAGGCCAGGAAGCCCCTGCTGGGGGTGGCCCCCTGCCCTGGGAGGCCTGGCCCAGAATGGGGAGTCTGAAGACCAGGGAAGGGCCTGGGGGGCCCCCAACACCCCCATCCCAGGGGAGGGCAGGCCATGCCCAGCCCAGGACTGTGTGTTCTCCCCTCCGGAGCCCCAGAGACAGCAGAGAGGAATTCAGAGCAGCAGCCCCAGGCCTGAGGCCAGCAAGGGAAGAATCCTCCAGGGAGAGAAGCCCTTCCAGGGCCTTTAGCCCCTCAGGGCCTGCTAGAGCTCAGGGCCTGGAATCAGTTTCCTCCCCTGCCCAACGGGCTGCAGGAGGAGAGGGAAAGCAGCCCAGCCCAGCCTCTGCCAGAAAGCCCCAAAGGGGGGGAAGAGGCAGCCAGACCTGAACAGCCTGAGCCCAGCAGCCCTGCAGACAGACACACAGACACCCCCAGACTGTCCTCTGTCCATCAGGGCTCAGAGCCTGGGCTCAGGGGCTGCTGCTGCCTTCTGTGGCCTCCCAAAGGGCAGGAGGGGGTTCCTGGGCCTCCCCCAGCCCTCTGAAGGGTCTCTGGGCCTTGTGGACTGGGGGAGGTGCTGAGGGAGACCCTCCCCAGCTGGTCCAGAAGCCCAGGAGACCCCGAGGAAGCAGCTCTGTTTCCCTCCAGACCCTCTCTGGACCACCTTCCCCACAGCCCTGGGCTCAGGCTCTGATTCTCTCAATTCCACAGTGGGGAAAAGTGAGGTAAAGACTTGGGAAGGGCCTTGGCTAGGCTCCCCCCTCTGGGCAGTGTCTGAGGCCATGTTTGAGCCCAGATCTTGGGGTTCCAGGCAGGAGGGCAGCCCCTGAGTCACCTGATTCTTCTACCTGGGGATGGGGTTGGCCCCTCCTTTGGGGAGTCCCTGGGGTCCCCTCAAAGTAGAAGGAGCAGCAGGATGTTCAGAGGGAGCCCCGGAGGAGGGGAACCTGAGAGGTGGGGCCTGGGCCTGGGCTGTCAGCTTCTGCCCTCTGCCTCAGTTTCCTTTTGTGTCAGAAGGGGGGATCCAAGAGCCACCTCCACAGGCTCTGGGGAGCAGAGATCCATGGACTGCTCAGTCAGTCAGTCACCCCATCCTGAGGCAGCTTCCAGTCTAAGGAAGAAGCTGGCAGGGCAGGAAGGGGAAGTGGGGGGAGGGGGAGAAGGCCGCAGCCCCCCAGGGTGGGGAACAATTCCTTTATACCCTTCCCCCACCAAGCCTCTAAACCCCGGCAGGACTCCATTTCCCAGAATTATGTTTCCTGACTCCTCCCTAGTCTTGGCTCCTCCCCACTGAGGCAGTCTCAGGGCATGCTGGGAACCTCCTGTGGGCAGTCTCGGCTCCTGGAACTGAGTAGAGTTTCTGCTTCTTGGATCTTTGTTGGGTGAGAGGGGGAGGGGAGGGATTCAATGGATGGGTGTGGAGGTGGGAGCGTCCTACTCGGAGACTTTCTGCCCCCAAGTCCTGGGGCTGGAAAAGGCGCGGGTGGACCACTTCCGGGTTTTTGAACTGGTTGGGGCGTGTGCGCATGTGCAACAAGAGAGGCTGGGCCGGAGCCCAGGACCCCCGAGTAAATATTTGTGGTGGGGGAGGGGCTGCCCCTCACTTTAAAGGCCAATAAAGGGATAAACCCGGAAGGGCCCGGTTCAGGCCGGGGCGGCTCAGTCTGGACCCGGAGCCACGGCGGGGCTTTTTCCTCCCCCAGGACAGAGAAGGGGCCACCAGCCCCGGAGCCTGGAGGCAGCTGGGGGAGGGGTGCAGTCACAGGATGGGGGACGTCCAAGTCCGAACAGACCCAGGGGAGAAGCAGCCCACGTGAGCCTGGTCAGGGGGCAGCAGGGTGGGGAGTGCCCGACCCACGTGCCATAAGAGGAGCCTGATCTCGGTCTGAGGAAATGCCAGCTCGCTCTCCCCCTCCCCCACCTGGTGCCCGTCTCCCCTCCCCCCTCCCTCCATCCACCCAGTGCAGTTTCTGAATGGAATGAAGCCAAAGATGGCAGCAGAGGGGGAGGGGAGGCTTCTGCCTGGCCAGTTCAGGACCCTTCCCAGCCTGAGGCTCCCTGTGCCCCCCTGTCGGGGAGAGTGCCCTGAGCCCAGGGAAGGGCCTGGGAGCCCCTCTGACCCTCCCCCTCTCTCCTTCCCCCCCAGGCGCCCCCAGAGGAAGTCTCCCCCCCTCGGGGCTGCCACCCCCTGAAGGACCCCAGGGTGGTCCCACAGAGAGCCCGCAGCCAGAGGAATGGCCCCCGGGACCCCGAGGCCCCCCTCCCAGGTGAGTGCAGCCCCTCCCCGGGCCAGGCTGGGATCCCGCAGAACTCAGAGCTGGGTCTCTGCCAGGCCTCCAGGGGCGCCGTCACTGCTTGTGCTCAGGGGGAGCTCCAGGGGCTGCCCTGGCTGCCCCCCATCCACCGTGTTCTGGGGTTTCCCAGCCTTGGGAGCCCCTACCAGGATGAGCCCCCCAGGTTCCACCAGTCAGGCCCAGGCGCTGCCAGTCCCCCCCCCCCCCCATCCCCTCCCTCAGCAGGATGGCCCAGGACAGGCTCTGCTCCTGCCCTCCAGGCTCGGGGATATCAGTCAGACCTGCCAGGGGGGCTTCGGAAGGAGTTTGGGGGAGATCAGGTGAGGCCCAGCTGGGAAAAGGCTGGGCTGGCTGAGGAGAGCGGCCCCAGGGAGGAGAGCAGGCCCTGGTGGGAGCTGGGGAGGGAGTGAGGCAGGAGCCTGGCAGGAAGGTGGATCAAAGAGCACTTCTGGTTCCTGAAGGCCCGTCAGCGCCAGGGCGGCCATCTGACCCGGGGGACCCCTGGCTCTGCCCGCCCTGGTGGGATCCTGCACTTAACATTGTGGGGATCGGAGACGTCTCTGGGCTGAAGATCCAAACTAGTTGTGGTCAGTGGAAGCTGCAGGTGGCCCCCAGCCCTCCACGAGCCAAGATCCCCCCCAGACGTGGGGCAGGTGTTTCCTGGGGGTCTGACAGACCCTTAGCAGAGTCATTACCAGGCTGGAAGGCACAGAGGACACAGCAAACAGGCATTGGGGTTTGGTCAGAGGTTGGAACCTTTGATCCCATGTCCTGAGTTCAGCACGAGGCTAAGAGGAGAAAATGGACTGAATCCTCCAGAGCTCTCTGACTGCGGAGGCCACAGGAGGCTCTCTGGGCCACAGTCCTCGGGGAGCCCGGAGCTGGCATGAATCTTCCCAGGCTCAAAGGGCCCCTGGACGGGCCGAGCTTGTTTCCTGGATCTCCTCAGGCCAGTGAGTCCCCCGCCATTCCCAGGGAGCCCGGCTCCCTCCTGCAGGGCCTTCAGCTTCCCCAGAAGAGGACACACACCTGAGCTGTGATTCCTCCCACAGAAGGAGTTGTTTTGTGGAATCTCTTCCAAAAGAGCCCTCAGTGGGGTACCAACAAATGCCCCTCGGCAGGCTGCTCCCCTCAGAACTGACAAGGCCTGGAGATTGCTGGATCATCCAGCGCTGCATCGGCTCTAGGAATCTCCCCGTGGTCTTTAGTGGTGCGCAGGTGGGTCTGCGGGAAACGGCTTGTGCCTGGTTGGGCGCCATGTCTGGTCACATCTGGCCCTGTCTGCCCATTGTCAGAGCATGCCCAAAAAGCTTGTGACTATAAAAACGATGCCACTAATTATTTAATAAATTATGGGACTTTGCTTAATGATTCTGTCTGATTCCAGGAGAAGAGCTACACACAAGAGCCATTTCACAGAGCCAAAGAAAGGCCAATCCAGGATGGATTGATGCACTTCTAGGCCAATACAAAGGTCTTGAACCTAGTGTGAAGACTCGAGGTTACTGTGTTTATCATTGCTAGACATAGGCTTTCCTTGTGTCCACACTCAGCCTGAGGATACTCACAGACGAGTATCCCCAAACTTGGCTCCTACTTGGCTTCTATAATCTGGTCCCTTTTCTGCCTATCATAGTGTGGCAAACTTTCTGTAGTCCTGGCACTGACTGGGTAAATGCATCATTGCTTAGATCATTTTGATTGGGCCCTGATTGAAGGACCTGTTATTTATTTATTTATTTGTTTATTTGTTTATTTATTTTTACTTGGAATTTTACACATAAGACTTCGATAGTCTATATTTTCATCCAGAGTTTTTTCTTTTCTTTTGGATTTTCTGATGTCTTTTTAATATCTCTTGCCAATTGATTCATATACCTCATACCTCAGCCATGCATCCCTAAGTGATTCTGAATCTTTCAATCACCCACAACACGGGGGAATGTAAAAAAATATCATTATTTAAATTGCAAAGTTTAAATTCCTTTTGAGAAGAATTTTAGGTAAAAGATGCTACTTCCCTGAATTCAGAACTGAACTGTTGGAGAAGCCATCATGAAGAAGCCTCCAGACCACAAGTTGCACAAAATTGAACTTTGGGTATGGTTGATTGAACATTTATTTGTATGTATACTTTTATGCCAAAGGGGACTGCCCCCTAACGGCTTTTTGTCAATGTGTTCAGCAATTATTGGTTTTATTCTTTTTTATCTTATCCTCACACTATTGTAATCTTTTAAGTTTATTATGTTTTTATGATCCTTTTGGGGAAAAATTAATTTTTCCAAAAATGATAACATGGGGAAATGTAAAAAAATAGACTCGAATACAGGACTACAATCCCCATGAGCCTTTGCTACACTTCCCCAGAATGCCTTGTAATCTCACCTGGGCCAAGATCGAGAAGGTATTTAAGCTGATTCAAAGGCTTTTGAGGGTCTCTCAGCTCTTTTTGGACTTCCTTTTTGGAGCAGGCTTGTCTCTTGCGTGATGTGAGGTTATTTTGTCTAGGCCTCTGGCCTAGGCACATGTTTCTTACTTGTATATTCTTTAATCTTTAACCTTTAATAAACCTCTAAAAAAATATAATACTTCTTGCAGAGAGAAACTAATTTCTACCTGCTTCAGATGCCTCAGTCTCCCCGTCTCCCCTAAATTTTAATCTTTACACCATCAGAGGTGCATCAGGGTTGACTCTGGGAGGAAAGTTGCTTTGAGCTCCACAAGCCATTGCCTTTAGCCAGGAAACCAGAGGAGAGGCCGTCCTGTTTCTAACTGCTTGATCGAATGCATTTGTTCAACGCTCTAATCTCAAACAGCACGAGGAGTGGAGTGGGGGGGTGCTTGTACCCCTTGAATCACTTTGACGAGCCGGCAGAAGACATCAATAGAGGCCTTTAGGACAGGGGAGAGGCCGGGAGCCACTGTGTCTGGGGCTTTCACACGAGGTCCATTTGTAAGGATGGAAGACCGAACTTATCTCGTCTTTCTTGTTCTGTCCTCGATGGGAGCATCCCTTAAGTTGGCAGCGTCCAGATTGAATCAGAATTTAGACACGTCCCAGGTCTTTTAGGACACGTTGTCAGGATCCAAACTTGTTTTTAGGACATTTCCCGGGGACATGCGACGGTGTTCCGTGGGGAGGCAAGAGCTGGGACTTGGCCACATTAGAGAAGAGTATTAAAGGGGTATATTTGTGTATTTTATGAATATCTGCGTAGCTAAAGCTGTCTGTTTGGGGAAGGGAATTCCTCTGCTCTTCCTAAGGAGACATGGGCATCTCCCTTCTGAAGGGCACCAAACTCTCGCTGATTTTCTTTCTATAGGAAGTTGCCAATCTAGAATGACTAAGACTGATGAATGTCTGCTGGGGGATAAGGCACAATTTCATCCCATTCAAGCAAGTGGTTACAAGTTCTTTTCCTTCTTTAGAATACTGACATTAAAAGAGGAGAGAGTTCAAGTCTGTAAACTTGAGATGTAACCTCTATGAACTCGTTTAGAATACTGTTAAATATAAACTTTTAGAATAAGAAAGTGATTGTAGTGGTTGAAAGTAAACATTAGGGTCACTGATACAAATGGCATATAGCAGGGATTTTATTTAACGATAAGAATTTATCTCAGTTTATCGATTTGTACTATGGGCTGAAGTCATGTTTGGCATACATTGAATAAAGCAACGTGTAAAGAACTCATTTTTAAATGGGATCATATTTTTTTAAACCTGCGATCTTTGGGGTTATTGATTTGCAATGAAAGTGATACTTGGACTGGCTACAGACTATTTAGATTGATGGGCAGTATAAGGAATGTTGGATCTGAATAGGAAAGAAATGGCAGGGGCTGTTTTAATAAGGGATTTTAATCCAGGTTCCTTGGAGAATAATTTTAAGTATATAAAAATGAGAGAAGTGAAGAGAGTTTTGAAAAAAATCATATAGCCCATTTCCACTAACTGAGTAAACAGAATTGTTGACTTTAAAAGGTGTAAATGTTTTACGGCTAATAAGATCGAACAATTGTTCTTGTGTTTTGAAGCAACAAAGAGCATCAGTGTTTTATCTATGAGGTCAATATCAAATTAGTTAGTCAAATTATATCCAATTAAGCCATAAGTTAAAATAATTTGTACAAAAAAAATTTAGAAGCAGAACTCTTTAAAAGAATCATTTTACAAATATAATTATATACCTAATACTTATCAAATCTGTTTATTACATGGCACGATTGAAACTTGTATATTAATAGCAATACACACCATATCTATTCCTATAAAATATAATATACAATTTGCAAATATAGAATCTGGATTTCATATTTAGAATCTGGAAATTTTCTAAGTTTAGCACAATTAAGAACTAAGATGTTACTTCAAAACACACATACACATTCTAATTTTGAAATAAATGCCATTTATAAATTGAGAAATTAAGCATTTCTGTCCTAACCATCTGATTAGTTTCAATTTAATTTTATATATATCCCTTGTTTCTAGTTTTTTTAACATGGCCAACAGATGCTGTTGTTGTTATTGCTTTTATTATTCTTATATTTTGGCTAATGAGATGTTTTAATTTGCATTTTTATCATCAGGAGGGATTTAGAACACTTTTTCATGTGCTTATTGATAGTTTTGATTTCATCATGTGAAAACTGCCTATTCATGTCCCTTGACCATTTGTTGTTTGAGGAATGACTTGATTTTTTGTCAATTTGACTTAGTTCCTTATGTATTTGGAAAATTAAATCTTTTTCAGAGAGTTTTGTTATAAAAATGTTCTCCCAGTTTGTTGCTTTCCTTCTAATTTTGGTTGCAATGTTCTATATCTCTTGCTTGGTTTTAAATGTCTTTCTTTCCCACAGATCTGACAGGTATACTAATCTATGTTCACCTAATTTATTTATGATTTCCCTCTTTATATTTAGATCTTTTGCCTATTTTGAATTTATCTTGGTATAGGGTATAAGATGTTGATCTAAACCCAATTTTTCCCATACTGTTTTCCAATTTTTACAGCAGTTTTTGTCAAATAGTAAATTCTTGTGCCAAAAGCCAGGGTCTTTGGGTTTATCAAACACTAGCTTGCTGAGGTCATTTACCCCTAATCTATTCTATTGGTGCACCCTTCTATCTCTTAGCCAGTACCATATTGTTTTGATGATCAGTGCTTTATAGTACAGTTTAAAATCTGGTACTGCTAGTCCCCCAACCTTCATATTTTTTTCATTATTTACCTTAATAATCTCTGTTCTTCCAGCTGAACTTTGTTATAATTTTTTCTAATTCCATAAAAAGGTTTTTTTTGATAGGTATGGCACTAAATAAGTAGATTAATTTGGGTAGGATTGTCATTTTTATTATATTAGCTCATCCTACCTAGGAGCAATTAATGTTTTTTCAATTGTTTAGATCTGGTTTAAATTGTGTGGAGAGTGTTTTGTAGTTGTGTTCATATAATTCCTGTGTTTTTCTTGGCAGATAGTTTCCTAAGTATTTTATATTGAGTAGGGCAATTTTAAATGGAATTTCTCTTTCTAATTCTTGCTGATGAGATGTGTTGGAAATACATAGAAATGCTGATGATTTATGTGGGTTTATTTGGTACCCTGCAACTTTGCTAAAGTTTGTAATTATTTTCACTATTCTTTTAGTTTATTTTCTGAGTTTTTTAAATATACCATCATATCATCTGTAAAGAGTGATAGTTTAGTTGCCTACTTTAATCCCTTCAATTTCTTTTTCTTTTCTAATTGCTACCAGTAGCATTTCTAGTACAATATTAAATAATAGTGCTGATAATGGGCATGCTTGCTTCACTCCTGATCTTATTGGGAAGACTTCTAACTTATCCTCATTGCAGATAATGCTTGCTGATGCTTTTAAATATATATATATGTATATTGTTTATTATTTCGAAGAATGGCCCTTCTATTCCTATACTTCCTAGTGTTTTCAATAAGAATGGGTGTTGCCGAGGAAAAGTAATTGCTTGACTACAGGGTGGAGGGGATATGACTGAGGAGAGACTCTAAATGAACACTGTAATGCAAATACCAACAACACGGAAATGGGTTCGAATCAAGAACACATGTAACACCCAGTGGAATCATGCATTAGCTATGGGAGAGGTGGTGGGAGGAGGGGAAGGAAAAGAAAATGATCTGTGTTTCCAATGAATAATGTTTGGAAATGACCAAATAAAATAATGTTTAAAAAGAAAGAATAGGTGTTGTATTTTGTCGAAGGGTTTTTCTGCATCTGTTGAGATAATCATGTGATTTCTGTTGCTTCAGTTATTGATATGTGATCAATTATATGTATGGTTTTCCTAATAGTAAACCATCCTTGCATTCCGGGTATAAATCCCATCTGGTCATAGTGAATAATTCTTGTGATAACTTGCTGCAGTCTTTCTGCTAGGATTCCATTTTTAAGATTTTTTTGTATCTATGTTCATTAAGGAGATTGGTCTATAGTTTTCTTTCTCTGTTTTTGGTCTCCCTAACTTTGGAATCAGTACCATATTTGTGTCATAAAAGGAATTTGGCAAAACTCCTTCTTTGCTTATTATGTCAAATAGTTCATATAGTATTGGAATTAGTTGTTCTTTAAGTGTTTGATAGAATTCACTTGTGAATGCATCAGGCCCTGAGAATTTTTTCTTAAGGAGTTCCTTGATAGTTTTTTCAATTTCTTTTTATGAGATGGGATTAAGTATCCTATTTCCTATTTTGTTAATCTAGGCAGTTTATATTTGTAAATATTTACCCACTTCACCTAGATTGTCATATTTGTTGTCATATAGTTGGGCAAAATAGTTCTACTATCTATTTCCTCCTTAAGCTCCTTTAATTTCTTCTTTAGAAATCTGAATGCTATGCCATTTGGTGCACATATGTTGAATACTGATATTTCTTCATTATTTATACTGGCTTTCATCACGATGTAAGTACCTTCCTTATCTCTTTTAATGAGATCTGTTTTTGCTTTAGCTTTGTCTGAGATCATGATTGCTACTCCTGTGTTCTTGGTCTCAGTTGCAGTCCAGTAAATTCTGCTCCACCCTCTTTCCTTTATTCTGTGTATGTCTACCTGCCTCAAGTATATTTCTTGTAGACAACATATGGTTGGATTCTGGTCTTTAATCAATTCTGCTATCTGCTTCCTTTTTATGGGTAAGTTCATTCCATTCCCATTCCCAGTTATGATTTCTTTCTGTGTATTCCCCTCCATTTTGACTTCCTATTTTGATTCTGTTTTTTCTCTTTTCCTTCTTACCCTCCCCTTCAAATTCTTGCTTTTAGTCAGTCTCCCCCTTTCCCCCTCCTTAATGTTACTCCCTCTCCCTTACTATTCCCCTCAGTGCCTTTTAAATGACCCCCCCAATCTCTCCCTCCCTTGTATTGCTCCCCTTTCCATCAGCCTTTTTACAACCCTTCTACTTCTCTATAGGGCAAAAGACAATTCTCTTCCCCAATGGATCTGACTATTCTTCCCTTTCTGAGCCAATTCCAGTGAGCATAAGATTTTAGTATTACTTGTTGACAACCTCTTCCTACCTACCATTGTATTGGTCTTTCTCCCTTCCCCATGTACTTCTTTATGAAATATATATTTACTCCATTTTATCTCTCTTCCCATTTCTCTTAATATTATCTTCTTTGATGATAAACCCCTGTGAACTCCCATGAAAAACCCCTAGTTTTTCATATTTTTTTTTGACATATCATCCTCTACAATTTATCATTTTAACCTCTAGGTATACTTCTTCTAGCTACTCTGAGGATGATAACAATTTTTAAGAGTTAGCAATATCTTTCCATATGGGAATACAAATCATTTGAACTTATTTGGCCCCTTAAATGTTTTTTCTCCCTTTCTTAATTACCTTTTGGTGGTTCTCTTGAGTTCTATATTTGGGCATCAAATTTTCTGTTTAAGTCCAGTCTTTTTTTTTTTCAGAAATGCTTAGAAAGCTTCTATTTTATTAAATGACCATACTTACCCCTGCAAGAATATAGTCAAATTTTACTTGATTATTGGTTGTAGACCCAGTTTCCTTACTTTCCAGAATATTATATTCCATGCCTTCCTGTCCTTTAGTGTGGATGCAGCCAGGTCCTGTGTAATGCTGACTGTGGCTCCATGATATCTGAATTGTTTCTTTTTAGCAGATTGTAATATCTTTTCTTGGTCTGGAAGTTCTTGAACTTGGCTATAATATTCCTAAGTGTTGTCAATTGGGGATTTAATGCAGGAGGTGATTTGTGGATTCTTTCGATCTCTCCTTTACCCTCTTGTTCAAGAATATCAGGGCAGTTTTCTTGGATAATTTCCTGTAGAATGAAGTCCAGGCTTTTTCTTTGGTCATGTTTTTCTGATAGTCCAGTAATTCTAAAATTGTCTCTCCTTGATCTATTTTCAAGGTCTTTTGTTTTATCAGTGAGGTGTTTCTTATTTTCCTCAATTTTTTCATTTTGATTTTGTTTTATAGATTCTTGTTGCCTTGTGAAGTCATTCACTTCTAATTGCTTGATTCTCATTTTTAAAGACTGAATTTCATCCCTGACATTTTTAACCTTTTATCCTTTAGATCTATTTTTCTTTGTAGGTCATTGTTTTTATCTTTTATCTTTGCCTTGTTTTCAAGATGGTCAGTTGTGACTATTAAGACACCATTTTGTTGTTTTAGTTTATGTGCCTTTGTTTCCAGATGACCTAGTTTACTTTTCAAATTATTTTCCAAATTTTCTTCAACCTCTCTTAATTGCTTTTTTGAATTGCGTTTTGAGTTCTTCTAGAGCTTGGGTCCAATTCACTGGAGTTCCTGCGTTTTTTCTTAGTGTTCTTTGGCCCTCCTCTGTTCCATTTGTTCTTTGTTCATTACCTGAATAGAAGCTGTCAATTGTAATTTCTTTTTTGTTTTTCATATTTTTTCCTTCTTTCCCCTTCCTTATTGGATCTATTCTTGCTTCTCTGTTTATTTGCTGGATCTGTGAGTTTGGGCTTTTCTGCCCTGAAGAGGTTTCTTTGCTCAACTGATTAACTGGATTAGGCTGATAGAGCTAGCTGGTTATAGCAGTGTATCCTGAGGCCAGATCTTCCCCAGATGCTGGCAGAGGCTGAAGATGAAAGTGAAGGTGTGGAGGCTGAAGTAAGTTACCCTTGGTCTTCCTCTCTATTCCTTTCTGCCAGCCACCTCCCTGTCACTGTCTGGTCAGAGCCCTGAGCTTCCTGTGATGGTACCAAGGTACTTCACCGCAGCTGCAGCCTTCACCCTGAGATCCCAGTCAGCTGAATTCCTACCACTGGTCTTAGAGCAGTAGGTGGGGGAGGGGTGTTGGATCTTTGCCTTAAACCCAAGAATTCAACTTTATCTGCATACCTTTCAGATTGGGTTGAACAATAGAAACTCATGGCTCTGTCCTGCTGCTGAGCCTGGCTCTCTGTCCACCCTGCACCTTTGCTCCTCTGGTTTTCTGCCAACTCTGTGAGACTAGGCCCCTCTGTCCTCTGGAAGGTTCTTCTCTGCACTATTGATAAACTGGATTATGCCAATTGAGCTGATATGCAGAGCTAAATGTGCCCTGAGGTCAAAATTTCCAAAGGCAGAGGCCCAAGATGGAGGTGTGGTGGTTGAATGCTGTGACCAGTCTGCCCTCTTCTGTTTCTCTCCTTCATCCACCTCCTTGCAAACTATGGTCAGAGCCATGAACTTTGGAGTCCTAGCCCTGAGATCTCACTGACCACCCAAGTCTCACCTCAGAAGATGGGGGAAGGGCCCTGGGACCTTCTCTCTTTTCCTTAAACCTGAGAATTCAATCTTCTCTGTGTACCTTTTCAATTGAATCGAGCAGGAGAGTCCCATAGCTCTCTTCTTCTTAGATTTGGTTTTCTGTCACCCTTTAAGCACTTTGTTTTTGATTGGTGTCGAAGGGTTTTCACAGAGGAATTGACTTTTGCTGCTTCTAAGCCATCATCTTGACTCCTCCCCCTCAGAATATTATATCTTTAAAAGAGGAATACCCCTTCTTTTCCTCATCATACTTACTCTTCTTTCTGTGTAACTAAATATAAAATGTTTGAACATATTCCAATAACAAATGACATTTGTAATAAAGCAAAGTCAGAATGTTTTGGCTATGATACATCATACCTAGTGGTTCCCCAAACTCTCAATTTAACAAGACACTGCACTTCTTCACTTAGAATCATTCTCATCCCATATAACTCTCAAATATTCTTTATGCTTTCATCTAGAAAAAAAATATTTCTGCCTTTTAGGAAATTAGGTAGAGAATTCCTTTTTCTTTGTTTTTTTCCTCATTGATCACTGGTAACATTTTACCCCTACAATATAGAGTACATGCTACCTTCTCAGAAATTCTTCAAAATATGTCCTTATCAGATCAACTCTTGACACTTCTAATGAGTAATTTCAAATCACCTTCTCTTTTTCTCTTCCCTCTCATACTTCACTCAGAGAACATTTCCCATCTCTGTGATTCCATAGGGGAAAGCGTTTCAGAATAAGATATTTCTCCAGGTTTTACTCTTCACAACATGATTCTCACTTCAGATACAAAATGCTTTTTTCAATATTCCACTGGACTCTGAATGGCTGGCTCTGACACTCTTCAAGGTTAGGAGTTTGGGTAAATCTCTTGTGTGCTTCAGTTTCCTCTAGTCAGTTGATGAGGGTTGTGCTAGATGAAATCTGAAGGTTCAGCTCTAAATTTTGTGAATTTTGCTGCTTTAGGGGTCAATGGCATTCAAGGATGTGGCCGTGGACTTCACCCAGGAGGAGTGGTGCTTATTGGACCATTCTCAGAAAGCATTGTACCTGGAGGTCATGCTGGAGAATGTGCAGAATCTACTCTCTGTGGGTAAGGACCATTTCCTCTGTAAACTCTGAATCTGCCATTAGGGGAATATCTTTATTCCAAGCCAGTTATTTGTTCCAACCCATAAAATGGAAACAGATAGCAGAGTGGATTAAAAATCTGAATCCTATGATATGTTCTTTATGCAAAACAGAAGTAGACATCTAGAGAGTAAAAGTAAGGGGATTGTTATTTCCATAACAATATGGAAATAAAGTTTTTAACAAGAAGTATAAAACTAGCTCATAGCCTCTAACTCTGCCTAGTCTAAAAAGTTTGTCCTTATTCCTCCTTCATTCTTCCCTCAAATCCCAAGTTAGATAATAGGAATGGAAAGGAAGGGAATAAGCATTTCAAAATACCTGCTCTATGCCCTCTAGTGGGTAAAAGAGTTCATAATTATTATTAATTTCACAACATTCCTGTGAGTTTGATAGTCTTAATTCATAGCTGAGGCACCTGAAGCAAACAGGTTAAATAACTTGTCCAGGGGCGTCTACTTACCATCTCTCTGAGGCTAGATTAAATTTGCTTTTCTAGCTCCAAGTTCTGATTTCTCATCCTTTCACTACCAGCTACCTTTAATTTTTCAATAATGGAGGTTGTGGAATGTACCTATTTCAAAAGGTAGATAAAGATGGACTTTTCTGATTACAAATGGTTTCCATGATCTCTGCCCTACTGCAAATGGCCCAACAGTGAATACAATAGAAGCCATTCTGTAGGCCTTACTTGCATGCCCCCTTTTCTTTAAGAAGACTATATTTTATTTCTCCCCCCCTGATCCCTTTATTCTTTCTTATGCCTAGGACTTCCAGTTCCTAGAGAAAATTTGATTTCCTGTTTTCAGCAAGGGGAATCACCATGGTTGCTAGAGCAAAAAGACCCAAGGAGGTCCTGCTCAGGTGAGGGGGTGGGGTTGAAAGGAGGTATATAAAGGCTATTATCTCAAAAAACTTTTTATCTGTTGTGGTGCCAGGATTGCTAGACTTGGGAGCTGGAAGACCAATGCTGAAACATGCTATTCATTTCCTGAGAGATGAATGATACAGTTAGTATATGGCATGAAACATAATATGTGTAGCTTGTAAAATAAGACAAATAGTTAGCAAATCTTCATTAAATAGCATAATATCTTTGCATGTATAGAGGAAGAAAAGAAAACCTATTCCACTTTGAAAATTATTACATGAGAGTTAAAAAGAGTAAAGTTGTTTTTCTTTTTAGCTTATAAAATTACCAGGAATGACCATGTGATAGTATATCCAAACAATCAGAGTAGAGTATCTGGAAGATTCCCTCAGATTCACAAATTATAAGAATAATGAACAAGTGACTTTTTAAGAAAGATAGAAAGACTAATTGAGAAAAGATGTCTAATACTGCAGACAAAGCATACTCATGCACAGGGTTTGAGTTGTAGTCAGTCAGCAAGGAGGTTGGTCAGGTTATTCTTCCATTCTTTACTCATGACATGAGTTGTAAAATATGAGTATCTTGGGCCTGCCTGTGTCACAAACCTGTTGTAAGGTTTCATTGTTATTGTATGTGAAAGTCTTTAAAATCCTCCATTTTGCTGATATGACCAAATGGTGTATCCAAAGACTAGTTCTGCTTGTTTAAGTTTGAAAACTCCTTTTTCACTGGAGAAATAGAATAAAAATCAGTTTGCTTTCTGCCATAAGAGGAAAGAACTTATATTGCTCTGTGTGTATATGTCTTCCTTCCTTCTGTGTTTATAGCATTATTTGTTTCCTTCAGAGGCAGAGACTAATTTTGAAGTGAAGGAGATGACTACAAAGCTGAGCCTTTTTGTGGAAGGATCTAACTCCCAAAGATGCATGAATGAGGGTCCCCATGACTTCATTTTGAGAGAAATCTGTGACTCTGCTATCAATGTAAATAAAAATCCAAAGAGTGACTGTGAATTTGATGAAACTGCAGAGAAATTCAGCCAATATTCAGTCCTAAATCATTGTAGGAAATTGACCTCAGGAAATGACTGTTTTCAGGATACCAAATATAGGAAATGCTTTCCTGAAGAAGTAGGGCTTGTTCAGTCACATGAGATGCCTCCTGAAATGCCCATATATCAAGGTAACCTAGGGGGAATGGCCTTTGGCAGGAGTTTAGAGCTCATTAGACATCCAAAAAGTAAACATGTAGAGATGGTTTCTGTAAGTGACAAAGGTGAGAGACCTTTCATTCAAAACTCTGAGCTTGCTGCATATCAAATAATCCACTTTGGAGAGAAATCTTATGAATGTAAACAGTGTGGAAAGGCTTTCACACAGAATAACGATTTTGCTAAACATCATTCAATCCACAGTGGAGAGAAACCTTATGAATGTAAACACTGTGGAAAGACTTTTACATGGAAGGTCTCTCTTGCTGCACATGAGAGCTTCCACACTGGAGAGAAACCTTATGATTGTAAACACTGTGGAAAGGCTTTCACTCAGAGGAGTGATCTTGCCAAACATCAGAGAATCCACACTGGAGAGAAACCTTATGAATGTAAACACTGTGAAAAGGCTTTCACAAGGAGGGACTCTCTTAATGCACATCAGAGAATCCACACTGGAGAAAAACCTTATGAATGTAAAGAATGTGGAAAGGCTTTCACAGCGAGGAGTCATCTTGCTGCACATCAGAGAATCCACACTGGAGAGAAACCTTATACATGCAAACACTGTGGAAAGGCTTTCACTCAGAGGAGCCATCTTGCTGCACATCAGAGCGTCCACACTGGAGAGAAACCTTATGATTGTAAACAATGTGGAAAGGCTTTTACAGAGAGGGGATCTCTTGCTAAGCATCAGAGCATCCACACTGGAGAGAAACCTTATGAATGTAAATACTGTGGAAAGGCTTTTACTTGGAAGTTCTCTCTTTTTGCACATCAGAGCATCCACACTGGAGAGAAACCTTATGAATGTAAACACTGTGGAAAGGCTTTCACTCAGAGGAGTGATCTTGCCAAACATCAGAGAATCCACACTGGAGAGAAACCTTATAAATGTGAACACTGTGGAAAAGCTTTCACAAGGAGGGACTCTCTTAATGCACATCAGATCATCCACAATGGAGAGAAACCTTATGAATGCAAACACTGTGGAAAGACTTTCACACAGAGGGGCTATCTTGCTACACATCAGAGAATCCACACTGGGGAGAAATCTTATGAATGAAAAAATTTCAAAAGGCTTTCCCCTTGGAGGAGCCATCTTGCTGGATATCAGAGAATGCACACTGGAGAGAAACCTTATGAATCTAAACACCATGGAAAGGTTTTCACACAAAAGGACTCTCACTACACATCAGAATTGTGAGAAATCGCCTATTGTAATTTATGATTGTTTTACCATTTCTAAGGTTTGGTTTCATTAAAATTATAGGTTTAGTAGAGTTAGTCATTGATCTTAGTATTTTCCTTGAACTTGTAACATTGTTTTCTAAGAATCTCTCTATTACCTGATTCAAACAGCAAATGTTAGTGTCTTGATCAAGATGTAAGAATAACACATTTAATCAATGTTAGCAAAAGTTGAGTGTATGGACTTTTCTGCCCACCTTGGTTGCAGAATAGTCCCCAAAATAGATATTAGTTACCAACCTTGATGATTTTTGGTGACCTTCTGTAGATTTACATCTTGCTTAATCAGCTCTGGTGAAGTCCCTTATTTCGCTGTTTTAGGACATATGTATATGCCTAGTATAATTTTATGATACTATAATTTTTATAGTTGCTGACCGTTTGCAGTTGCTGACTTGCTTAGGCAATGTTTTTATAAATATTTCTTTTATAGTTGCTGACCCTTATTTTTACATTGCTAAGGTTATGTTTTTCAAAATACTGTAAATTATATGTCTGATTTTTTTGACAGTCAAAACCCTGTAAATTTTAGCATCAGTTTGGCATATTAGGAGGCCACTCATAGAGCTCGGGGCCTTTGGTTTTGACCAGAGGCAGGCTTTAATGTGAGATTGGTCCTCTCTCAATAAACCTATTTTTTTGGACTTGGAGACTTGATTTTAACTTTTTGGCATCTCTGCTAATAAATTTTTGCCACAGAATCCATACTGGAGAGAAACCTTTGTGAAAACCCTCTGCCCCCTTTTATGATTATAATAGTATTAACTTTAACTTTTAGGCATATTTCTATAACACAATCATTAATTGTTTAATATAGTTTGCTTCATATAAGAAAAATACAGTTCTGGGTGGTATCAAATCTTGTTTACACCTTGACCTTAAGGCTATAACCCCAGAGTTTCCATTGAGCCCCCCACACCATCTTATATAATAGTATAGTCAGACAAAGGGTGGAGGACTACTCATTTTTGTATAACAAGATAGACAGGCACCCAACTCCAGACTCCTAGCATTTCATCATAATTGTCATCAGAAAAACAACTAGCCCCCAGCCCCTTATTGTAGAGGCCTTGGAAAGGTCAACTATAATAATAATCATGTTACCACCCATAGTGATTTTTTTACACTTTCTAGCTTAATCAGAACTTGCATAATTAATTAAGAACTGCCCATTTGTTTATTGTATTTGCTGACACTGTCTCATCAGGTTTCTTGGCATAAAAAAGGCTATCTCCTATGACTCAGGGTCTCTGGTCTTGATCTTGACCAGGGTCTGGCTTTATTGGGAGTTTTGGACATCTCTCAATAAACCTACTTAACTTGGAGTTTTTGCATTGGTGTTATAATTTTTGTCACACTTTATGAACATAAACAATGTGGAAACTTACAGAGAGGAGATCCTTTGCTGTACATCTGAGAATCCACAGTGGAGAGAAATTTTATGAATGTAAACACCATGGAAAGGCTTTCACACTTGCTAAACATCAGAGCATCCACAGTGAAGAGAAACCTTATGCATATAAACACTGTAGAAAGGCTTTTACAGAGAGAGGATCTCTTGCTAAACATCAGAGAATCCATACTGGAGAGGAACATTATCAATTTATACACTGTGGAAACACTTTTACATGGAAGATCTCTTGCTAAATGTGAGGGAATCCACACTGTAAAGAAACTTTATTATATGGGATAAATTTATGCATTATTCTCCAGCATACATTAATTAGTAATCTTACATTGGCAGCTTCCTTTAGAAAATTAGTGAAAGTTTGGCATCCTTCATAAGGGAGATACTAATCTCTCATGGAGAGTAGAGAAATCCCCCTCCCCAAGCAGCATTTTTATACATACTTAAAGATACACCTTCAATTCACTCTTTTCTAATGTGGCCCAAACTCCCTTTTAAGAAATTATTAGGGATTAAGATGTTAGATTTTGATTCCTATAGGAAATGTTTTAAAACTTATAGCTACAATATTAACTCCTTGTCCTAAATGTTTCAGTCTAAAAGGGCTTGACCATGTCTAAATTCTGACTCAACTTAGAAATTGCAAACTTAAGGAATGCTATCATGGGATCAAGAGTGCTGGGAAACTTAAGGAGGGAAGGACAAAATAAAGAAAATCTTAACATACACATACATTGTATCATACACAGGTTGTGGGCAATTAAAAGTAGGAGTATTGTGTTAATGTCCTATAAATTTTGAGTTTGTATTTATATCCTTGGACATTGCTGTTGAATTGACCACTCAGAGCAGTGTCCCCATCTTTTCCCTTTCCCTAATAAAGACCACATATTGTCCTGCAAGCATCTTAACCAATCTTCTGTCTGCTCATTTGAGTGACTTTGGGGTAACCCTGAGATTTCACTCCACACATTATGAATGTAAACAATGTGGAAAGACTTTCACAAAGAGGAACCATTTTACTAAGCATCAGAGCATCCACATTGGAGAGAAAATTTATAAATGACATTAATTCAGGTAAGCTTTCACATAAAGCTCCACAGTTGCTTCATGTCAGAAAATCTTCACTGCAGAGAAACCTCATGAGAGAGATTGATCTTATAGTTGCCACTTTTAGATAATTTAACATAAGGAGAGCCACACTAGAGAGAAACTAGGAACATAATAAATATGACAAGGCCTTCAGGCAACAATCATCTCTTATTCCCAAGCAAGAATTCCTTTTGAATAGAAATCTTATTGTTGTCATGAATGAAAAGAGACATTGAAATGGAGAGGCCAGAGTTCAGTATGAAAAAAATGTCTTTTGGACAGACTAGTTGCAGATGGCTTCCCTATAGGAAGGTTTTCAGTCAGATCATCTCTTCCTATCAGGATTCATAGTGCAGAAAAACCTAATGAATGTGCTCAAGTTGTATGTGTTTTTCTTAGGAGGAGGGTGATCACTATTAAGAGAAATACAAATTATAATAAGCCTGAGGGACCATCCCACAAATATTAGATTGGTTATTATGACAGAAAAGGAAAGTAACAAAAGTTGAAGGAGATATGGGAAAGCTGAGATACTAAGGAACAATTGAGTGGAATTGTGAACTGATTCAACCATTCTGGAAAGAACAATTTTGAACTTTGTCTAAAGGGCATTTTAAAAAAAAAAGGAAAAAGACTTATGTATTTTTTTTTTAAACCCTTACCTTCCGTCTTGGAGTCAATACTGTGTATTGGCTTCAAGGCAGAAGAGTGGTAAGGGCTAGGCAATGGGGGTCAAGTGACTTGCCCAGGGTCACACAGCTAGGAAGTGGCTGAGGCCAGATTTGAACCTAGGACCTCCCATCTCTAGGGCTGACTCTTAATCCACTGAGGTACCCAGCTGCCCCCTATGTATTTTTTAAAAAACCAATTCTTAAAGTTCCTCTTTTGGGAGTGACAAATTGGGAAATAAGAGGAATCATCAATTGGAAGATGACTGAGTAAATTGTGGCACATGATTATAATGGAATACTACTTTTTATAATTAATTAGGAGAAGGAGAAGCTGGGAAAAACCTGGAAAGACTTGAGAAGTGATGCAGACTGAATTTAGCAACACCAGGAGAACCACTGCATGTTGTGACAAATATTGTATGCATAAAAACTATGAATTGAGTTATTCTAAACAATTCAATGATCCAAAACAATCCCAAAGGATTTATAATAAAAATTTTCATCTGTTTCCAGAGAAAGAATTGATGGAATATGAATCCAGACCAAAAAACATTTTTTCACTTTTTATATTTTTGTTTTATTTCTTTGAGTTTAGTTCCACAGAAGGATCAATATGGGAAAATGTTTTATAGGATTACACATGCAAAACCTGTATAAGATTGCTTAAAATCTCTTGGGCATGGGGGAGAAAATTCAAGACTCAACAAAATTTTTAAATGTTGGATATTGTTTTTACACACAATTGTCAAAAAATAAAATATGAAATGATGGAAAAGGTTTTATGTTCAGTGGTGAACAAAATTCTTTTTTATCAAAGTATTTTTTATTTTATTTTTATCTTTTAATTTAATTTTAAGTATTTTTCCATGGTTACATGATTCATGGGAAACAACATTCTTTATGGAATGAAGGGATGTACAAGAAATTATTACAGGAAGGGCTTCACCTTGAGCTCATACTTGACTACTGGACACATTATGCTAGAGATAAAATTCAATGTCTCCAGTTCACTGGGAAAGAGGTTTTGCTGTAGCACAGACTTCATAGACTTTCCCACAAAGGGGCCCTCATTAAACACCCCAAATCTCATATTATTCAAAACAAAAAACCAAAACTACTGTTATGAGAATATAGGAACTAGCTCCTTGCTACAAAGTCAGAGCAGAAAAATTTTGCAAGGCAGGAAGAGAATTCTGGAACTCTCAGGAGCTCAGAGACAGTTCACACAGTTTCTGGGGGCAGTTGTTTTCTTCTCTGGTGGAGACAGGGAGTGGTGGAGTTATTCTCTGGAGGAGACTTTTAAGCTGCCAGGAGACTGAGACTTTCCTTTAAAAATATTTCATCTTCTGGAAGTGGTAGAGAGAGGGTTAACACTCCACACAGGTGGACTGTGTGAGAGGAACCATTTCTCCCCTTTCTGATCCTGCCAGCTGCTGTGATTTTCTACTGAGACTTCTTTCTGACCCCAAGAGGACTCCAGTTTGTGAGACTTACTTTGGCCCTTTCTCCTGTCCCTACAAGTCATTCTTTAACCTCAATATAGTTATTAAGGAGTTAATTAGTATAGTTAATAATTTAGTTTAGTTCTCTGATTTGGGTTTAAAATATCTTCCAATTCCCTTCCCTCTTTTCCTTTAGCTTAAATAAACTGTTAATTTGTTATATTAATTTATACCCTTTATTCTACCCACCTATTTCATTACAATGATAAAGGCTTTTCTCTGAAATTCTAATGCTTTTCATTCTTCCTCACTATTTGTTTGTAATCATCTGTTATAGTTGTTTTTTTTTTTTTACCCATCCCTAGTTAATTGGAACTCACTTGTTTCTTGGTTTTTTTGTTTGTTTGTTTGTTTGTTTTGTTTTTTGCTAGCACATATAGATCTTACCAAACAAACCAAATAGTGCATGGGAGAGTGAAAGGAGCACAACCAGAAGAACATTGTACACAGAGACTGATACACTGTGGCACAGTCAAATGTAATGGACTTCTCTACTAGTACCAATGCAATGATCCAGAACAATTTGGAGGGACTTATGAGAAAGATGCTCTCCATATCCAGAGAAAGAACTGTGGGAGTAGAAACAAGAAAAATAACTGCTTGATCACATGGGTCAATGGGGATATGATTGGGGATGTAGACTCTAAATGCTCACCCCAGTGGAAATATTAATAATATGGAAATAGGTCTTGATCAATGACACATGTAAAACCCAGTGGAACTGAGTGTCAACTACGGGAGGGGATTGAGGGAGAGGTTGTGGGAGGGGAGGGAAAGAACATGAATCTTGTAGTAGTAGTCTCTCGGTGACCGAGAATGACAATTGTCTTTGTGCGTTTTCATCTACGGTGTACCCTCATATGGCTTTGAAGTCCAAAGTCCAAAGACTGAGGCACAAAGTTTGTGGCACATGGGGCATGGAACGCCAGTTGTTACGGGAGGTGCAGTTGTGGCCTGGTGTCGGCGTTCACGTGCAGCGGCAAGATGTCGACGTCGCTCATCTTCAAAGGTGGTGGCGGCATGGTTAATGTGGGTACATCAGCTGCTTCTGACAGAGGCAGTGAGTTCTAGTTGCTTTGGTGTAATGCCTGCCCACTTCAAGTTGGACTTTAGCTGATCCTTTTCTTTGGTCGGCCTTGTTTCCTGAGTCCAGCTGACAGTTCACCATAGAATACCTGTCTTGGTATTCGCTGTGGGTCCATGCGGATGACGTGTCCAGACCATCGTAGCTGGGTTTTGAGGACCATTACTTCGATGCTGGTGGAGTTGGCTCTGTCGAGGAATTCCTGATTGATGATTCGATCCTGCCATTGGATCCTCATGATTGACCGGAGAGAGCGTTGGTGGAATTGCTCCAGCTGTTTCATGTGCTTCCAGTATAGTGTCCATGTCTCGCAACCATACAGGAGCGAGCTGAGGACCACTGTGTTATACACTTCGTCGCAGTGCTTACACCTCTGTGCTGGAGGACTTTGCAGTGCAGCCGCCCGAGTGCCTGGCTGGCCTGTTGGATCCTGGCATTGATCTCATGGTCTAGGGATCCGTCGTTGGTGATGGTGCTGCCCAGGTACTTGAAAGTGTTGACGTTGGAAAGCTGCGTGCCGTCGATTGTAATGCACGGCTGGTTCGTTGGCCTCCCTGGTGCAGGTTGAAACACCACCTCTGTTTTGCTGAGGCTGATAGTCAGGCCAAACAATTTTGTTGCGGTAGAGAACCTATCCACAATGGTTTGAAGATGATTTTTTTGGTGGGCCATGAGAGCTGCAAAGAGAGCTTCCAGGATGAGTCTCTCTGTTGTCTTTGTTTTTTCAGTCAGGTGGCGAAGGTCGAATAGTGAGCCATCCAGCCGGTATTTGATAGCAAGGGAGTGGTGGTGGGTTTTAATGGCCCATAGACAGTCTTGAGGGCACTGAAAAATTGTTTATAGTTTTTCGTGTCAGCAAAGTGCTGGATTTCTTCTGCCTTTCCCCCCCCACCATTGGTCTCACATTTTTCTGATCTCACACTGCGCTGTGGCTTGGAGGGACTTGAATCTGTCCTTTTTAGGCGCAGAGTTTGGGTTATTTTGCCATTCCATAAAGGCTTTTTTCTTTTTGTTTAATAGGTCTTCAATAGCAGTGTTGTTCTCATCAAACCAGTCCTGTTGGTTGTGTTGTTTGGGGCCTAGGACTGCCTTTGATGTTTCTGTCACCACGTCTCTGAACTGGTTCCATTTCTTGGTTGGGCTTCCAGTGAGTGGTCCCTTGACAGACAGCTTGTCCTCCAGGCAGGACTGGAATGTTTGCAAATAAGATGGATCTCTAAGAGGACTCATGTTGTAAAATGCGCGAACTGTCTGGGCGCGTTTTGGATGGTGAGGCGCAATGCACATTTGAAGAGTTGCTCTAACCAATCGGTGGTCTGTCCAGCATTTAGCTCCTCTCATGGCTCTGGTAATCTGTACATCCTGGATGTCTCGCCGACATACAATGATGCAGTCAATGAGATGCCACTGCTTTGATCATGGGTGCATCCATGTTGTTTTATATTTGTTCATCATTCTGAACACAGTGTTTGTGATGGCGAGTTTGAACTCTGAGTATTTGCTGAGTAGCAGTACGCCGTGTTTGCCAAGCACTCCTTTCCATCTTTCATGGTCCTGGCCAACGCGGGCATTAAAGTCTCCCAGTAGTATCAGCATGTCATTGCTGGGCACTGAGTGCAAGATGGCATTCAGGTCAGAGTAGAACTGCTCAATGGTCTCCTCTGTGCTGGTCAATGTAGGGGCATATGCTCTGATGATTGTGGCATACCGGTCTTTGCTGAGAGGTAAACGGATCTTCATGAGCCTCTCGCTGATGCCCACATGCAAGTCTGGCAGCTGTTTAAGCAGGTTGGGCTTGATAGCCAGGCCAATACCGTGGATTCTGTCTTCATTTGTGGCTCTACCTTTCCAGAAGAAGGTGTATCCAGTGGTGGGTTCGATGAGTGATCCCTCTTCTGGTAGGCGTGTTTCGCTTAGGGCTGCGATGTTGATGTTATAACGTGCCAGTTTTTTACCAATTAGAGCTGTTCTTCTCTCAGGTCTTGGGGTATTCTCTCTGTCAAGTAATGTCCTGATGTTCCATGCTCCTAGTAGGAGTTTCTTTGTATTTTTTTCTTTGATTTTGACTGCTTAAAGGGATGACCCGCCAGCCGCGGTGTGCTGACCGGGTGTTTGTAGGGCAGGCAATGTTTGGGACACCTTTTCTAGTTCCCCTCCCTTGATTAGGGTGAGCAGTGCTGTCCTAGAGAGGGCTGCTTAGTCACCCAGGATGCTCCCGAACGTCCCTGCTGCCCACAGGGCCGAGCGACCATTGGTTTGTGGGCCACCTACGTGCAGGATCGTGACTACAACTGCCAGTGGTCACCTCCACCTGTTGCGTTGCCACTCCCCTATCGCCGCAGGTCCTGAAGAGGGTGGACGGGGTTAGGATAGATGAGTGTGCACAAAGACACTTGTGCGTGAAGGAGATTTAAGTGGAAAAGCCGATGCACAGAGACAGACCCACTCTCTCGGCGTTGGAAGCCTGGGTCCAGTGGCACGAAAAGTCGTTACACCTGGAGACTTCCTCAGCTGCACTGGATGGCCGTGTTGTCCTTTGTGCTCCAACACGCCCTAAGCACTCCACAGTGCCTTGCTGCGTTGCCATCTCAGCCATTGAACCTTCTTGTTGGTTTCTTCCGCCTGTTCCGCTGAAGCAGTCTTCACATGCTGGGTGAGCAAAGCCCTGGTTCACCGGGGGTCGATGACCCGATGGCTACCCTCACAAGGTTTAGCCGGCCTGTCGAAGCCATTGCCCAGGGTGTGGCCGCTGCCACATGTTAGCGGCTACTGGGAGCCACAAGTGAGAGCTGGGTGTCAGGTGGGGGTCAGAGGCTAGAGAGCTGCCCTAGGAGGGCATGACAAGCTCTCCTTACCAGAAATATTACCCCTCCCCGAAAACCCCATATACCCCATGAATCTTGTAACCATGGAAAAATATTCCAAATTAACTAATTAAATAAAAATTTCCAAAAATAAAGAATGCATGGGGAAGATGTGGAAGAAATAGGGGACCTGATCCCCACTGTTGAGCCCATTCTAAGCAAAGACTCAGGCTCTTTATGCAGTTGGCTGATTTCTGGGTCTGAGCAGAAGTCCAACCTCTCTGATGAAGTAATAAGGGAGGATTTTAAGTCTCCAAGTCCACCTTGCCTCTCAAAATATGAGGATTCAGGAGATGTCCTAACGTTTAGCTGTCAGGCTAAAGAGAAATAGGACACAACTCCCTTCATAAGTAATCCCAACTGGGGCTTCCCCATTCGGGTTAGGCAGCCACCAATAACCCCTCATACTCTTAAGTATTTTCTTTCACTTAAGGAAGGGAGGATTAAATGGATGGGAATGAAGGATTCCCCTCCTCTTCCATCCTCCAGACCCCCAGCTCCTCGGTTCTAGCAAGGAGGAGCCCCTCTTCCAATCCCTTGTCACTGGCCTCTTCAAATGTTTATACTTAAGATTCATGGAGCCAACAGTTTCTCTTCACATCTCATGGCTTTTAAAGAGACAGTACCTTGGGAAAGGCAAGACAGATTTTTTCATTTCTTCTTAAGATCTTGAATAAATTTTTAAAAAGCATGCTTCCCTCAGTCTGTGTTTAATGTTTGTTTTGTGGGTTTCTACGTATGTCCGAGTTACAGGTCTTGTCTCAGCGTTTTCCTAATTGGATGTTTACAAAAAATGTTCAGTCCTCCATGAACGGAGGTAATTAATTTTGGCCTCTAAACTTGACAGACTATTCCATAAATCTTTTTTCCTATTTTGGAAAGGGCCCTCCAGGAGGAGAAAAAGGAATGATTTGGAACACAAAAAGGGAAATTTTATCCCATAATTTGACTATTCTCTTAGATTTAATATTAAAGATTTATATGTGTAACCTTGGAAAACTACTAATTAATCTGAAAATGTACTATGATACAGTGTAATTTTATGGGTATAATTGTGTATCAGTTAAAGGTGATATGTTAGCTAAGTTTAATTCTACACAATACTTGTAGCCAAAAAATTGTTTATTATTATTAGGACTGGTTAGAGATAATGATTTAACTGCTTGAATGTAATTAATAGCCAGCTTGACACCAAGAAGGAATTTTTACTTTTCAAAGGCAAAAAATCATACTGAATGCTTAGTAAACATAAGATATTTATGTGCAAAATTCAGTCAGACAAAGGTTATAGTGTATTGTGGAGAACTTTTTCGAAGTTTTAAATTTTGGATTTTAAAATGAGATGTCCTTTAAAAATTGCAACAAGTGGGGGCAACTGGGTGGCTCAGTGGATTGAGAGTCAGGCCTAGAGATGGGAGGTCCTAGGTTCAAATCTGGCCTCAGACACTTCCCAGCTGTGTGACCCTGGGCAAGTCATTTGACCCCCATTGCCTAGCCCTTACCACTCTTCTGCCTTGGAGCCAACACACAGTATTGACTCCAAGACGGAAGGTAAGGGTTTAAAAAAAAAATTGCAACAAGTGACTACATGTTAGCATTGGGATTTTAGAAGTTTAAATTTGGCAATCAGTATATGAGAATCTACATAGTAAATAGTAGTAGTCCCTCGGTAACCAAGGATGACGATTGTCTTTGTACATTTTCATCTATGGTGTATAGATAAGTGTGCACAAAGACACTTGTGCGTGAAGGAGATTTAAGTGGAAAAGCCGATGCACAGAGACAGACCCACTCTCTCGGCGTTGGAAGCCTGGGTCCAGTGGCACGAAAAGTCGTTACACCTGGAGACTTCCTCAGCTGCATTGGATGGCCGTGTTGTCTTTTGTGCTCCAACATGCCCTGAGCACTCCACAATGCTTTGCTGCGTCACTCTCTCAGCCATTGAACCTTCTTGTTGGTTTCTTTTGTCTGTTCGGCCGAAGCAGTCTTCATATGCTGGGTGAGCAAAGCCCTGGTTCACCAGGGGTCTACATAGGTATTAAGGATTTTGACATATGGCTAAAATTGGAATTTTTAATCAGTGTTATACCTGATTACACTTAGAAATTGTTTTTATCTATTCAAATATAATTTGTTATAATGTCATACTGGATGTACACAAAATATGTATGAATTTGTACTGTGAAGAAAATTAATTTTTATATGGATTTTGTATAATGCTATTGGCAAGGAAAATTTGACCAGTCCAGAAATCAAATAAGATTCGTTATTAGATTACTAAATACTAAGGAAACATTAAGGAACTTTAATAAAAAGTCAGTTTGGAAGTTGTGAAGTTTTTAACTAATATATTGGGAGTGATTTAATATCAAGGTTTTAAAAACATGTAATAAGTGTTAAATTGAAGAGAAAGGAATAATTTTTTTCCCTCAGCAAAATACACTTTACTGGGATTATAGCCAGGTGCAGCCAAACATTGAGAAAAGAACCTCTGGGACCTTTTCCAAAAGTAATATAACCCCTTCCTCAGGCACAGGAAGGAGATCAAAGTGCTTGCAATTACGTAACACTTATATTAACAGACTAATACAGCAAATAACATTTTAAACCTGTAAAAGTTCTCAGTTACCTTATCTAAACTTTAGAGATATAATCTGAAAGACCTGAGATCTTAGTTGACAGCTGGAAAAAAATTTTTTTATCTGGTAATAAGATATATTACAACTAATGCTAAAGAGTCTATATACTAATATTAAGTAAAAATATGAGCTTTTCTAGAAACAGACAGGAAAAAGGTTTTTTGTTTAGAACTACACAATGCATTGACCAGGTTATTTGGCCATGAAAATAAATCTGTAACACTGCAGAGTCCAAAGTATAAATTCAGAATTCTAAAGAGGTTCAGGCTTAAGAACGTTTTCCTTTTAATCACAACAATTGTTATGTTTAAATTAAACTAAATTAGTAATGCAATGATTTATAAATAATTGGGTTAACTGTTTAAGAGGCTAATGTGAATATATCAGAATTGAAGGATTTATGGTTCAGGTGGTTAGGACTAATTTTTGAGAAAATATCTAAATTGTCTTTTTTATACATCAATGTAGCAGTCCGCCCCTAGCTATGGGCAAGGGGAACAGTTGGTATGTGCAGATTGCCTTAGAAGAGAGCATGCTCAGTCTTGAGCATGCTCAGTATTGCACATGGCTGGGAAAGCCTCTGACCCTTGACCCCAGCTTCCCCCAGGTTAGGCGGGAACACAGGTTTCTTCGTGCTCACCTGGTTAAGAGAAACCACACCTAAACCTTGTCATTAACCAATGAGAATCATCCCTATGTACTGTGTATATTTTCATATCAAAGGGTATATTTAGCCCAGCAAGCTCCTCCTCTAGCTCTCTCTCTCTCTTTCAGGCTAGCTGATGGCTGTCCAAGCTCCATCTTTAAACCTTCTCTATCTCTCTATCATCTCTCCGACCTGTGTGATATTAAATGTGGATCTCTGGACTGGTAAAAGCTTTCGAAAGGGTCCTTTGATCAAAGCTTGACTGTGGCTTATGGATAATTAATAAAGACTCATTCCTGCCACCTCATATCTCTAATTTGACTCCGTCATCCCCCTCGTGGTATTTAAAATTTCTATCCTGTCTCTATCTTCCTACCTTAAAGCTTCTCTCCCCTCTGAGGAAGCTTTAATCAACATGTCAGTCTTTCCTGTAAATGCTTCTGTGTGAACCATAATACATTCATGATATAGATTTAGGATTACACTTTGAAAAGTTAAGTATATTAACCCCTCAAAGGAAATTGTTTATTAGGTTAGAATTGCTAGGAAACAAACTTGATGATTCATTCTGAGCCCTTGCTCCCCCTCCTTTTTTTCTTCTCACAGCTAGAATTAAGTAAACAAACACTAACTGGCAAGCAGAAGCAAGTTTTTTTTTTTATTATTACAATTTCATTGATTATTGGAAAAAGGATTCCACTATCCACTTTTTGCATGGGAATCCACATATATTTTTGAAAACAAAAATCCTATGATTTTAAAACACTTCTATTAAAAAGAGTTTATCTTATTTTTTTATTTGTCACACACCACCCCTTTTCCCATTTCAGCAAGCTACCTGTTCCCTCTCCCTTTTCCTACTGCAGTATAGAGGATTCTTAGAAAGCACTAAAAAGTTTTTTCACCACTATAGTGACATGTACATAAATAAAGCTTCTGTGCAGCAAAGTTAGTGAGAGATCCTTACATTTATTTGAGGAAAATATTTTAGCAATTGCTAGGTTATGTGAACATGCAAGCAACTTGTTTCCAAATTATAATGATTGGAATTGGAACATTATTGATTGTGGATGAGGATTTTTGTTCTTTGAGAAGAAAGTAACCACATTTGTTATACTTTGCCTTTATTGATATTTGATTGATATTTGAAACAAGATCTTTTCCCCTGCATTTCTGAGATCCTTATTGGCCTACAATTAAATGTCATAAGTATTATTTAGCTATTTACAAGAGAATTATAATCTAAATTTTTACGTTAAGGTTAGGACCTTTAGGACACGTCCTCGCCATGACTCCCACCCTAACAACAAGCCACATAATGCATCGCAGCCAGAAGGCAATAAAGAGAATGAAGATAAAGAGAGACTGTGTTAAGACAACAGCTCAGTATGCTCTACCAACTTGGAGACAAATTAAGACACTTGCAGCCCAAGCACAAATAAAGATTTGCACCTCCTGATTGTATTGCTGCCTTCAACTTTACACCAGTGACTCTGATTTTCTCGGTGGTCTGGTGCACTGGTGCAGGGAAGCCTAGGGAACTATCACTTCACTCTACTCTCAGGACCTTTCAATTACATGGAGTTATATAAGCATGTTTTCTTTTGACTATACTGTCTGTCTTGAGTGCTTATGGTACAGTGCCATGAACTAGAATGAATTTCAACCATACCACATCAAAAACATCTCCAAATTTTATTTTTCCTGTGGTTTTATCAATGTTTTTCACATTAGGAGCCTTAGTGTACCATATGGTTTGATATAATGATTTGGAATCATCAGTAGAGTTTACAGCACTCTACTACCTTTCCTTCATCCGATTATATAGTTTATTAGTGTAAAGGATACTTTGGCTAAATTGATATATTTTTATTTTAATATACCTTTAACCCTTTAATTTTTAATATTATTCACAAGGAAGTTTAAAATGTTACTGAACAGACACATCTACACCACTACACATATGTAGTATATTGGAAATGATTATTAAGATTTAAAAATATATTCTACTTTTAAAATGTTAACTTTATTCCTTTTTGCACAATAATATTCCATCACCAACATATACCACAATTTGTTCAGCCATTCCCCAATTGATGGGCATCCCCTTGTTTTCCAATTTTTGGCCACCACAAAGAGCGCAGCTATGAATATTTTTGTACAAGTCTTTTTGTCCCTTATCTCTTTGGGGTACAGACCCAGCAGTGCTATGGCTGGATCAAAGGGTAGACATTCTTTTGTCGCCCTTTGGGCATAGTTCCAAATTGCCCTCCAGAATGGCTGGATCAATTCACAATTCCACCAGTAATGAATTAATGTCCCTACTTTGCCACATCCCCTCCAGCATTCATTACTTTCCATAACTGTCATGTTAGCCAATCTGCTAGGTGTGAGGTGATACCTCAGAGTTGTTTTGATTTGCATCTCTCTGATTATAAGAGATTTAGAACACTTCTTCATGTGCTTATTAATAGTTTTGATTTCTTTATCTGAGAACTGCCTATCCATGTCCCTTGCCCATTTATCAATTGGAGAATGGCTTGATTTTTTGTACAATTGATTTAGCTCTTTATAAATTTGAGTAATTAAACCTTTGTCAGAGGTTTTTATGAAGATTTTTTCCCAATTTGTTGTTTTCCTTCTGATTTTAGTTACATTGGTTTTGTTTGTACAAAAGCCTTTTAATTTGATGTAGTCGAAATTATTTATTTTACATTTTGTGATTCTTTCTATGTCTTGCTTGGTTTTATGTTGGTGATGGAATATTATTGTGCAAAAAGGAATAATAAAGTGGAGGAGTTCCATGGAGACTGGAACGACCTCCAGGAAGTGATGCAGAGCGAGAGGAGCAGAACCAGGAGAACATTGTACACAGAGACAAACACACTGTGGTATAATCGAACGTAATGGACTTCTCCATTAGTGGCAGTGTAATGCCCCTGCACAATCTGCAGGGATCAAGGAGAAAAAAACACTATCCATAAGCAGAGGACAAACTGAGGGAGTAGAAACACCGAGGAAAAGCAACTGCCTGACTACAATGGCTGAGGGGACATGACAGGAGAGACTCTAAACGAACACTCTAATGCAAATACCAACAACATGGCAATGGGTTCGAATCAAGAACACATGTGATACCAGTGGAACTACGCGTCGGCCACGGGGGGTGGGAGGAAGGAAAAGAAAATGATCTTTGTCTTTAATGAAAAATGCATGGAAATGATCAAATAAAATACTATAAAGTTTAAAAAAAATGTTAACTTTAAAATGGCTAGGGAATGAAGGGAATTTATATGAATTACCATAAAGCTTTGTAAGGTTTTCATGGACCTGTGACAGTCTCCATCAGTATGTCTAAGTACTTTTTCACTGTGAGAAACTGTCTTGCTCTACATGGAAGCTAGTAAAGTATGGTTGTGGGAATATAAATTATTTACTCTGGGAACTCTATATTACTTTAAATCATCTGTGTGCTGTTAAATTCTTGATATATTTGTGAGGCTGAGAAGCTATGGCACTATGTTCTTTTGTGTTCCTTCCTCTTATCCCCACAGTTGTATTCAAGTGTTGGTTTTCCAGCTCCATGTTGTCTAAGTTAACTCTGCAACGTATATTCGTCATTAATTTTGGGGGACTATGGATTTCTGCAGAAACTTGCATGCCAATTAACAAATTTAGAAAGCAGAATCCTCTTTTTTGCATGCTACAATTGAGTTGTATGTAGCAATCAAAGCCATGCTGGTTGGTTATAGAAGGGAGATGATGTAGAACCACTCCTACATAGAGTAACATCTTAACAGGGCAGTTTTTAATGCATATTCCCCTTTGTTTTTCTTGAAAGGAGGTCAAGATTCCAGGAGTGTATAGTCTCAAAATTTTTAAGTGAACTGTAAAATTGCCTTAGATGAATGTTTTTAAAGGTTAGTAAGAGAAACCCTTAAAAGGTGATCACATGCTAATACAGGATTGTAAAACAACTTTTCCTTGTCCTATTAGGTCAGTGTTCTGCTTTCTGAATTGGTCATATATTAAATTTTCCCCCTGTGACCCAGCTTATGTGAACTAATGAGATTTACATTCATTGGCATACTATGATTTTTCAGTGTCTTGAAACAACCATTTGTAATTTTGTAACTATGTAAAGCCTTTGGGGTGTGATGTAGGGCCTTCATCATAAGATCAAAAAATATTTAATCAATAGTTTGTGTGCTCAGAGTAGGTTAGATTGACCCATGTCTGTTCCAGGAGGTAGTTTCGCAAGAAATAGGTGAAATAAGGTACTTAACCTGACAAAGTAAATATTCTTATTTAATGTATCTTACTGATAAATGACTATTTAATTGTTTTATGTACCTGGCAAAGAACAGTTAGAAAATGATGCTAATTGCAAAAGATTTAAATATGTATAATCATTGACAATTCTGATTGAGTATATCAATCCAAAATATAAAACACTTCAGTTCATGGAATTCAATTTAATAGGAAAATGAAGCCAAGTGCCTAAATATGATTTTATTTTTAAAGGACACAAGCAATAATAATAATAATACCTATTTAGTCTATGGCCTTGGAAACATTTAGGAAAACTGAAATTTTATTTTGCAAATCATCTTTAAATGGATTCAAATTTTAGACATGTAAAATTTGTAAGCCAGCCATAAGTTCAATAAATTCTTTATTTTGTAGAAAGTTCCTAAAGGCTAAAAACAAGAATGGAATAGAATATATTATGCTTGGTTATGGACAGTTTAGTTTGAGTTTTGACATTTTCATAGATATTACAGCATCAGATTGTTTTTCAATTATGTATCCTAGTGTGTTACATGCATATCTTATATAGCATTTTCACATTAGAATGGAATTCTAACACTTGCCATTTTGAATTTTTTAAATTTAAGCCTCTTTTCCCTAATCTCATTCTATTCTTTAGTTAAGTTAGTTATTTTACTTTTTACCAACACTAGCTTGATGGAGATTATATCTTCTCCCCCGCCCCATGAAGATGTCAACTTTCAGGCTTAAAAAAAAAAGTGTGTGTGTGTGTATATATATATATATAGTGTGGGTAAAGAATATACATGGAAAAGGAATGTATACATATTATATTTACTTAAAGGAGGAGATGCATTAGAAAATTTGGTTAAATTTATATTTTTTAATGGTCTTTAAAATCAAATCGAATAAGTTTTATCAGAAGTTAACAAATATATTAAATGGGAATATCCTTATGATAGTGCTTTTTAAAAAATGCTAGGTTAAAAAAAAGTAATTCTAGAATCATAGTAAATAAAGACAGAATGGTCCCATGAGACTTTTTTTTCCTAGACAAATTCTAATAGAAAGGAAGAAACCAGTATGATAAAAGCTAATGAAAACATGGCAAAAACTTTGTTTTGTGAAGTTATGCTGTTGAACTTGTGCTTTTAAAAGGATAGCTATGAAAACCCTGTTATTAAGTACTAATTAGGATGTATGCTATCTAAATGTTTTATTAGCATATATATCCATCACATGCTAGGCCTACTCAATAATACCCAAACCAGATTAGTTTTTGGTTTGTACAAGTTTTTGATGAATCTCAATAAAAATCAAGTCTGTTTGCTAATGTCAAAAAGGACCCTGGGGATTACCATTTCTAGAATGAATATTTAAACAAATATATATTGTGCAAGTGTCCTAATTGTTTTGTATACTGTCAGTTATAAGTCCTGAAAGAACCTGATTTGGGTTCTGATTAATATTTACTTTTGAAAAAAAATTTTTTTTATGTGACTTGACTTTATGATTCTGTCTGATTCCACGACAAGATATACACAAAAGAGCCATTGCACAGGGCGAAAGATAAGCCAATCCAGGATGGACTGATGCACTTCCAGGCCAATACAAAGGACTTGAACCTAGTGTGAAGACTCGAGGTTGCTATGTTTAACATACATTATGACATAGGCCCTCCTTGTATCCACTCACTCTTTGTAAAAATATTTACAGACACGTATCCCAAACCTGGCTCCTATAATCTAGTCCCTTTTCTGTCCTTCCTAGTGTGGTAACTTTCTGTAGTCCTGGCTACTGACTGGGTAAATGCATCATTGCTTCGATCATTTGGATTGGGCCCTCATTCAAGGACCTGTTATAGATTTATTTTTCCTTTACTTAGATTTTTTACACATAAGACTTTGATAGACTATATTTTCAGTCAGACATTTTCTTTTTTATTTGGATTTTTCTGATGTCCTTTTAATTTCTCTTGCCAATTGATTCATATACCTCATACCTCATCCATGCATCCCTAAATGATCCTGTGTTTTTCAATCACCCTCTTCACGGGGAAATATAAAATATTATTATTTTAAATTGCAAAGGTTAAATTCCTTTTGAGAAGAATTTTAGATAAATAGTAGTGGTCTCTCGGTAACCGAGGATGACGATTGTCTTTGTGTGTTTTCATTTACGATAGATGAGTGTGCACAAAGACACTTGTGCATTAAGGAGATTTAAGTGGAAAAGTCGATGCACAGAGACAGTCCCCCTCTCTCGGCGTTGGAAGCCTGGGTCCAGTGGCACGAAAAGTCGTTACACCTGGAGACTTCCTCAGCTGCATTGGATGGCCGTGTTGTCTTTTGTGCTCCACAATGCTTTGCTTTGTCGCCCTCTCAGCCATTGAACCTTCTTGTTGGTTTCTTCCGCCTGTTCCGTCGAAGCAGTCTTCACATGCTGGGTGAGCAAAGCCCTGGTTCACCAGAGGTCAATGACCCGATGGCTACCCTCACAAGGTTTAGCCGGCCTGTCAAAGCCGTTGCCCAGGGTGTGGCCTCTGCCACATGCTAGCAGCTACTAGGAGCCACCATACAATATTGTGATTACTGTATATAATGTTATCCTGGTTCTACTCACTTTACTTTATATATGTTCATGTATAGACATATAGGTTTTTCTGAAAGCAATTTCCTGATCATTTCTTATTAGTAGAGTTGTATTTCTATCAGTTATATACAACAACTTTTTCAGTCATCCCCCAACTAGTGAGGGTCCCCTCAATTTTCCATTCATTGCCACCACAAAAAAAGAGCTAAAATAAATATTTTGGTACATGTAAATCCTTTTCTTCTTATCTCTTTGGGATATAGGCCTAACTCAGAAGTGGCTAAAGTGAATTCAGTGAATGAATTTGCAAAATTTTATAACCCTTTTGGAGCAGTTCTAATTTGGTTTCCAAATATTTGTATTGATTCAGAACTCTACCATTAGTGCATTAGTGGGTTTTTTTTTCACATCTCATCCAATAGTTGTCATTTTCCTTTTCTGTCATATTTTCTAAGTTAACACATGTGAGATAATACTTCATAGTTGTTTAATTTATATTTATTTAGTCAATTGTGATTTAAAACATTTTTTCTATGATTGTAGACATCAATATTTTCTTCTTCCTATGTCTGGCCAATTTTGAATTGAGTAATAACTAATAATTTCATAAATTTGGCTTCATTCTCTATACAATTGAAATATGATGCCTTTGTAATAGAAACTGTAAAACATTTCCCCAGCTTTGTTTTCCTTCTCATCTTGGCTACATTGGTTTTGCTTATGCAAAATCTTTTCATTTAATGCAATTAAATTATCCTTTTTTATAACTCATAATGACTTTTAAATCTTGTTTTTTCAAAAATTCTTTCTTTATCCATCAATGTAACAGTTAAAATATCCTCTGTTTCACTCATTTGCTTATGGTATCACCCTTTTTTCTAACTCTCATAACCATTTTAACATTATCTTGATTTAGAATGTGAGATGTGGGTTTGTACCCAGTTTCTGTCAAACTGCTTTTCAATGTTTCAAGCAATTTCTTCAAAGAGAGAGTTCTTTCCCCAAAAGCATGATCTTTACATTGATCAAACGCTTAGTTATGTAATAAAGTGATCCTAGAGGGTGTATATTGATCTATACTAGAGATGATTAATGGATCAAAGATTTTGCCTACCCTCCTCCTTCAAATGCCTCCCGTTTTTCCTCCCTCTCCCTCCTGCCTGCTTTCCCTTCCCCCCTTTTAGTCAGCTACCTTCTAAGTAACTCAAGGAGAACTATGAGGTTTAGAGAAGATACTCTTTTCTCAAGTAAGGTTTATTGAGGAAGACAGGACAAGGATAGAGGATGAGGTAAGAGGGATGGGGTTTCCCTAATCTATACAAGGAGCCTTGGTTTGGAGGGTATTGAGAAAATGACAGTTCTGTCACAACTGTGACACAGGGACAGTCAGAGAGTTTGGAGGACAAATATTTTTCTTCTTTCTTCTTTTAAACAGCCAGATAAATATCAGTCAGTCAACAAAAGCTTCTCCATTTCTTCATCATTAAAATGAGGATGGGTTTACTAACTGATCTCTGAGAGCTCTTCTACCTCTTAAATTACATCAGGATGAAGAATCTATTCCAGGGGCACCAAGGTGACTCAAGTGTACAGAGAGTCTACCGTGCTTAGCAAAGTGCTTGGTAGATAGTAGTAACTGGATAAATGCTGGACTTATGACTTCCTTTTCCTATGAAATTCTAGGCCCCATCATTGACCATTTGCAATGACTGTCTCAATCTGTATGCTCTTCTTTCAGACTTGCCCCAGCTCACAGTAATAGGTAGGAAGTATCCAAGGAAGGAGACTAACTTCTCTTTCCTTTCCTCCCACTCTAAGAAAGGAAGAGGGAAAGAAATTCTCTTAATTATCATTATAAAAGGGTTCAACATAGACTAGGAAACAAGGTAAAAAACACACTTTGCTTAAGGTATGGCTCTCCGACTGACTCAGCTTCAGCAAAGTTCTGCTGCCCTCTGAAGTTGCTCATCCATTCTCCTGAGCCCATGGCCAAAGTCAAAGAGATTCTGTCTCACTCTACTAGAATGATCAGAACGAGAAAGTTCTAACAAGTCAGAACTCTATCGAATTGCCCCATCTCTTCTCTATAAAGGTCCTTTAGACCTTTATAGAGCCCCTTCTGGATTTATTCTCTCATTGGCTACCCACAGCAGTCCAGTGAGCAGAGAGTCTACAGCAGATGTCACCTGGATCCCTAATTTAAATTACAAAAACAACATCCCCTTCTATTTCCCAGCATCTTAGCCTGGGCAGTGCCTTGCCCTCTCTCCCCTCTCCGATTTTATCTTCTCAATAGACCTGTGGAGGAGATAGGGAAGGGACTGATTTAAAAGAGGACAACACAGAGGGTCAGGAGGAACCAATGAATTCTTCAGGTCACAGGGCTGTTAGTGTAAGGAAAAGAATCCAGGCATCCTGATTGCAGGTTTGAGTCTCTTCTTCTTCCTAGAAACCCCAGAAGAGGAAGGAAGGATTTCTTTCTCCTGGACCTTGAGACGACAGGTTCTTCTGTCTGAATACCAAGTGCTGGAGTCAACAGTCTAGTCAGAAAGGATTTTCTCTTCACTCAGGTAAGTCTGACTCCACAGTCCACTACCGCCCACCAAATGGGGATTTTCCTGGAATTTCACACTATGAATAAGCACTTTTGAAGAGCAAATGCAATCTGTGAACACCAACTGGCAGCAGGTCACTGCCAATGCACCTCCCGCTTCACTGTGGAAAGCTTCATGGGGGAGAAGTAGGAGAGGGGAAGCGACTTTCATCTAGTCAGGCTTCAGCTCTGAAGGGCTGACTGTTTGCGGTCCTTGGGAGCCAGAGCGGAAAAGACATCTCCCACAGAGAGCGGAATAGCTTTGTAAAAGCCCAGTTTAACTACCAGCTTCCCTTGTCTGTGTACCCGAAATGGAAACCAAAACCCTGGGCTGCCAAAGGCTGCACTGCACAGGAAACTCGTGTTTGACTCTTATTTCCATGCCCCTCCCTTGGAGGCTCCTGACAGGGCTGCTTGGCTGTCCCCAGCACTGAGGCCGGCTCCTCTCCAGCACACCCCGGTCAGTGAGGAGCCCTGCTCTGGCCAATGGCCGCTGTTGCCAGACTCTTTTCTGGCTCTCAAATCCTCCTCCACCGCACCAGAAGAGTCAACATCCTTCCTCTCTGCTCTGGAACTTCCGGTGCTGCAATTCTTCTAAAAGCACCTCCGGGGCACACCAGATTCCAGAGTTCGGCCCCAGAGAGCCCTCCCAGCATTTCCCAGGTGTCTGTCAGGCCAAGTCCAAATCCCTCGGAGCCCACCCCATCCTCCACGGACCCCGTGTTCCTCCCCGGGCCCCAGCGCACCGTCAGAGGTTGATAACTTTGGGTTCATCTCAAAGATCTGAGAGCCCTCCTCAGAGGTCGAATTCTCATGGTATAGCTGAGAGGTCGGAGTGCCCTCACCGCCACCTTCTTCCATAACAAGACTGCCGAGCGGCCGTGAGCCCTGGATGGTGCCAGAATCACGCTCTTACCCCAAGTGCCTCTCTGCATTTCCTGGAAATACTCTCCCTATTTCCTGGATCCTCCCCTGCACCAGCTGTCCTGGCTACCCTCCTTGTCACATTTTCTCAAGGAGGGCGGCCGCCCTTTGCCAGGGACCCACCTCAAAGGAATGCTTTCGTTCTCTGTGTTCCGTCCTGCTGCCTGCAATACACCACGTGTATCAAAGCCCTTCCAAGTCCTTACCTGGGGAACTCGGGTTCCAGTCTGGCCCCAGCTTACCACAGACCGCCCTGCCCGGAGCTCGGAGGTTCTCTTCCCGGCCCCGCCCAGCTTCTCAGGCAGGAACCCCCCTCACCCGGAAGAGACACCCAGCAGGGCCTGAAGAGACTGGGGGGGGGGGCTGTGCTTTTCTGGGAGCCCCCCTATGCTGGGGGCGGGGCTAACTCTTCTAATTGCCCCCGTGCCTCCCACCCTCGCCCTCTGCGGCTGGGGCTCCCTGGCCCTGAAGGCCGCGAAAAAGACGCTTGGAGATCCCGCATCCGAAAGTGTCCGCAGTGGCCAGCTCAAGTGGCCGACAAACTCCTGGCTTGGAGGAGGAGCAACTTTCCCTCCTCCCTCTCCAGCCCAGCCCCCTGCACTGCGGCGCAGAGGCCCCGGGGGCGGCTTACCTTCGGAAAGCAGCGCTCCGAGGGCCCGGCTGAGCGCCCCCTCGGTGCCCCCGGGGAGGGCGCAGGCTGCGGTCTCAGCTCCGGCTCCGGTTACCAAGAGCTCCCGAGCTTCTCGCCGCGGCCGCAGCTGCTCTCCTCCGGGCGCTGCTCCGACCCGCAGCCTGGTCCAGGCGCGGCCTCTCCGCTGCGGCCCCTGCGGGGAGGTCCTGGCGGGCCCCGCGCCACGTTCCGTCGGACGCCCTGAGCGCAGCCTGTGTGTGAAACTGGACTCTGGGAGCTGCCCGGGCGCCCTCAGCCCTTCTCTGTCGCTCCCCGCTGCTGCCCGCGCCGCAGCCTGCTCTGCCCGCCTCCTTCTCTTCTTCCTGCACGCTCAGGGTCCAGCTGAGGCTCGGAGAACTTTTCTCACTCACCAGCCTAAACAGAGGGAGGCTCCGCCTCCTCCAGCCCCGCCTCCGCCCGAAGCTCCGCCTCCCCAGCTCGGTCTCCAACAGCCCCGCCTCCGCCTCCTAGTCAGTCCCCGCCCCTCACCTTCTCTCCAGCAGGACTCCCAGTGCCGGGTCTGAGAAGGGAGGCGGAGTTAGAGGAGCGAGCAGGGGGCGGAGGGAGATGGGGAGGCGGAAGGATGCCGGGAAGAAGGGAACAGTGTGATGGGCAGGGGGAGGCTCCAATAAGCCTCACTGGGACCTCACTGGGCAGAAGGGGGCTTCTTTGACAGGCTACGGAGAAAGGGAGCCCGACACCGGAAAAGGCCCGGCTCTGGCTGGACCGGACCAGGAACCCCCTTCGGGCCTCCTTCCGGCGTCCTCCTGACTGGCTTTGGGAAGCAGCGCCAGAGAAAGACCCCATCGGAGCACAAGAGCCCCCCTGGAGATCGATCTGCTACCCAGAATGCCCCGCGCGGTGCCCTCGGGCCCCCCTCCTGCCTTGCACAAAGCGCAAATGCAGAGACCCCGAGGAAAGCGCAGGGCCCCGAGCTGTGTTGGGCCCGAGAAGAGCGGGGAACGGGGGACGCCGGAGGCCCCGGGAGCCTTTTCTGTCCTCCCGAAAGCCAGGTGACAGAAGAGCCCTAAACAGAGGACGGGAGGACGGGCACCAGAGGCCCTCTGACCCACTGGGGAGGGGCGGGAGCGGGGCAGGACCACAATGTGGGTGCTGGGGTTAAAGAGGGGGCCGGGGGCGGGTGGGAGGCGGGGCTTGGCGGGACTCACCTTGGAGGATCGGAAAAAAAGGATCCAAAGGAGGGAAGAAAGGGAGGGCGGGGCAATTATCCCCCGAATCGGCCTAGTGAAGGCCTCCAAGGAAACCGGAAAGTAAGATCCTACCCACCCCTCCCCCACTTCTAAAGCTTTTCCTGCAGTGAATCCTTGCCCTGTCTTTGAACTTCCTCAAGCCTTGGTAGAGGTGAAGTGGTGAAGGGGGACAGCGGGAAAGGGGGAGCCCGAGTGGGGAGGGGCCAGAGAGAGAGGAACCGGCTGTGGGGCGGAAGGCAGAGAGCAGGACTGAGTTCGAATCCTCCCTTTTACGAGTCCCTCTGGGGCAGACACCTCCCGCCTGGGCCTCTGGAGCCCCCAAAGACCGGAGCCCCGCCCCTCCCCCAGGTCCTGGGACTCTGCAGCTGGCTGGGGCTGGCCGCGCCGGGGTGCCAATTTCCTGCGGGGTACAATGTATCCCGGGGCTGCTCTGGTGTCTAACGGGTCCGCTGTGGCCTTCAGCTTCCTCCTCGGGATCTTCTTTCCTGCTAAAAAGTCGGGCCTAGAGAGGGTGTCTGGTGGGGCAGTACCGGATGTAGTTTTACATCCAGTCAGGACCCAGGCGTCCTGCCTCCCAGCCTCTGGGCTCAGACCCCCGAGCTCCTGCTCCCAGCCTCAGCTTCGGTCACCCCAAGCAGGCTCTATTCCAGCTAAACAGACAATAAGGAGCAGAGAGAGGGCGGAGAGTGAAGAGGAGTTCAGGAGGGCTTCCTGGAGGAGGCCACATTGTCCTTTGGACTGTAGAGAAGCCGGGGAAGGCAGTGGTTCGAGCTGGGGATGGAGCACCCGAGCACCCGTGAGTCGTCCCTTGGGGACAGCCAGAGAAGGTGCTCCTGGCCAGGGCCTGGAGGTGCTGTTCATGGACCCTCCCAGGAGGCTGGTGTGTCCTGGTGCCATTAGGGCTGGGAGTACCCAAGAGCATCATGGGAGATTTGGTGGGGGATGGGCTGGAGCCAGAGGAAAGTCACCTGAGGGGGGCTGAATGGAGGCTGGCAGGAAAGGGAAGAGAGCCCAGGAAGGCCCTGCAGGCAGGGATGGGGGGCTGAGGGAGGAGGAGGGCCTTCCCCACCGGGAGGACTGCCCTCTGGCAAAGGGAGCCCGGAGTGCCTGGCCTGGGGTGGAGATGGCCTCTTGGTGGCTCCCCCTTTTGTCTCTGAACCCCGATCCCGGCCTGGCCCCCTGGAAGGGCTTCTTGGCTGGAGGATCTCCCCCTGGAGCACCTGGAGGGACCCCCATAAACCTCCTCCAGCCTAAGGGGGCCTCCAGCAGGCACTTGAGTACTTCTGGGATGGGAGAGCTCCGAGGGTCCTCCTGCAGCCCCTCCCCCTCCCCTGAGAGCAGGGCTTTGGGCCAGTTTCTTGTGAGATTCCACCCACCTAGTCCTCATCCAGTACCTGTTCCCCCTCCCTTTTATCCTCCTCCCCCACCTTCACTTCCTGATTCTCCTGAGATGATTGAAACCTCCCCCCAAACCCCAGATGGCCCCTCCTTGTCCTCCTCACATTCCCTCATCGCCCCTCCCCCCCATGGGGCCCTGCTCTCCCCCAGGAGCTCTCTGCTGCTCCTACCTCCCTCAGGCTGTATCTAGGGCCTAGATTCTAGGCAATCTGTGGGGAGGGGAGGGCAGCCAGAGGGTCCCTAGGGTGGTGGGGGACGGAAGGAGGGCCTGGATGGGAGGAGAGGGGCTCTCTCCTGTCTAGCCTGGTGGGGGTTGCCCAGGGGGGAATCCCAATCCTGGGGAGCGGTATAGGGGAGAGAGGGGCCATTCCAGAGGCCCAGGGATTCCTGACCCAGGTGTCCTGACCCCCAGCTCCTGCTTAGAGATTCTTCTGTGCTTCCCTCACACCCAGTCCTCTATGAGGATGTCTGATCTGTGCCTTCCTGCCCTCAGACCCTCCCCCCCCCCCCAGCCAAAGCCCTTTCTGTGCTCCCTTCCTTGCCCCCCTGGCCCTTGGACTGGTCCTCATCAGGCCTTGGGCTCCCCTGCTCCAGTTCCCTTTAGGGATTCCCGGTGGGTCCCAGGCATCCTCCCCAGCTCCAAGGGAGACCCCAGCATGCCTTCATTCTGTTTCTCCAGGGTCCTGCCCTCCCTGCCAGGAGCTCTGTTGGACTGGGTGCCTTCCCAGCCCCTCCCTTGGCTCCCCTTCCCCAGCCTCTCCCAGGGCTCCCCTTTCTGGCACAGCCCTCAGGCCCCTTCCCTGCCAGGGGGGTTTGGGCTCTCCCTGGTCCCCTCCCATGGGAGCTCTCAAAGCCCTGCTGCCTCTTGGAGGTCTGGAGAGGAGAATGGAGGGGGCAGAAGAGGAGGAACAGAGGGAGGGGCTCAGCTGCCCCTTCAGACCCTCTTCTCTTCCCAAGCTGCCCCCCTCCCTCTGCTGGTAGCAGGCTCTCCCCTGAGGGTAGGCCTGGCCCTGGGTGACTCCTGCGGCCCCTCACCCTGGGTAGATCCCTGTGGGGCAGCCTCAGCCTGGGAAGAGAAGGGAAAACCTCTTCCCTCTGGGTCCCTTCTCCCTCCCAGCTCAGGGTGCAGAGGCCCAGGCCTGGCCCCAGGAGGGATGGGCTGAGCCAGATCCTGAGCTGGGAGGGAGAACAGGGCAGGTTTCTGCTCAGGTCCCACCAAGAGCAATTGGCCCAGAGAGGGAGCCCAAGGGCAGTGAGGAAGATGAGCTTATCTACACTGGGGGAAAGAGCGGAGGGACTGCCTTGGGAGGGGGGCTGTAGGCCAGCTCCTGCTGCTCAGAAGGGCAGAGAAGTGAGACATTCCCTGGGCCAAGAGAGGCCTGTTGGGAAGAGCTTTGACTGGAGCTCCATTCAGGGGGCCAGAAAGTGAGTGGGAAATTGTGGGGGGAGCAGGAGCCTGAGTAGGGAGATGTAAAAGGGAATTCTTTATTTCTTCTTTAATTTAACAGAAGACTTGCAGGTCCTCTTACCCTAGAGATGTGTAGGGACTAAGTAGCTCACAGTGGCAGGAGACAGAAATCATAGATAGGAAGGAGGAACCATAGAGACAGGAAGAGGTAGTAAAAAGGCTATAAAAGGGGGCCAGTGTCAGTTGGTTGGTCTGTCGGTGGTTGACAGGGTTGGCAGTTGATGGGAAGTTTGCTGCTGTGTGTTGGGGGGGTGATTGGCACTTAGTTCCTGGAATACAACAGCAGGCCTGAGCTTAGTGAGAGGGCTTTTAGCTGGAGCCTTTAGAGTTTTGGTTTAGACTGTTAGGTTTTTTTTCTTTCTTGAACTTTTTGGAATATGGCTGGTCTTTGTTGACAGACCTAATTTGAGTTGGATTCAACACTGATTGAGTTGGTTTTGATTGGGCTGGAACTTTGTCGGATGGTTGTTATTAGTGGTAGTTATAGGCAGTTTTAGGTAGTAAATATGCATAGTTATAGGATAACTGTAGAGACATTAGGACATTTTCTTTCTCTACCTCTTTTCTATATTTCTCTCCTTTAGTGTATTCATTTTACTCTATTCTTTTACTATCTTTATTTAATTAAACAAATTTGTTAAGTGTAAAAAGCTGCTAGAATTTTTCTTTACTCTGGCTTAAATGGATAATATTAATTTACAACCCTACTATATTCTCATTAAAACTTAAATGATTAAAGGCTGCTCTCTTAGTTTGTCAAAACTCCTAATTTAGGGGGCAGCTGGGTAGCTCAGTGAATTGAGAGCTAGCCCTAGAGACGGGAGGTCCTAGGTTCAAATCTGGCCTCAGACACTTCCCAGCTGTGTGACCCTGGACAAGTCACTTGACCCCCATTGCCTACCCTTACCACTCTTCTGCCTTGGAGCCAATACACAGTACTGACTCCAAGATGGAAGGTAGGGGTTTAAAAAAAAAAAAACACTCCTAATTTAGCCCTGATAGAGAAGGCCAGGAAAAGATGGAGGACCGTCAGCAAATGGACTCACTGGGGCTACTTTGCTGCCTCTACAGGGAGCCTGAAATGCCCGGGATGGCCTTGAAGAGGGACAGACTCCCAGCCCAGGTAAGTGCATTCTGGCCCCAGATGGAGCCCCCTCAGCCAGGGAGGCCCTTCCTTGATTCTGACACAAGATGGACTGGGCAGCTGCTGCCTCCTTACTGCTGGGCCATTTGTGTTCCCATATTCCAGGCAGGAGGAACAGCCTTTCCCGGTTCTCAGCTTTGGGAGTGATTCATTGGCTCTTGGGTAGCTCAGACCCCAAGAGCTCTTCTTTCCCCCCAGTGCTGCCTCCCATGTTGTATTCCTCCTTGGGCACAAGTGAGCACCAAGGACGGCCATTGACTCCTTCCCTGTCTAGGTATTGTGTCTTGTGTCTTTGCTCTCTGCTTGCCTGGTTGCACACCCTCTTCTTCTGTTTCTTTTCTCCTGTTCCCTCTTGAGTCTGGTCTGGAGCAGAGCCTGAGGGTGTCCCCTGGTCTGTGCCGTCCCCAGGGAGGACTTTGTCCTCTGGTGCTGCTCACTGGCTTCTGCCTCAAGTCCTCGAGGCTTCCTGGGTCTCTCCGGCTCCTTCCTTTCTCCCACTTCTTGATCCAAGTCAGCCAGTGTGGAGGAACATCCTGGTGTGCGCCTGGTACTGCTCAGCACAATGGAAGGGGGAAGCCATCGGCTGCCCTCCAGGCCCCCCCAGTCTGACCCAGGAGACCCCTCAGCAGCCGTGTCCAAACAAGCTCTTTATGAGTGGGACGGAGGGAAGGCTCTCAGGGTTCTGGGGAGTTCACTGGTTCCAGAGAGAAGGATTCAGCTGGGACTTGAAGGAAGCTCCGAGGCCAGAGGCAGGAGGGAGAATATTCCCTGCAGGGACATAGATATCCCCTGTTCAGTTACTCTCCGAACAAGGCGCCACACAAAGGATTATGTCACGAGAAGTAGTACTGTATGTGAACGACGCTGTGCTTTGAGGTGCCACCACATACAGTGCTCTTCTCACTGACCGCCAATGAAAGAAGTGCCCCTTCTAGATGTGCAGTGAGGGCCGGATAAATGGCCTCAGGGTGCCACAGTTTAGGGACCCCTGCTCTAGGGTAAATATTCTTATTCACATCATTTCACAGTTGAGGAAACTGAGGCAAACAGAAGTTAAGGCTCTGTGCAAATGTTTTTCTGGTTTAAGGAATCAAAGTTTTCTATTATTTTGGTAATTGTCTCTTGCTCAAGTTCGGCTGAGCATTTGTGTCCTTGAACTGCAAAGTAAAACACCTGAGACACTCTGTGACACCTGTCAATTTGGCCATTGGTCCAGAAAAAGGAAAGAATCAATTCAGAGATGTGTGAAAGTTGGGACACTCATGCATTGTTGGTGGAGTTGTCATCCATTGAGTGATCATTTGGGGGCCATTTGGAACTGCCCAAAAGGCTTTCAAACTGTGCATACCCTTTGATCTAGGCACGTATCCCAAAGATGCCCAAGAGGGAGAAAGAACCTATTTATACAAAGATATGTATATAGCAGGTCTTTTTGTGGTAGCAGAGAATTGGAAATAAAGGGACATTCATTCACTGGGGAATGGCTGACCAAGCTGTGGTGGGTGATTACAGTGTAACCCTGTTGGGCTATGAGGAATAACCGGCAGCATCATTTCAGAGAAACCTGAAAAGACCTCCATGAACTGATGCATAGTATGAGCAAAAGCAGAACATTTTATAGGATAACAGCAACAGTGTGTGGTCAGAAGCTGTGAACGCCTCGGATGTTCTCAGGACTTCAGGGTAGTAAGACAATCCCAAAGGACTCATGATAAGAAAAACCATCTGCTTCCAGAGAGAACTGATGGACTCTGAATTCAGACCAAAACACATTTCCCTTCCTTCCTTTCATTTTCTTTGGTTTGAGATTTCTTCCACAAAATGACTAATAAGGAAATTTATTTTATGTGATTGCTCAGGTAAAGTCTAGATCAAATTGCTCATACTCTCATGGAGGGGGAAGGGAGGGAGGGAGATTATTGGAACTTTATTTTTAAAAAATGAATGTTAGGAATTGTTTTTACCTGTACTTGGGAAGAAAATAAAATATTATTCTACAAACATCTCCCTATAGCAGTGAGATATGTATGAGATGTTTCTCTCCTTCCTTTTCATAGTGTGATCTTTAATATTTAGCTCACATTTCCTTAAACCAGGTCTAGTAGAGTGTGGTGTCGGCTTATGCTCTGAGCCTCATTTCCTTCCAGGCTGCATTACAGTTTTCTTAGCAGTTTTTACCAAATAAGGAATTTTCTCCCAAATTGCTGGTTTGCCACTTGACAGGAGGTGCTTTCTTTAGCCTGTCCCATTGCTTTATCTCCTCCTTACCTTACCAGTCCCCCAGCTTTAGGATGACGGCTGGCTTGTGATCTGCTCTGAGCTCTGGCCGTGCTGCTCCCCAGCTATCCTGGCTTCTTGTCATCATCTTCCTTGATATGGCTGATCTTTTGTTTTTCCAAATGGATTTTCTCATAATTTTATCCAGCCTGTCAGAGATCCTCTTCCTTGTGGCATGAAGGGAGGAATTACATTTATTTCTCCTGGATTATATTTTTGGCCTTGATACTCTTAGGATTCTGTTCAATCTGAAACAGCTTCTGTGAGGATTCATTGGAGAAATTTGTGTGACTAAAATGTGGAGCTTCCCCTCTCTGAGGAGAGATGCTGAGGCTGATCTGGCTGCTGTTTCAGAAAACCTCTGTTCTTTGTATTCCCATAAAGCATGGTGTCAGCATTTCCTTTTGGTGTGTGAAGAAGCTGGGACAAGCCGACCTTGTGCCATCTATTGAGCTAATGCCCTCTTGGGAAGGAAGGGAGGGCTTTGGGGCAGAGAGGGGTGGATTGTGGAAACATTCTCCCTTATCCTCAGTTGTGGCCTCATCCAAATTCTGTCTGGGGAGGAAAGTTTATTCAATGGGGAGAATTGGGAGAAAGCCTTGTTACACTATTTGAACTTCTTCCTGCCTGGCTGGAAACTGGACTGTCTGTACCTGCTGTTTAGAGACCCTCAGCTACGGCCAGAACTTAGGTTGACCAGAAACACAGTCAGATTCTGAGACTGATGGGAGGAGTTTTCTCCTCATTGTACATCTCAGGCATTCAGTCGATCTTTTCTGCAAACTGGGTCCATATTGATGAGTCAGTTATTGCTTCTTTGTTCTTTTGATTGTTTACAGATATTGGGAAGGAGAGGGACCCCATTTCAGGGAACTTCCTCTGTCCCTCTTCCCCATCCCAGCTTAGCAAGTTAACCTCTTTATTTTCTTCTATATTTGCCTGAAAATCTGATCCCTGGGTCAAAGCTATACCAGTCCCCTGGAAACCCCCACCCTGACTACAAGTTGCAGCCTCCTCCCTCAGAACAAGTAGACTGCAGGCTCCAAGTCTCTCTGGTGTCATTGTGAGTCCTCATCTCCCTTTTCCCATGAGAACATTCATCAGTGGAATCCCCTTCCACGTCAAGGTAGGGCCTCCATCCTCTCTCTATCTTCTCAGCCTTTGCCTTTTCCTCCTTTCCTCCATACCTCCTCCTCTATGCTCTTCTCTTTTTGAGACAATAGAGACCACCTCCTCAGTCCTCCTTCTCTCACTCCTGTCTAAAGCCTTTGATGCTTTTGGTCCACTCTTCTCAACATTCTCTTCTCTCTAAGGTTTTAGGACACGGCTATCCTGGTTAAGCTCCTACCTCTTTGACCTGGGATTCTCTGTCTTCCTCTTCTGGCTCCTCCTCTAGTTCTTGTAACAGTAGGGTTGGGGTGAGGGAGTTCCTCCAGCCCTGTCTTTGGCCCTCTACTCTTCTTCTGCACTTCTTTACTTGGTGATCTCATCAGCTCCCAGGGATGCAAGCACCATCGCTCTGCTGATGAGTCTCAGATCTGCATTTTCTGCCCCAATATCTGTGCTGACCTCCAGTCTTTCATATTTCCTTACAGGGATTTCACACTAGGTGACCAGTAGATATCTTGCACAAAGTGTGTCCCAAACACATTGTTCTCTCTCACCGAGACAGAACCCCCACCTTCTCTATAGCTGTCTCCTCCTTGTCCCTCAGACTCAAAACCAAGGAGCCCCCCTTGACTCCTCACTGTCCCTTACCACGGGTCCAATATGGCACTAGGAACTGTCAGTTTGACCTTTGCAGCATCTCTCCAATATGCCCCCTTGTGTTCTGTGTCACTGCCATCCTCCTGGTACAGGTCCACATCGTCTCCCTCCTGGACTGTATAAGGATGATGCTAGAAAATAAGTTTTGTTTTAAGAAGTAAAGTGGCTGCTGGAGAAGGAGCTGGAGTTCGAAGCAGAGCTGAGAGAGCGTGTTAATTTCAGCTGTGACAGTTACAAACCGGTTTTCTGTGTCAATTACTCTCCCTGGCAGTTGGCAGAGACACACACTGAGACTGTCACAGCCGGAGGAGGAACATCTTTGCTTCTCTGTCTGAGGGAAAGAGCTGAAGGAGCTCAGGGTTTTCCTTTCCCAACTTGGGAAACACTATTGACTATCTATTGTGGTTTTTATGAATTATTTAACTCTGAGAAAACCAAAGAAAAACTTAATCTTAGATTTGGACTCTGAGTCTCAACCAACAGCCTTTGTTATTTTTTAACTGTAAGACAAAGTTAATAATTATAAGGATAATAGTAGTGATTTTATTTAGAATAGTATAAATTTGAGTTAGTCAGATTAGGGAGGATTAGTGTAGCCTGTGAAACACAGGACTAGTGGTTCATTGCAGAACCAGGGGTTTATTTGGATGGATTTAGAAAATCTTAGAATTAGAAATCCTGGGGACAGCTGGGTAGCTCAGTGGATTGAGAGCCAGGCCTAGAGATAGGAGGTCCTAGGTTCAAATTTGGCCTTAGACACTTCCTAGCTGTGTGACCTTGGTCAAGTCACTTGACTCCCATTGCCTGTCCCTTACTGCTCTTCTGCTTTAGAACCAATGCACAGTATTGATTCTAAGGTGGAAGGTAAGGGTTTAAAAAAAAATAATAAAAAGAATTAGAAATCCTTTTTGTCCTAATATATTGCAATGAATATATTATTTTTTATAATAAGTCTCTTTAGTGTCCTTGCCCCTGGCCCTGAAGGGAAGTTCACATTTGAGCTTCACTTACCTTTATCACTGAAGATACTTTTGATTGCATCTATCAAAAGTATCTGAACAGTTTTGAACCTGTATTGGCCCAAGTTTTCCCATCTATTTTTGTAACTCACCATTATTTACAACTATTAAGATAATCTGCTTCTGGGTCTGTTTCCCCAAGACTCTTTCCACTCCAAGGTCTCCTCCATTCTCCCACCAGAGATTTCCATATAGCTCAGTTCTGATTGTGTTACTCCACTGCTCCGTAAACTCCAGTGGCTCCCTACTCTCTCCAGAATCAATTACAAAGCATTCTGTTTGGTGTTCAAAGTCCTCTTTCCCATCTTCTGATTCATTAATCCCTAGAGTATATTCTTGGATCTAGGGAACCTGGCCTCCTGGATTCCTTCAGCTGCAGAGTTTTTTTTAAAAAACCCTTTACTTCCTGACTTGGAGTTGATGGTGAGCATCTGTTGTGAGGCAGAAGATGGCTAAGATCTAGGCAATTGGACAGAAGAGGTGCTGAATGTAGAGGGAATGGAAATGAGTTTCTCATCCTTGAGATGCCCCGGTGTAGCCCTGTCTTCTCTGTATCTACCTCCTCTTCGCCCCTGTGGTCCTGCACTGGAGGTCCCCTATTAATTTCCCTTCACACACTAGAAACTCCTAAGCTCCCTTCCAGAGCATCCTAGAGCTGCTCTTCTCAAGCCTCCATTTGGCTCTTACAGACTCAGCTTCTAGTGCTGGCTCTGACATTGACAAAGGGCGGGAGCTTTGGGCCCCTCCTTCTCTGTGGGTCAGTTTCCTTCTGTAACTGACCAGAAGTGGGCTCTTCATTGTGATGTGACTTTCAGCCTCTGTGTTCTGACTTGGGCTGCTCTAGGAGGTGGTGACCTTCAAGGATGTGGCTGTGGACTTCACTCGGGAGGAGTGGCGCCTCTTGTCCCCTCCCCAGAAGGAGCTGTACAAGGAGGTGATGCTGGAGAATGCCCGGAACCTGCTCTCTGTGGGTAAGGAGCCTCTCCCTGCTGTCTATGTCTACCATTCAAGGGAAAATTGCCCTCAGCAGCAGGCAGGGTTGGGAGCAGTTTTCAGTCAAGAGGAAGGAATGAGGGCTGGTATGGAGAGTCCCAGAGCCAGGGCCTTCCTGCTGCCTGGTTCTCTGTAAAAGGACTTTGCATTGTGTAATGGGACCTTAGGGGGCTCCTTTTGGTGCTCCTGAAGGCTGAGATCAAATGCTTGTTGGACAATCTCAGATGTGGAAGTAATCTCAGAGCTGATTCTGCCTCACCTTTCCCTGGCCTGGAATTGGGACTCCTAAAACCATGTGGGAAAACTGTTCAGGAGGGTTTTCCTTCTCCTCTCTAGGTGGATCTAGTATTGGGGATCATTTTCTCTTTAACCAGCATAAACTCATAGCTCACAGCTCCTCAGTGTCCCCAAGAGAGATGGCTTGTATTTAGTCTTCCTTCCTATTGCCCTAAGCCTCCAGCAGAGCCAGTGAGGAAAGGAGAGCTGGGACAAAGTGTTTATAACAATTTGTTCTTGGCCCAGGGCTCTGCTGAGGGTTTTCTCTGTGATATTCTGGCACTTCTTCCTCAACTTCATCTTCATAATTCAGTGACACAATTATCCCCATTTTACAGATGAGGAAATAGATTCAATTAAGTGGCTTGTTCTGAAGCACACATGTAGGAGCTGTTTGTGGCTAAATGTAAACTGAGGCCTTCCTGCCTCTAATCCCAGGCCCCTGCCCCCACCTCCCCTTCAAGCTGCCTATCATTTCTAGATAATGGAAAACTATGCTGAGTCCAGCCTCCTCTGAAGAAAATGCCCTAGAACCTAACATTCTGGTTCCAGATTGGCTCCCCAAACTTCTCCCCCTCCTTTCCTTACCCATCATACTGTGAAGACTCTCCTCCAGGAAGCCCTCCAAACCTCCAGCAGGCCCTGCTTGCCCTCCTCTGTGATTGTCAAGATGAATGGACTAGCTGAAAGACAGCATTGGGCCCAACAAAAATTGTTGAATTCCTTAAGAGAGGAGGCAGAGATGTTCCATGAGAAGAGTCCCTGAGGCTCAGAGAAGTATTAGGGAAGGAGGAGAAGGTAGGATGATGGGACAAAAGCCAATCCCTCTAGGTTCCTGTGTCTTGGGCTTCAGACTGACCCAGAACACTGACCCTTGGACCCAGTTTGGATCTGAGGGTCAGGAGTTCAGGACATCCTACCAGAATAGGCCAGAACAAGATGGGGGAGGGGTACTGTTCATTTGCAGTCCCCCAACAGGGTAACAGGCACATTCTACCCTGGGCTCCTGCATTACAGACAGTGAGGGATGAGGGCAAACTCTTGTGGTAACCCCATGGACAGAGTCTTCAATTGGAGTCACTAGACTCCCCAACCTTTCCCTAAAGATAACTCAGTGATGAGCTTCTCTCTATCCTCTTCCCTGATGGATTCCCCATGCCCAGGGCTTCCAGCTCCCCCAGAAGACATGATCACTTCTTTGGAACAGACAGAAGACCCATGGATGCTGGAGCAAGAAAGCCTGAGGACCTGCTGCCCAGGTGAGGGAGGGGGAAATTGCCTAGATTAACAGAGAAAGAAAAAGAATACCTAAACAATCCCATATCAGAAAAAGAAATTGAACAAGCCATCAAAGAACTCCCTAAGAAAAATCCCCAGGACCAGATGGATTCACAAATGAATTCTATCAAACATTCAAGGAACAACTAATTCCAGTATTATACAAACTATTTGACAGAATAAGCAATGAAGGAGTTCTACCAAATTCCTTTTATGACACAAATGTGGTACTGATTCCAAAGCCAGCCAGGTCAAAAAACAGTAAGAAAACGATAGACCAATCTCCTTAATGAACACAGATATAATAATCTTAAATAGAATACTAGCAAAAAGAACTCCAGTAAGTGATCGCAAGGGTTATTCATTATTACAAGGTAGGATTTATACCAGGAATGCAAGGATGGTTCAATATTAGGAAAACCATCCACATAATTGACGATATTAACAAGCAAAATGAGAAAAATCACATGATTATTTGAATAGATGCAGAAAAAGCCTTTGACAAAATAAAGCACTCATTGAAAACACTATTGAAAATTCCTATTGAAAACACTATTAAGCACAGAAATAGAAGGGCCTTTCCTAAAAATTATAAACAGTATATGTGTAAAACTATCAGCAAACAACATCTGCAAAGGGGATAAACTAGAAGCCTTCCCAATAACATCAGGAGTGAAACAAGGACTCCCATTATCACCTCCGTTTAATATTGTACCAGAAACACTAGCAGTAGCAATTAGAGAAGAAAAAGAAATTGAAGGTATTAAAATAGGCAGTGAGGAGAGCAAGGTATTATTCTTTGCAGATGATATGATGGTCTACTTAAAGAATCCTAGAGAATCAACTAAAAAGCTAGTGGAAATAATAAACAACCTTAGCAAAGCTTCAGGATGCAAAATAAACCCACATAAGTCATCAGCATTTCTATATATTTCAAATACATCTCACTAGCAAGAATTAGAAAGAGAAATTCCATTTAAAATCACCGTAGACAATATAAAATACTTAGGAATCTGTTTGCCGAGACAAACACAGGAACTATATGAACACAACTACAAAACACTCTCCACACAATTAAAAGTAGATCTAAACAATTGGAAAAATATCAATTGCTCATGGGTAGGATGAGCTGACATAATAAAAATGAGTATCCTACCCAAATTAATTTACTTATTTAGTGCCATACCCATTGAACTACCAAAAAACATTTTACTGAATTAGAAAAGCCAAAACAGTTAATTTGGAAAAACAAAAGATCAAGGATATCCAGGGAAATAATGAAAAAAATGCGAAGGAAGGTGGCCTTGCAGTCTCAGAACTTAAACTATATTACAAAGCAGTGATCATCAAAACAATATGGTACTGGCTAAGAGACAGAAAGGAGGATCAGTGGAATAGACTTGGAGTAAGTGACCTCAGCAAGACAGTCTATGACAAACCCAAAGACCCCAGCTTTTAGGGCCAAAATCCACTATTTCATAAAAACTGCTGGGAAAATTAGAAGACAGTATAGGAAAGATTAGATTTGGAAAAGAGGCATTTAAAGAAAAATAATGTCCAGTTTTAAGGAGTAGGGAACAGAACTAAATCTTTTATGCCTTGGATAAATGCAAAAAAATGCTGAATTTCTTCATCTGATCTAAGATACTGGAACAAAAAATAAGGTTGAAAGTAATCATAAAGGGAATTCCACAATGCATACAGTGAAGTTAGATGAAGTAATAGCACAATAATTATTCTACATGTACCCAGTGGTGTCATACCTATGAAGAGAGGATTGAATGTATAGACAATGGAAATGATAGCAAAAAGATTGAAAGTAAATAGACTAGTAATGTGGACAGATCATTCCCAACTCAAAAGATTTGGTCTCAGCTGCCAGGATTTTGGGTCAAGTCACTCATCCAGCCTTTCTGTGGTCATGGTATGAGTTAGGAATGTAATAAAGCTAGCCAGTCTGAAATCCCAGATTAGTTATAAAGAGCCAATGAGATCATATGGGAGGTTCTTTGTTATTTAAATTGTTTTTTACCTTTGAGGCAATGGCATTTTCAAAGGATGGATTGTGCTAATTTAAGTTTGAAGACTTTTCTTCTTACCTGAGGAAATAGGATATAAAGGGGTTTATGTTCTGACAGTGGAGGAAAGGAGATAAGAGTTATATATGTGTTTTTGTCACTATATGTATGTTTTACTGTTTTTTTCTTTTAGATGGAGAGATCAGACCTGAAATGAAGGAGAATCCAACACAGATGAGCGCTTCTGTGGAAGAAATGGAACTACAAAGATTCGTGAATGATGGTCCCAATAAGTTTGCTTTCAGAGAATTCTGTGTTGCACCTCAAAATTTATCTCATAGTGAACATCAAAGAATGCACATTGAGGAAAAACCTAGTGAAAATAAGGAGTGTGGAAGCACTTTTATGCCCAGGGCCAGTCTTGCTAGACATCAGAGAAACTATACTAAAGAGAAATCTTATAAATGCAAGGAATGTGAAAAGACATTCACTCAGAGCTCCAGTCTTATTAGACATCTGAGAGTCCATACTGGAGAAAAACCTTATAAATGCAAACAGTGTGAAAAGACATTCAGTCAGAGCTCCTGTCTTGTTGCACATCAGAGAATCCACACTGGGGAGAAACCTTATGAATGCAAACAGTGTGGAAAGACATTTAGTCAGAGTTCCAATCTTGAAGTACATTGGAGAGTCCACACTGGGGAGAAACTTTATGAATGCAAGCAATGTGGAAAGACATTCCGTATGAGCTCCAGTCTTGCTGCACATCAGAGAATCCACACTGGGGAAAAACCTTATGAATGCAAGCACTGTGGAAAGACATTCAGTCAGAGCTCCTGTCTTGTTGCACATCAGAGAATCCACACTGGGGAGAAACCTTATGAATGCAAGCACTGTGGAAAGACATTCATTCAGAGCTCCTGTCTTGCTGCACATCAGAGAATCCACACTGGGGAGAAACCTTATGAATGCAAGCACTGTGGAAAGACATTCCGTACAAGTTCCCGTCTTGCTGCACATCAGAGAATCCACACTGGGGAGAAACCTTATGAATGCAAGCACTGTGGAAAGACATTCACAGTGTATTCCACTCTTCTTCTACATGAGAGAATCCACAATGGGGAGAAACCTTATGAATGCAAGATATGTGGAAAGACATTCCTTCTGAGCTCCAGTCTTGCAGAACATGAGAGAATCCATGCTGAGGAGAAACCTTATAGATGCAACCAATGTGGGAAGACATTCAAAGATAAATCCAGTCTTGCTAAACATGAGAGAATCCACACTGGGGAGAAACCTTATGAATGTAAGGAGTGTGGAAAGACATTCCGTCAGAGCTCCCATCTTGCTGTACATCAGAGAATCCACACTGGGGAGAAACCTTATGAATGCAAACAATGTGGAAAATCATTCAGTCAGAGCTCCAGTCTTTTTCTACATCAGAGAATCCACAGTCGGTGAAACCTTATGAATGCAAGTAATGTGGAAAGACATTTATAAATAACTCCCATCTTGCTGTACATCAGAGTATCCACACCGGAGAGAAACCATATGAATGCTAGCAATGTGGAAAGACATTCAGCCACAAGTCATATTCATCAGAGAGTCCATACTGAGGAGTGTTAAATTTAATTGTGGCTGGACTCTGAATATTTATATAGGTGGTCTCTAGGGATTTAATGTCTAAATCCTAAAATGAATTGCTAAAGCAAATGGAATTTTTGGTAGTTCATTTACAATAGAGGGAAGATATTAAGGAAGAGAAAAGAGGAGAGAGATAGAGCTCTGGCTTCCTCTGATACCAGTTAGAAATTCTAAGCCCCAGCCAGGGGAAGAGAGGGCCTTTTCTGAAGGCTTCACACCTCCAGAAAGGCAGGGTCACTAAGTCCATCTTTTACTTGCCAATGGTGACCATCTAAAAGGAAAGCAGTCTGAGGTCTGCACGAGTTTCTCCAGGGGTCCAGTTCCTCCAGTTCAACTCTGAGGCAGAGTTCTTCAATCCAAGCTCAAGAGACTCATCCTCCAGTCCAACTCCGAGTCTGAGATCTCCCCTTTTCCCTTCCATGGTCCTGTTTTTAAAGATCTTTTTCTCTTGTGTCACCTCTCCTAAATTTCACATCTATCAATCACAGCAGATTCTCTGCTCTAGGACTGCCCAGAAGGCAATTAGTCAATTCTAACTTGTTACCCACTATCACACATGTGGATCACAGACTTCCCACCTCATGATTAAGAGGGAAATTTACACTCTTGGTGATCAGATCTAACATGGGATGATCTTCCCACTCAACTTCAAGTACTGTGCTTATATTTCTGGGGATTAAATCAAGAAATAGAAGATTACAATTTAATCTACACAATCAAGGGAGAGCTATGTACCTTCATTGTTACATTCAGGGGAGAGCTAAATCCAATCTTCACAGGAGGAACCTTAAGAATACAAGTTATTTCAAAACATGTTCAAATGCAGCTCCAGTCTTGCTATTGTGTGAAGGAAATTTACCCTTACCCCTGAGATGCGATTTGTAAGTTAGTGGGCAGAGAAAAGGTTTGATAAATTGAGGCAAAAGCAGATATTGAAGCTCTTCTCTTTCAGTTTTGTTACTGGCTGGAAATGGCTAGGGTGCCCTAATGGTGGCCACAGAATAGCAAGCTAAATGGAGCAGTGAGGAAAGTATATCTCATATTTTTCCATCTTTCCTCCCAACTGCCTTAGTTTAAATAAAATTAACTTAGGGCCATTCTTATAATTTTCCCTCTTGTACGGTATACCACAGACACCATAGACATTCACACTGAGCTGTCACCTTGCTCAAAATCAGAAAATTCACTCTACTATATCATGAACTCTCCTAAGATGAGGTCCAAATGGGCATTTGATTTAGACCTTAAGTTTGATCCCATAAGAAAATTAAGGAAGTGTAGTTTAACTTTCAGATCGATTCATTGATAAGGGAAGAATTTATGACCAAGTAAATAGATAACATTATGATGTGTAAAATAATTTCATTTTATTGTATTAAATTCAAAACTACAAACAAAACTAATGCAACCAAGATTAAAAGTGAAAACAAGAAGTTATTTTCTTTACAATATGTACAAATAAGCACTTAATGAAATTATGTCTTTGTCCTAAAGAAATCATTTGTAAGGAGCATCATTTCTTATATAAGGTTTTCTGAAAAATTCCTATGAAGCAAAAGTTGAAAGAAAACATGATATTGTCAATTTCAAATATGAAATAAAATTGACATTCCAATGATTCTATTCAGTTGAATGCATTATCAGAATAATTTTCTTACAAAGAAAATCACCATGCACCTATCATCTTGACACTTGACTAATTCCACCTAGGCGGAATGACAACCCTCGGCTTCAAGAGACTGCTGGTCAGGCTTTTGAAAGATAAAGAAATCAAAACTATTAATAAGCACATGAAAAAGCATTCTAAATCTCTTGTAATCAGAGAGATGCAAATCAAACAACTCTGAACTACACCTCACACCTAGCAGATTGGCTAATTTGACAGTAAAGGAAAGTGGTAAATGTTGGAGGGATGTAGCAAAATTGTGGAGTTGTGACTTCAATCATTCTGGAAGGCAAGTTGGAACTATGCCCAAAGGGCAATAAAAGACTGCCTGCCCTTTGATCCAGCCATAGGCACTGCTGGGTTTATATCCTAAGGAGATAATAAAGAAAAAGACTTGTACAAGAATATTCATAGCCTCGCTCTTTGTGGGGGCAAAAAATTAGAAAATGAGGAGATGATGCCCTTTGATTGCGGAATGGCTGAACAAATTGTGTTATCTGTTGGTGATGGAATACTATTGTGCTGAAAGGAATAATGAACTGGAGGAATTCCATGTGAACTGGAATGATCTCTAGGAATTGATACAGAGTGAAAGGAGCAGAACCAGGAGAACACTGTACACGGAAATGAATACACTGTGGTACAATCGAATGTAAAGGACTTCTCTAGTAGCATGTGATATGGAAATCACTTTAAAAGACTGATATATATTAATTTAAGGTCGCCAAGGAATTCAGCTATGTAATTCCTAAATGAAAACTCAAGTCAGCAGTCAACCTTTTATGGAGTTTTTAATTACAAACAGGATTAAGAAAAGTATTAGAGAGAGGGGTGGGGGGGAGAGAAGGGAATAGGGCTTAAATACCCCTCTGCTTAGGCTGGGCCAAAGGCCCAGGCCCTTAGATAGCTGAGGCAAAGAAAAGAGATCAGTCCCTATCACTCACGTGACCAAAATGGAGAACAGTCTCAGGGCCTCCACCTCCAGCCTCCTTCAGAGAAAAGCCATCCTGTCGAGAATCTTCAGAGAGTAAGCCCCTGAGTCCTCAGACCCTGCTATCTTTAAGGAAAAATCTAAGTTCCCTCCCCTCAGTTCTCACATCTACTAATCACTGTCGATGTCTCCCCTGTGCCAATGGTGGCTCTAGCCTTAACCCAGGATCGCCCAGAGGTCTGTCCCCTTTGCACATGTCTGTTGAAGGTCATATTCTCAAATAATTAAATCTTGATCTTTGCTGCAGCCCTTTCTAAATCCTGTTACCCTGAGTAGGGTGGAGATTGAAGTTTCCAAGACCTAATTCTGTCATTCCAAGTATCTCTATTGTATCAATTCTAAAATCAATCACGACTCAAAGAACTTCCTGTTCTATGCTTAAGCATAGGTCAAAGCCCTTTCCATTGTTTAGCAAAAGGTTTCTGTCCTAAAGTAGTCTTTAGTAGGGAGGAGAAGGATCCTCCCATATCAAGGAGTTTCACATCCCAATAGAGTTCTTACTATCAGTAGATAATTTTTTCAAGTATGAAATTCCCCCATTTGGGAAATTTTCAACATTCATAAGTCTAAGAAATTTTAAGGTTTACAATCCCCCCGATGATCATGGGAGACCAATCTCCCCATTATCAAAACAACGTAATCAATTTTGTAATTCTGAATTCAATTCTAACTATAGATATACACAATATTCAAATTTCTAAGAGAATTAGAATAGTGAGAGAGGAAATAGAAAAGAAAGCAAAAGCAATGTTTTGCTAGGCTCATTGATAGAAAGCCAAATTAGGGGCAGTCCCTTTTGGCATAAATGTGTACATTTACAATAAATGTTCAATCAAAAAGTTCAGTCCAATCCATCATATCCAAAGTTCATTCTTGATCTTCTTGATGAAGTGTAGGGTTTCCGGCATCTTTGTGCAACAGTTCATTCTCTGGATATAAAAGTTTCAAGCTTCTTTCTTGAAGATCTTTTCTCGAACAAAATCAAATCTTGAATTTTTATAAAAGTAAAATATTAAACAAAAATTAAAATTCTTGGATTTTTATAAAAATACAATCTCAAACAAAAATTTAAAAATTCTTTGATTTTAAATTAAAATACAATCCCCCCTGAAGTAAGTATTTAAAAATATCAAGTTTAGCTCAGAATGCAATGTTCAGTTATGGGGGTGTATGTGTCAATTATCAAAAGAATAAAAAAAACAATAAAAATATAAGAACAATTCAAAATAGGCCTTGTATAGGTCCAGTTTAAAGTAATTTCTATCCCACAAGTATGTAGGACAGAATGCAGTAATTTTTCACTTAGTCATTTGTAGCCAAGACTACAGGAAGTTGCCATAATATAAGAAGAAAAGAATTAGAATTCTATTTTGATGGGGAAATGTCATTCCCTTGTCTGATTTTTTTGTCATTCTCAGGGATATAGGGAGCCAGCATGATAGTCGAGCTTTGTACTTGTTTGAGTACTTTGAAAAGAGTGTAGATACAAGGAAGTCCTACGACTTAAACATAAGTTAAGTGTTGCAACCTCGAGTCTCACTTTAATATTTCTTGTGTGCTCTATTGGCACTATTCAGGTTTTATCTGTGCTCCTTGTTTTTATCCCTTTTCCTGGAATCAGACACAAACATTAATCACAGTCCTATAATATTTTATCAATAAATGGCAGGTTCCCATAGTTTAAAGCTTTTAGGCATATATTGATATTGGAGCAAGAGTATATATATTAACTTGTATTACTGCAGGAAAAAAAATAATATTAATATTAATTATGTGTACCTTCAGTACAAAAAATGAGAAAAAATCAAATATTCTGATCAAAAAGAAAAGAAATAAGAAAAATAAGAAAAAAATCAGTAATTCAATGTGTTCTTGGAAAAACAGCATCCATTTGTCTATGGATAATTATCTCCATTTCATATGATAAGATAGAGTCACAATTCATATGATAGGATAGAGTCAATCAGTCTCAGCAGAAGATGCTTTCTTCACATGTGAGCAGTGAATCCAAGAGTCTCTTTCTCCAATCTTTATAGATGTTGGAGTAGTTAATATTTGGAATGGTCCTTCTCATGAAGGTTGAGTTGCTCCAGTTCGCTTGAAATTCTTGATATAAACTTTATCTCCTGGGTTCAGGTCATGCAGAGAAAAGTCTAATGGTCCAGCTTGTACTGCAGCTCCAGATTCATGAAGTTCACGTAGTTTGTGCTGTAACTCCTGTATATAGGAAGCAATAGTAATATCTCCCCCTAATAGCGATATATAAGCCGGGGAGAAACAATTTGCAGGGAATTATGAGAAAAAACGCTATCCATATTCAAAGGAAGAACTGTGGGAGTAGAAACACAGAAGAAAAACAACTGCTTGATCACATGAGTCAATGTGGATATGATTGGGGATATAGACTAAATGATCATCCTAGAGCAAATATCGATAATATGGAAATGGGTCTTGATCAAGGACACATGTAAAACCCAGTGGAATTATGCATCAGCTACAGGAGGTGGTTGGGAGTAAGGGAGGGAAAGAACATGAATCTTGTAACTATGGTAAAATATTTTAAATTGACTAATTAAATAAAAATTTCCAAAAAAAAAATGAAAAGGGTAAGTATATCTCCAATGAAAAGGAAATTGAAGCAATCACTAGGAAGTATTTGCCCAATATATGACAATACATCTGATAATCTAAGAAAAATTTTTAAAATTAAAAGTAATATTTACAAATACAATACAATATTTACAAAAATATAAATTTATAAGATTAATAAAAGGGAAATAGAATACTTAAATAATCCTGTCTCGGGGGAAAAAAGAAATTGAACAGGCTATCAATGAACTTCCTAAGAAAAAATATCCAGGTCCAGGTGGATTGACAAGTACATTCTATCAAACATTTAAAGAACAATTGATCCCAATACTATATAAACTTTGATAAAATAAGCATAGGAGTCCTGAAAAATCCTTTTAATAACACTAATATGATATTGAGACCTAAGCTAGGAAGACCAAAAACAGAAAGAAAATCATAGGCCAATTTCCTAAATGACTATAAATGATGAAACCTTAAATAATAAATACTAGCAAATAAACTACAGTAATCTATTACAAGGATTATCCGTTATGACCAGGTGGTATACTGGGAATGCTAGGGTGGTTTCATATTAGGAAAACTATTAACATAATTGACTATATCAATAAGAGAACTGTGAAGATCAAAAGAACTGTCCCCTTGTCTATTTTTAGCTAAACAAAGCAAGAACTTAAAGTACCCCTACTTGACACTAAGAGAATTCTAAAGTCACTCACTAGAGTAAGTTCACACCTCCAAAGTTCATTGTCCCCTTTGGGCAGTGCTAGGCAAATTGAAAGGCTGTGATAAGTTCCTGTAAAGTGGGGGTGTGATAGGAAGTGACAAAAAGAAAATTGCTTTAAAAGGCTCATGAGGATTCAGTCAGGCTCACTTCACTGGCAAACTGGACTGGAGGATTAGACTTTTCCCTGGATCCTGCATTGGCTTTTGGTGGTGAATGCAGTGATTCTACCCTTGGTCCTTCAATGAGGAGCCCATCTCTGTTGGGGCTTTGGTAGGAGACTCCCTTCAGCATGAGCTCTGGTGAGATTCTGGGTGGTCTTAGCCTCCTGTGCTGTGGATTCTACAGGGTCTCCTGTTTTTTTGGATTTCATCTTCCTAATTAGGACTTTGGATTCTAGAAAGATTTGCTTTGGGATGCTCATTTGCGGTCTGGAGACATTAGGATTAAATTTAGGGTGTTTGTAGCTAGGCAGTACTTTGTTTACATTCTTCCACTTTCACTCTTTCTGCCTCTTTGTCCATAAAGATGCTAAGTCATTTTTCTAATTAATAGTGACTTACAGTATTTATCATATGACTATAGGAAGCCGTCATCCTTGGTTACTAAGAGACTATTACTACTACTACTACTACTATAGGAAGCTTTTATTTCTTTTTCTGAAAACTGCTGTTTATATCCTTTGACTATTCATCAATAGTGAATTGATTTGTAATTTTATAAATGTGACTCAATTCACTAAATGTTTTATAGATGAGACCTTTAGGAGAGAAGTCACTGCAAGCATTTCTGATTTTCTGCTTTCTTTCTAATCTTGTTTGAATGGGTTTCCTTTGGGCAAAACTTTTCATTTGTTGTCATCAAAATTATCCATTTGACATCATGTAATTCTCTATCTCTGCTTTCATCATAAACTTTACCTTTAGTTTCCAGGGATGTGAATTTCAAAACTACTCCACTCTATTCAGACCATTCTTTAGAAGATGGGATTTAGCTGTTTCCTGATCAATAACAATAGAGATACTTCAAATAACAGAATCAGGTCTTGGAAACTACAATCTCCACCTTGCTCAGTTTTAGGAAGGGCTGCAGCAAACTTGAGATTTAATTATTTGAGAATATGGCCTTCAATAGACATGTGCAAAAAAAGGACAGACCTCTGGGCGGTCCTAGGTTAAGCTAGAGCCACCATTGGCACATGTGAAATGCAGGAAGTAGGGTAGAGAACAGCCTCTGGAGTTCTCGGGACTTCCTGTGAGGAGGGCTAGAGTCAGTTGGAGGCTGATGCTTGGAATTGGAGGAGCCCTGTGGACTGTTTTCCTTCAGATTGGTCATATGAGTAATAAGGACTGATCCCTTTCCTTGCCTTGGCTATCCAGGGCCTTAAAGCCCGCTTTGGCTCAGCCTGAGCCAGAGTGGGTATTTAAACTTCTTTCCTTCTCTCCTTTATCTCTCTCTCTCTATCTCTCTCTCTCTTCCCCTCCCTCCCTCTTCCTCTAATACTTTCTTCCTCTTGTTTGTAATTAAACCATCATAAAAAAAATTTAGCAGCTGACTTGAGTGTTTCATTTAGGAATTACATAAGTGAATTCCTTGGTGACCTTAAATTAATATATATCAGTCTTTTAAAATGATTTCAATATCACAGGGATGACTCATGAGTTATCTGCTCTCCTAATTTTCTTCTGCTATGAACATGTCTGTCAAAAATATGTAGAAATGTTGACCTCCTGTCAGTATATGGTGTAAATTTTGGTGGATGCTTAGTTTTTGACAAACTGCTTGCCAGCTTTCCAGGATTTTTGTTGGGAAATAGCAAGTTCCTTTCCCATAATACTGTCTGCCAAAATGGACTCAGATGGATGACAATGAGTATTCTTTCTTCATCCCTGATCCAATCCAAAAGGCTTCTAGTTTATCCCCATCAGTGGAAATGTTTGATGGCCTTTAGATATTGCTACTACTTCTCTTTTTAAGGAAACTCCAGTAATTTCTATGCTTTCCAGTGTACTTACTAGAAATGTTTTATGATGGCAAAAGATTGTTAAAGTATCTCTGCAGATAATAACTGACTTTTAATTGACTTTTGTTGTCTGAAGGAAACCTCCTGGTCTTGCATGTTTCCCTGCTAGCTTTATGTCATGTGACTAGACTTCCCGGGAGAGAGCTCCAAACATTGGCCTGAAAAGAATGCTGGGTAAAGGGGGGGGAAGGAAGTGATCTCTCCGAATTCCTTTGGATGGCTAAGAGCCAGGAGGTGATGTGCCAGGAGGCTAGAGGAGAATGAGACTAGAAGAGGCTTAACTCTCCCTCTATCTCTCTGCTCTCCATTTAAGTAAATATAAATAAACTTGATGGAAACAGAACCAGGGTTTTTACACTGTTATTGCTTTGGGCCCTTAAGCTGATTGTTTCTATAGCATACCAAGCATATTGGCATCTGGAAAGTATGATTGATGTATTGATATTGTATTACCAGACACATGGTCAGACCTCTTGATGGTCATTGTATGATTCATGAGCTGGGTCTTGACTTGGCCATAGAGCAAAGTCATTAACATAGCATGGGTACTTTCGTTTGGAGTACACTCATTTGCAAATTTTTGATTTACCTCCGCCTCTTTGTTCTCGTCATTATCAATTCAACCAATGTTAAGACCTATGCTGTGTTATGTATTCATTGAACACCTCCCAATACATACCTCAATAAATGCAGAGGAGACGGCGCTATTCTTCCTCTTGACTCTCTTCACTCTATCTCAGAATTCTTACTTCCACATGTTCTCTTATTTCTCATATTTTCCTTTAATTAATTTTCAAAGGAAAATATTATAAGGATCTAGCGCCGCTCCCCGTATCAATTTATTTGTCTTTGAGTCTTCATTTATCACCTATCTTCCTTAGGCTCCTTTCTCCTTCTCAAGTTATATCCCACAAAGGAAAATTATATAACAACCGCTGGCCGGATTGTTATAGTTTCCATATTATGGATCCAACCGTGTGTTAGACCCAGTTCTGGTTTCCCAAATTAGGGGGCACACAGGATAATGTAAAAGCATGAGGTTCTGCTTTATTATAAGCTTGAGTGTGGGTCCCACAGCCTCCTAGGCAGATGGAACCCTGAACGAGCTTGAGTCCCACCATCTCCAAGGCAGATGGGGTCCTGAACAAAGAGGAGAGAAGGATTATATAGAGTAGGTTTGAGTTACAGAAGAGGACATCTTATCAGAACAGCTGAGTAGGGTTAGGTTGGCTTGTGGTGCCTAGGTCTGTTTATCTCCTCAGAAAAGTTGGGAGGACCTTGGTAGGATTAGGTCATGGATCAAAAAGACCTGGTGGTTGAGTCCTTATCAGTCCCTAGCACATTCTAGGGTATGCTCACTGGTTCTGTATTAACTTGATTGCAGGGACTCTAGGGACAAGGGGGACAGGGAAAAAATACCTTCCAGGGCTTGTCCTTCATTCCCTACTTCTTCTGCTGTACATGAGGAATCTTCCTCATGCTACCATATCCTCATAAGGGGATTCAGTAGGAGTCAGAGTTTGAAGTTGCTGGTGAAGGACTATAGCTGGATAGTATTAATGCAATCCTTGACAAAAGCTACTAGGTGAACTAGCCCCGTATGATCAGCATAAAAGCAAAGAACAACATAGGGTCCTTTCCAGTGAGACTGAGGTTCCCCTTCCTATATCTAGAATAGTAAACCCTCAGGCATTTGGTCAGGGGTTTGGTCATCTGACTGGGGTCTACCTAGAGACATAGGGAATGACCCTCATAAAATATTACAGATGTCTGAGATGTAGCCTGATAGAATTGAGGTGTAGCCTGGAGATGCATCTCTCTTGTCCATCTTAAATCTAAAGGAGGATCAAAGGAGCACAATCATGTCAGAGTCCCATAGGGGTCACTAGATGTTTTTAGGTTAGGAGTCATGAGGATGCAAAGGAGCAAAAGAACTTCCCTGACAATAGTTTGCCCGAGTTTCTGGGGGTACAATGCCCATGTCATCTCCCCCCTCTCCAAATAGCTAAAGGAAAAGGGGAGATGGTCTCAGTCTTCTGTACCTTCTTCAGAGCTGAGAATGGTTGTAGAGCTGTCCCTGCCTATTGTTAGGAGAGAGGTACTGACTGTAGGCAATGTCCAGGGCTTCAAGCTGGAATAGTTGCTGGTTACAGTGGCATCTGGGTGACTCCCATGACTGCTTTTACCCTAGAAGCAACTAGAGCAGTGACAAGGTTACAAATGCAAGGTCCACATATCCCACAAGGGAGTAGCCAAAACTTGAACAGGGAGAGAAAGACTGTGGACACAGGGTCTTAGGGGCGTGTCCTCAGTGAATGCCTGGGTCCTAGGTAGGTGGGGCCCTTCTTAGATATATGAAGGATGTCCAGCAACTGCTTCCACCAATTGGCAGACAGGTCACAAGGTGGAGAGTGAGCCCTTAAAATAGAAGTGTAGAAACCAGGACTGGGGCAAAAACTAGAACACCAGATAGAAACAGAGAAGCCAATAGACTCCATCTTCAGAATCATCTTCTGACATGAATAGATCCCTTTAGGAAATCGGATTCCTGAGTTGTCTACAGAGTTGGCATGTGATGTTTCTGTTACAGAATATCCTTTTGCAAAGTACACATTAGCTATAAACAACTATAAACACTTGAGTAACAATATTATTCAGATGTATCTCTTTACCCCAAATTCTTGGGGAAATTTGAGAAAGCTTTGAGCTATATTTCCAAGCTCAAGATCCAAACTTCAACTGTGGTAAATTAAGGCTACAAATACAAGCCATCTATTAATAAACTCCACCTAATTCTCAAAGTATGTTCCCTAATAATTTAAGAGTTTTCAATTATTAACCTAATAGGTTTTTTGAGGAAATGGAAACTTTAATTTTACAATTTGTATTATGTGCTGATTATGGGAATTTGTCACAAAGGAAAAGGCCAATAGGGAAAATATTTCCTCATGTCCCAAGGGACACATAGTGAGGGCTTCACGTACAGGCCAAAGCTATCATTGGCTCATGTCATCATTGTATCACTCAAGGACTAACAGCCTAGATGGTAAGAAAAGGTCCATTCCCAGATGAGCCCAGAATATGCCTCTGTAACCATCCCAGGACATTCTCTGTCCTTTGTGTACTTTGTCACCATTAGATCCCAGAAGCCTATTTTTCCCTTAAAAGACAAGTCTCACCCATTACAGCTCAGAGAAATTCTGCTTACCAGCAGCCCAGAAACAAATTTCCATACCCTCAAACAAGCCTTTTATATCCCTACAAGGCTGATCACTCAATTATTCTTATGTATTTTGGCAATACTTTACATATCACACTTTAGTCACAAAAACCTAAAATAAAGAATATGAGTGCTGAATTGAGTAGCTCCCTAGTAATATAAACCAGAGCTGTATCATCTCTTAGACCTAGGCCATCTGAAAGACTAAGACAAGGCCATACAGGAATCACTTCAGGGTAACTATCCAGAGAAATTATAGAATCATATGTGATTTCCCTACAACACATACATTAATTTTAGAAATTATCCCTAGGCCAGGGATCCAATTATAAGAGTAGAGCATCTATCTGTTCTCTTTCACCTCCCTACTCATCTTTAAGTTCTATCACACAGTGGCTGTCAACTCTGTGAGGTCCCTATTTCACTCCTTAAGTATCGGTGTGGAACAATCATAAGCACTTCTTTCTCCTTCCTGTGCAATGAAGGGGTAATAGCTTGTGATCAATTTATCCTAAGGCTGCTTGGCTCGATTTAGGTTTTAATCTTGTCCCATTATTCTTTAACAAGTGAGCTTAGCTTACCACAATTTAAAATTTTAAATGTATCAAATCCCCTTCATACTAATTTACTATCAGTGGATTATAGCTTGAACTCCAAACCTTCCAAATAACTTTTAGTTCTTTTGCAACCTTTCAGTGTGTAACCAAACTGAAGTGCAAAGCATTTCTCTGTACTCCTCTCAAACCTCTGTCTAAAGTAGAACAGAACCTCCAGTTTAGTTTTCTTTTAGCTCAAAACATTACCACATACCTGATTAAATTCCATCAACATTATTCCAATTTATAATTTGTTGTATCTATTTCACACTAGAATTCATAGTATCAACTAGTAACTATCCATTATTCTTATTTCTTCTGGCTCCTCCTCTTTACTATTATTATAAGTTGAGGAAAGGTACTGTACTGAATTGTATTTAATCCTCATGACAAACCCTTCTTGATTTCATGGCTAGTCAAATTTGTCTTGTTAAGGACATACAGTTTGCATATCATATTCTCTTAACCTTTTTAGGTGGAAAACTCAATTCTCTCTATAGTATAAATGCACACATATTTTATATTGGAATACGTGTTCATCTTTAGATCACAAATTCCTTCCTATACATTGTGCATATATTTTTAAAAACAATTCATATAACCTTAGTCAAAGACAACACTGTTTAGAAGTTCCCTCTTTTGCAAAATACCAAATTCTTAGTATTATTAAACCCCAGGCACAGATTAACCACTTTAAAAACTTCTTGTGCTTCATGTGATTTCTTGTTGCTAGTTCTGACAGCACATAAAGATAACATCTGATTTGAAAAATACCAAGTTTAAATTCTAGAATAAGTTCTTTTCAACAACATAACTTTTTCTGGATGACTTTTACAAAAATAGCCAGTACAATTTCTGTCTTTATAGAATAAAACATTTCCTCTCTGTGTCAGGCTGGTTATGAATCACATTTAGACAATTCTCAAACTCACTGCAACCATTGTGCATTGCAAGATCTAACAAAACAAAACTTCTAACAAGAAAATCTGGCTAACATTTCACATTTAACTGACAGTTACCACAATATATGAAATTACATTTGAACCATATCAAAACCAATAGCAAACCTCCCAAGTTGTATGCACCAACCCTTAGAATTAATCCTTTAACTGTGGTTTATTCAGAATCAACCCTCCTCCTTCCTGCAGCAGAGGAGGGAGGCAGATGCAAGCTTCCAGGTTGCCTGTTATTCTTTCTGCCTAGATTTCTCGGCAGGCCCTTGCCTTAAAATCCAAGCAAAGAGTAAGGGGCTTCTATCCATATTATGCCCTCTTTCGTGTAAGATATGTCCAATTGCCACCTGGTGTTAGACTTTAGGGTGTCAAGAGGCCAATTTCCTCCTTTTTTCCCTTGATGGTGCTCAGCTATTTAACATGAGAGAAAACAAGGAAAACAAACAAACAAAAACCCCCGGAATTATTGGCCTGACCTTTTGGAAGGGGAGGGCCATTGTGGAAGAAGGAGGGTTGTTCTCAGGGTTAAGGGAAATGGACCTGCCTCATCCACTGTGCAGGAGGTGGGTAGGTGGTAGGTAGGAGGCACCTCTGGCTGCACAGCCACAGCCTCATTAGCATCGGGAAACCCAGAGACATTCCAGGCCCCTTTAATCTCCACAGAGAGATTGTGAGCCCTGACTTTAAAGTCAGGCCAACGAACTAAAACTGGGAGCAGGGGAGTAGAGGGAACCTGGCCCATTTTTAGGGCTACCGAGACACAGATAACAAAAAGAACAAGACAGACAAAGACACAGACAGCAAGTTCTCTGGAGAAACAGGAAGCGATGAGGGTCTCTTAGTTTTCCGATAGCCAACTGCATTGACGAGACTCAAGTTTGCTGGTCTGGGTTAACCCAGAAATCTAGTTCATGCCCGTTCCTGAATCTTGCAGCTGGGCTCCAAGCCCAGCCCCAGAGGATTTTTAACTCCTCACAGACAGGCCCCAAGCCCCAGGGGTCTCCATCCCCTGTAACTGAGGTTCAACCTCGTTGCCCTAGTTCCAAACTAGGCAGAGGGACTCGAACCCCCTGTGTTCTGGGCAGAAGTTTCAAACGAGAATTCCTGCCCCCCCCCCCTTATTTCAGGTAGAAATCCTCTGGGCAAAACCAGGGGTTTTCTGCCCCCCTCCCCCTGATATTTCAGGCAGAAATTACTGGCAGTACTACAAACTCAGACATTCATCACCAAATCGCTTCCCAGCCTTTCCAGCTTGGGCCCTCGGGGGACCCAGGCCGGTCCACACTCACACACAGGTGGAACCAGACTACTTAACGGAATTGGACGTGACAGCAGGCCCCCTTCCTATAAGCCCGAAGGTGGGAGGTGGTGAGCTTGGCTGGGCCAATTAGGCCGGCGTCCCAATTCCGTGATCAGTTCCCCTTCACCCACACATTCTCTGACCCTTTCGCCCTCCTACAGTACTTCTCTCCGTGGGCCGTCCTTCCCGGGAGGAGCCCCCATGTGTTCCATCTGGTTCTGGTTTCCCAAATTGGGAGGCACACAGGATAACGTAAAGCAAGAGGTACTGCTTTATTAGCAGCTCGAGCTTGGGTCCCACCGCCTCCTGGGCAGAAGGGAGAGAAGGGTCATCTAGGGTGGGTGTGAGATGCAGAACAGTTGGGTGGGGTTAGGTGGGCTCGCGGTGCCTAGGTCTGTTCATCTCCTCAGAAGAGTTGGGAGGCCCTCGGTGGGGCTCGGTCCTGGGTTTGAGTCCTCCTCAGTCCCCGGCACATTCCAGGTCACGGGCTCTTCAGTAACTTGGCCGCGGGGCTCTAGGGGCAGGGAGAAAATGCTCACACACATGCCTAGTACACTCCGGGCTCAGCTGACTGTCCGGAAAGGCAAAGCCCAGACCGGAAACTCGTGTCTGGCTCTCTTGTTGCCACGACCTTCCCGGGAGGCTCCCGGCGCTGCTGCGGGTCTTGGCTGTCCGGCACGGAGGCCGGCTCGTCCCAGGACACCCTGTCAGGGAGGAGCCTCTTTTCCGGCTCTCTGATCAGGCCGGAAGAGCTTCTTCCTTCCGGTCTGCTCTGGAGCTTCGGGGCACACCAGAGGCCGCCGTCCCGCCCCAGAGGCCCCTCCTTGCACTTCCCGAGGGTCGGACAGAACAACTCCTTTACTGCTCCCTCCGAGCTCGCCCCAGAGGAGGCCTGGCCTGGAGGAGCAGCGACTTTCCCGCCTCCCTCCTCCCCAGCGGCGGCCCGGCAGCTCACTGCACCGCGGCTCGGGGTCCGAGGAGAGGGCGCGGAGGCCCCGGGGCGGCTTGCCTTCGGAAAGCTGAGCGCCCCCTCGGTGCCCCCGGGGAGGGCGCAGGCTCCGGTTACCCAGAGCTCCCGGGCTTCTACCCCCGGCCGCAGCTGCCGCAGCCTGGTCCAGGCGCTGCATCTCCGCCGCGCGCCCCCACCGGGGACTTCGCGCCATGTCCCGCCAGACGCCCGGAGCGCAGTCTGTGGAACTGGACTCCGGGCGCTGCCCGGGCGCCCTCAGCTCTTCCCTGTGGCCGCCCGCTGCCGCCCTCTGCTGCCCGCGCCGCGGCCTGCTCTCTCTCCCTCCTCTTCCCTGGCTCCTCCCTCTGCCTCTAGCGCAGGCCCGGAGAACCTGCCTCACCGCCCCTTAAGGGGAGGCCGCCTCCGCCTCCTAGTCAGTCGCCGCCCCTCTCCTCCTCCGGGACGCCCCGTGCCGGGGCGGAGAAGGGAGACGGAGTTAGAGGAGCGAGCAGGGGGCGGAGGGAGATGGGGAGGGGGGGCAGGGAAACCGCCGAGAGGGGGAGGGGCGAAGGCGGGAGCCTGAGAAAAGGGAAAGAGGGAAAAAGGTCCGCCAACCAGAGGGAGGACATGCGGGGGAAGGTGAAGCCTGAGGAGGCTGCGGGAAAGGAGAGAAAACAGGGAAGCGGGGAGGATGCCGGGAAGAAGGAAACCGCGTGATGGTCCGGGCGAGGCTCCAGGAAGCCTCGCAGAGACCTCACTGACCGAGGCTAGGCAGACGGGGGCTTCCTTGACGGGCTACGGAGAAAGGGATCCCGACACCGGAAAAGGCCCGGATCTGGCCGGACCGGACCAGGAACTCCCTTCGGGCCTCCTTCCGGCGTCTTCCTGACTGGCTTTGGGAAGCAGCGCCAGAGAAAGGCCCCATCGGAGCACCAGAGCCCCCCTGGAGATCGAGCTGCTACCCAGAATGCCCCGCGCGGTGCCCTCGGGCCCTGCCTCGCCCAAAGCGCGAATGCAGAGACCCCGAGGAAAGCGCAGGGCCCCGAGCTGTGCTAGGCCCGAGAAGAGCGGGGAACTGGGGACGCCAGAGGCCCCGGCAGGCTTTTCTGTCTTCACGAAAGCGAGGAGTCCGGAGTGCCCTAAAGTGAGCAGCCAATCACAGGGAGCGCAGGGCCTCGGACCCACAGGGGCGGGGGCGGGGCAGGCCCACAGTGGGTGCGGAGGAATGAAGAGGAGGGGGGCGGGGGAGACCCTGGACTAGGGAAAGGGGGCGGGCGGGGCAATCAAGTCCTGGAACTGGAGGCACCGAGGCTTCCGGGAAACCCTCCTCCGCCACTTCCAAAGCTTTTCCCACCGAGGATCAGTGGCGGGCTGGAACTCCCTCCCCCCCCACGTCCTGGGTTTCTGCAGTTGGGCGGAGCTGCTGGGGCCACAGTGGAGCAGGGCTGGCAGCACCGGGGTGCGAATTTCCTGCGGGTTACAATGTATCCCGGGGCTGCTCTGCTGTCTCACAGGGGTCGGCTGGCCTGATGCTTCCTCTTCGGGATCTTTTTTCCTGCTAAAACCTCCGGCCTGGAGGATGTGTGTGTGTGAGGGGCCAGTACCGGATGCAGTTTTACCGCGCCCTGTCAGGACCCAGGAGTCCTGCCTCCCAGCCTCTGGGCCCCGGACCCCCGAGCTCCGCCCCCCCCCCCCCCCCCCCCCGCAGCATCAGCTTCCGTCCCCCCAAGCAGGCTCTGTTCAGGCAATAAGGAGCAGAGTGAGGGTTAGTGAGTGGAGTTCAGGAGGGCTTCCCAGAGGAGGCGAGATTGTCTTTTGGACTGTAGGGAAGCCGGGGAGAGAGAGCCTGTGAGCCATTTATGGGGGACAGCCAGAGAAAGGGCTCCTGGCCAGGAGGCTGGTGTGTCTGGGGCAGGGACTGTGGCAGGGAGGAGGGGGATGGGGCCATCAGGGCTGGGACTGCTATAGAGAATCCTGGGGGACTTGAGGGTGGGGGGGGGTAGAGTCAGAGGAAAGTCTCTTGAGGGGCTGAATGAAGGCTGGCAGGAAAAGGGAAGTGTAAAGATTAAAATTTAGGGAATATGGGGAGACTGAGGCAGGTAGAAATTAGTTCTCTCTGCAAGGAGTATTATATATTTTTTGAGGTTTATTGAAGATTAAGGATTAAAGAAAACACAGGATAAGAGACCCGTGTCCAGGCCATAGAGAGGCCTAGACACAACCTCACCTACATTATGAAAAAAGCCAGGCCTGCCACAAAAAGGAAGTCCCAGAGTCAAGAGCCCTCAAAAGCCTTTGAATCAGCTTAAATACCTTCTCCATCTCGGCCCAGATGAGATTACAAGGCATTCTGGGGAAGTGGAGCAAAGGCTCATGGGGATTGTAGTCCTGTATTCGAGTATTTTTTACAGAAGAGAACCCAGGAGGCCAGCAGAGCCCCAGGAAGGCCCTGCAAGCAGGCATGGGGGGCTGAGGGAGGAGGAGGAGGGCCTTTCCCACCAAGAGGACTGCCCCCTGGCAAAGGGAGCCCCGCCTGAGCCGCTGCGGAGCACAGTGCCAGGCCTGCATGGGAAGGGTCTGGGTGCCAGTCTGGCCTGAGACCCTTCCTGTGCTCCTGGGCCCCCTGGAAAACTGGGAGGGAACCCCATGATTCTCCCCAGCCCAACGGCACCACCAGCAGGTACTTGAGGACTTCTGGGATGGGAGAGCCCCCACCCAGGGGATCCTCCTGCAGCCCCTCCCCCTCCCCCTGAGAGCAGGGCTTTGGCTTTGGCCCAGTTTCTTCTCAGATTTCACCCACCTTGGCCTTATGGTCATATTCAGGCCCTGTTCCTGCTTGCCATCCCCCTCCCATTTTTCTTCCTCCCCCCACCTGCACTGAGCCCCTACCTAAGATGGCTCAACCCCCCCCCCCAACTCATGGATGGCCCCTCTTTGTGGGTCTCATATTCTCTCATCCCCCCCCCCCCCCCTCCAGGAGATCTCTTCTGCCCCCATATCCCTCAGGCTGTATTGGCAGTCAGGTGGGAGGGGCGGACAGGAGAGGGGAGTATCCCTGGGATGGTGTGGGAGGGAAGGAGGGGCTGAATGCAGCAGGAGGGGGGCTCTCCTGCCCAGCCTGGTGAGGGTGGCCCAAGGGGAATCCCAATCCTGGGAATGGGTCTAGGTAAGGAGAAGGGTCATTCCAGGGGCCCAGGGTTTCCTGACCCAGGTGTCCTGATCCCCAGTTCCTGTTTAGAACTTGCTCTGGGCTGTCCTGGCCCTCTGTGAGAATTCCTGAGCTCTGCCTTCCTGCCCCACCCCCAGGAGCCAAAGCCATTTCCTGGCCCCCTTCTTTGACCACCCAGACCCATCACAGCCTAGACCTTGTACCCCTTGGCTCCAGTTCCCTGTAGGGATTCCCATCCTCAGCTGTGCCAGAGGGTCCCAGACACCTTATCAAGCTCCTAGAGAGACCTCAGCGCTCCTTCATTCTGTTTCCCCAGTCTTAGCTGCCCCCTGGGAACACTTGAGTCTCCCCAGGGTCCCTGCCCACCTTGCCAGGAGCGCTGTTGCACCCTGTTCCTTCCCAGCCCCTCCCTTGGCTCCTCTTCCCCAGGCTTCCCTGCTCCCCCTTCTGGCACAGCCCTCAGGCCCCTTTCCTGCCAGGGGGTTTGGGTTCTGCCTGGGCCCATCCCATGGGGAATCCCAAAGCCCTGCTGCCTTTTGGGGTCGGAGGATAGGAGAAGGGAGAGGGCAGAAGAGGAGGAACAGTGGGAGGGGATCATCTTCCCCTTCAGACCCTCTTTTCTTCCCAAGCTGCCCCAACCCCTGCCCGTAGCAGGCTCTCCCTTGAGGGCAAGCCTGACCCTTGTTAACTCCTGTGGCCCTTCCCCCCATGTAGATCCCTGTGGGGCAGCCTCAGGCCTGGGAAGAGAAGGGGAAACCTCTGCTTTCTGGGTCCCCTCTCCCTCCCCAGATCAGAGTGGAGAGGCCCAGGGCCTGGCCCCAAGAAGTAAGGGGCTGAGCCAAATCCTGTGCTGGTAAGGAAATCAGGGCAGCTTTCTTGTCAGGTCCCACCAAGAGCAATTGGCCCAGAGAGTGAGCACAAAGGCAATGAGGGAGATGGGCTTTTCTACACTGGGGAAAAATGGGAGTGTCCTGGGAGGGGGGTTCCAGGCCAGCTCCTGCTACTCAGAAGGGCAGAGAAGTCAGACAGTTCCCAGGCCAAGGGATGCCTATTGGCAAGAGTATTGGCTGGAGCTCCATCCAGGGTGCCATAAGTGGACGGGAGTAGGGCACAGGACCCTGAATGGGAAGATGTAAAAAGGGATTCTTTATTACTTTTTTAATTAAACAGTTGGACCTAGAGGTACACTTATGATAGAGATGTGTAGGGATTAAACAGTTTATAGTGACAGGAAGTAGAAACCATAGAGACAGGAAATATGGTAGGAAAAGGATATAAAAGGGGGCCAACATCAGTTGGTTGGTCTGTCAGTTACTGACAATTAGGGCTGGCAGCTGGGGGGAAGTTTGCTGCTGTGTCTTAGGTTGGTGGTTAGGGGATATAACATCAAGTCTGACCTTAATGAGACAGGTTGAGGGGGTTGGGGATTTTTGTTTGGGCTGTTAATTTTTTTTTACTTTCTTGAACTTTTTGGAATGTGAGTGGTCTTCAATGACAGACCTAATTGAGATTGTATTAAACACTTAGTTGGTTTTGATTGGGTTGGAACTTTGTGGGGTGGTTGTTGTTAGTGGTAGTTAAAGGTAGATATAGGCAGTTTTAGGTAGTAAATATAGGTCATTATAGGATAACTAGTATAGACATTAGGAAATGTTCTTTCTCTTTCCTATATTTCTCTCCTTTAGTATATTCATTTTACTATACTCTTTTACTGTCCCCATTTTAATTAAACTAAACTGTTAATTGTTAAAAGCTGTGAGAAGTTTTCTTTCCTCTGGCTCAAAGGGATAATATTAATTTACAACTACTATATTTTCATTAAAATTTAATAATTAAAATTTGCTCTTTTATTTTGTCAAAACTCCTAATTTAACCCTTACAGAGACAAGGCCAGGGAAAGATGGAGGAGCTTCACCAGATGGACTCACTAGGGGTACATTGCTGCCTCTACAGGGAGCCTGGAGTCCCAGGCATGGCCTGTGAGAGGAACAGACTTCAAGGCCAGGTAAGTGCAGTCCATCCCCAGATGGGAGCCCCATCAGCCATGGAGGCCCTTCCCTGGCTCTGACAGAACATGTTCTGGGAAGCTGCTCCCTCTTTCCTGCTGGGTCATTTCTGTCCCCACATCCCAGGCAGTAGGAAGAGCATTTCCTTTCTCTCTTCTTGGCTTTGGTAGTGATTCCTTGGTCCTTTGGCAGCTCAGACCCCAAGAGCTCCCCGCAGGTGCTACCTCCCATGTCGGATTTCTCCCTGGGCACAAGTGAGCACTGAGGACAACCACTGACTCCTTGTTCTTCCCCTGTCTAAGGATCCTGTCTTTGCTCTCTCTGCATGCCTGGCGACATTCGCACCCTCTTCCTCTGCTTCTTTTCACTTGTTCCCTCTTGAGTCTGGCCTTGAGCAGAGCCTGAGGGTATCCCCTGGTCTGTGCCATCCTCAGGGAAGACATTGTCCCCTGGAGCTGCTCACTGGCTTCTGCCTCAAGCCCTTGAGTCTTCCTGGGTCTCTCCTGCTCCTTCCTCTTTCCCACTTCTTAGTCCAAGTCTGGCAGTGTGGAGGAACACCCTCAGCACAATGGAAGAGGTAAGCCATCAGCCACCTACCCACCATCTCTGCCCATCTGATGGAGGAGAACCCTCAGCAGCTGTGTCCAAACAAGTTCTGTATAGGCCAGATGGAGAATTGTGGGAGGGAAGGCTCTCAGGGTTCTGGGGAGATCATTACTTCCCAAGAGAGGATTCAGCTGGGACTTGAGCTCCAAGTCCAGAGACAGGAATGAGAACCTTTCCTGCAGGGAGACAGGCAGCCCCTGGAAAGGCCCAGAATCAAACCATGGAAGGTCTTGGCCAAGGATCAGCCAGGAGGCCAGAGTCCCTGGGTCAGAGGAGGAGGAGGAGGGAGGTGTGAGGGGAGAGGAAGGGGCTGGAAGGTCACTATATGCCAATGGAGCCTGTTGTAGGAATGGTCGGGGTCCTTAATCTGTGACAGCCAGAATCAGGCAAGTGGGGAGGCCCCCAGAGAGCTCCCCTTTGGCTTTTGTATCCACTCCAGGGTGTGACCCCCCCTCCCCCCACACTGGCCTGCTGCTGCTGAGCTCCCAAACCCAGAGAGAGTCCCAGGAGTTTGGGGTGAGCCCAGAATGGGTTCGCACACAGAAATGGGGCCTTTTTCTCACAAGAGGAGCTCCAAGTGTTCTTGAGCAAAGCTGTTTGTACCAGAGTCAGAAGCTGGGCACATTCCTTCTCAGTAGAATTCCTCAGTGGTCTAGTCCTTCCCTTGTAGAACAGGCTGGAGAGAAAGGGGTGAGTTTCTGGAAAGCCTGGAAGTTTTCTGCCCAAATAGGGTTAGGGAGATCCTGAGGGAGAAGTCCTGGCCTTGTCAGAAAGGTTTGGTGTTCAAAGCCCTCTTTCCCATTTTCTTACTCATTACTCCCCAGCCTGTATTCTTGAATCTAGAAAATCTGGTCTCCTGGATTCTTCAGCTGTGCAGACTTAAAAAACAAAACAAAACAACTTTACTTTCTGTCTTAGAGTTGATGGTGAGCATCTGTTGTGAGGCAGCAGATGGCTAAGAGGTAGGCAATTGGGGGTAAGTGGCTTACCCAGGGTCACATAGGTAGGAAGTGTCAGAGGTCATATTTGAACCCAGGACCTCCTGTCTGTAGTTCTACTTCTCTATTCACAGAGTCACTTAAATGCCCCCAAATGGAAAAGGTTTACTGTTTTTTTTAACCCTTACCTTCGATCTCAGGATCAGTTCTCAAGATAGATGAGTGATGAGGGCTAAGCAGTCATAGGTAAGTGACTTACGCAGGATCACACAGCTAGGAAGTGACTGAGGTCACATTTGAATCCAGGTCCTTCTGTCTCCAGGTCTGGCACTCTATCTGTGTCTAGTTCCAGGCATTTTCAATGGCTTTACCTCATGTTTAGAATATTTTCCTTCCACATTTCAGACCAGTGACCCCATTAAATTTCCTAGACTAAAAACTTTCTACAAGAAACCTTTCTTCATCCCTCTGTAAGAAATTAAATTTAGATTTTATGCTAAATATGAGAATTCTAAATTACGTTGTGATGCTGATGTAAAAATATTACAGCTTAAGTCAAAATGGCTTTTAGCATCTTTATTTACAGAGAGGTGGAAGAAGAATGAAAGTGGAAAAGTGTAGGTAAGGGGACAGAAAGTGCAGCCTAGCTACAAATACCCTGAGTTTAATCCTAATGTCTCCAGACCACAAGAATCTGAAAGCAAATCTCACCAGAATCCAAAATCCTAATTAGGAAGCTGAAATCCAGAGAACCAGGAGACGCTGCAGAATTTGCCAAGAATCTTCAGTGCACACGAGGCTAAGACTGACAAGAATATCACCAGAACTCACGTTGAAGGGAGTGTCCCACTAAGTCGCTAATGAGCAGAGGGTCTCTTCCCCAATGAACCAAGGAAGGAATCACTATATTCACCATCCCAAGATCCAAGGAAAGAGTCTCTTCCTCCACTCTGGCTCACTAATGCAGAGTCTGAGACTGGATCCTCGAGCTACCCTTTTTAAAGGAGTTTCCTTGCTCTCCCTTCCTGTTGCTCCCTCACTTTATGGGAACCAATCGAAGTCTTTCAGTTTGCCTAGCACTGCCCAAGGAGGGCATTGGCCTTGTTGTCATCCACTCTAGCAAGCGACTTGTGAACTCTCATACTTAGTGACTGGTAAGGTACTAAGGAGGGTAGGGGACTTACATTTGTGTTTGACTGATTTAAAAGGTGCTGATGTGTAAACAAGGAGAGTTTGATTCACCCGTAACACCTCTTAACAGTGCCTTCATTCCTTCCATTCTTCCCCATTTCTCCTAGACAGAGCTTGATTTGAGTCCATGTTTCTGTGTATTGTCTCCCTCCCCCAGTGGACTGTGAGCTCCTGGAGGAAAAGGACTGTCTTTTACCTCTTGGGGAATCCTCAGAAGTGCAGAGCAGGTACTTGTGGGTTTTAAAATTAAAAATCAGTAACTAAATATTATATTTTATAAAGTTTTATTACTAATAACTAAAGCAAAAGTACTGCCTGACTTCAATCTGGTCGCAGGTTCAAAAGAGGGAGGAGTTACAGCCACTTAAATACAATCACACAAAACATGGGGATGCAGGAAAAGGAAAAAGGATTCTAGCAATATAGAAAACAACTTTGGGTAATGTAGTTTTGTTTAGGGGTTCAAAAATTTCTAACTATACATGCTGAGTGTAGAGGGAATGGAAATGACAGTTTCTGGTCCTTGAGATACCCTGTTGTGGCCCCATCTTCTCTGTATCTACCTCCTCTTCTCCCCTGTAGTTCTGCAGTCCAACACAAGAAGCAGCCTCCTGGAGCAGATGGGAGGCTACAGGAATCTTCCCATGATCCCCTCTGTCTTTGCCTTCACTTTTAGCCCTCCTGGTTTTCTTCTTTCCTCCCTTTCTCCTTGACTGTAGTTTTTAAAAGAAGCTTCTTTCTGCTCTTTCTGATGTTTTGCTGCTGCTACTGTTGACTTCAGTTATTCACTCCTCCTTCGGTTGTTCAAGAAGCAAATGATCTCTTCCCTTTGGTGTCTCTTCCTAAAAACACTGCAGACTCCTCTTCATTAGGGAACATCTGCTGTTCTGTCCATGATTGTGAAGCTCACATTTCCAGGTCTTGAGAGTGACATTTATCCCAAGGGTAACCTGAGGCATCTCTCCAAGAATGGAAATAAGGCGAATACTGCCTGTCAATAAAAGAGTCAAGGGGTTGCCTCTGTTAATGCTCCAAACCCTAAGCAGAAGCTTAGATCTCTCTGATAGGTTTGGGGGAGCACAGAACAAAGAGCAGACAGGATAAGTGATGTCTGTCATAGGATGGAGGGTCACCAGTGGTTATAGAGCTGGGATAATCAGGGACACTGTGACTGAGTGGAATAATCAGTAATAAGGGGCCAGCAGTGCCCCAGCCCTTCTTCTCTCCCCAGACTAAGAAGAGATGCGTGTGTGAGTCCAATGCAAGGTCAGGGCCCGACTTTGGGCACCAATGTAGACATCTCTGAGATGGGTCAGGGGTGTAGAAAGACCAGACCTGACTCCCTGGGGATAACCTGAATCTTCTAAGACCAGAAAATGCCTCGAAATGAGACCAGAACAGTGATGAGGTGCCCAAGAGCTGGATTCTGCACTTCCCCTATTTCAGGCTGGCTGAGTGTGGAGCTGAGCCAGGAGGCAGAGAAGCAGGACTCGGGCAGTTAGCAGACAAAAGCAGTTACTGGTCAATAGGATGAATAAGTAAATGATCTGAGATCAGCTCAGCCTTCTCCGAGGATGGGTCACCCGAGCTGCATCCCAAGTCCCCAAGCTCTCTGGAGTACCTTCTCTCCTTTCTCGTGCCTTCCACAGTGTTATAAGTAAAAACTAACCTGAGGGCTCATTACCTGACTGATGAGCATTTATTAGTAAAGAGAAAGGGAGGGAAGAAGGGAGGGAGGGAGGTCTCAGCCTTTCTAGATCTCTATTCAGCTTGCTCAGGCTGGGATTGTCAGAGATCAGGAAAGCTCAGAGAGAAAACCCCAGCCCAGAGAGCCAGTTAGTTCCTGGGAAGGTACAAAAGCTCCCTCTCCCTTCCTCATCTTCCTTTTACCTTCTCCCCAGCTCCCCCCTCTGTGGCTCTGGCATGTTAGTGACTCTCACACTGACACTGGCTGCCCTGGGACACAGCAACAGGGCCACAGACGTGACTGACTCCTACATCCCACCATGGGGGCCTCTGGGATCCTGGCTGCACTGGAAGTCCCCTAGAGATTTCCCTTCATACACCAGAAACTCCTCAGATTCCCTCCAGAGCCTCCTAGAGCTACTCTTCTCAAGCCTCCTTTGGGCTCTTACAGCTGGCTCTGACATTGACAAAGGGCGGGAGCTTTGGGTCCCTCCCTTCTCTGTGGGTCAGTTTCCTCCTGTACCTGACCAGAGGTGGGGTCTTCCTTGTGATGTGAGTTTCAGCTCTCTGTGTTCTGTCTTGGGCTGCTCTAGGAGGTGCTGACATTCCAGGATGTGGCTGTGGACTTCACGCGTGAGGAGTGGCGCCTCCTGTCCCCTCCCCAGAAGGAGCTGTACAAGGAGGTGATGCTGGAGAATGCCCGGAACCTGCTCTCTGTGGGTAAGGAGACTCTCTCTGCTGCCTGAGTCTACCATCTAAGGGAAAATCGTCCTCAGCAGGAGGCAGGGTTGGGAGCAGTTTTCAGTCAGGAGGAAGGGATGAGGGCTGGTATGGAGAGTCCCAGAGCCAGAGCCCTCCTGCTGCCTGGCTCTTCTGTAAAAGGACTTTGCATTGTGTAATGGGACCTTGTGTGCTCCCTTTGGTACTCCTGAATTCCGAGATCAAATATGTGTTGGAGAATCTCAGATGTAGAAGTAATCTCAGAGCTGATTCCATCTTGCCTCGTTCTGGCCTGGAATTACATCTCCCAACTCCCTCTAGGAAAACTGTTCAGGAGGGTTTTCCTCCTACCATCTCCTCTAGGATGGATCTATTATTGGGGATCTTTTTCTCTTTAACTTGCATAAACTCGTAGCTCACAGATCCTCGGTGTCCCTAGGAGAGATGCCTTGTCCTTAGTCTTCCTTCTTATTACCCTAAGCCTCCAGCAGAGCCTGTGAAGAAGGGAGGGAAGGGATAAAGCTTTTACAATGACCTACTCTTGGCCCAGGGCTCTGACAATAATATTTTGTACTATATCTATAATATTTTGACATTTCTTCCTCACCTTCATTTTCTTAATTCAGTGACACAATTATCCCCATTTCACAGATGAGGAAATAGGTTAGATTAAATTGGTTCTGAGGCACCCACATAGGAGCTGTTTGTGGTGAAATGTAAACTGAGGCCTTCCTGCCTCTAAACCCAGGCCCCTGACTCCTTCCCTTCTAGCTGCCTCTCATTTCCAGATATTTGAAAACTATGGACTGAGTTCAGCCATCTTTGAAGAAAATGCTCTTGAAATTAATGTTCTCATTCCAGATTAGTTCCCTGACCTTCTCTCCCCTACACTACCCACCCTTAATGCTGGGGAGACTCCTCCTACAGGCCCTGCTTGCCCTCCTCTATGATTGTCAGGATGAAGGGACTGGCTGAGAGATAGCATTTGGCTCAAGCAGGATTGTTGAGTTCCCCAGGAGAAGAGGCAAAGACTCCTCAAGAGAAGAGTACATGAGGCTCAGAGAGGTGGAAGGAAGAACAGGCAGAATGATGGGGAAAAAAGTCAATCCCTTGAGGTCCCTATGTCTGGGGCTTTATACTGACCCAGAACACTGACCCTCAGACCAATTGTGGGAGTTTAGGATTTTCTGCCAGAATTGACCAGAAAAGGAAGGGGAGCTGTTGCTTATTCCAGGTTCCCCTGCAGGGTAACAGGAACATCCTACCCTGGGCTCTTGTATTCAGACATTGAGGAGTGAGGGCAGACTCTTGTGGGAACCCCATGGATGGAGTCTCTGAGTGGAGTTACTGAACTCCCCAACATTTCCCTAAAGATAACTTAGTGATGAACTTCTCTCCATCCTCCTCCCTGATTCTCCCTTGCCCAGGGCTTCCAGCTCCCCCAGAAGAAGTTCTCTCTTCTTTGAGGCAGAGGGAATCGCCATGGATGCTAGAGCAAGAAGGCCTGAAGAGCTGCTACCCAGGTGAGGGAATGGAAAAGAGGTATCAGAGAGCTGGAGTGACCAGAGGCTTCTGGGTGCACTGATGAAGCCATGGCTAGATTTTAGGGCAGGAGGACCCAACTTGGAATTCTTTTTCAGAGGTTTTAGCAGGGGCTCCCTGGGCAAGTCACTGAATCCCTGAGTCTCAGTTTCCTCATCTGTAAGATGAGACTGTTTGACTCCATTTCCTATGAGCTCTCCTCAGGAAGTCTGGTGCAGGTGCCATAAAGGCTGAGCTTATCCCCTCTGAGCTCTTTAGTATCCAGAAACATGTATGAATGCGTGCTCTATGCTGAGTCCTGGACTAAGTTAAGGGGGACATAAAGGGCTTCAGTGAACATCCCTTGCCCTCATGGAGCTCACCCTCTGCCGGAGCAGATAGCAACATGTTGACAATTCTGTAGAAACCCTCAGTGTCTGAATACAGGAGCCCAGGGTAGGATGTTCCTGTTACCCTGCTGGGGAACCTGGAATAAGCAACAGCCTCCCTCCCTGTTCTGGTCAATTCTGGCAGAAAATCCTAAACTCCCACATTTGGACCTCCCAACTGAGGTCAGGGAGCCTCAATGTAGAGTGGAGCCAGGCAGCTGGTTAGCTGGTTTCCTGATTTTTCCTTCTCTCATTTCATTCTCTTGCCCATTAGCAGGAGTGAAGACTGCTGCCTTCCTTGGAAGTGATCCAGGGCTAAGTTTTCCCTAAATCATCAGATCTAGGCCTTTTCCTGGTCTCTAGGGTTCAGTCTTTGTCCTGTTCTTAAACAATCAGGTGACCACAGCACCTCACTTTACAGAGATGAGAGCCTAGAGAGAAGCCTCTGGAATCTCCAGGATTGGATCTCTTCTGGTTCCAAAAAAGTTAACTGTTTACTGCTGGGAAATAAGGGCAAGAGAGAGAAAAACAGCTGAGATCAGATCATGCATTTGCCTTCTAGGAGAGAGACCAGAATACAAGTATCCTTTTAGAGTTTGGGCCTGACATATGCCCTGGGCCCAATCAGTAAACATGTATTAAATAATAAGCATGTTCTAGGAACTGTGCTAAGCCCTGAGGATATAAAGGAAGGGAAACACCAGTCTGAGCTGCCCTGGAGCTTACAATCTAGAATCCAGACATGGAGGTGGTTTAGAAAGAAGCAACAGATCCTGAATCTCACTCTGAGATGATCCAGGGAGAAAGGAGTGTTGGGGAATGGAAATGCATTTAATTCAATAGGGAAATCAGGAACTAGCGGAATGAAGAGAATGACAGTTTAAGGAGAAAAGCAATCAAAGGAGGAAATAATCCAAATTTTAATGATACAAATAAACACCATTTGCATATAGCCCCTAGTATGTGTCATATACTTTATCAATATTATCTCATTAGATCCTCATAGGAACCCTAGGAGTCACTTGATATTATTATGACCATGTTATAGTTGAGTAGCCTGAGACCAATAGAGCTCCTGTGACTTACCCAGGATTAAAAGTCCTAGGGAGATTCTGAGATGTGTTGGCATTTTTAAGAAGATACTGGCATTAAAGTGCCAGTATCTATATAAGGTAGGAAATAGAAAGAGAATTATATGAGCTTTCTTGACCATTGCCTTAGAAAAGGATCATGAACTCAACTTACTGTATAAGACATATTTTTAAACATGGGATATGCCATGTTTTTGTTTAAATTGTAGTCAGTAGAAGGATTTTATTTTAGTGAAGAGTTATTTAAAGGAAAGCAATGGCTATTCTCAAGGAGTAGGGAACAGAATAAAATCTTTTATGCCTTGAATAAATGCAAAAAGCATGCTGAATTTTTTCATCTGATCTCTGATACTGGAAAAAAAATAAAATTGAAAGCAGTCATGATGGTAATTACATAATGCTTACACAGAAGCTAGATGATGAAATAATAGGAATATGTCGTAGTCTACATGTCCCAGTGGTGTCATGCCTAGGAAGAGAGGATTGAACGTATAGATGAAAATGTAAGCTAAAAGATTGAAAGTGAATTGTCTAGTACTGTTTACAGAGCATACCCAGTCAAAAGATTTGTTCTCAGCTGCCAGGATTTTGGATGAAGTTAGTCATCCAGTGTTTCTGAGGTCATGGTCAGAGTTAGGAATAAAATAAAGCTAGCCTGTCCTAAATCTCAGATTTGTTATGAAGAGCCAGTGTGAGATCATATGAGAGTCTCTTTGTTATTTAAATGGTTCTTTAGCTTTGAGGTAATGACATTTTAAAAGGATGGATTGTACCAAATTAAGTTAGAAGATTTTTCTTCTTAGCTGAGAAAATAGGCTATAAAGCAGTTTATGTTCTGACAGTTGAAGAAAGGAGATAGAGTTATATATGTATATATGTTGCTATATATGTATGCTTTACTATTTATTTCTTTTAGAAGGAGAGATCAGACCAGAAATGAAGGTGAATCCAACAGAGGTGAGCCTTTTTGTGGAAGAAATGGGTCTACAAAGATTCATGAGAGATGGTCCTGATAACTTTGCTTTCAGAGAATTCTGTGCTGCACCTCAAAATTCATCTCCTGTTGAATATCAAAGAATGAACACTGATGAAAAATCTAGTGAAAGTAATCACTGCAGAAAAACATGCATGCACAGGGCCACTCTTGTTGGACATCAAAGAATGTACACTGAAGAGAAATGTTATGAACACAAGAAATGTGGAAAGGCATTCCATCGGAGCTCCCATCTTGCTGTACATCAGCAAATCCACACTGAGGAGAAACCTTATGAATGCAATCAATGTAGAAAGACATTTAGTCATAGCTCCAGTCTTGCTGTGCATCAGAGAATCCACACTGGTGAGAAACTTTATGAATGCAAGGAATGTGGAAAGACATTCACAAATAACTCCCATTTTGCTGTACATCAGAGAATCCACACTGGGGAGAAACCTTACGAATGCAAGGAATGTGGAAAGACATTCACTAGGAGATCCCATCTTGCTGTACATCAGCGAATCCACACTGGGGAGAAACCTTATGAATGCAATCAATGTAGAAAGACATTCAGTCATAGCTCCAGTCTTGCTGTGCATCAGAGAGTTCACAGGGGTGAGAAACTTTATGAATGCAATCAGTGTGGAAAGACATTCAGTCAGAGATCCCATCTTACTCTACATCAGAGAATCCACACTGGGGAGAAACCTTATCAATGCAAGCAATGTGGAAAGACATGCAGTCGGAGCTCCAGTCTTGCTGTGCATGAGAGAATCCACACTGGGGAGAAACCTTATCAATGCAAGCAATGTGGAAAGTCATTCACAGTATACTCCTGTCTTGTTGTACATCAGAGAATCCACACTGGGGAGAAACCTTATGAATGTAAACAGTGTGGAAAAACTTTCAGACTCAGCTTCAGTCTTATTGTACATCAGAGAATCCATACTGGGGAGAAACCTTATGAATGCAAGAATTGTGGAAAGACATTCAGTCAGAGATCCCATCTTACTCTACATCAGAGAATCCACACTGGGGAGAAACCTTATCAATGCAAGCAATGTGGAAAGACATGCAGTCGGAGCGCCAGTCTTGCTGTACATGAAAGAATCCACACTGGAGAGAAACCTTATGAATGCAAGCAATGTGGAAAGACATTCGGTCGGAACTCCCATCTTGCTGTACATCAGAGAATCCACACTGGGGAGAAACCTTATGAATGTAAGCAGTGTGGAAAGTCATTCAGAGTTAACTCCTCTCTTTCTTCACATCAGAGAACGCATACTAATGTCAAACCATATGAATGCAACCAATGTGGAAAGACTTTTAGACTGAGCGCCAGTCTTGCTGGTCATCAGAAACTGCATACTGGTGAAAAAACTTATGAATGCAAGCAGTGTGGAAAGACATTCACAAGTAAATCCAATCTCGCTGCACATCACACAGTCCACACTGGGGAGAAACCTTATGAATGCAAACCATGTGGAAAGACTTTCAGACTGAGTTCCAGTCTTGCTATACATCAGAGAATCCACACTGGGGAGAAACCATATGAATGCAAGCAATGTGGAAAGAAATTCAGACTGAGTTCCAGTCTTGCTGACCATCAGAGAATACACACTGGTGAAAAACCTTATGAATGCAAGCAATGTGGAAAATCATACTTTTCTAACTCCCATCTTGCTGTACATCACAGAACCCACACTGGGGAGAAACCTTATGAATGCAAGCAGTGTGGGAAATCATTCATTTGTACCTCCAATCTTGGTCGACATGAGAAAACACACTGGGGAGAAACCTTATGAATGCAAGTAGTTTGGAAAGTCATTTAGTTGTACTTCCAGGCTTGCTCAATATATGAACACACACTGGAGAGGAAACTTAAGAATTCAAACTAAGTGGAAAGATGTAGCTCAAGGCTTGCTATTGTCTCATGGAAATTTACCCTCCTTTCTGAGGCAGTATGCCTAGCATGAGCCTGAACTAGACTCAGGCAAGGATTGGATGACAGAAACCATTGAGGAAAGCATAGCAGCAAGAAAGCAACAGCAATGGATTTCAGAGATCATTAGATGGGGGTGGCTGATGTCTAATGCACTGGCTCTTGGGCATCCCAGACAAAATTGAAAGCCACATTTGGCAGCTGAGATGTTTGGTGAACATTAGTGGATGGAAACGTTTTGATTAATTGAGGCAATAGTGGATATCCAAACTCCTCTTTTAGTTTTGTTGCTGACTGAACTTCCCTGTGAACATACCTGAGGTGTCTTAGTGGTTTCCATAGAATAGCAAGCTACTTGGAGGAAGGTATTATATCTCCTGTTATTTCCATGTTTTTCTTCTACTATCTTAGATTAAATAAAATTAATTTAGGGCAAGTCTAATGATTTTTCCAAACCATAGACATTCACACTAAGCTCTCACCTTGCTCAAAATCTGATGATTCATTCTAACATTTCATGAACTCTCCTAAGATCCAAATGGCCGTATGATTTAGACCTAAAGTGTGACCACATAAACAAATTAAGGGACCGTAGAACAGTTTGCCTTTCAGATCAATTTATTGATAAGATTAGAATTTATGACCAAATAAGAAATGAAAGACATTATGAGATGTAAAATATAATTTGTATTATATTAAATTCAAAACTATTTGCACAAACAAAACTAATGCAACAAATATTAAAAGCAGATTCAAGAAGTTATCATTTGCTTTACAATGTGAATCTTAAAACAGCTCAGACTCTACTTCAGAAGATTTGGTTAAGCTATTCCCCATTTTAAACAATGCAGGTACTTGATCAGTAATGTATTGGGAATTTTAACATCACTCCACCCATACTTTAGGGGAAGATAAAGTTGTAATCTCCTTACTGAACAATGAAAAGTCCCCAACTAATACTTATAGTGAAGCAAAAACCCTAAGCTAGGTGGTCTATTTTTAGATCTAATACAAAAGGGTGCTAATTACCTATAAAGGTTAAATTAATCACTAAAAGGTCAAGCAACTTACAAAAGGCAAGCTTAATAAAAGAGGTGTGAAGTTTTAGTCTACCCAGAGAAGGTGAGAACTAAAGAGTGGTGAGAACTAAGAATGGGCAGTCCTGGGAAAAGAGTCTACTGTGATTGGTAGATATGAAAATTTAGGGGAGGTGACACAAGAGAAAATTTTTTTAAAAGAAAGGAGAGTTTGAAATTGAGGGAGTTGGAGTTTGTAGTTCAGTTTGGGAGTTTGCTATGGAGGTTGGAGTTTGGAGTTAGTTGGAAGAGCTGGGTCTATGAACTCAGGAGTTGAGGATTTCAGTGAAGGACTGGAGTTTTGCTTGGGACAAATCTTGTGGTGAGTGATAAAAGACTGACTAGTCTCTCAAGTGTAAACCTCAAAATTTCTCAGACTTATGAATGTTAGGGGTTTCCCCCCATTGGGGAATCTTCTACTTAAAAAAAATTCCCTAGCAGATAATGAGACTTCTACCTGAGTGTGGGGACTTCTTGCTATGAGAGTATTCCTGCTCCACCCTAGTTAAGACTGCTTTAGGATGGAAGGGACAGGAAGTTCTTTGAGTCATGACTGTTTCTAGAATTGATACAATGGGATACTAAGTACCTATAAAGGTGGGGAAACTTGTAAACTACTTAAACCTAAAAGGGTGATAACTTATTCAGAGGTTTCCTCTTGATCAAATTAGTCGACACAGCAACATTTTTTTTCTGAGATTAATTTACTCAGCTGTGAATTCAAAATGGGCGGTCCTTTAGAAACATCTACAGTGATTGGTAGATGTAAGGACTTAGGGGAGGTGACATAGGAGATTTTGTGCTTAAAAATAAGAGCTCAGAGAAGAGCTGGGAGTGATTCTGAGAAGAGCTCATTCTGAAACATTCTGATTGAGGAGGACTCATTCTGAAGAATCTCATTCTGAAGGAAAGCTCCTTGAGGAGCTCCTCTGAGGGGTTCTGTCACCCTGGAGGCTCTCGAGAGAGAGGCCCTTGGAAACAATCTCTGGCCAGGAGGCTCTTTGAGGAAGGACGCTGGCCTGGTATCATTAGAATCCTTACTTAGACAGATCTTATGGTGAGTTATAACAAACTGACTGATTTCTCTCTTAAGACTCAGGTCTAGGCCATATTGGCTTAAGGCCCTTTATACTTATTCCTTTTCTCACTCTCTCTCTCTCTCTCTTTCTATTGATTAATCATTGTATTATTAATTAAATTTCTCTATAAAACTCAGTTGACTTGAACATATTCATAATTGTTATATATTTCCCTTGCTCCAACATTTTAATTATAACAGTTTATGGCTCCCACTCTTTTATCTACAACAATTTAAGTCCCTCAACTAATTTAAATCTCACACAAGGCTCAGGCCTAGGCCCTTCCTACTATTTCCTTTTTCTCTCTCCTTTCCCTTAATTCCTTCATTTGTATGAATTAAAATCTCCATAAAACCCAGCTGACTTGGGAATTTTCATAATTGGGAATTTTCCCCATGGAGACCACTTATTTTTTATTTAAATCAAGAAACTAAAAATTATCTTTACAGTTTTGGCAATTCACAGTCTTGGCAAACCATATTTTTGCGGTTACAACAGCAATATATCCAATTAAATATTTCAGTTTTTAAGCATTCTAACCCTATTCTTGAATGTCTTAATTTGTCATTTCATGGCATCTGGATCTAAAGAGTTAATTTAGGAAGGAAATAAAGTCTTTGTTCTATAGAAATCATTCATAATTAGTATCATTTCATTTATCAAGTTTTCCCCAAAATTCCTATGAAGCAAAAATTAAAAGATAATAAGTGATATTGTAGATTCTGAATATGAAATAAAATTGTTGACATTCCAATGACTTCAGTTGAAGGCATTATCAAAATAATTATCATACATAGAAAATCACCATGCATCAGCTTGACACTCCAGACTGATTGCACCCAGAAACCAGCGTCACATACCTGATACAATTACACTCATTTCTACAATTTCTAAACCTATCAGTTACATATCAAATCTTAGGCCTATTTTGCATTATGTTCTGTGGCAAAAAATTATCACACCGGTACAGAACTCTAAGCTAAATAGGTTTGTTGGAAGGAGGCCAGACTCTCAAAAAAGCTGGACCCTGGTCAAATAAAGAGCAGAGACCCCAAGCCTTAGGAGATAGGCTTTTTTATGCCAAGAAGTCTGATGATACAGTGACAGAAAATGCAGTCATAATTAAAGGAAAATGCTTGTAAAATTATTCATATGGGCTCTTCTTAATTAATGATCTAAGTGATGATGCATTTGGTAAGTATAAAAAAGATCACTATGGGTGGTAACTTCACAGTACTTAGGATCTTGGTGTTTTTACTGATGGTTTTTGGCGAAAAAATAAGAGTCAGCAGTTTCGGTTAACTGATATGTGAAGACGAGTAGCCCTCCATATCCTGTGTGACTTGTTCTACAAACAAGACCATCCTTCCTCTTTTTGTCTGACCATCTTGTTATACAACCAAGAGGCGTATAGTAGGATTTATGGTATGGTCAGGATGTAAACAAGATTTGATAGCACTCTAAACTGTAATTTTCTTAGCTAATTTTTATAATTTTTATAAAGCAAATGATATTATTTGAGAATGAGCACAAAACGAATGATTGTGTCACAAAAATGATCATAAAGGCTAAAATTATTATAATCATAAAAATGGGTAGTGGGGTTTCACACTCACACATACAAGGTCAAATAGAATTATCCCAACAGGAAAATATGTGAATTGAAGTCCTACTACATTATAATTTATTTTAAGACAGTTCCATCAAACCTAGATTTATCTTTATAAATGGGACCCTACAGAATCTTTTCTCAAGAGACATTTGCTGTCAGCACCTCAAATGATAGGGACCTCTACTTTAAGATTAATTCAATGCCCAGGTTTTATGGCTATCTACCTGCTCAGTAGGAGGGTCTGACTCCTGGACATGAAGGAGGGGAAGAGGCAAGTGTTGAAGAGATGGGAAAAGTGGAGCCCCACAGATGAGCATGGGTACTTGCCCAGGTAGAATTCTAGCCCTGGGTCAGAATTGAAGGCCTGAGGAAGAATGGGAACTAGGACTCTCAGAAGGAAAGCTCTAAGAGTTAGGGACCAGGAGAAACTTCTGAAAGTGAGAGGCTACCTGAGAAGACTGAATCCAAGAGGTCAAGGTGAGCATGGAGGGCATATTCCAAGCAGTGGAGATAACTAAGGGAAGGGCAGAGTTACAAGATGGAACATCTTGATCAAGACTCATCCAGGAAACCAGTATCACTGTGTCAGAGACAGAATAGAGAGGAGTTCTTGTGGGGAAAATGCCCACGTTTGTAGAAGAATCTCACCACAAGAATGGGAGACTCAAATTCCATTCAATTTATTAGCAAAGAATTTTATTTCAAGTAGTTCATGGTTGTATAATAACTGGTGGAATAGTTTGGAGGCCAATCAGGTAGCCTTAGAACTGATAGACAACTCCAGGGGCTAGTAGAGTAGCTTCTTTGCAGCTGATTGTATAGAATAGCAGCTCTGTTGTATAGTGGCAGCTTCATGTATGGCATGGCATGCCACAATTGTAGAAGAGCAGTTTCCCAACTCTGTGGATTAGAGTTGGCATATTTATGAGGGCCAAGGGGCTTGTCATATCCTATTCCTAAGAAATCTTCACCTTTCCCAAAAACCCTGGAAGGGGGGCATAGCCAAATTCAGGTGCAGGTGTGTTTTAGAGTGTGATGTCATAAGGAATAAGGATTATGTGCAAATTTGGAGGATTCCCCTAAATTGCCAGTCCCCAGTGTGTAGGCCCTTTGTTCTGCCTTGTCCACCTTGTCATCATTGCTCAATGTGAGAGAGGTCTCCCTGTCCTTCTGGGATGAGAACATTGGGTGGAGGATGTAGTACGCTGGAGGACTGCTGTGTAATTAACTTCTGTATCCTAGAACTACAGTTCCCATAATCCTACTTTCCTTCTCATGTGACATGCTGACGTAGGAAGGATATAAATTTGGTGTAGCCCTACCTCTTGTGGTCTTTTGTATAGCAAACTGCTGGAGTGGGCTTTTAAAACAGGCAAGGAGAACCCAGTCACATGGTCTTAATTTTGTTAGATAATTAGGTTTTTAAACTTCTATTTCCTTTTATTCCTCCTAGTTCATGTGATTATTAATAAGCTTCATAAAATATAATTCTTGGAGTGTTGATGGGAATCTTCTGAGGCAATATGGAACATGGCTCTCTCCTAGAACTTGTAATAGTGAAATCACTTTAAAGGCTGATATAATATTAATTTATGGTTGCCAAGGAATTCACTTATGAAATTCCTAAATGAAACAGGTCAGAAATGGAATTTTATGGTGGTTTAATCACAAGGGGAGTAAGAAAGAAGGAGAGGGAGAGAAGGAAAGAGGGGGAAAAGGAAAAAGGTTAACTCAACCTTCTGGCAGAGCCAGAGGGAGCTTAGGCCCAAAGGCCAAGGTAGAGAAGAGAATCAGTCCTTGACTCATGTGACCAATCTGAAGGGAGGCTGTCTGCGGGCCTCCTCTCTGCTCAAGCTCCCAGCACGAACCCCAACCTAGTCCTGCCCCCAGGAAGTGAGCGAACTCCAGCGGCTGCTCTCTACATCACTTCCTGTGCCTCACAAGTGCCAATGGTGGCTCAAGCTTGGCTTAGGACAGCCCAGGTGGGCAGTTAGTTATATCTGATTTGTCCCTGACTAGCAAATGCCCATGTAGTGTGGGTGTGCACAATTTTGGGTGCTAGACCAAGCAAGATGGAGATTTTAAAAATCGCAAACTAGCTACTGGCTATCCACACACACATTTGCAGCCCAAATGCCAGAGCACCATCCCCAATTTTACCACTGAGTCACACTTTCCCTTCCTACATTGCCTATATCAGTTCAGGTGTCCTATATCCCTACCTGCAGCTCTTGGTTAGAGGTTTGGTGATATTGCCTATATCACAGGCCAATGTGAATTCATAATTTCTGAAATGGGGATGGGCCTGCCTCATTCTCTGGGGACTTAGTAGGAAAGATCAGGATCGGTATTCAGAAGGTGGCAGCAACCATTTTAATAAGATCCAGAGACAAGTAGTGAAAAGTGAAAAGGGTAAAACTACTTCTTTGCTTATTTTGTCAAATAATTTGTACACTATTTGGATTCGTTGTTCTTTAAATGTCTGATAGAATTCACTTGTGAATCCATCTGGCCATGGGGATGTGATAAGCACTAGTCTCATACTAGATAAGTGAAAGTGATTGATATAAATACATACTTTGGGAGTTTTGTTAATGATGTGATCTTATAAGAAGTTACCTCATATTATTAATTTCTACTATGGATAAAATAATTCCTGACATTAATTGGAGAGGATTCTGTGTTGGATCTAGAATTTAAATTCTTCTTAAAATCTGGACCCTAGAGGTTCAGAAGGTGGAGAAGGTACACAGAATCCACCAGATCATTACCAAACTACCTTCCAAACAACTACGATATAATGTTTCAAAATGAATTCTGAATGGAAAAACCTTACAGATTTCTCTTATGTGTAAACTTGGGAGGACTCTTGAAGCCATCCGTGTGGGCAAGGTTATCAACCCTGCAAAAAGACCTGCTAGAGTTATGGAATTTTTAAACAATGAAACTGAATTACTAAAACTTTAGATGTCTGTTTATAATATAAAAATGAACTTTAGTCATTGATTTCCATAGTAGGATGGGTTTATAACTTCAAGAAAGAAGAGAAATAAGGGAAATCTCTTCTATATGTGTGAACCTTGTAGTCTTTTCTATTGAAGCTCCATAAGAGTAAGATGAATTGTATTCAGCATGAACCACATGAAACTTGGGGATGCAATGGATGCTATTTTGAGTCTTAAATTCAGTCACAGTTGTCTCATAGATCCCAAAGTCAGTAATACACCATTTAAAAGGGAAAAACTGCGACTTACTGAAGGTCCTTCCCTGGGAAAAATCTGAAATGGCCTGAACAGGATTTAGTGTTACTCCTTTTGATTCAGTTTCCCAATTTTGTGATTTCCTTTTGAATGGGAATGTTCCCATCTGATTACTCCTGAGCCTGGCTGGGAGGTAGAATTGTTACCATATGATTGGTTGTCAAGTGTGACTCTTACTAAAGTCTAGCTGAATTTTAAACAGGTTAAATCACTCTGGACCTTTAAGGTTTAAACCTGGAAGAACAATTGTGATGCTGTTATAATCATGTCATGGTTTTTTACTTTTGCAACAGATTTGTATAATTAGAGGAAGGGGTTAATAGAAAATAGGAGCCCAATGCAAAGGTATTAAGGATTTCAATCTGAATGTGTAGTCAGTCCATATCCCAAACAACTAAATTGAATTAGTATTTTTTTTATCTGCCTATTGATACAGTCTTGTATCAGATTAAGAACCTGAAACATCTTACTTTTTCAGAATGTAAATAATGCTTATGCTAGCAGCCCCTATGGGGGGATATTTGTGATCTGCAGGTAGAATTCCATCTCTGAGGAAAAGATGAGGGAGCAAAGCAACGACATGAAAAACTTCAAAGAAAAATGGGAATTGGTTTCAGGCACTAGATGAGCTCAAAAAGAAGTAAAAAATCCAGTAACAGAAGTGGAAAAAAATGGGAAAAAGAAATGAAACCAAAGGAAAAAGAAAATAAAAGCTTAAAAACCAAAATTGGTCAAGTGTAAAAACAGTCATAAAAATCCAGTGAAGAAAAGGATTCCCTGAAAAGGAGACTGGACCAAATGGAAAAGAAAGATCAAGAGGTCATGGAAGAAAATCTTTAAAAATGACAATTGGGCAATTAGAAGCTAATAACTTCATGAGACATCAAGAAACAATAGAACAAAATAAAAAGAATGAAAAATAAGGAAAATATGAAATATCTCATTTAAAAAAACTGGCCTGAAAAATAAATCCAGGAGAGACGAAGAATTACAGGACCACCTGAAAGCCCCGTTTTTTTAAAGGCTAAAATCATTCTGTTGTAGCAATGTCTATAGATTTAGATTTAGAGAGTCTGAGAAGAGTGTTGGATTTTAAATGTTAAGTAAGCCAATGATTATTGACCTACTGAGGGTTAGGAGCTGGATAAGGTGCTTGAGTTGCTAATGGAAAGAATGAAATACCTACTCAAAAGGGCCTTAAATTCTAGTTTAACAAGGCAAATGCTTGGATTTTAAAAAATGTGTGGTTTTTGGTTTTTTTTGGTGATGAGTAGAAAATTTATAGACTTCTATATTTCCATGTACGTATGGGGTCAAATGAGTAAATCAATCAGGCCTTCTGCCCTTGAAAATTACTTTATAACTACTTGATAACATACTGTTTCCCTGTTCCATTACCTGAGAACAACACACCTGACCCTGGACTCAAACCAACATTCAGACCATGAGACCCTGCCAGGGTCAGCATCATCTAGCCCAATGCACAGGCCTTAAAGTTCCAAACAAACTTGTGGTGAGATCTGGAATTCCAGTCTGTGCTGTACAGCCTAATCCACATGGATCTCAAGACCACAGAGAGACCAAGTTTGGGGCAGTGGGTGGACCCACAGCTGGCCTGTGATCCAAGGGAGGATCAGTCCTGAGTGTGTTAGCTTGTGGGAGACTGGCTGGTCCTTGCCAAAGCTTAAGGTAGAGGGGGAAGGGAAGCCTGCAGTGTTCTTGGTGTGACTGACCTAATCAAGCCTACTGAGATTAAAAGCTTGTGGCTAGAATTTGAATAATCAGCAGTCTCAGGAGGTGATTGAATCAGCAATGGAAGAGCTCTTGGAGCTCTCAGCCCACCGGTCATCATACTATCTTGAAAGAACTGAAACTTGCAGAAACTCAGAAATAAAGCTGAGGGGTAACATCAAGGAAGAATTGATATTTAAGAGTGTGCCCTATCCTCCCAGAGAACAGAGCCTACTTTTAAAATAAAAGTGAAAGTCAAGAAAAAGCAATTTTTCTTGAGCAAACATCAAAAAGATCACCTGAGTATACCCCTTTTATTTCTATTCAATTCTCTCCAGATATCTATCGTATTTAATGATCTAAGGTTACATTCAGCTTATTGACTTTTTTCTTCTTTATATTTTGATTAGATTCACCTGGTTCTGAGAGGGAAAAATTGAAGTCCCTCATTATCATTGTTTTGTTATTTATTTGCATCTATACCTCATTTGGTTTTTCCTGTAAAAATGTGGATGCTATAACATTTGGTGCATATAGTTTTAATATTGATAATGCTTCATTATCTATGGTGCTTTTTAATATAATATAGTTTCTTTATCTCTTTTGATTAATTTTTTAGATTTAACTTTTTAAGAGATCATGATTGCTATCCCTACTTTTTTTTATCAGCTGAGTCATAGCATATTCTGCTCCAGCTCTTTATTTTTACTCTATGTATCTCTCATTTTTGTATTTTTAAAAAGGACATATTGCCAGGTTTTGATTTTTCATCCATTCTGTTATTTTTATTCAGGGATGAATTCACCCCATACACATTCTAAGTCATAATTACAGGTAGTCTATTTCTCTCCATTCTGTTTTTCCTTACAGTTTGGACTTTATTTCCTCTCTTTTAGACTTTTCCCTTTTCAGACATCCAATTTCTTCTATCCAATGCCTTTCCAGTTCTCACCCCTCCTTATAAACCTACCTTATCCTCTACTTTAGTCCTCTTAAATTTGTCCACCTTCTTCTAGAGATCTCTCTCTAGTCACTTCTCCTTACATTTTAGTCCTTATATTCAATGCACCCTTTCAAAAGCCCCTTCTTTGTTCCTCCAACTTGGTCATCTATTTTTATATGAGTTTCTTTCTAAAAATCCATCCCCTATCTTGTCCTAAGAATCTTTTCCTTATCCCCTCACCTTAGCTCTCTATTTCTTGACATACACTACCTTCAAATATTCCTTCCTTTTCTTATCATTTAGTCCTCTTTTCTCTAAATCTGCCCTTCTTTCTCTTAATCCCTGGGTTTCTTTTAGTAGTTTTTGTTAGGTAGACCCCAGGTATATTATTTTCTCTACTTTATTTCAAATTGGAATTTTCTTTCTATCTCTTGTTATTGGATTTTTTGTGTGGTAATTAGAAAAATGCCAGATTTTTCTGAGTTTCTATCCTGCTAATGTGCTAAATTTATAAGTTGTTTTGATTATTTTTTTGGTTCATTCTTTGGATTTGTCTAAGTATACCATCATATCTTCTTCAAAAAGTGGCAATTTTTTTCCTCATTGCTAATTCTAATTCCTTCAATTTTTATTTCTTCTCTAATGATTATAGTTTGCATTTATAATATAATATTTAATAGAAATATGTTGCAAAATTTCTAACTTCAGGAATGCAATTAAGGGAAACAAAGTCTCAGGTTCCAAGACAAAAAGAAATAGGATTATTGAGAGAGGATCTATCTCACAATAAAGCCAGGCTCTGGTCAAGACAAAAAGACCCAGAATACTGTGTGATACCTTACTTTACACCTCCCCCAAAATATCATAGCTTCTATACCAAATTAAAAATAATCCAAGAGGACTTCCAAGTTAAGATAGTTGCTATGTAGTAGCAGGACTCTTCTTCTCCTTACCATCTGCCAATAAGACTACCTCAAAAAAAAAAATTCAGATGGACAAAGGGACTCCACAGTGGGACACAGCATTGAAGGTACATGGGATTTGGGCATTTCCATGCTATAAGGGGGTGAAATAGATCACACCAAAACATGAGTTGATCAACCCTCTCCCACAACACCTATGGAACAAGTGTCAGAGCCAGCAAGCTAGATACAGTGAGTAGCAAGGGGCAACTCTAGGTCCTTGGCAGCTGACTAAGACCATGAGAGATTTACCCCTGAGAACAGCTAGACTTGAGACCCCAGCAGGCTGAAGAATGCAGACCTTGGGTGAGGAGATAGAGCAGAGAGGGGCAGCACACAGTAGAAGCCTTAGAAGCCTCAGACACTTGAGAGGTGGTCTCAAGCAAAAACTGCATCCCTTACCTCCATACACAAGAGAGCCTGCCCTCCACACTCTGACTTCTGACTGGAAAGTGAAGGAAAAACCCTCATAGTGAGGGCAAGCAATACCCAGGAAATACAACTTCCAATTACCAAGAAGAACAAGAGGAAAGCATTGACCCTGGATAATTTTTATGAAGTAAAAATCCAGACTACAGAGGAAACAGCAGAATATGACAAACAAGTAAATGCATCCAAACCTTCCCCAAAAATTGGAAATTGGCCACAATCTCTTAAAGAATTTAAATCTTAGATTGTGAGAAAGATGGAAGTGTTTTGGCAAGAAAAGTGGGTAATAGTTCAAAAAGAAAATAAGTTTAAAAGAAGGAACTCCCAATTGGAGAAAGAAGCCCAGAAATCAAATGAAATGACAAACAAATTGGAGACCAAATTTAAATAGCTGGAAACCATGAAAAGCAGGCTAGACCTAACCAAAAAAGGAACAATCAAAAGATTATAGTGGAAAAGCCGGTCTTTAAAGACCAGAATTGGGCAATTTGAAGCCAATAACCTCTCAAAACAGCAAGAATTAATAAAGCAAAGTCAAAAGGCTGACAAAATAGAAGGAAACATGAAATATCTCACAGACAGAATGGCTGACCATGAAAACAGGTCTAGAAGAGGCAATTTGAGAATCATTGGTCTACCTGAAAACCCAGAAATTAAAAGAGATCTTGACATCATACTACAAGAATTCATCCAAGAAAACTGCCCTGATGTTCTTGAACAAGAAGGCAAAATAGACATTGAAAGAATTCAAAGATCACCATCTACACTAAATCCTCAAAAGTGAATCCCCAAGAATGTAATTGCCAAATTCAAGGGCTTCCAAGATAAGGTGAAAATTTTACAAGAAGCCAAAAAGAGACAATTCAGATATCAAGGAGTACCAATCAGGATTATACAAGATTTGGCAGCTTCTACACTAAAGGACCACAAGGCTTGGAATATGATATTGAAAAAGGCAAGAGAATTGGGTCTACAACCAAGGATCGCCGACCCATCAAAAGTGACTATATACTTCCAGGGAAAATTATGGACATTCAACAAAACAGAAAATTTCCAAGTATTTGTAAAGAAAAGACCAGAACTAAGTGGAAAGTTTTATATACAAATGCAAAAATCAAGAGAAATATGAAAAAGTAAATAAGAAAGAGAGGGGAAAGAAAAAATTAAAATTTTCTTCCTTAAGGGCTTCAATAAGATCAAATTGTTTACAATGATATATGGAAAAGTGTTATTTGCAACTCTCAAAAATTATATTCATTATTATAGTAATTAGAAGAATTATTCGTAGGTAGAGGTTGGGGTAATAAGACATGGAATAAAGAAAAAGGGGGGAATAGTGTGAATCTTAAAACTGCTCAAACTATACCCTAGAAGACTTGGTTAAGTAAATTCCCCTATTGTAACAATGTGAGAACTTTTAAAATTACTCCACTCTGCTCAGACAGTGCCTTAGGGCAAGATAAAGTTGCAAATTCCTGATTGAACAATGAAAAGTCCCCAACTCATAGTGAAGCAAAAACCCTAAGAGAGGTGGTCTATTTTTAGATCTAATACAAAAAGGTGATAAGTACCTATAAATTAATCACTAAAAGGTCAAGCAATTTACAAAGGGCAAGCTTAGCAAAGAGATGTGAAATACTCAGAAGATATAATCTAATCAGAGAAGGTGAGAACTAAAGAGTGGTGAGAACTAAGAATGGACAGTCCTGGGTAAAAGTGTCTACTGTGATTGGTAAATATGAAAATTTAGGGGAGGTGACATAAGAGAAAATTCTCTTATATATATATATATATACATATACATATGTATATATATATATATAAATTATCTTTAAAAGGAGGTCAGGAGTTCAGAGGAGGGTCTCTGAACTTAGTTGGAGTTTGAAGTTAGTTTGGAGGAGCTGGGTCTCTGAACTAAGTTCAGGAGTTGAGGATTTCAGTGAAGAACTGGAGTTTTGCTTGGGATGATCTTGTGGTGAGTGATAAAAGACTGACTAATCTCTCTAAAGACTCAGGTCTAGGCCATTTGGACTTAATAGATCCTAAAAAAATAATAATAAGGGAACAAAAAGGGAGGGGGTGGAACATAAAGTAAAATAAGGGTGGGGATTTGGGGGCTAATTAAAAGCAAGCCACTGTTTTAAAAGGAAATAGCGAAAGAAGAAAAGGCAGAACTAGGAGAGGATATCAAAATGTTGGGGAATACATAGATGTAATCATAACACTGAATGTGAATGGGATAAAATGAAAGCAAATAGAATGGATTACAAACTAAAATCCCACCATATATTGTCTACAAAAAACACACATAAGGAAGATAGACACACACAGGTTAGTGGTTAAAGGCTGGAGCAAAATCTATTGGGCATCAATTGAGAAAAAGAAGGCAGGAGTCTCAATCATAATATCTGACAAAGTCAAAGTAAAAATAGATCTAGTTTAAAAAGATAGGGAAGGCAATTACATCCTGATAAAAGGCAGTAAAGATGATTAGGAAATATCAGTAATTCACATGTATGCACCACATGGTATAGCACACAAATTTCTAAAGAAGAAACTATTGGAGCTCAAGTAGGAACTAGATAGTAAAACTATACTAGTGGGAGATCTTAACCTTCCTCTATCAGATCTAGATAAAACAAACAGTATAAAAACATTTCAAACAAGTGCAAAAGAGTAGAAATAATAAATGCAACCTTTTCAGATCATAATGCAATAAAAATAATTAGGAAGGGTACATGGAGAGACAATTCAAACATTTTTAATTGGAAATTAAGGAATGAGATTTTCCAAAATAGTTAAAGAACAAATCATAGAAACAATAATTTCATTGAAGAAAATGACAATGATGAGACATCCTTTCAAAATCTATGGGATACAGTCAAAGCAGAACTCAAGGGAAATTTATATTCTTTTTTTTTTAAAATTCTTCCTTCTGTCTTAGAATCAATACTGTGTATTGGTTCCAAGGCAGAAGAGTGGTAAGGGCTGGGCAATGGGGGTTAAGTGGCTTGCCCAGGGTCACACAGCAGGGAAGTGTCTGAGGCCAGATTTGAACCTAGGACCTCCTATCTCTAGGTCTGGCTCTCAATCCACTAAGCTATATTCTTGTGTGCATATATTAACAAATTAGGGAGGGCAGAAGTCAATGAATTGGGCATGCAAAGTAAAAAACTGGAAAGTGAACAAATTAAAAATTCTCAGATGAAAACTAAATTAGAGATCCTAAAAATCAAAGGAGAAATTAATAAAATTGAAAGTAAAAGAACTATTGAATTAATAAATAAGACCAGAAGCTGGTATTTTGGAAAAAAAAACTGACAAAGTACTGGTCAATCTAATAAAAAAAGGAAATAAGAAAACCAAATTAAGAGTATCATAGATGAAAAGGGAGACCTCACCTCCAATGAAGAGGAAATTAAGGCAATCATTAAAAACTATTTTGCCCAATTATACGGCAAGAAATATGCTAATCTTCATGATATGGATGAATATTTACAAAAATATAAATTGCCTAGATTAACAGAAGAACTAGAATTCTTAAATAATCCCATATCAGAAAAAGAAATTGAACAAGCCATCAAAGAACTCCCTAAGAAAAAATCCCCAGGGCTTGATGGATTCACAAGTGAATTCTATCAAACATTCAAAGAACAACTAATCCCAGTACTTTACAAACTATTTGACATAATAAGCAAAGGAGTTCTACCAAATTCCTTTTACATCACAAATATGGTACTGATTCCAAAGCCAGTCTGATCAAAATTAAAAAAAGAAAACTAGACCAATTTCCTTAATGAACATAGATGCAAAAATCTTAAATAGAATACTAGCAAAAAGACTCCAGCAAGTCATCACGAGGGTTATTCACTATGATCTGGTGGGATTTATACCAGGAATGCAAGGATGGTTCAATATTAGGAAAACCATCCACATAATTGACCATATCAACAAGCAAACCAACAAAAAATCACATGATTATCTCAATAGATGCAGAAAAAGCCTTTGACAAAATACAACACTTATTCCTATTGAAAACACCAGAAAGTATAGGAATAGAAGGACCTTTTCTAAAAAGAATAAACAGTTCTGGGAGCTATCAAACCCACGCTGTTTGACACTGTCGTGTTTGGAAACCAGTGGTTGCAAAGTGGCCTACTGATGATTTTAAATAGAAACCACTTATCATTTTAAGAAATGCTGCATTCATCTCAATGTTTCCTAATTTTTTTTTTTAAAGAACGGGTGTTAAATTTTTTCAAAACCTTTTTCTCCATCTAATGAGATAATAATATGGTTTCAGGTTTTTTAATTGACATATTCAATTATGTTGATGGTTTTACATTGCATCCCTGGTATAAAACCTATGTGGTCATGGTATATCATCCTTGTTACACACCTTTGTAATTGGCTTGCAAGTAGTTTATTTAAAATTTTTGCATCAATATTCTTTAGGAGAATTAGTGTATAGTTTTTCTTTCTGTGTTATAATTAAAATTAATATATCTACCAGCTATTATTTTTATAAAGGTTATTAATAGAAAAGGTATATAAGCATAGACTTAAATCTCTTTCCTACTGTATAAGTTTTTAGGACCCGTGTCTCTATTCTACCAACATTGTTAGATTTATGGTTGGACCTGAATATTCAAATTGGTGGTCGCCAGGGATTTAATTTCTAAATCCCAAAATGAATTACTAAAGTAGAATGGAATTCTGGTAGTTTATTTTACAGCAGAAGGAAGATATTAAGGATGAGAGAAAAGGGGGGGGAGAGAGAGAGAGAGAGAGAGAGAGAGAGAGAGAGAGAGAGAGAGAGAGAGAGCGCTCTGGCTTCCTCAGAGCCAGGTAGCAATTCTAAGCCCCAGCCAGGGGAAAGGTGTCTCAAGATGATGGGCCTTTCTCAGAGGTTTACACCTCTAGAAAGGCAAGGAAACTAAGTAAGCCTTTAACTCACCACGGTGACCTTCTAAAAGGAAAGCAGTCTCCAGGGGTCCAGTTCCACAGCCATGTGTCTTCACTTCAAGACTGAGTGTCTGTCTTCCAGTTCAGCTTCAAGTGACTGATTCTTCCAGTCCAACTTCGAGTGATTGAATGATCTTGATCTATCGATTCATCCTTGGGTGCCTCTGTTTCCTCTATTCAAGAAAAAGAGCAATCAATATAGACCAATCACAGCAGATGCTCCTCTTCAAGACTACCCACTCAATGTATGAAATGGGTATTTACACCTTTTTTTAGTTAACACCTTTTTGGTTAGTTAACACCTTTTGTAGTTAAAATGGGTAGATCTACTATAAATACTGAGTTAACACTTTGGGGATTAAAATCTAAAAATAGACAGGGGATTACAATTTAATCTTTACAATAAAAGAAGAGTTAAGTACCTTCATTGTTATAATCAGGCGATAGCCAAATCCAATCTTCACAGCATCTTTAACTGTCCCTCACCTCTCTCTTCCAGCCAGTCATCCATGTCCAAAGACTCAAGAAGACCCAGGTGGGCCCCACCTATTTTCTTTTATTGACATTCAGGATGTAACTCTGGTGCAACCCTGGCATGTAAGGAATGTTAAAGAACCTGTCAGCTACTCAAGAGGGGGAGGGGATAAGATCCCCTCAGCACACTATTTTTGCTCAAGTATCAAAGATATCTTTAGTATTTCAATTATCACCTTTTTATATAGGCATGTAAGCAGTTTCATCTGAAAATCCTTGACTTTTCATTTTCTGGTTACTTCTCTATGTAACCTTCTCTTGAATTTTGAATTTACTCAATAGATTTTGTTTTTCAGCTCTGATATTTTTTTGGGCAGGAATGATTGGAAGATGTTCAGTGAATTTTTCCAGGCTCTTATCTCTATCAATTCTCTTATCATTTGATTTGTAACTTCTCATGTTCTTTGAGGTGTTCACATATTTAAATTTTTGGCATTGTTGTGCACATTGGAGTTTGTATTTTGATCTTCTCTATCACTAAAGTTACTTTCTAAAGTCAGATTTTTTTCTTTATCTATTGCTCATTATTTTGTGTTTTTTTGGTTACCTTCTCTGTCTGCTGAGGTTCTACTCCTAGGGGCAGAGGAAGTACTGTTCTAAATATGGAGTATAGTCTTATCTTTTTCTTGGGGAAGACAGCTGCATTTATGTTGCACATTATTCAATTCTCAGGATTTGTCCTGCTGACTTGCTTTGGGGAGGTTTGCAGCTGTTTTTTCCACTTAGATTCCACTTTCCAGACTGACAGTTCTTCTAGTGTCTCATGAGCTCAACAACTCCTTGCACTGCCATTTTGGTGTCCCCAGCCACTTGGATTTCTCTGATTGTTCCCACACCTTGATTCCCAAGGATGCCACACTAGCCAAGTTGTTCTTCCTTCTTACCTCTCAGGAAGATGTACCTTTCTACTTTCATTTGTTTTCAGCTCTGTGAGGATGGTTTGGGGGAGCTCTGAGCAGGTAGCACTCTGCATTCTCAGCTCCTGACAGGTCATTTGAAACTTTTTCAGGTTAAATCATTTCCTTTCATTGGGGTAGCTGAACTTGACCTTGATACATGCTGTACACTTACACAGAAACTATAGGCAGGCTGGAAAGATTAATGAAAGAAGGAGTTTTATCTGAAGAGAAGTAGGTCTCAGTGAGTGCTAAAACGTGAAGAGTGAGAAGAGCAATAGTTTATGGTGGATGGAATTTTATTAATTATACAGCACTCATTCCAGTGAAAACAGTACAAAGAAGGGTTAAACATTTAGTGGGATATTAGAGGGAATTTTAAGGTGGGTGGTAATAAGGAAAGCAATACCTAATATTAAGTAGGGATATATTATTTATAAACTGAGAGATCATTATAATGGGGGTTGTTAAAACAAAGGAGGAGGGTGGGGTCCAAAACATTCTGTGATAAGTCTAAGCAACACCTCAGTAAATGGCAAAACTTTGGGAGACAGGTGGTATGGTATGTCCATGTTATTCCTCAATCCATACTTTATGTTAACTTGTGTATCCTTGTCTTGTAAACCTCAGGAAGCTCACATCACATCAGGCACAAACAAGAGGCAGACAATGTAATTCTATGTTCTTGGCCATCATGTTCTTTCCCTCTCCTCCTCCCAACCCCCTCTTATAGCTGACGTGCAATTCCACTGAGTTTTACATGTTGGATTCCTAGTTTAGAAGGCTGTTACTAAAGGTTTTTTCACAGGGATGGCAGTTAGTCCAAATGAGTGGATTTAAAAATCAGTTTTTGGAAATAAGCCTGCTTTTTCCTTCTTTCTCTTGACTCAAAACACCAAGGAGTACTCTTTCTATTGTATAAATGGAGATTTTGAGCCTTTGAACGTCATCCCCCAGAAGTCCCTTAGTATTTCCCAAAATTCCCTTTTCCTGTATCTTTGCATTTTGCATGATGGTATTTAAGTGATTGTAACTCCTCCCTCTGCCTCTTTTTTCACCTGCGACTCAGCTGAATCCAGGCAGTTTTTTTTACTTTAGTTATTATTAATAAAACTTTATAAAATATGTAATATTTAGTTATTGATTATACAATTTGGAAAACCCACACTATCATATGCAAATATGCTATTGTTGTCCCTCCCAGTTTTGCCCTTAGGGGAGAGAGCACAGAAGAATAGCTCTTAAAAGCCCTTTAGAAAAAAAAAAGGAAACCTAAAAAAAGTCTCTTTACCTTACAGTCAGGGTCTCCTTTTGTTTAACTCTTAGTTAAGGAGTAAAGTTGTTACAAAGCATGCCACATTACCTATCTGAAGTAGCTCAAAGTTTTGGAGTGTCTTCTTTTTTGTAAAACCTTACCTTCCATCTTAGAATCAATTCTGGGTAATGGTTCTAAGGCAGAAGAGTGGTAAGGGCTAGGCAATGGAGGCTGAGTGACTCGCCCAGGGTCGCATAGCTAGGAAGTGTCTGAGGCCAGATTTGAACCCAGGACCTACATCTCTGGGCCTGACTTTAAATCAACTGAGCCACCCAGGTGCCCTCTTGAGTCTTTTCATACTATTGTGCCTGGGTACAATGCTCATTGTGCTTAGCTTGAATAATCATGAGATTCAGATAGGAGATTCATCTTCCTACACACCTTTGGCACCTGGACCTGCCCAATCTCTGAAATACATCCAATTTGAGATTTCTCCATACTATCTTCAGTGCAGAATTCTACCTTACTATGACAAGCTTCAGAGCTCCGACAAAAGAAATGCAAAAGGGTAAGTAAAACTTGATCCATTTGTCATCAAGTATCAAAGATACACCCTCAATTATCATCTATTACAAGTAGCAGTAGGCAGCTGGGCTGGACAAGCACAGAGAGTCCCCACCACCTGGCCCTTGTGATTGATGGAGACCAGGCAAACTTAGTATCACTCAAAAATCTATCTTTACTGCAAGGCTATCTGCTCAAAATTTTTGAGAATTCATATCCCAAAGTGGTCATCCATAATTAAATGTGGGTTTTTAAATTAATATACAATAACTATTATATTTTAAAAGTTTTTATCAATAATAACTTGAAATAAATAAATACTGGGGAGGTTGAATTGTAAATGTTAAAAATGTGGTTGCCAAAACTGTGAATGTTAAAAACTTTAAATGCCAAACTGTAAAGGTTTTGGACAAACTGTAAAGGATAATTTTAGTGTCTTGATTTAAAATCTAAAATAAGTAGTCGCCATGGGAAAATTCCCAAATATGAAAATACTCAAGTCAGCTGGGATTTATGGAGATTTTAATTAATATTAAGGGAAGGAAAGAGAGAGGGAGGCAGACAGACAGACAGAGAGAAGAGCCAAGCAGTAGAAAAGGGCCTAGGCCAAAATGGCCTAGGTTCTAGCTTTACTATGAGTTAGAGACTTTTCATTGTTCAATCAGGAGTTTGCAACTTTATCTTCCCCTAAGGCACCGTCTGAGTAGGGTGGAGTAATTTTAAAAGTTCTCAATACATAATACATTCCTGGCCAAGTATCTCCATTGTTAAAAATGGGGAATAGCTTAATCAAATCTTCTGAAGTAGAGTCTGAGTAGTTTTAGGATTCACAGAATGAATCTTAAAAATTATGGGAGTTAATTTCTTGCTGACTATTTTCAATTTCTTCCCCTCCTTAATAATGAACAAGTCTATTCAGATTGAACTAAAGGATATATTGACTGGACTGCCTGCTTAATGTCACGCTTCTTATATTTCCTGATTTTGTTTTAAGATTTCATTTTCTCTTTAAGTTTATATATCATTAATCTAATCAATACTATTTTGTTACATGACTCTTTATTTTGCACCTTTGCTGAAGAACATATCATTTTAAAAGTCCATGAACATCTTACCCAAACCCTTGCCACTAGATCCATTGAAGATCACATGTTGCCTTAAAAGCCTTTTCTGCCTTTGTTAATTGTCACATAGATAATGGATGGACTTCAACAAAACTGGTTGCAATTGTATACAACGTTTAGAGAATTTAATGAGCTAAGAATTTAAACTGTAATTTTAAGGGGTCTTCAGAAATAATTTTAGATAACTAATGGTTTCTGAATGGATATGATATATATTATATAGAATGTTGTATTAAAGATAGAGAACCAAATAAAAGTTCCTGCCAGAGGAAAAAAAAAGCTTTATATAAAACATGAAGCCAAAAGGAGTTCCTGCATGCATACTCTTCAGTTTAATGTACTTCCACCAGAACAATCTAGATTTCTTGGTGATACTCTAAACCCCATGTAGATTTTCCTCAGCAATATAGAGATTGGCCTTTTTTCTAGATTCTTCTTCCAAATTTTGAAATAATGGCAGTAATAGATTTGTTTAAAATATCTTTGGGGGACTTTGGTACTTTTTTGAATGTGCATTACCTACTGTACTATTGTATTGCTCTTTTATTCTGAAAATCATTTGCACTCACACAGTGGTTCATGGCCAAAGTAAAAAGGAAATGGATCTCATTTTTTGGTGAGAAATATTTGTATTCTACCTCGTTGTGGCTGACATAGTGTGTCACTGATTGTAAGCTATATATATTTGATTTAAACATTTTTTTATTATTGTTTTTCCTTGCATGTTGTAAGAGATTAAGGCTACAGAAAACCCTGCAAAGCAGATGTAATGAACGGAAGCTTGAGGATCTGTCCATCAAGGAAAGTTCCAGAGAACAATGTGGCCTGGAGAAGGCAGTTGAACAGGAAGACACAAACTGCTTCTTACACTTTTTCCTTGAACTTTGGGGGGAAAGAGCTAAAGGAAAAGTGCTAAAGGAGATTTCTCTGTCTTTTCTGGTTATTGTTTTCTATCTGAAATATTTGGAGTTTGACTCTGAAGACCTTTGAAAGCTGTTAATAATATCCCTCTTAAAGACAATATAACTTTACTTATTCATCTTGAGATTTACAATAGATTAGGGAAAATCCTAAACTCCCTCTCTCCTATCCAAATTCCCTTAACCCTTCTTTAAAAATAAACCCGTTTCTACTATTTTAGAGTGAGCTAACTGTCAAAATTTCCAGTCAACTTACTCATTCTGAATCCCAGTTTGACTACAATTGAAAAGGATAACACAAGTTGGGGGGCGGAGGGAAGGAGAAAGAATTCTGACTTCTCATTACCTTATTGCTCAGTGTGTTTGCCCAGAACCTCCAATTACCATAAACAACCTAGCAAAGGGCCTAATACAATTTTTAATATAGTATTTCAGTTTTATTTTTTCTCTCCTGTTTGTATTGGAAGCACATGTCAACAGTATTGAGATTTTCTTTAACTATTTTGATTTTGTAGTAATTTAAGCTTAAGATACATTTTTTCTAATATTAATGCTATAAAGGATAATTTTAGCACTGTGACTTAAAAATCTAAATTTAACGTGGTCACCAGGGAAAATCCCAAATAATAAAATACCCAAGTCAGCTGGAAATTTTATGGTTACTTAATTGATATAGTGGAGGAGATTAAGAAGAAGGAAGAAGGAAAGGGCTAGTATGGGGTGGGAAGATTAGGAGATCTATAAAGTAAGGTTTTGAGTGTGAAGGAGGAAGGAATCAACCTGACCTCCAAAGGGGCTCAGCTAAGATGCCTGAACCTGAATCAGTTCAAGGGCAAAACTCACCGCCAATCACAGACAAATAACTGCCACCACTCCAAGATGTCGGAACGCCTAGCAAGCTGCCAGACAGAGTCACCTCTCCAGGGAAAGAGGAAGAGAGAGGAAGTGACGTACCTTATATAGACGGTTTTGCGTCATTTTCCTGCATCCCATCTCTACCAATGATAGCTTAGCTTGACTTGGGACAGCTCAGGGGTCTGTTCACTTTTTCGGCACATGTCTGTTGAAGGCCATTTCCTTAGATAATTAAATCTTGAGTTTGGTGCAGACATTCCTAATCTTGTTAAACTAAGGAGGGTGGAGAAATGCAGGGTTCCCAAGACCTGATTCTGTTAGTCCAAGTATCTCTATTGTTATTGATCAGGAAGTAGCTAAATCAGATCTTCTAAAGTACAGTCTGATTAGGGTGGCATAATTTTAAAATTCACAATGCATAACCAAAAAAAGCTTTAGAATACAAAAATAAGGCCATTGTTTAAAAAATTATGGGATTTTGGTTAATGATTCTGTCTGACTCCAAAAGAAGGGAATACAAAAAGAGCCACTGCATAGTACTTATTAAGCACAAGGTCAAAGAGATCAAATCCCAGTAGGACTGATGAGATTTTGAGCCAAGACAAGAGGACTTGAATTTGTTTGGGGTCAGAGGTTCCAGCTGTTTTGACTTATTTCAAAGGTAGGTCTTCCACATTCTACCAAGTATCTCACTTTGGCTGACTTTCTGGCTCCCATAAGACTCCCAGAAGTCCCTTAGTATTTCCCAAAATTCCATTTAATCTCTCCACCAAGTTGCATGGTCATGTTTGTATAAGTTCTGAGGCTCCGCCTCCCTTTCTCTTCTCTCATGACCCAAGCTGAGTTAGGCAGGTTTTACTCTAGCTTTTTATTTCAAGTTACTATTAATAAAACTTTTAAAATATAACACTTAGTTATATTGTATTAATTAAAAAACCCACAACATCCTCTGTCCAGGTATATTTATCCTTAACATTGATTGCACCTCTGGTAGGAATTACCAAACATTGATCTAGAATGATTCCTCTACCTGGAATCTATTTTATTCTTTATTCTTTTCTGGTATTTTCTGTCTGGCTTCACAGGATCACATAACATTTGGGAATAAAGATGCAGCTCAGTAAGTCAGCACTGTATGCCTGGATGGAAAAGATTTCTACAGCAACCATGGCTTTGCCTTTGGTGCTCTGGTATGTGGGGAGGAAGAAGACCCACACACTGAAGAAGACCAAGATGCTGAAAGTGATGAACTTGGCTTCATTGAAGGTGTCAGGAAAGTTCCTGGCCAGGAAAGCCATTGTGAAACTGCACAGAGCTGGGATCCCATATAGCCAAGGACAAAATAGAAGGCAACAACAGAAGCCTCATTGCACCCAATTATGATATGATCTGGTTCAGAGGATAAATCTCTTTCTAGGAAAGGGAGAGAAATTCCCAATCAGATGGCAAGGATAATCATTTGAATCCCAGAACAGATAATGACAACAGAGGTGGACACTGGATTATACCCACATTCTGCCCCTGCTACCTGGTATTTCAAGCTTGAAAGCCAAGACCACCATCATGGATTTGGCCAAAATGGTGTGAATTTTAGATTTATCCCCCACCCTGCTTAGTCTTTAGAATTCTAGCAACCAGAAATGTATACACCTCTGTAAAAATGGAGATTTGAACTCTGGACTTCAATCCCCTGAAGTCCTTGCTCTACTTCCCAGGATGCTTTGTAATTGCACTTTATTCTTACCTGGGCAAGATCACAAATTATTTAAAGGAGTTCTCCTTCTACTAAGGGCCTCTTTCCTACTTCCGCTCCTGAGCAGACGCATCTCATGATGTGAGTGAAAATTAAATGGGCCTCTTGGCCCACCTAGCACGTGCTTCTCTTACTTGTATATTCTAAAATTCCTTATCTTAAATAAAATTCTAAAAATATGATACTCCTTGCAGAGAGGAACTAATTTCTACCTGCCTCAGTTTCCCTAAATTTTAATCTTTACACCTCTACTTAAGGATTAACTGTAGGGGAGGATGGCCTATGACTAGCATGGGGATAGCAAGCGACAAATCAGAAACAATTGATTGACCCCCTGGACTGTCCTAAGCCAAGCTTAAGCCACCATTGGTACATGTGAGACACAGGAAGTGATGTAAAGAAATGTCTTTATATTTCACATGACTTCCTGTAAGAGAGGGCTTTTGCAGCTTTTGATGTCCCTTGCAGTTTTGGCAGACTTTGGTGGTAGGGTTGACTGGGAGGAGCCCTGAAATGTGGGTCTAAATGGGACTGCTTCTGTGAATGGCCAAGTGGTGAGTGAAAAGGTTGACTCCCTTTTCCCTTGATCCTTCTGAAGGTTCCAACCTCCAAGGAGGCCCCTCATCTTTGAGGAGGCTTCCTAGCTGGAAGCCAAATTAGATTTAATCTTCTGGGAAGGCCCATTGGCTGAGAGGTCTCTGATCTCCTCCTGGCTCAGTCCAAGCCAGAGCAGATCTTTTACCCCTTTTCCCCTTTCTCATTTTTTAAAATTTCTTCCTTCTATTGTAAATAAACCTCCATAAAATCCCATACTGACTTGAGTATTTCATTGGGATTTAGAATTTAAATCCCTGTCGACCACCAAATAATATATTCAGACTCAACCCTAAATTTTACCCTTAACAATGGAGGACACAGCTATAGTGAACACAACCTCAAATGTTGTTTGCTTGAGGAAGTAGGTGACTATCGTAGGATAGCCAATGAAAAGCAGGGAACAGAGGAAACAAAAATTGAGGGAAATGAGGAGTGTAGCTGAGAGCCTTGTTATTGGCTTTGACTGTGAGGGTGTTTAGAAACTTCACAAATACCCAAAGAACCAGAGCTGTCATGAGCAAAAAGGAAAGAGCCACACAGATAAGAGTCACCCCCAAAGGTTCTGAAACATTCAGGAAAGTCACAACTTTAAGGAGGCATCAATTTTTTTCTTGATTTGGATACTCGTCTTTTGGGTATTTCACACAATACGTCATATCTATTAGGGAGAAACATATTCTTACAATGTCTTGTTCAATAATTTTTCCATCTCTCCAGACAAAGAAAATAGATACAGTTGCTCAGACTTATGTTTATTACCTTACAAAGCATATATCTTTCTATGCTAGGAGCTGGTCATTGATAAATTATCTAGTGCCTAATCCAACCTCACTCTATACTCATTTAAGTGGATTTCATTTTTTTCAGTATTCAGCTTTTCTATTCATATACAAATTCTTCCTAAGGTTCTGTTGTTATAATTCATTGAATTTAAAAACTTGAGACCTTATATACTGTTCTTTGGATCCTTTCTAAAATTGTTGTATTGAAGAAATCATTGTAGATTTAGATAGTCTGATAAGTGTGCTAGAAACCATTATTGACCTACTATAGTCAGGAACTGTATAAGGTGTGTGTGTATAAGGTATAATAGTTCTAACAGAAAGAATGAAGTAATACTTATTCATAAGGTCTTAAACTCCTAGTTAAATATAGCTAATGTTAACACTTGTCTTTTTTAATGATCTTTTTGGTGAGGTCTAGCAAATTTATAGACTTTCATATTGTTAAAGGGAGTTCCTTAATATCTCCTTAAGAGGCAAGAAAGCAGGATTTCTAAGTAGAGCAGAACTGACAGGTGTCAGTGAGCCAGAGCTGAAGATTCCATTACCAGGGACAACAGGACAGAGAAAAAGGAAGCAGCACAGACAGGGCTTTGCCTCTGGATCTTGAGAGAGCAGGAGGTCTGTCTCTGAGGCAAGGGTGGCTGGCAGTTGGCTACTGACAACTGGATGATAGAAAACTTATTGAATGTCTAATTACTTGGGAAGTTAGGTAGTTAGTGAATCATTTTTAGATAGAGTAGGTTAGAGTAGGGATGGTGTTTGCCAGCCAAGAAGAACTTATCCTCAGAAGACAGTTAGAGATAGGTTATTAGAAATTTTAGATAGTATTAGGAATTTTAGGCATAGTTATAGGACATATAAGGACACTAATCTCTCCTCTTTTTCCATCTTCTATCTGAACTGCTTTCAAATTAAACTAAGTGTTTTTATTCAACTGCTCTCCTCACTTTTGTCAAACTCCAACTTTTAACCCTTATGATATTTCTGTTTTATTGTAGGGGTCAGATGAGTAAATCAATCAGGTCATTAGACCTGGCTAAATTGGCTGATAATTTGCTGTACCCTCATTACTTCCTCTGGTGACAACACACTAAGTTCTTCATTAGAGGTTTTCATTGAAAGAATAATCATTTAGGAGAGTTGAGTGGCTTGACCCTCTTTGCTTATTATGTCAAATAGTTTGTATAGTCCTGGGATTAGCTATTCTTTGAATTTTTGGTAGCATACACTTGTGAATCCATCAGGCCCTAGGGAATTTTTCTTAGGGAGTTCTTTGATGGCCTGTTCAATTTTTCTGAAATGGGATTATTTAAGAATTCTAGTTCTTCTTCTGTTAATCTAGGCAATTTATATTTTTGTAAATATTCATCCATATCATGAAGATTAGCATATTTATTGCCGTATAATTGGGCAAAATAGTTTTTAATGATTGCCTTAATTTCCTCTTCATTGGAGGTGAGGTCTCCCTTTTCATCTTTGATATTATTAATTTGGTTTTCTTCTTTCCTTTTTTTAATTAGATTGACCAGTACTTTGTCAGTTTTATTTTTTTCCCAAAAATACCAGCTTCTGGTCTTATTTATTAATTCAATAGTTCTTTTACTTTCAATTTTATTAATTTCTCCTTTGATTTTTAGGATCTCTAATTTAGTTTTCATCTGAGAATTTTTAATTTGTTCACTTTCCAGTTTTTTACTTTTTGCATGCCCAGTTCATTGACTTCTGCCCTCCCTAATTTGTTAATATATGAAAGAATATAAATTTCCCCATGAGTACTGCTCTGGTTGCATCCCATAGATTTTGAAAGGATGCCTCTTCATTGTCATTTTCTTCAATGAAATTATTGTTTCTATGATTTGTTCTTTAACTGACTTTGTAGACTCATTATTTAATTTCCAATTAATTTTTGATTTGGCTCTCCATGTATCCTTACTGATTATTATTTTATTGCATTATGATCTGGAAAGGTTGCATTTATTATTTCTGTTTTTCTGCATTTGCCATGTTTTTATACTCTAGTACATGGTCAATCTTTATGAATATACCATGTGGGTATATTCCTTTTTATCCCTATTTATTTTTCTCCATAAATCTATTAACTCTAATTTTTCCAAGATTTCGTTCACATATCTTACCTCTTGTTTAATTATTTATTTGATTTATCTAGATTTGATAGTGATAGGTTCAGGTCTCCCACTAGTATAGTTTTACTATCTATTTCCTCCTTCAACTCCACTAGTTTCTCCTTTAGAAACTTGGATGCTATCCCATTTGGTTCATACATGTTTATTATTAACATTTCCTCATTGTTTATACTGCCTTTTATCAGGATATAGTTACCTTTCCTATCCCTTTTAATCAGATCTGTTTTTACTTTGTCTTTGTCAGATATCATGACTGCAACTCCTGTCTTCTTTCTATTAGTTGAGGCCCAATAGATTTTACTCCAACCTTTAATTCTAACCTTGTGCATATCTGTCTCATGTGTTTCTTGTAGACAATATATGGTAGGATTTTGGTTTCTAATCCACTATGCTATTTGTTTTCATTTTATGGGTGAGTTCATCCCATTCACATTCAAAGTTATGATTGCCACTTGTATACTTCCCCAGCATTTTGATATCCTCTCCTAGTTCTGTCCTTTCTTCTTTTGCTATATTCTTTTAAACCAGTGGTTTTTCTTTTAATCAGTCCCCCTAAACCCCACCCGTAATATGCTTCCCTTTCTGCCCCTCCCATTTTGTTCCCTTATTATTTTTTAGAGTCTGTTAAGTTCCCTCCCCCCTCTTTCCCTTCATTTTTATACTCCCCCCACTTCCTCTCCCTTAGTTTTCCCTTCTCACTTTCCCTATAGGGTAAGATAGAATTCAATACCCCCAATGGATCCAGATCAGTGGTTCTCAACCTTTCTAATGCTGTGACCCTGCAATATAGTTCCTCATGTCGCTGTGACCCCAAGCCAAAAAATTATTTTGGTGGCTACTTCAAAACTGTAATTTTGCTACAGTTATGATTCAGAATGTAAATACTTGATATGCATTATGTATTCTCATTGCTACAAATTGAGAGGTTGAGAAGCACTGATCTAGATGCTCTTCCCTCTCAGAACTGATTTCACTGAGAGTAAGATATAGGTATTACCTATTAGCACTCTCTACCTCACCTTCTTATAATAGTATTCTTCCCCTCCTCTTCCCATGTGCCTCTTTGTGTGGTATAGATTATCCTATTTATCTTATTTCTTCAAGTTTCTCTTGGTGCCATCTTCAATTCCCCCCTCCCTTTTTCTTTGTTTTTTTTTGCATATCATCTTATACCACTTATTCTCCCAATCTGTTCCTGTGAATGATCCCTCTAATTACTATAATAATGAATATAATTTTTGAGTAACAAATAACATTTTCCCATATATTGATATAAACAATTTTATCTTATTGAAGCCCTTAAAGTGGAAAGTTTGAATAAAAATAACATTTTTCCCCTTTCCCCTTTCTTATTTGCCTTTTTATGTTTCTCTTGATTTTTGTGTTTGTATATTAAACTTTCCACTTCTGGTCTTTTCTTTACAAAGACTTGGAAATCTTCTGTTTTGTTGAATGCCCATACTTTCCCCTGGAAGTATACAGTCACTTTTGATGGGTAGGTGATCCTTGGTTGAAGATCCATTTCTCTTGCCTTTTTGAAAAGCATATTCCAAGCCTTGCGGTCCTTTAGTGTGGAAGCTGCCAGATCTTGTGTAATCCTGATTAGTGGTCCTTGATATCTGAATTGTCTCTTTTTGGCTTCTTGTAAAAACTTCTCCTTAGCTTGCAAGCTCTTGAATTTGGCAATTACATTCCTGGGAATAGTCTTTTGAGGATTTAGTGTAGAGGGTGTTCTATGAACTCTTTCAACATCTATTTTTCCCCCTTGTTCAAGAACAGTTTTCTTGGATAATTTCTTATAGTATGATGTCAAGATTTCTGTTTATTTCTGGGTTTTCAGGTGGACCAATGATTCTCAAATTGTCTCTTCATTATCTGTTTTCCTGATCTGTCACCTTGTCAGTGAGACATTTTATGTTTTCTTTTATTTTGGCAGTCTTTTGACTTTGCTTTATTAATTCTTGCTGTTTTGTAAGATCATTGGTTTCCAATTGCCCAATTTTGGTCTTTAAGGCCTGGTTTTCTGTTATAATCTTTTGATTTTCCTTTTCTGTTTGGTCTATCCTGCTTTACGTGGCTTCCAGCTATTTCTCCAACTGGGAGTTCTTGTCCTTTAAATTGTTATTTTCTTTTTGAAGTATTTCTCACTTTTCTTGCCAGAAGGTTTCCATCTTTTTGGTAAGCTCCAATTTAAATTCTTCAAGAGCTTGTGGACAATTTCCATTTTTGGGAAGATTTTGGTTCATTTATTTGAATTTCTTCTTCCGATTTTTCCTCTGTTGTCTGGATTTTTCCTCTGTAAAAATTATCCAGGGTCAATGCCTTCTTGTTTTTCTTGGTTTTGGGAAGTTGTTCCTGGGCATTGTTTGCCAACATTGTGGTTGTTTTCCTTTACATTTCCAGGCATAAATCTGAGTAAGGAGGGCAGACTCTCTGTGTATGGAGCTAAGGAGCAAGGATTTTGCCTGAGGCCAGCTCTCGAGTCTCTGCAGCGTCTGCTGTTTGCTACCATTCTCTGTGCTATCTCCCTGAGGGCTCCCACAGTCTGCACTCTTCAGCCTGCTGGGGTTTCAGATTTAGCCACACTCAGGGGTAGGTCTTTAGTGGTCTTAGTCAGCTGCCACAGACCTAGAGGTACCCCTCGCTCACTCACTGATTCTAGTGTGTGCTGGCTCTGACTCTGGTTCCATAAGTGGTGTGGGGGACAGTGAATCAGCTCACATCTTGGTGGAAGCTTTTCCACCCCCTTATGGTGTGGAAATACCCAAATTCCACATAGCTCCAATGCTGAGCCCTACTGTAGTGTAAACCTTAAAATTTCTTAGACTTATGAATGTTGGAAATTTCCCCATTGGGAAATCTCATACTGGAAAAAATTTCCTACTGATAGTAAGAACTCTATTGGAATGTGAAACCCCTTGGCATGGGAGGATTCTTCTCCTCCCTACTTAAGATTACTTTAGGACAGAAACCTTTTGCTGAACAATGGAAAGGGCTTTGACCTATGCTTAAGCATAGAACAGGAAGTTCTTTGAGTCATGATTGATTTTAGAATTGATACAATAGAGATACTTGGAATGACAGAACCAGGTCTTGGAAAATACAATCTCCACCCTACTTAGAGTAACAGGATTTAGGAAGGGCTGCAGCAAAGATCAAGATTTAATTATTTGAGAATATGACCTTCAACAGACATGTGCAAAGCCACAGACCTCTGGGGGGTCCTGGGTTAAACTAGAGCCACCATTGGCACAGGAGAGAGACAGGAAGTGAGGAGAGAGGAGGTTCTTCTCTGGAGAGAGGTCTTGAAGGAGCTGTCTGGAGGAGAAGTCAGGAGGAGGCTGGAAGGAGAACTCAGGAGGAGTCAGGAGGAGATTCTCTGGGAAGGTGAGACTGAGGTTGGAGAGATTCTCTGGAAGGTGAGACTGAGGTTGGCGGAGCTCTTGGAGCTCAGGTGGTCTTGGGAGAAGGATTTGGGGAGACTCTCTCTTTGAGGAAGGAAGCTGGCCTGGTGTCATTGGAACCCTTACCTAGACAGATCTTGGGTGAGTGATAAAACAAACTGACTAATTTCTCTCTTAGGATTAAGGTCTAGGCCTTATTGGCTTGAGGCCCTTCATACTTATTCCTTTCTTACTTTCTCTCTTTTTCTATTGATCAATCAGTGTATTATTAATTAAATTTCTCTATAAAACCCAGTTGGCTTGGGCATATTCATAATTTGGGAATATATTCCCTGGCGACCATCTTATATTGATTAAACCAAGACACTGTAGAAAACATATTTCAGCGGTCATAATTGTTCTATTTCCCTGGCTCTCCAAACATTTTAATTATCACAGTTTATGGGTTCCTCAAAACTAATTTAAATATTACAGTAGAATCCCTTCGTTCATATGATTTTGGGGTTTTTTTGGCTTTTTTGAGGTAGTCTATATCAGTAGGTGGTGAGGAGAGGAAGAGTCCTCTGTCTAGACTGCCGCCATGTTTACCCAAAAGTCCTAGGAATCATTTTTAGAAAGTTCTCCTTCCTGAAATAGCAGTGGGATTACAATTTCTCATCCTTGACTTCATTTCCTTGAAAGTCTAAGTTTATACTTAAAAATTTGCCTCTTCATCCTGGCACTGTTCTGTCTTTTCTCATGTAACATATCTTACTCTGAAAAATGGAATCCAATGGCTACTACTATTGTCTCTAGAAAGGTCTGGTGAGGATATTGCTCTACTGCTCTACTGTGAATTCTCAAAACAAAAAGTCTAGTCTTCATTGACTTTCTGCATTAAACCATCATATCTTGCTTGCTTTTTGCTCCCCCCAACATAGTTAATATGGAAATGTGTTTTCTATGATTTCCCATGTAAAACTCATATCATATTCCTTACCTTTTCAATATGGAGGTGAGGAACTGGAGGTTGGGAAAGAATATAGCACTCAACATTTGAAAAAATGTATTGAAAATATGACTCTGACCTATTGTGTTCCCAGGCTGGATGGTCAATCACTATTGGGAGAGAAGACATCATTAGTGTGTCTCACAGGAAAGTCAACATGGCCATATGTATAGGGTTTATCACATAACCCTACGTGTGCCTAAGGTAGGAACTGAGTTGCTTTGACCCATGTCTCTTGCTAACTTATCAAAATATGTCTATCTCAGTATGGAAGTTTCATTATAAAAGGCTTGCCCACGTTAAAAACTGGGCTGGCCTCCAATCATCAACCTATCTACATGTTACTTCCTGGATATATTTTTAATACACTCCTTATAATACACTAGATGCTGAGTTTTGCCTCCTTGATTGGGTTAAAGCCAAAAAGGGAAAGGAGTTTCTTTCAACAATTGACTCAGACATGTAGGAGGATGATATGTGAAGACTTTCCACCAAGATTCAGTATGGGAAAGTCTCTGTTCCACCCCCACAAGCTAGTATCCAGGCCTAACCTGAAACCAGGTAGGAATCAAGACCTTTCCACAAGTGGTTAGTTAAGCAGGGAAGTGAGGGAATATATGGCTTCCTAGAACACAGCATAGGTAAATGAAAAATAGATTCTGAAACCCAAATTTTGATTATTTTTTTCACTTTGGCACTAAGAAGAGAAAATAAAGAAAAGCCAGTGAGTTAAGTAAGTTATACATATTTGCATATTTTTGCAAGGAATTACCAGTATTCATTGATGGAGAAGACTCACAGGGAGTCAAAATTTAAGAGTTTGTGGAAAATCCTGTCAAATCAATCAACAACTGAGACATGAGGCTTGGCAGGGACTGGAAAAATTATGAGGAATCTATATTGTCAGCCTTAAAAAACAAAGAACCACTTTGGTTGGTAAAAAGAAAAAGTCTTTCATCAAGACAAGGGAGACAGTTCTCATGGCGACCAGACAGAATCATGCACACACCAAGCTAGGCCGGTGCCGGAGAATGTTTTCTAGATCATGTGCCCAAATTGGAACTTCAAGCTGCCTGTGAGCCCCCCACATAACCCCAGAGAGCAGAGAGAGGAAGTGCTTGCATTGGGCTACTAGGCAGAGGGCCAGGGCATGAAAAAATGTCCTCAGGTGCTGTGGAAAGGGGGAACAAAACAACACTCTCTGTGCTACCCCGGCACCCATGCCATGCCTTTGCCAATGTGGAGCTAGGCTATAAGGCCCTGAAAGACAAGTCTGTGGAAGAAGGCACCAGGAATGGACATCTCCATCATGGGGATTTCCTCGTGGGAATTTCCATCAAACAAAGGAACTTGGGGTTTTATATACTCTTTAGGGAATTTGACCAGAGAAACAACTGACTAGTTACACAAGGGCTAGAGAAAGAAGCTGTAGCCTGGGACGTGGACATCTGGGAGAGGCCCAAATACAGTAAGAGAAACATTAAACCCCAAAAGGTAGTGAAACTTAAGTATCTCTGTCATTCCTATTCAGAGCTCTTAATGGCTTATCATCTGAAACAAGTTGGGAGTTCCTTGAATGCAAGTTCCCATGGGACAAAGGTAAATTTGGGAGTTTCATAATATAACTTTTTCTAACTTGGGCAAACTTGAGATTTCAGCACTTTTGAGAAGACATTTTTAAAATAGTATGAGCTTTCATTTTCATAAAACCCGTATGCCCTCAGTGTAAGAGAAATAGCAGAATGTTAAAAGGAGATCTAGGAAAATCTACAAAACATCTGAGGGATGGAACCTCCATCCAGACACATTGGATTCCCTACCTTAACCCCATGACTTCTGGGTCCAGACAGGTTGTGAATAATGGAGATCAATTTTCACAATGAGAGGAGACAAAAGGCAACTAGAAAATCTGGGGAAAGTGTAAAGTAGAATTTAACAAACTTAAAATAAAAAAGAGTTTCCTGTCCTTTTCTAATGTAGCTAAAGTTGAAAAGGCAGACAAAAAGGACAGATAGGAGAAATTAGAAACTTTTGGAGGAAAGAGGTATTTCCTTACAATCTGGGATATGATTGTTAAGGGAAGGGTCAGATTAGGATGTGAGAGAAGACATGTACCATTTTTAGCTGAGTTTAAGTAAAGAGGCTCAGGGAAGAGAGGCCTGAAGAAGCTGTTGATCTTTTTTGGATGGGAACGTGGAAAGCTTTTTGGGGTTACTCTTTGTAAAAACACAACTTGAAATCCCAGGCTCTCAAATCTGGGGAGTGAGGGGAATGGAAAGTGCTGCTATGGGGCATTTATCTGAAAAACCTATTGTTCAGGTAAAGAGAAGCTTAAAGGCTGTTTAAGTGGATACAAAACTAGCTATTGGAAGGTAACAAAAAACTGATCCAGCTCTTTGACAGGAAATAGCAACAAGATTATAGAGGGGTGGGAAATTTTTAAACTGAGTATTGATAAAATGAGTTTTTTTCTTTTTTGAAGAAGTTCTATAGTAAATTGAGATTTGAATATTTATTAGCTATCATAAATAGATTGCTTTGTTATTTAAATTAGTTCCGAGTGTAGTCTTATTTACACTGAAGTGTGCTCTTTTGGATTGTCATTTTTGAAAATCAGATCTCAATGTAAAAACATCTGTTATTTGGCCTTTAGAAAAAAGTTCAATGATATTGCTAGAAAATCCATGGATCGGAAAAATCCAGTTACAATCCAGTCTGAGAGATTTTCTAGCCATGTGACTTCACCTCTGTCTAAAGCAAAAATGAAAATATGAACGTCGACCTCCTAAAGCTGTCGTGAGAATCACATGATTGTTACGGTGTTTAACACCAGTGCCTAACGTGCAGCAGGCACTATATAATGTTCTCTATTGTTCTTCTTATTTTAATGGAATATAATTAATTCAGATGGAATAACAATTCTGTGGGGGTTTTAATGAGATTAGCAAAAACAAAACTGCAAGTGGTGACAAATTGAAGTAATTCTGCATAAGGTGTTAATTTTGAGTCATGCACAAGATGCCAGCACAGACAAGCTGTGGGACTCTGGGAACAGTCTCTGGAAAATGCCCCTCAAAAGGAGATTTTTCTCATGATATTTAGAACTTGGAGTCTTATATGCCCTTTGGTAATAAAAGGAAGGAAGGACAACTGATTGGCTTACATGGAGACAAGGGAAGGAGAAGTCCAGCTAGGGGTTGGACTACCTGGGAGAGGCCTAGTTATAATGGGAGTAACTTCTCAGAAAAAAGGGTGCTTAAGATTTTATTTTACCTACTAATTGTAAGTAGGTTGAGATCATTGGGTACTTTAAGGTTTACTGTCAGTAAAGGGTCAATCCAGGAGTTCTTTAAAGGTAAGTTCCCCAGAGACATAGGGGTTCCACAGAACAAGGTCATCAAAAGGAATCTGGAAATATATTAAAATAAATTCAAATTACCTGATTGGTAATAGGTTTGTTTCATGTTTCAAATACTAGCAATGGAAAACCCATAAATTTAAAGAGATATTACCTGCAGGGATGAGGCACCCAGCTTTCTCCCTCCACCATGGTTCCTTTTCCTAATTGCATGAGGAACATTTCATGGAGAGCCCAAGCCACAGCATATACACCGTTGTAGATGGTGTAACTCACATCTGACATGGTCATGTCAAGGTAAAACAAAGGAAGAGCTTCCAAGGAAGCATTTGATAAATATTCCTCTTGCTTTGCTTTTCCAAGTTTCTCTCTATCTCTGAAGGTTGAGCACCAGAATTCTCTCAGTACAATGTCCTCTGGATAGACAGCGGGGTTCACTCTCTTGAGAAAAGCCATCCCTTGTTAGGTGTGAGAATGAAAGCGCCCCATGGAAACTATGACCATCCAACGCTGGGGGCTCATGTAATGTCCCCGTGAGAGGTGGTGGCCCACACCTTCCAAACTGCAAAAAGGGGCACTGTGACGATCTTAAGACCATTAAGGACTCCGTGTCACCATGAACAAAACCCACTCTGCTTGTGGAGGCCACGATCCTGGGCATGAAGTCCTCGTGGGATTCTGCAAGTCTTCTCTCACTGACAGCGATCTTCTCTGTGAAGGACACACAGATGCCATGATTTGCCATCTCCACTGTCAGTCTCTGAAGGAATTCCTCCCCTCTCAGATCATCTATGGTCACCAGAGCCACCCATGTCCACTGACAGTGAGTCATCAGTCTGACCATACCTTTATGGAGGGAAGAGTGCTTCGGGGCCATCTGATAAAGAGAAGGAAACTGAGCCTCGTCAAATGGCCCATAGATGACCTGGATGAGAAAGAAATGTGGGAAAATCTGAGATTTAAGAATTTAGTCTTAATGAATATGTAAATGTAGGGAAGAAACCAATCAATTCCATTTTTTATTTTGACATGGGGGTACGGGCTTTCCCTAGACACCCCAAAATACCAGAGCTATCCCAGGTTGGAGAGCACATAAAGAATTCATTTGCCTTGCATTTCTGCAAGTGCTGGCTAAAGGAAGGTGACTTTGTGGAACAGAAGCTAAATGATAAATCTCTGAGAAGGACATTCCCTCTGGCATCTCCCCTCATTTTTGATGAACACAGACAGGGACCCCCAGGTTGCTTCTGAGAAGCATCTAACTGGCCAAGTTCACCCCTTTGACTTTGAGGTCCAGGACAGAACCCCACAACCCAGCTTAGGTCCCAGAGTGCCACAGAACATCACTCCATCACCCCTCCCCTCTGTCTCATAATGCCCTACCTCACCACCATCAGGCCATCTTTAGTTATTTAGGCCCTGCTGTCAAGGCGGTATCAGTATCCGAATCCCCATCTCCTCTAGGAGGCAGAATTCCACCTGCTCCTGCCTCCCAGGCACTCAACTCAATAATTCAACCTGCATTCAATGTAGTAAATCTCTTTTATTTTTAAGTCATTCCTGAGAAAGTATGCCTTCCCACCCAGTTTCCTGATCAGCTCTCCCACTACAATTTGATACTTTCACTGGGTAAGGCTATGTCTCAATGAATCAAAGACTTCAGACTAAGAGAGAAACATTTTCAAATCACTGAATGAAATAAACTTGAATAGGAATATTGAATAGGAAATCAGTTTCAATAGCCTGGAGAGGTCTTCCTGTCTCTAGAGATGATCTATAAGTTATCAAGGGAGTTGAGAAGGGAAAGCAAATCCATTAATTTGAGAGAATATCTTTTCAGCACATCTCTGTTCAACGGCAGGAATAAGCCATGGAAAAGAAGAGGGAAATCAGGCAGAGTCATTGACTCTATAGGCATCTCAGAACAGAAGACCGTATAGTAGGAAATTCTTGAACCCCTAAAAAATACATTACCCAAAATTCCTTTCTGTATTATCTAGAATCCTTTTCCTTTTTCCTGTGTTCTCACCTTTATGTGATTGTATTTAAGTTTGCTGTGACTCCTCCCTCCCTCTCTTCTCTTGCAACCCCCAGTCAGGTGTAGGTTTTATTTTAGCTATTATTAATAAAACTTTTAAAAGATAATACTTAGATTGGATATTAATTCTAATCTTTACAAGACTTACGGTGTAGGAATACTCAAGAAAATGTTGACTTCCCTACTTTCCCTCCAGGTACCTGTCTGTCCAGAGACCCTAAAATATTTTGTCTTATTACCCAGAAAGTTCTAGTAAGTTCAATGTTTCCTCAGTCAAAAAGAAAGTAAGAGTTAACTGGAGGAAAACAGAAGTGTAATGTTAGGTCATTTATTTATAAATATTAGGGTTTTTCCTACCTAGGGACTCCTCATCGTTGCAACTAAATTGACTACATTTATCTTCAAAAAACTGCCTACAACAGTAGAGGAAGGAACAGTATGACCCTTAAATAGATTATTTAAATGGTGTAAAAAGTCATTGTGTTACAGTGCTGTTGAGATTAATATGCCCTAGAGACTCTATCTTAATTTATATTCATTTATTAAATAAAAAAGAAGAGAAGGGAAGAGAAAGAAAAAATAGCCTCCTCCCCTCTGGCGATGCACTCACCAAGCTACTTTGTTTCACCATGATTCCAGTGTGAAAAAGAATCTTCCTTCCCTAAACCTGAAACCTATATTCTTTGACTCCACTTTTGAGCCTCTCTGGTTTGCCAGACTTGACCCAAGTCCAGATCAGGGGCGTCTTCCACATGCTAGGTGTTCCATGTGAAAAGAGGCAGGCAAGCTCTGGATGCCAGGAAGCCACAAGAGTCCTGGTGGCTCCTCAAGCATCCACACTTCCCCCTTCGACAGAAGCCCACGGCTTTGTTCTTCTCCAAATCGGAAGGCAGGTTGGAATTGCAACCTCAAATTCTTTAAAATTGTTATCACCTGGGTAGGGTAAATGAAACTTTGAGCAAAGGAAAATGGATTTGCAAAAAGCAAAGGAGCTCAGAACTTTTGGAACACAAACGGAGTGAGGGGGGTTTGGGGAGGAGGAGAGACTGTTCCAATGGAACCTTGGAGGAAGCAGTTAAGAAGCTCCAGCTACCTGAGACTTCATATCCTTCTTGGCTGTTTCTACCTGAAGGTAGAAGACAGACCCCTTCATCTCCTCTCTGGCCATTGCCTTCTACCTATACTATGAGCTGAAGAGAGATTTGGTTTTGCCCACAAGAGACTTGTCAGCAATGCTATTAATATCTACCCTCAGGGGAAGATAATTTTGTTTCCTGAATTGACTATATTTCAAAAGATAACTTAGAAATTAGGGAGACCCTAATTTCCCTCTTTCCCCCAAACTCTTCTTACCCCCGTCTCCCCAAAGAATAAAAGATCCTTTAGTTAAAGGATTAGTTGTGGAATTTGGTTATTAGTGGAAAAATCTTCAATTTACCACCTGTGAGGAGATCTTCATCCAGACTGTTAGGAAAAGAAACAGGAAGTAGCGTAGGGGAGGGGCTCAAGATTCAGTCTCTTCCTTGGCTTACTTCCTGGTGCAGCTTCTCTAAAATTCCCCACCGCTATAATTCACCAAGTTACGCCATATAGTACAGTAGCTAAAAGAATAACACTTAGAGGGAACAGTGACAAACTGTATAGGATGAAATGCCAAGACATAAGTATGTATATAGATATATGCATGCATAAATCTGTATGTTTATATACATATATATAAAACTAGAGCTAAAAAAGAGGTTAATACTAAGAGGAATGGGAAAAGAAACCGAAGGGGGTACATTTATATGTCACAAGAAGCTCGTGGCCGGAGGGGGGAGAACATCGATACACTGGAAGGGTAAAGAGGTCAGAGATAGGAAATACTCAACTCTTACGTGCATTGATATTGACCCAAAGAGGAAAGAACAACCCAATCCATTGGGGCAGAGAATAGATTCACTCCCTATAGGGGAGTAGAAGGGTAAAAAACGGACTGGTGGGGAGGGAAGCAGCACAAGGGAGGGACAGGGTGGGGGTAGTTTTACAAAGACTGCCAAGAAAATAAGGGGGGAATAAGAAGGGAGGGGCTGGAAAGGGAGGGAAAATAAGGGTGGGAACTAGGGGAACTGATTAAAAACAATGAATAAAAGCCTCAGGTGTCCTGTAAGAGTAAGAACAGGCGTGAGTGCTGAAAGCCAGGCCCCCTTCAGCCCCAGCACGGGGCAGCCGCCACTGGCTCTGTCCCACTTGGGTCCAGCAGAAACCCAACCATCTTCCCAGCTGCTCATTTACCAAACCAGCAATCTTGCAGCAGGCACTCCTGCCTGGTTCTCAGGGTCCTCCTTGGGGACAAGGCTGCCCCTGACGCTTACTGCGCCCTGTGGTACAACAGGGCAGCTCAGGCTCATGGTGACAGGCTCAGATGGGAACAGAGACAAGGGAGGATCTGGGTTCCCATCTGGCCTCAGACATCTGCTAACCCTGGATAAGTCACTTAACCCTGTTTGGCTCCATTTCTTCCTCAATCAAATGAGCTGGAGCAGGAAATGGCATACTAGCTGTGTGACCCTGGATAAGTCACTTAACCCTATTTGGCTCCATTTCTTCCTCAATCAAATGAGCTGGAGCAGGAAATGGCATACTAGCTGTGTGACCCTGGATAAGTCACTTAACCCTATTTGGCACCATTTCTTCCTCAATCAAATGAGCTGGAGCAGGAAATGGCATACTAGCTGTGTGACCCTGGATAAGTCACTTAACCCTGTTTGGCTCCATTTCTTCCTCAATCAAATGAGCTGGAGCAGGAAATGGCATACTAGCTGTGTGACCCTGGATAAGTCACTTAACCCTATTTGGCACCATTTCTTCCTCAATCAAATGAGCTGGAGCAGGAAATGGCAAACCCCTCCAGTATCTTTGCCAAGAAAACCCCCAAAAGGGCCCACAACAAGCTGAACGTGACTGGAATGACGGAACAATGATAATGTCACATGGAACAACATAATAGAACCTAACATGCTACAATATCATAGATGATATAATACAATAACAAGCTCTCCTTTATAAGGAGTTTCAAGGTTTTCCAAGCACTTTATCTCATGTGACTCTCACAATGACACATGGAGTGAAATGCTACCCTTTGCTCCGCTTTACAGATGAGGAAACTGAGGCAGACAAAGGTTAAGGGATTTCTCCAGGGTCATCACATCGTTATTAAGGGTCTGAGACTGGATTTGAATTCTGGTCTTCCTGATCTCAGTGTTGGCCCTTAAAACACTACCATCCAGCCATCAGTAATAACAGGTATTTCTTTTGTACTTTAAGGCTTTACAAAGAGTATCGCATTCAATCCTCATAATAACTCTCGGAGATAGGTGCTACCATTATCCTCATTTTACAAACGGGGAAACTGAGGCCAGAAAGGAAAGGGGCCTGGAACGTTGCCACCAGGGCTGCTAGTGCCGCGGGGGTGGCCACATGCAGAGGGGAGGGGGGAGTCCGCTTTTGCTGAGGGTCATTCCTCCCTGCTAGCGGGGAGGGAGGGCGGAAAAGGACGCCCCGAGGGTGCTCCCAAGCGGATGCCTTCATTCCCCCCTCACAGGCTCCGGCGTGGGGCAAAGAGCCGGCAGCCAAACGGAGAAGCGGCCGGTCACTGAGAGCTTCCCGCAGGAAACGGACACGCGCACCCTACAGGACACGGCGGGCACTGTCAGGCCACGAGAAGAGACGCGGTTCCGGTCCGGTGACTGCTTAGAGCGGAAAAGAGGGCAGGAAAGGCGGAGAAGCGTGACCCGAGGCCGGAGGCGGCCCCACGATGGGAACAGACAGACCGCGAGAACGTTCGCACCTGGGAATGCGGGAGACCCTCCGAGAGCCCGAGCAGAATCCTTTCCGAAGCGCAGGGCCAGAAGAGCTGGGAACTGGGGACGCCTGAGGCCCCGGGAAGGCTAGGAGGCCGGAGCGCGCCCAAGCGAGCGGACCGGCACCGGCTCCAGCGGCCCTCTGACACACGGGGGAGGGGCGGGGGCGGGACAGGCCCAGTGAGCGCGCGGAGGAATGAAGGGGAGGGCCGCGGGGCGGGGCCATCAAGCCCGGAACAGACCGTGCGGAGGCCTCCGAAAGCCGGAAGTAATGCTCGTACCGAATTCCGACCCCCCCATCCACTTCCAAAGGCTTTTCCGCCTCAGCTCCTAGGCAGGCCGTGGAACTCCCGCCCATCCGCGCCTGCAGCCTCGGTAATGAGGAAGTGGTGGCGGGCAACAGCGGGCAACGGGGCCCGAGGGGGAGGGGGAGAGGAGGGGGAGGAGCCTCGGGGAGGGCGGGCGGCCGAGAACGTGGCTGAGTTCCATCCTCCCTCTCCCGCCTGGGCCGCCGGGAGCCCCTCCCCTCCCCCGCGTCCTGGGACGCTGTAGCTGGGCGGGGCTGGCGGGCAGCGCCGGGGTGCGGGTTTCCTGTGGGGTTCAAGGTATCCCGAGGCTGCTCGGGTGTCTCACAGGGGTTGGCTGCGGCCTTCGGCTTCGTCTTCGGAATCTTCCGGCCTGGAGGGGGGCTCTGGGGGCTCTGAGGAGCCAGTAGCGGATGCAGTTTTGCCGTGCCCTGTCAGGACCCAGGAGTCCTGCCTCTGGGCCCCGGACCCCCGAGCTCCTGCTCACCCCGCCCTTGGGGCAGCCTCAGCTTCCGTGACCCCAAGCAGGCTCTATTCTGGCTAAACAGGCTGGAGAGTGAAGAGGAGTTCAGGAGGGCTTCCTGGAGGAGGCCACATTGTCGTTTGGACTGTTGAGAAGCCGGGGAAGGCAGTGATTCGAGCTGGGGAATGGAGCACCCGAGCACCCGTGAGTCGCCCGTGGGGGACAGCCAGAGAAGGTGCTCCTGGCCAGGAGCTGGAGATGCTGTTCACAGACCCACCAGGAGGCTGGTGTGTCCCGGGGCCGAGGGGGTAGCAGGGAGGAGGGGGATGGGGCCATCTGGGCTGGGAGTGCCAAAGAGCATCCTGGGGGACCTGATGGGGGAGGGGGTGGAGCCAGAGAAAAGTCACCTGAGCGGCTAAATGGAGGCTGGCAGGAAGGAGGAAGAGAGCCCAGGAGGCCCCCAGAGCTCCAGGAAGGCCCTGCGGTCGGGGATGGGGAGCTGAGGGTGGAGGAGGGCCTTCCCCACCGGGAGGACTGCCCTCTGGCAAAGGGAGCCCCAGGGAGAGTGTGGGCCTGCATGGGGAGGGCCTGGGTTCCAGTCTGGCCTCAAACCCTTCCTGTGCTCCGGGCAGCTCCCCCTTTTCTCTTTGAACCCCGAGCCTGGCCTGACCCCCCCCCCAAGGGCTTCCTGGCTGGAGGATCTCCCCCTGGTGCACAGGGAGGGGCCCCCATGACCCTCCCCCAGCCCAGGGATTCCTGACCCCCAGCTCCTTTGCAGGGATTCCTCTGGGCTGCCCTCATATCCAGCTGTCTGTGAGGATGTCTGAGCTCTGCCTTCCTGCCCCGGCCTCCCAGGAGCCAAAGCCCTTTCTGAGCTCCCTTCCTTGCCCCCTGGACCTTGGGCTCCCTGGCTCCAGTTCCCTTTAGGGATTCCCAGCGGGTCCCAGGCGCCCTCCGAAATTCCAAGGGAGACCCCAGCAAGCCTTCATCCTGGTTCTCCAGGCTCAGCTGCCCCCAGCAACACTTGAGCCTCCCCAGGGTCCCTGCCTCCCTGCCAGGAGCTCTGTTGAACTGGGTGCCTTCCCAGCCCCTCCCTTGGCTCCCCTTCCCCAGCCTCTCCCTGGGCTCCCCATTCTGGCACAGCTCTCAGGCCCCTTCCCTGCCAGGGGGGTTTGGGCTCTGCCTGGTCCCCTCCTGTGGGGGATCCCAAAGCCCTGCTGCCTCTTGGAGGTCTGGACAGGAGAAGGGAGGGGACAGAAGAGGAGGAACAGAGGGAGGGGCTCAGCTGCCCCTTCAGACCCTCTTCTCTTCCCAGGATGCCCCCCTCCCTCTGCTGGCAACAGGCTCTCCCCTGAGGGCTGACCTGCTCCTGGGTACCTCCTGAGGCCCCTCACCCTGTGGAAATCTCTGTGGGGCAGCCTCAGCCTGGGAAGAGGAGGGAAAACCTCTTCCCTCTGGGTCCCTTCTCCCTCCCCAGCTCAGAGTGCAGGTGCTCAGGGCCTGGCTGCAGGAGGGATGGGGCTGAGCCAGATCCTGAGCTGTGTTATATTTAAATAGGTTGAGGTGGCTTAAATTGTTGTAGAAAAAAGAGTGGGAGCCATAAACTGTTACAATTAAAATTGGAGAAGCCAGGGAAAAGGAAACAATTATGAATATGTTCAAGTCAACTGAGTTTTATAGAGAAATTTAATTAATACAATGATTAATCAATTGAAAGAGAGAGAGAGAGAGAGAGAGAGAGAGAGAGAGAGAGAGAGAGAGAGAGAGAGAGAGAGAGAGAGAGAAGGAATAAGTATGAAGGGCCTTAAGCCAATATGGCCTAGACCTGAGTCTTAAGAGAGAAATCAATCAGTTTATTATAACTCACCATAAGATCTGTCTAAGTAAGGATTCTAATGACACCAGGCCAGCGTCCTTTCTCAAAGAGCCTCCCAGCCAGAGATTGTTTCCAAGGGCCTCTCTCTCTCTGTCTGTCTCTGTCTCTGTCTCTCTGTCTCTGTCTCTCTGTCTCTCTGTCTCTCTCTCTCTCTCTCTCTCTCTCTCTCTCTCTCTCTCTCTCTCTCTCTCCCTCTCTCCCCTCCCGGGGGACAGAGCCCCTCAGAGGAGCTCCTCAAGGAGCTCTCCTTCAGAATGAGATTTCCTCAAAGAGATCTATCTCCAAGGAAAGAGCCCTCAAGCATCAGCCCTCAAGGAAATGAGTCTCTTAGAATGAGATCCTCCAGAATGAGAATCAGAAATCGAGATCCCTGAATGAGATCCAAGCTCTTATTTTTAAGGGCAAAATCTCCTCTGTCACCTCCCCTAAGTCCTTACATCTACCAATCACTGTAGATGTTTCTAAAGGACCGCCCATTTTGAATTCACAGCTGAGTAGTTTTAATTTCTTTAGTAAGTCAGAAAAAAAATGCTGCTGTGTCAACTAATATCATTAAGAGAAAACCTCTGAGTTTACAAGTTGCCCCACCTTTATAGGTACTTAGTATCCCATGGTATCAATTCTAAAACAGTCATGACTCAAAGGACTTCCTGTCCCTTCCATAAGCATGGATCAAAGTACTTTTAGCAAGCAGTTTTCTGTCCTAAAACAATCTTAAGTAGGGTGGAGTAGGAACACTCCCAAAACTAGGAGCCCCCACGCTCAAGTAGAGTTCTCACCATCTGCTAGGGAATTTTTCAAGTAGAAGATTCCCCAATGGGGGAAACCCCCAACATTCATAAGTCTGAGAAATTTTAAGGTTTACAGCTGGGAGTGAGATCAGGGCAGGTTTCTTCTCAGGTCCCACCAAGAGCATTTGGCCCAGAGAGGGAGCCCAAAGGCAGTGAGGAAGATGGGATTTTCTACGTTGGGGAAAGAGGGGAGGGAATGTCCTGGGAGGGGGGCTCCAGGCCACCTCCTGCTGCTTAGAAAGGCATTGAAGTCAGATATTCCCTGGGCCAAGGAAGGCCTGTTGGGAAGAGCTTTGGCTGGAGTTCTGTTCAGGGGGCCACAAAGTGGGGGGGGGGGGCGGGGGAATGGTTGAAGGGGCAAGACCCTGAATAGAGAGATGTAAAAAGAAATTCTTTATTCCTTTTTTAATTTAACAGGGGACCTGTTGAATTAAAAAAGAAGTAAAGAATTTCTTTTACTATCTCTATTTAACTAAACTAAATTCTTAATTGCTAAAAGCTCCTAGAAATTTCTTTCCTCTGGCTTTAAGGGATAGTATTAATTTACAACTTTGTTATATTCTCATTAAAATTTAAATGATTAAAAGCTGCTCTCTTATTTTGTCAAAACTCCTAATTTAACCTTTACAGAGACAAGGCCTGGAAAAGATGCAGGAGCTTCACCAGATGGACTCACTGGGGCTACTTTACTGCCTCCATAGGGAGCCTGGAGTCCCAGGGATGGCCTTGGAGAGAGAGAGAGTCCCAGACCAGGTTAGTGCATTCTAGCCCTAGATCGGAGCCCCATTAGCAAGGGAGGCCCTTCCCTGACTCTGACACAAGATGGGCTGGGAAGCTCCCCCCTCCTTCCTGCTGAGTCATTTCTGTCCTATAAAAATAAATTGGCGAGTTATAAGAATAAAATATTCAGATGGAAAAATTGTTCCAGTATAGGTTCAAAACTTTTCAAAACTGTTGGATGCTTTCGGATATTTTTGATACAGGTAATCAAAAGTATCCTCAGTGATGAAGTGAAGCTCAAACGTGAACTTCCCTTCATGGCCAGGCACAAGGATATATTTATTATATATTTATTGAATTTATTGAAATATATGAGGATAAATAAAGGATTTCTAATTCTAAGGGATTCTAAATCCACCCAAATAAACTCTTAGGTTCCACAAGGAACCACTTCTCATGTGTTTCACAGGCTACACTAATCCTCCCTGATCTTACTAACCCAAATTTATACTATCTAAATAAAAACTACTGCTATTATCCTTATAAATTGTAACTTCACCTTCAAATTATAACCAGGCTGCTGGTTGAATCTCAACCAGAAGGAAGTTAGGACTCTGAGCCTTAACAAACTCAGAGTCCAAACCAAAGACCAGGTTTTTCTTTGGTCTTCTCAGAGTTAGACAATCTATAAAACCACAATAGATAGTCAATAGTGTGTCCCAGGTTGGGAAAGGAAAACCCTGAGCTCCTTCAGCTCTTTCCCTCAGACAGAGAAGCAAAGATGTTCCTCCTCCAGCCCTGACAGAGTCTCAGGGTGTGTCTCTGCCAACTGCCAGACAGAGTAATTGACACAGAAAACCGGTTTGTAACTGTCACGTCTGAAATTAACCCGCTCTCTCACCTGCTTCAAACTCGGGCTCCTTCTCCAGCAGCCACTTTACTTCTTGTCTCTAAACTAATGAAACAAAACTTATTTTCTGATATCATCTTACAGTCCCCATATCCCAGGCAGGAGGAACAGCCCTTCTCTGCTCTTCTCAGCTTTGGGAGTGATTCCTTGGCCCTTGGGCAGCTCAGACCCCAAAAGCTCCCCCCCCCCCCCCTTGCTGCTTCCCAGGTTGGATTTCTCCTTGGGCACAAGTGAGTGCTGAGGACAATCACTGACTCCTTCCCTGTCTGGGGATCCTGTCTTTGCTCTCTGCTTGCCTGGCGACACTCACACCCTCTTCCTCTGCTTCTTTTCTCCTGTTCCCTCTTGAGTCTGATCTAGAGCTGAGCCTGAGGGTGTCCCCTGGTCTGTGCTGTCCTCAGGGAAGTCATTGTCCCCTGCAGCTGCTCACTGGCTTCTGCCTCAAGTCCTTGAGTCTTCCCGGGTCTCTCCAGCTCCTTCCTCTCTCCCTCTTCTTAGTCCAAGTCAGCCCGTGTGGAGGAATACCCAGGTGTGTGCCTGGCATAGCTCAGCCCAAAGGAAGGAAGAAGCCATCGGCTGCCATCCAGGCACCCCCCCCCCCCCCCCCCCACTGACTCAGCAGCTGAGTCCAAACAAGCTCTTTATGGGCCGGATGGAGGGAGGCATTATGGGAGGGAAGCTCTCAGGTTCTGGTGAGGTCATTGGTTCCCAAGGGGAGGATTCAGCTGGGACTCCAAGGACATTCCCAGGCCAGAGGCAGGAGGGAGAACCTTCCCTGCAGGGACACAGACGACCCTGGAAAGGCCCCGAATCAGACAAGGGAAGGTCTTGGCCAAACATCAGCCAGGAGGCCAGTGTCCCTGGGTCAGAGGAGGAGGAGGAGGCAGGTGTGAGAGGAGAGGAAGAGCCTGGAAGGTCAGTATATGCCAGTGGAGCCTGTTGTAGGAATGGTCGGGGTCCTTGTCCATGACAGCTAGAATGAGACAGCTGGGGAGGCCCCCAAAGAGCTCCCCTGGGACTTGTATCCACTCCTAGGTGTGACCCCCTCTCTGGCTTCCTGCTGCTGAGCTCCCTGATGCAGAGAGAGTCCGAAGAGTTTGGGGTGACCCCAGGAAGGGCCCTCACAGAAATGGAGCCTTTTTCTCAGAAGTGGAGCTTTGAGTGTTCTTGAGCAGAGCTTCTTGTACCAGAGCCAGCAGCGGCTACATTCCTTCTCTGTTCAATAGAATTCCTCCCTGGTCTAGTCCTTCCCTTGTTGGACAGGCTGCAGAGAAAGGGGTGAGTTTCTGGAAGGCCTGGAAGTTTTCTGTGTAAATAGGGTTAGGGAGGTCCTGAGGGAGACGTCCGGGCCTTGTCCCCAAGGCATCCTGCTCAGTGGCAAAGAATGGCATACAGACAGACTGGAGTGCTTTATGTTCTCCTATAAATCTGCTTTCAGCCATCTGTGTAATAACACTGGGGTAAATGTTCTTATTCTCCTTATTTCATGGTTGAGGTAACTGAGGCAAACAGTTAAGGTTCTGTGCAGAAGTTTGTCTAGTTGCAGTAATCAAAGTTTTCCATTTTTTGGGGTAATTGTCTCTACCTCAATTTTGGGTAAGCATTTGTGTCCCTGAACTACAAAGTGAAACACCTCTGAGGCACCCTGTCACACATGACAATTCGGCCATTGTGCTTGAAAAAGGAAAGGATCACTTCAGAGATGTGTGAAAGCTGTGACACTCATGCATTGTTGGTGGAGTTGTCGTCCATTGATTGACCATTGGGGTGGGGGGCATTTCGAGCTCTACCCAAATGGCTTTCAAACTATACATACCCTTTGATCTAGATGTATCCCAGAGATTTCCCCAACAGGGGGAAAGAACCTATTTATACAAAGATATTTATATAGCGGATCTTGTTGTGATAGCAGAGAATTGGAAATGGCAGGAGATTCATTAATTAAGGAATGGTCAAACAAGTTGTGGTATGTGATTATAGTGTAATGCTGTTGTGTAATAGTTAAATTAAAATCTAGTAATAAAAGTATTATATTTTATGAGGTTTATTAATGATTATTAGAAATCAAGGATATAAAATAATAAACCACGTGCCTAGGGCTGATTAGCCCATTCAAAGCTAGCTTACTACATCTTGCAAAATGCCAAGCAGAGATTGCCTGTGGGAGGCAGAGAGCCAGTTAAATACTAATTGTCATCTCCCCCAGGTGGAGACTTAAATGAGATTATAGGGAATTCTGGGAAATACCATGGACTTCTGGGGATTGAAGTCTAGGTTTCAAATCTCCATTTTACAGTTGGTCTATGAGGAATAACAGGCAGCATCATTTCAGAGAAACCTGTGAAGACTTCCATAATCTGAGGCAAAGTAAGAGCAGAAGCAGGAGAACATTTTATATGATAACAGCAACAGTGTGTGGTCAGAAGCTGTGAACGCCTCGGCTGTTCTCAGCAACTCAAGGTTATAAAATAATCCCAAAGGACTCGTGATGAGAAAAACCATCCTGGTCCAGAGAGAACTGATGGACTCTGAGTTCAGACCAAAATGCGTTTCCCTTTTTTCCTTCCTTTCATTGTCTTTGGTTTGAGATTTCTTCCACAAATGACTAATGAGGAAAATTATTTTATGTGATTGTTCAGGTAAAATCTAGGTCAGATTGTTCACTCTCTAAGGGAGGGAGGGAGAAAAAACACTGAATGTTAGAAATTGTTTTTACCTATAATTAGGGAGACAATAAAATATGCTACATACGTCTCCTGTGGCTGAGATGTGTATTAGATGTCTCTCTCCTACCTCTTATAGTGTGATCTTTAATATTTGGCTCACATTTCCTTAAACCGTGTCTAGTAGAGTGTGGTGTCGGCTTATGCTCTGAGCCTCATTTCCTTCCAGGCTGCATTCCAGTTTTCTTAGCAGTTTGTACCAAATAAGGAAATTTCTCCCCAATTGCTTCTTCTCCACTTGACAGGAGGTGCTTTCTTTAGCCTGTCCCATTGCTTTACCTCCTTACCTTACCAGTCCCCCAGCTTCAGGATGACGGCTGACTCGTGATCTGCTCTGAGCTCTGGCCGTGCCGCTCCCCAGCTATCCTGGCTTCTTGTCATTATCTTCCTTGTTATGGCTGATCTTTTGTTTTTCCAAATGGATTTTATCCAGCCTGTCAGAGATCCTCTTCCTTGTGGCATGAGGAGCAAAATTACATTTTTTTTCTCCTGGATTATATTTTTGGATTTGATGCTCCATTCTGTTCAATCTGAAGCTGCTTCTGTGAGGTTTCACTGGAGAAATATGTATGTACTAAAGTGAGGAGCTTCCCCTCTCTGAGAAAAGATGCTGAGCTGACCTGGCTGCGGTTTCCAGAAAATCTCTGTTCTCAGTATTCCCATAAAGCATGGTATCAGCATTGCCTGTAGAATGTGTGAAGAAGCTGGGGCAAGCCGACCTTGTGCCATCTACTGAGCTGATGCCCTCTTGGGAAGGCAGGGAGGGCTTCAGGGCAGGAAGGGGTGGATTGTGGAAACATTCTCCGTCTTGTGACTCCGTGCTGGAGCTGGCTTGTGTCCCTTCTCTTCAGTTGTGGCCTCGTCCAAATTCTGTCTGCGGAGGAAAGTTTATTCAATGGGGAGAATTGGGAGAAAGCCTCGTTACCCTATTTGAACCTCTTCCTGCCTGGCTGGAAACTGGACTGCCTGTACGTGCTGTTTAGAGACCCTCAGCTATGGCCGAGCGTCAGCTGACCAGAAACACAGTCAGATTCTGAGACTGATGGGAGGAGTTTTCTCCTGATTGTACGTCTCGGGGTCTCGTCTGCACACTGGCTGCACATCAATCAATCAGTTCTTGCTTCTTTGTACAGACATTGGGAAGGAGAAGGACCCCTTGTCAGGGAGCTTCCTCTGTCCCTCTTCCCCAGGCCGACTTGGCAAGTCCCTAATCTTTTCTCCAGTTAGAAAGCAGATGAACCAACACTGGATTGTTTCCTTTGCATTCATTGGTCTCATTTAATTAAGGTAGATAAGTCTCTTTTCCCCTGATTTCAATGTCCAGCCCTAAGCCCAGGAAAGGGCCTCGTCCTTATTGGTTAGGCAGTTGGCATACGTTGCTTTAATAAATTGATGTGCTCAGAAGAGCAGAGCTCTGATTCCTCAGGCATTTCATGTTTCACTTGTCACTGTTAACCTCTTTTACTTTCTTCTACATTTGGCTGGATCAAAGCTATCCCTATCCTCCTAGTGCCATACAGGACACCCCCACACCCACTATAAGTTGCAGCCTCCCCCCCTCAGGACAAGTAGACTGCAGGCACCAAGCCTCTCTGGCCTCAGTGTGAGTCCTCATCTCCCTTTTCCCATAAGAGCATGGAGTGGAACCCCCTTTCATGTCAAGTAGGGCCTCCATCTTCTCAGGCTTCTCCAGACCTCCTTCCCTGTAACTTCACTTTCTGAGATGGTAGAGACCACCCTCTCAGTTCCCCTCTCAGGCCTGTTTGCAGCCTTTGATGTTAGAATTTAATGGTTGGACAAAATGTATAAAAATGCAGTCGCCAAAAATATATTACGCTAATCAGGATGACTTTTTATGGTAGTTTATTTACAAAAAGAGGAAGAGTGAAAGTAAGGAAACAAGAAAGTGTAGATAATTACTCCAGCCTGGACAGGGCATCAGAGGCCCCAGCAAAGAGGGGCCCAGAGGTAAATTAAACAAGAATTCTAGCCACTAGGCCTCCTCCAAGACAAGGGGCCTCTCTGGAGGCTAGTACCTCCAGAAGAGGCAGGAAAAGGAGTCAGCCTATTTCATTCACCCTCATGGCAGTCCTAAGGGAAGAGCAGTCTGAGGTCCCAAGCTGGCTCCTCCAAAGCCAAGTTCAAAGGAGAAAAAACTGGTCACAGGAAGTTACCATCATTTTAAAGACAGTGACACGTGAGTCATAGTCCACCCCCCTTCTCCCACATTTAAGTTTTGGGGTGTATACATTCCTGGTGGCTAAAATCTAAAAATCGCCAGGGGTGAGTTAATCCCATCTTTACAGATGCTTTTAGCCCACTCTCTCCTCCTCGATATTCTCTTTTCTCTAGGGTTGTAGGACATGATTCTCTCTCCCAGCTTAGCTCCTGTCTCTCTGACTTGTGATTCTCTGTTTTCTGGGATTGCCCCTGAAATAAGTAACCTAAATTAATATAGATAAATATAAATATAACTAAAATAATAGTTCATTTTAAGGTGAGGGAATTGATAGAATCTGTCTAAACCCCCAAAATTTGTTAAACCACACCATCTAATACTTCTCTACCTATAAATCTATTTTCTATAACTAATTAAATTAACCCCCCTTAGTAAATATATAAAAGTGGGAAGGAAATGAAGATAGCAGGAACAGGGTTCAAAAGGTAGGGTCTCACTGACAGTTGTCCTCTGGAGTTTTGAGCAGCTCTATTGGAAATCACTCTCGGCATCAGCAGGATTCAAAGGGGCAAACTGAATCACAAGGAAAGCCACAGGATAGAGAATATCGGATTCTCTAGGTCTATCGAAGAAGAACCAGATAGAAACTCCTCCTGACTGCTTCCCTCAGAAGAAGCAAAATCTCCATCTCCAGAGTTCTGGAATTTTGCTCTTCTGCCTTGCAGGACTTCCTGCTCCTGCTAATTTCCCCTTAATACTCTTTTTCTAGATCTTGTAACAGTGGGGTTAGGGGAATGCAGTTCCTCCAACCCTGTCTTTGGTCCTCTACTCTTCTCCCTCTGGACTTCTTTACTTGGTGATCTCATCAGCTACCAGGGATGCAAGCACCATCTCTCTGCTGATGAGTCTCAGATCTGCATTTTCTGCCCCAATTTCTGTGCTGACCTCCAGTCTTTCATCTCCAATTTCCTTACAGGGATTTCACACTAGGTGGCCAGTAGACATCTTGAGGTCAGTGTGTCCCAAGCACATAGTTCTCTCTCAGCTAGACAGAACCTCCACCTTCTCCATAGCTGTATCCTCCTTGTCCCTCAGGCTCAAAACCAAGGAGCCCCCCTTGACTCCTGACTGTCCCTTACCCACATTTCCAATATGGCGCCAGGACCTGTCAGTTTCATCTTTGCAGCATCTCTCCACTACAACCCCTTGTGTCCTGTGTCCTTGCCATCCTCCTCAGGGGAGTCTACATCACCTCCCTCCTAGACATTGAGACAACCTGCTGCTGCGTCTGTCTTCCACAAGGCTCTTCCCACTCCAAAACCTCCTCCATTCTCCCACCAGAGTGATTTTCCTACAGTTCAGTTCTGATCATGTCACTCCCCTACTCCGTAAACCCCAATGGCTCCCTGTTCCCTCCAGGATCAAATACAAACCATTCTGTTTGGTGTTCAAAGCCTTCATTACTCCCCATCTGTATTCTTGGATCTAGGGAACCTGGCTTCTTTGATTCCTTCAGCTGCAGGTTTTTTTAAAAATCCTTTACTTTCTGTCTTGGAATTGATGGTAAGCATCTGTGGTGGAGGCAGAAGATGGCTAAGAGCTAGGCAATTGGGGGTCAGTGGTAGCCCAGGGTCACATAGGTAGGAAGTATCAGAGGTCATATCTGAACCCAGAACCTGCAGTCTCTAGTTCTAGTTCTTTATATTCATAGTCACCTAACTGCCCCAAAGTGGAAAAGGTTGTTTGGGGGCTTTATTTTTTAAGCTTTACCTTCCATCTCAGGATCAGTTCTAAGATAGATAAGTGATGAGGACTAGGTAGTCAGAGTTAAGTGACTTATCCAGGATCACACAGCTAGGAAGTGACTGAGGTCACATTTGAATCCATATCTTTCTGACTCCAGATGTGGCACTCTAGATCAACCATGTGATCTAGCTGTGTCTAGTTCCAGATAATGTTCAATGGCTTTACCTCATATCTGGGACATTTTCCCTCCACACTTCAGATCACTGATCAATTTAAATTTCCTGTAAGTCCCAACTAAAAGCTAAAAACATTCTACAGGAAACCTTCCCTCCTCCCTCTTGGAGTGCCTTCATCCTTTCCATTCTTCCCCATTTCTCCTAGGCAGAGCTTGATTTATGTCCATGTGTCTGTGTATTGTCTCCCTCCCCCACTGGACTGTGAGCTCCTGGAGGGCAAGGACTGTCTTTTACGTAAAACTCTTGGGAAATCCCCAGAAGGGCAGAACAGGTGCTGAATGTGGAGGGAATGGAAATGACAGTTTCTGGTTCTTGAGATACCCTGTTGTGTCCCGTCTTCTCTGTATCTACCTCCTCTTCTCCCCTGTGTCCTGCAGTCCATCACAAGAAGCATCCTCCTGGAGCAGATGGGACACAGGGTGATTCTTCCCTTGATCCCCTCTGTCTTCAGCTTCAGCCCTCCTGGGTTTCCTCCTTCTTCCCTTTCCTCTTGTCTGTAGTTTTTAAAAGAAGCCTCTTTTTGCTCTTTCTGATGTTCTTTTGCTACTACTATTGTCTTCATTTAGTCACTCCTCCTGCCTTTCTGCTGCTCTGGGTAGTGGCGGTCTCTTGGTGACCAAGAATGACGATTGTCTTTGTGCAGTTTCATCTACGGTGTACCCTCATGTGGCTTTGGAGTCCAAAGGCTGAGGCGCAGAGTTTGTGCTCTGGGTATTCAAGAAGCAAATGATCTCTTCACTTTGGGGTCTCTTCCTAAAACTACTGCAGACTCCTCTTCACTAATGAACATCAATTGTTCTGTCCAACATTGGGAAGCTCCCATTTGCAGGTGTTGGGAGTGACATTTAACCCAAGGGTAACGTGAAGCAGCTCTCCAAGGAAGACAAGCAGGACAATACTGCCTGTCAATAAAAGAGTCAAGGGGTTGCCTCTGTTAATACTCCAAACCCTAAGCAGAAGCTTAGATCTCTCTGATAGGTTTGGAGGAACATAGAAGAACGAGCAGACGGGGTAAGTGATGTCCGTCATAGGATGGAGGGTCACCAGTGGTTATAGAGCTGGGATAATCAGGGACACTGTGACTGAGTGGAATAATCAGTAATAAGGGCCAGCAGTGCCCCAGCCCTCCTCTCCTCAGACTAAGAAGAGATGCTTGTGTGAGTCCAGTGCAAGGTCAGGATCCCAACTTTGGGCAGCAACCCAGACATCTCTGAGATGGATTGGGGCGGAGAAAGACCAGACCTGACTCCCTGGGGCTCACCTGAATCTTCCAAGGCCAACAGATGCCTTGAAATGAGGCTAGAACGGTGATGAAAAGCCCAAGAGCTGGATTCTGCACTTCCCCTGTTACAGGCTGGCTGAGTGTGGAGCTGAGTCAGGAGGCAGAGAAGCAGGACTCAGGCAGTTCGCAGACAAAAGCAGTTACTGGTCAAGAGGATGAATAAGTAAATGATCTGAGATCAGCTCAGCCTTCTCCGAGGATGGGTCACCCGGGCTGCACCCTGAGTCCTCGAGCTCTGCGGAGCACCTTCTCTCCTTTCTCGTGCCTTCCACAGTGTTATAAGTAAAAACTGACCTGGGGGCTCATTACCTGATGAGCATTTATTAGTAGAGAGAGAGGTCTCGGCCTTTTTAGATCTCCATTCAGCTTGCTCAGGCTGTGCTTGCCAGAGATCAAGAGATCAGGAAAGCTCAGAGACAAGCCCCCAGCCCAGAGAGCCAGTCAGTTCCAGTTGAAGGTATGAAAGCTCTCCCTCCTTCCCTCACCTAACTTTTACCTTCCCCCCAGCTACCCTCTCTGTGGCTCGGGCTCTGGCATGTTGATGAGTCTCACACTGATTCTGTCTGCCCTGGGACACAGCAACAGGACCACAGACACCTGACTGACACCTACATTCCAGAGCTGGAGTCCCTGGGATCCAGGCTACACTGGAGGTCCCTTTGAGATTTCCCTTTACACACTAGAAAATCTTCCCTTCAAAGGACCCTAGAGCTGCTCTTCTCAAGCCTTCATTGGGCTCTTGAAGTCTCAGCTTCTAGTGCTGGCTCCGACACTGACAAAGGGCGGTATGTTGGGCCCCTCCCTTCTCTGTGGGTCAGTTTCCTCCTGTAACTGACCCGAGGTGGGCTCTTCATTGTGATGTGACTTTCAGCCTCTGCTCTGACTTGGGCTGCTCTAGGAGGTGGTGACCTTCAAGGATGTGGCTGTGGAGTTCACACGGGAGGAGTGGCGCCTCCTGTCCCCTCCCCAGAAGGAGCTATACAAGGAGGTGATGCTGGAGAACGCCAGGAACCTGCTCTCTGTGGGTAAGAAGCCCTCTCTCTGCCGCCCAAGTCTGCCATCCAAGGGAATATCACACTCAGCAGCAGGCAGGGTTGGGAGCAGTTTTCAGTCATGAGGAAGGGAGGAGGGCTGGTATGGTGAGTCCCAGAGCCAGGGCCCTCCTGCTTCCTGGTTCTTCTGTAAAAGGAATTTGCATAGTGTAATGGGACCTCATGTGCTCCCTTTCGTGCTCCTGAAATCCAAGATCAAATGCGTTTTTCACAATCTCAGACGTGAAAGTAATCTCAGAGCTGATTCTGTCCTGCCTCTCCCTGGCCCGGAATTGTGTCTCACAGACCATCTGGGAAAACTGTTCAGGAGGGTTTTCCTCCCACCTTCTTCCTCTCTAGGGTGGATCTACTGTTTGGGACCTTTTTCTCTTTAACCAGCATAGCTCACAGCTCTTCCGTGTCTCCAGCAGAGATGGTTTCTTCTTGTCTTCCTTCCTATTGCCTTAAACCTCCAGCAGAGCCAGTAAGGAAGGGAGGGAAGGGATGAAGCGTTTATAAAGACCTGCTCTTGGCATGGGGCTCTGCCCAGAGATTTCTCTTTAGTATGGCAATTCTTCCTCTCCATTGACAAAATTATTCCCATTTTATGGATGAGGAAATAGATTCAATTAAGTGACTTGTTCTGAGGCACCCACATAGGAACTGTTTATGGTGAAATGTAAACTGAGGCCTTCCTGCCTCTAATCTCAGGCCCCCACTTTCTCCCCTTCTAGCTGCCTCTCATTTTCATATAATAGAAAACTATGCTCTGAATCCAGCCTTCTCTGAAGAAAATGCCCAGAACCAAATGTTCTGGTTCTAGATTGGTTATTGTTTTCTCCAGCAGAGACTCCCCAAGAGAAGAGTCCACAAAATTCAGAGGCATCAGGCAGGGAGGAGCAGGCAGGGTACTGGGTCAAAAGCTGATCCTTCAAGGTCCCTGTGTCTGGGGCTTCAGACTGACCCAGCACACTGATCCTCAGACCCAGTTTTGGAGTTTAGGAGTTTCTGCCAGTATGAACCAGAATATAGTTGCTGGGCTGTTGCTCATTGGAGGTCCCCCAGCAGAGTAACAGGCACATCCTGCCCTGGGCTCCTACATTACTGACACTGAGTGGTAGGGGCAGATTCCTGTGGAAACCTCATTGACAGTCTCTGAATGGAGTCACTGGACTCCCACCTTTCCTTAAAGAGAACTCAATGACAAGCTTCTCTCCATCTTCCTCTCTGACTGATTTTCTCTTGCCCAGGGCTTCAAGCTCCTCCTGAAGATGTGATTTCTTCTTTGGAGCAGAGGGCAACCTTGTGGATGCTAGAGCAAGAAGACCCAGGAAGTTCCTTCCCAGGTGAGGGAGAGGAAAAGAGATGTGGCTGAGCCAGGGTGTCCAGAGGCTTCTGTATGTTCTGGTGAAGTCATGGCTAGATTTGGGGGCAGGAAGACCCAACTTGGAATTTTTATTCAGAGGTTTTTGCAGGGACTCCCTGGGCAAGTCATGGAAACCCTGAGCCTCAGTTTCCCCTTCTATTAGATAAGGCTGTTTGACTTCATTTCCTATCAACTCCCTTCATTAGATCAGTCTGTGACCCTCTACAAAGTCAGTGTTTGGGATTGCAGAGCCTGGAAGTCTCCTGTAGATGCCAGAAGGGTTGAGTATATCCCTTCTAAACTCAGTTGTATTCACAAACATGTATGAGAGCTTGCTCTATGCCGGGGCCTTTGCTAAGTTATAGGGGACATAAAGAGCTTCAGTGAACTTCCCCTACTAGCTTCATGGAACTCACCCTCTTCTGGAGCAGATAGCTGCCTCCTGTTCTGTAGAAGCCCTCTAGTTCCTATATCCAGGGCAGCCAGTCATGAGAGGGAAGTCTCTGAAGAGAAGGAGCACTAGAGAGTTCTCATAGGGGGTATGGCCTGGGGCTTCAAGAGAACCAGATTGTGTATTCTAGGGGAAAGTATAGCATAGAAAACAAGGGAAAAGCAGTGTTACAACTCACTGCAAATGGCCTTTTCTAGCAGTTTTTAGCCCTGAACCAGAGAACAGATATTGGACAGTATCTCATCATGAGAAAGACATCAAATGAGAGTGTTTAGAGCATTGGGGAGAAATAGTTTATTGGTTCCCAGAGGAAGAGAGTCATTAGCTCATTAGAGTGGGAAAGGCTGAAGATGAAAGAACAATGGGGGCCCTGCAGAGAGGAAAAATGGGCTTAAAGGAGGGATGGTATGGGCTTTTCCCATGGAAAGAGATTTTCTTTAGGAGAAGAATGACCTTTTTCTCTGATCCTGAGGCCAAAAAGGAAATTTAAGGCAGCTGAGCTGGGTGAGTTATGAAGGATAAGAGGATAAGAGACCTCAGAGTAGTCCAGTTTTTGTTCACTGAAATATAAGGCCAAGTTCTCAGCTCAGAAGGTAAAGCAAGGGGTGGGAGGAAGCCGTGAGGGAGAGCTAGAAACCAGGGAAATATTTGGAAAACTGCTGTGCTAGGTGGCAAAGTGAATCCATGAGAGAGAAATCATAGGATTGCCTTGTCATGGAGACGACCCAGCTGAGGTCAGGGAACCTCAATATAGAGTGGAGCCAGGCAGCTGGTTTCCTGATTTTCCTTCACTCCATTGACCTGCAGCCCATGAGCAAGAGTAAAGACTGCTGCCTTATTTGGAAGAAATCCAAGGCTAAGCTTTCCCTAAGTCAGCAGCCCAGGCCCTTTCTTGGTCTCTCAGGCTTAGTCTTTGTCCTGTTCATGGACAATCAGATGACCACAGAACCTTACTTTAGGAAGATGACAACCTAGAGAAAAGTTTCTGGGATCTTTAGGATTGGGCCTGCTCTGTATTCCAACAGTACTGTTGACTTCTCAGAAATATGGTTAAGGCCAGAGCATGCATTTGCCTTCTAGGAGAGAGGCCAGAATTCAAGGATCCTGGTAGAACTTGGGCCTGACATAAACTGTAGGCCCTTGTATTTAATACATGTAAACATGTATTAAATTTAAAAAAATAAGGTCGAAAGCAGTCACGAAGGGAATTACATAATACTTACAGAGAAGCTAGATGATGAAATAATAGCACAATATTTAGTCTACATGCACCCAGTGGTGTCATACCTATGAAGAGACAGTGAAAATGAAAACAAAAAGATTGAAAGTGAATTGTCTAGTGCTGTGGACAGAGCATGTCAGTCACAGGATTTGATCTCAGCTGCCAGGATTTTGGGTCAATTAACTCATGCAGCTTTTCTGAGGTCATGGTCTGAGTTAGGAATATAATAAAGCTAGCCTGGCCAAAATCCCAGATTTGTTATGAAGGGCAAATGAGATCACATGGGAAAAACATTCTTATTGGAATTGTTCTTTAGCTTTGAGGTAATGGCATTTTCAAAGAATTGATTGTGCCCATTTAAGTTGGATAACTTTTCTTCTTATCTGAGGAAATAGGATATAAAGCAGTTCATGTACTGACAATTCAGGAAAGGAGATAGTTATATATGTGTATATATCTCTCTCTATGTATGTTTTGTTGTTTGTTTCTTTTAGAAAGAGAGATCAAACTTGAAATGAAGGCGAATCCAACAGATATGAGCCCTTCTGTGTTAGAAATGGGCCTTCAAAGATTCATTAGTGATGGGCCTGATAACTTTGCTTTTGGAGTATTCTGTGTTGCCCCTCAAAATTCATCTTATATTGAACATCAAAGAATTTACACTGAGGAAAAATCTAGTGAAAGTAATCAGTATGGAGAGACTTTTATGCACAGAGCTAGTCCTCCTGGACACGAGAGAATGCACACTGGGGAGAAACTTTTTGAATGTAAACAATGTGGAAAGACATTCAGTCGTAGCTCCCATCTTGCTGTACATCAGAGAATCCACACTGGGGAGAAACCTTATGAATGCAAACAATGTGGAAAGTCATTCACAGATAAATCCAGTCTTGCTAAACATCAGAGAATCCACACTGGGGAGAAGCCTTATGAATGTAAGCAGTGTGGAAAGACATTCAGTCGTAGCTCCCATCTTGCTGTACATCAGAGAATCCACACTGGGGAGAAACCTTATGAATGCAAGGAATGTGGAAAGTCATTCAGTCGGAGCTCCAGTGTTTTTCTACATCAGAGAATCCACACGGGGGAGAAACCTTATGAATGTAAGGAATGTGGAAAGTCATTCAGTCGGAGCTCCAGTCTTTTTCTACATCAGAGAATCCACACTGGTGAAAAATATTATGAATGCAACCAATGTGGAAAGACATTCATAGATAAATCCAGTCTTGTTAAACATCAGAGAATCCACACTGGGGAAAAACCTTATGAATGCAAGCAATGTGGAAAGGCATTCAGAAACAGCACCAATCTTGTAGTACATCAGAGAATTCACACTGGGGAGAAACCTTATGAATGCAAGGAATGTGGAAAGACATTCCTTCGGAGCTCCCAACTGGGTGTACATCAGAGAATCCACACTGGGGAGAAACCTTATGAATGCAAGCAGTGTGGAAAGATCTTCACAGTTAAGTCCCATCTATCTGTACATCAGAGAATCCACACTGGGGAGAAACCTTATGAATGCAAGCAGTGTGGAAAGACATTCACAAATAATTCCCATCTTGTTGTACATTGGAGAATCCACACTGGGGAGAAACCTTATGAATGTAAGCAGTGTGGGAAGACATTCCGTCGGAGTTCCCATCTTGCTGTACATCAGAGAATCCACACTGGAGAGAAACCTTATGAATGCAAGCAATGTGGAAAGACATTCATAAATAACTCCCATCTTGCTGTACATCAGAGAATCCACACTGGGGAGAAACCTTATGAATGCAATCAATGTGGAAAGGCATTCAAAGAAAGATTCAAACTTACAGTACATCAGAGAATCCACACTGGGGAGAAACCATATGAATGCAAGAAATGTGGAAAGATATTCATATGTAGCTCCAATCTAGCTGTACATCAGAGAATCCACACTGGGGAAAAACCTTATGAATGCAAGCACTGTGGAAAGACTTTCAGTCATACCTCCAGCCTTGCTTTTCATCAGAGAATCCATACCGGGGAGGAACCTTAAGAATACAAGCTATGTCAAAAGATGTTCACATACAGATCCAGTTTTGCTATTGTGTGAAGGAAATTTATCCTTCCCCCTCTCTGGGCCAGAATATCTAGCATGAGCAAGAAATTGGCACCGAGACAAGGATTGCAAAATGGAAATCATTGATGGAATGGCAGAAGGAAAAAGGTAGTAATAGTCAAGAGATCATGAGACAAGGACTTGATGTCTCTTGCACTGGCCCCTCGACTAGCCCCCCTAGGGGCCTAGGCAAAGTAAAAACCTGCTGTTGGTTCCTTAGGTGAGATTTGTGAATTAGTGGGTGGAGAAAAGGTTTTGTAAAAAAAAAGGAATTTAAACTTTTCAATTTAAATAATAATATTTTTTACATTTCCCCATCTTGAGGGTGATTGAAAAAATACAGGATCACTTAGGGATACATGGCTGAGTTATGAGGTATATGAATCAATTGGGAAGAGAAATTAAAAAGACATCAGAAAAATCCAAATAAAAAAGATAATTTCTGAATGAAAATATAGACTATCAAAGTCTTATGTGTAAAAATTCCAAGTAAAGGAAAAATAAATCTATAACAGGTCCTTGAATCAGGGTCCAATTAAAATGATCTAGGCAATGATGCATTTACCCAGTCAGTAGCCAGGACTACAGAAAGTTTCCACTCTATGAGAGACAGAAAGGGGACCAGATTATAGGAGCCAGGTAGTTGCCAAGGTTTGGGATACTCATCTGTAAGTATTTTCACGAAGAGTGTGGATACACAAGGATGTCATAACATGATAAACATATCAAGCTCGAGTCTTCACACTAGGTTCAAGACCTTTGCATTGGCTTGGAAGTGCATCAGTCCGTCTTGGATTAGCTTATCTTTGGCCCTATGCAATGGCTCTTTTGTGTATATCTTGTCCTGGAATCAGACAGAATTATTAAGCAAAGTCCCATGAATTTTATTTTAAATAATTAGTGGCATCATTTTTATAGTCTTAAGCTTTTGGGGCATGCATTAGTATTATAGCAAATGTATTTTAAACATATTACTGCTAAATCAAAAAGTTAAAGAAAATCTTAATGCTGGTGACATGTTCAAATATAGAAAAGGAGAGAAAAAATAAAAAACTGAAATAGTATATTGCACATGCAAGCAAAATATAATAGTCTTAAAATTCAAAAATATAGCTTATAATCATTGACACACTGTGTCAGCTAAGAAAATATAGCATGCAAGGCTTTCTCACCAAAAATGAGTTCCATTTCCTCTTCATATCTGGCCATGATCCACTGTGAATTTCACAAGGTAACAGTTTTTTTATAAAGAACAGTAGTATAAATATGTAAATATCAGTATCCCCAAAATCCTCAATAGCCCAATTAAGTACAATAGCAAACAAACACTATCATATTTCACATGAGTTGCTGTATGGCATTTTTAAAGGCCTATAAAATTGATGGATATTTGTCACAAGTTTTTACAAATGTAGCAAATCTTTCAACCTTGGTATTTAGATAAAGTTAAACTTATTTTGGGTTAAGAACATCATCAAGAAATCTAGATATTCTGGTGGAAGCAAAGTAGTGAACTGAAGAGTTATAAAAGAGGGGTACTCTTTTTTTTTTAGGCTTTTTAGGGGTATAAATGCCCTGAGATTAACTGCCCAACTTCCATTCACATTTTTAGAAATGTGGGAAGGTTGGGGATTATAATTGTATTTCACTTCAGCTACTAGAATGGGCCTTACACCTTGGGTTAGGGGCAGGCAAAAATGACCAGAGATTGTTAAGAAAAAACTCTAGGGGGCAGCTGGGTAGCTCAGTGGATTGAGAGCCAGCCCTAGAGACGGGAGGTCCTAGATTCAAACCTGGCCTCGGATACTTTCCAGCTGTGTGACCCTGGGCAAGTCACTTGACCCCAATTGCCTAGCCCTTACAACTCTTCTGCCTTGGAGCCAATACACAGTATTGACTCCAAGACGGAAGGTAAGGGTTTATAAAAAAAACAACTCTAAAAATCATGTCTAGAAAACCCTTAAAATCAGTTGAGATATTTAGCACATTAAATTTTTCAAAGATTGTTATACAATTTTCTGATGGAATCCATCCATCCTCTATGTGACAATTTACAAAGGCAAAAATAGAAAAGCTGTTTTTTATATGGGCTTATTCAATGTTTGTTCATTCAGTATAGTTATAGGTGTAAAGCAACAGAATTTAACAGTAGTTAAAACTCAGTACATTAAAATGATCCATTGTAACAGAATAATATGGATGCAGTAATATATGAACTTAAAATCACAAAGTTAAATCTTAAACAAAACAAACAGTAAAATGCAATAGAATACAGAGATTTTTATAAAACACTGGAGTCTGTTAAAAATATAACCTCCAGTCTCTTTTAAGTTCCTTGGATTTTTATCCATTTAGATGCCTATTGTCAGAAGGCAGATTGGTCATGGTTAAGCAATGGGGTTTAAGCCACCCATCCATGGCCACACAGCTGAGAAGTATCTGAGGCCAGATTTCAACCCAGGATCTCCCGTGTCTAGGCCTGGCTCTCAGTCTACTGAGACATCCAGCTGCCCTTCCATAGTGAGTTTTTGGAATCTCAACAAATGGCAAAGAGTTGCAGGGAGATGAATTTCTCTCCTGAATCTCAAGTGAGATAAATAAAAGGACCAGTGCACTCAAAAGATATTCTTTGAAATATGCCATGCTTGCAATCAACTTCCTGTTTGGAAAAGTCTCTTTCTTCTTTCCCTTTCTTTCTCCCCTCCTGTGATCCCCCCTAGTCCATGTGGAGGTTAATCTTAGCCTAAGGGAAAATTACCCCATTTTTTTACCAGTTGGTTTTCGATCCTGAAGAAATTGGGTCTGCCACCATCAGCCTGGGTGATGAGCTGTCTAGGTCTAGGGCGCAGAAACAGGCAGGCAGGGAGGAAGGCAGGGGGACAATTGCTGGGGCCAGGTGAGCAGCAAACACGTCTGGAGCAGAGGCGGGAATGCAGGCAGGCAGGCAGGGCCAGGCTGAGCCGGGAGCCGGTGAGCTATCTAATGGCTGGAACGAGCTGGATCAGCAACAGCTTTGCAAGGGTAAAAAAACCTTGGCCAGATAAATGTGGCTTAAAAAAAATTCCTAAGCAGTAGCTATGAAAAGCTGAACTTAGTAACAGTAGATCAGAAAAGAATCAGAAGATTGAAGGTATTTCATTTTCCCAAAGTGGTTACACCAGACTGTTAAGATTAAAAATGCCAAACTGTGGCAGGTAAAAATTAGTTTCTCTCTGCTAGAAGTATTATATTTTTTAGAGATTTATTAAAGATTAAGAATTTAAAGAAAATACAAAATAAGAAAGCACATGTCTAGGCCCAGAGAGCCCACTCACAACCACTCATATCTTGCCTGTTAGGTAGAGAGTTGTGTGTGCTTCGAAGCAGAAGCAGGAAGAGCTCCCAGTAGGTGGAGAGCTCCTTTAAATAATAATTATTGTTCTTGCACTCAGGGAGATGAGAGAATTCTAGGAGCTAGCAAGGACATCTGGGGGTTGAAGTCTGGGGTTCAAATCTCCATTTTTACATATCAGAGCTCTTCTCTTTCAATTTTGTTGTTGGCTGGACTTCCCTGTGAGCATGACTAGGGTGCCCTAATGATGGCCAGAGAATAGCAAGCTAAATGGAGCAATGAGGAAAGTATGTCTCCCTTATTTTTCCATCTTTCCCCTCTACTGCCTTAGTTTAAATAAACTTAATTTAGGACCAGTCTTAAAATTTTATATTGTATATCACAGAAACCACAGACATTCACACTGAGCTATCACCCTGCTCAAAATCAGAGTATTCCCTCTACTATATCATAAAATCTCCTAAGATGAGGTCCAAATGGGCATTTGTATATGAAGTGTGATCCCATAAGAAAATTAAAGGGGTGTAGAATATTTTACCTTCCAGAGCAATTCATTGATAAGGAAAGAATTCATAACCAAATAAGATATAGATAACATTAGGTATAAAATAGTTACATTTACATGCTGGACTAACTGAATCCAGAAGCCAATGTACCAAAACTGATACAATTAAATGTATTTCTACAATTGCTAGACCTATCACTTCTATATCAAATCTTAAGCCTATTTTGCATTAAGGTCTGTGCTACATATGTGGTGAAAATTTATCACACCAGTACAGCTCTCCAAACTGAATACATTTATTGGGAGGAGTCCAGAATCCCAATAAAGATGGACCCTGGTCAAATAAAGTGCAGAGACCCTGAGCCTTAGGAGATAGCCTTTTTTATTCCAATAAATCTTATGATGCAGTGACAGAAAACTGTCACAATGAAAATATGATACAAAATCATTCACATGGGTATCTTAATAATGCAAGTGCTGATTAGTCTGGTAAGTGTAAAAAAGATCACTATGGGTGGTAACCTGGTAGTACTCAGCGTCTTGGTGTTGTTTTGGTTAGCTGATATGTGAAGACAAGAGTAGCCCTCCACCTCCTGTGTGACTTGTTCTACAGCAAGATCATCTTTCCTCTTTTTGTCTGACCATTTTGTTATACACCCAACTGGTGTGTGACAGGATTTATGGAATCTCCTGGGTTATAGGTTTAAGGTCAGGATGTAAACATGATTTGATACCACCCCAAACTGTAATTTTCTGAGCTAATGTTTATAATTTCTATAAAGGAAATTATATTATTTGGCTATGAACTCAAAACTAATGATTGTGTTGTAAAAATAATTATAAAGGCTATTACTATTATGATCATAAAAAGGGATAGGGAGTTTGACTCACACAAAGGAAGTCAAATATACTTATAGAAAAACAAATGTGAATTGAAGAGGTACTACATTATAATTTCTTTGAAGACACTTCCATCACATCTAGATCCATGCTTACAAATGGTACCCTATGGAATCTTTCCTCAAGAGTATGAAGAGTAGATTACTCCACCCTACTTAGTCTAACAAAAATCAGGAAATTGTGAACTTTAGATTACTCCACCTTATTTAGTCTAACTAAATCAGTAATGTCTACAACCATACTTAAGGATTAAGTATTTAGGAGGATGGCCTATGACAGATTGCTAGCATATGACAAATCAGAAAGAACTGACAGACCCCTTGGCTGTCCTAAGTCAACTTTAAGCTACCATTGGTACATATGAGATGCCGGAAAGTGATGTAAAACCGTCTATATATTTAGCGTCACTTCCTTTCTCTGGGCTCTTTGGAGGCGGAAAAGTGGCTGTTGGCAGCTTGCTGAGCATCTTGGCATCTTGGTATGGCTGCCGCTATTGTCCAGTTCGGTGGTGAGTTTTCCTTCATACTATACTGGGAAAAGCTGAATAGCCTAGTCTGAGTTTAGGCTGATCCTTTACTCCTTTACCTTCCAAAACTATCTGCTTAGAAGCCTCTAATCTTCAGAAACCTTGTGGGGGAGGACTTTGAACTCCGCCTGGCACAGACCAGGTGGGAGAAATCCTATACCCTTCCTCTCTCTTCTCCTTGACTTCTTCCCTCTATATTGATTAAACCACCATAGATTTTCTAAACTGATTTGGGTATTTTTATTTGGGATATTCCTTGGTGACCAAATTAATTTCATTTAGGTCACAACACTAAAAGTATCCTTTAGTCTGGCTAATCCATGAAGGTTGTGACCAAGCCCCTCAAATTTCTGTGAAATCTCTTTCCTTTCTCTCTTTATTACTTGCTGAAGTCAGTCAGTCTTTTAAACAGCTAACCTGGCTTCAAAACAGCTGCTAGAGCAGGTGAGTATAAAACTTTTTTTCCTCTATTTTCCTTAATTTGAATTGAACACAGCTGATTTGATTTAAAAACCTAAAAGAGCCAGTACTAGGGAAGCCGTTTACCTATGAATCCCCTTTCCCTCAGGAAACAAACAACCCAATTAGACAACCATCACTGACAATACTGCCTGGATTACTCTTATTTAGCACTGAGAGAAACTTGGAGAAAGTTTTGGTCTTGTCCTGCTCCTCATGTGTTTTGTGAAGCCCGCTAGGAAAATAACTACAAAATATATATGTAAAAATGAATACTACATTCTTCGACATTTATGTGGTTGTTGAAGAATTAGGGACATTAAGGAATTCATTATTCCTCCAATTTTTTATGTTATTAGGTAATGAATGTCATTTTTGTACTCCTCAATACTGTGTTAAGAAATGCTAACATAAAAAAAATTTTTGAAGCTGAAATGAAGAAACACATGCAAAAATCCAAAGCCAAAATCCATGGAACCATAAAACAACCTGAAGCAAAAATACAAGAAATTATGCAAAATTCTGAAGCGAAAGTACAGAAAAAGATAAAAAAAAATCTCAAGATAAAACACAGGAAAACAAAAAATTTTCAGGCTTAAATACAGGAGAACATACAAACCCAATTGGATAATTTAAAAAGCTTCTTACAGGATCAAATGGCAAATATCCACCCCACCAAAAACAGGTCTGAACCTGACAAACCTGTTTATGAACCTCTAAATGAGGAAATTCCCTTCCCCAAAATGGAGATGGAAAACACCTTCCCTATTGCTCAGCTAACAGACTGGTTCTCTCATTGTTTGCAAATATTGGCTGAACTTAATACCCAAGACCCTTCTCCTGAAACCCAAACTTCTAAAATCCCAGTTTCTCCTGTTCCTTCTCCTATCCAAATACCAATCCTAGCCCCAAGTAAATGTCCTCCTACCCAAAAACCAATTCCAGCCCCAAGGAAATCTCATCCTTCTAAAGAAACTCGTTCTAGTCAAATTGACTCTCAGGTACCAAATTTAATTACAGGCCTTTTTCCACTAAGAGAAGTACCTGGAATAGGATGCAAAGGAGATGTGGTGACGAAGGCACGATATACTGTTTACTCCCCAAGAAATAAATGAATTCACACAAAATGGTCCTACATATGACCAAGATCCCTTTCTGGTAACAAAAAAATGAGACATTTTTTCAATATAATGTGTTTTACAAAGACGTTGAAAACTTGCTATAGGATTTTTTAACTCAACGTGAGAAAAATAAAATAATTGCTCATTTCAGTAAAACCTGGGGGTGCAATGCAGCACACTGGCCATCTCAGGATCCTGAGTGGGACTATAACAACTCTGAGGATTATTTACAACTATACCATTTTAGGGAGGCCATCTTAACAACAATAAGAGTGTGCAGACATTATAGATAAGTGGACAGAATTTGAAAGAATTAAGCAAAATGAGGAAGAGACACCCTCCAGGTTCATGGACAGAATAATTAAGTTTGGGGGCCAATATCTGGATTTTGACCTATCTAAAGAAAATTGCATGAGACAAATTAGAAGGCACTTTGTCAATAACTTGCAAAGTGATTAGGAGTTATTTTAGAACACATTGCCCAAGATGGCTGGAGATGGACCTTGAAGAATTGCAGAAAACAACTCTATGTGTTTCAAAGGGAAACAAAGAAAAGGAAGAAGAAAATAATGATCTCATGGAGAAAATAAAGAATTGACATATTAAAAAGACAAGATTGTTAAACTGGAAAGTGAGCATGATACTCAACCAATGGCACTTGCCCCTCTCCAGGAATATAATTACCGATCCAATACCTGCCAATTCTGTGAGAAGAGCCAGAGAGTGATAGAGTGTACAACTTCATTCAAAGCACTCAGAAGGAATCTGCAATTTAATAACAACTACAGAAGTGATGATTATGGAAATAACCATAATAATGATAATGGAAACCACAACTTTAGGAATAAGTATAGGAATAGATATTGGGAAAATGATAACTCAAACCAAATGACTCCACAACAATATAACATAAGTGGTGCTCATCCAAAAAATACTCGGGGTGCTAATGCCCTTCAGGGGGGTGCCCAAGAAACTTCCCAAATACAGTGAAGGTGTCCCGGGGGGGGAGGGCTGGGGCACAGGAATTAGAGAATACAACCTTTGATTTTCTAGACCCCGATGTCCTACTACCCGTTGTCCCTGTCCACTGCACCCCCTATACTAATGTTACTTTAAAGGTGGGTAACACCTTTTATGATTGTCTTTTAGACACTGGAGCTAATAAGGCTGTATTAAAGAATACACCTGGTTTACATTGCTATTTCATTGGCTCAGAGAGTGTAATGGGAGTGTCAAGAATACCCCAAAGAGTTAAAAAACTTTCATCTAGAATGGTGTCTGTAGGACCCCTAGAGGTACAACATTCCTTCTTTTTGATGCCTGACTCCCCTTTAAATTTGCTGGGGAGGGACCTTCTATGCAAACTTGGAGCCACAATAACTTGCTCCCCAGATGGTTTATTATCATTGAAAGTACCTGAGGAATCTTTAAATTTGCTCCCTGTATTTCTCCCAGAGAGTCAGGAGGGGAAAGAGCATCCCACCTTTGTAAATACCTGCAGATATACTGGAGTCTCTTTGGGTCACATCTTCTTCCGATGTAGGCTTACTTAAGTCGGCTGTTCTTGTGCAGATGAAAACGAAATCTAGCCCACTTTCTTCCATTCTTCAGTATCCCCTCTCAAAAGAGGCAATTGAGGGGGAAGCTGGGTAGCTCAGTGGATTGAGAGCCAGGCATAGAGACGGGAGGCCCTAGGATCAAATCTGGCCTCAGACACTTCCCAGCTATGTGACCCTGGGCAAGTCACTTGACCCCCATTGCCTAGCCCTTGCCACTCTTCTGCATTGGAGCCAATACACAGTATTGACTCCCAGATGGAAGGTAAGGGTTTAAAAAAAAAAAAGCAATTGGAAGGTATTACCCCAGTCATAAACTCATTAATTGACCAAGGAATAATAATCCCTTGTTAATTTGAATACAATTCACCCATCCTGCCCGTTAAAAAAACAAAAACAGGGCCCGATGGCAAGCACCTCTATAGATTCTTACAGGATTTGTGGCTTGTGAACAATCACGTAATAAAGAGACACTCTAGTTTCCAACATACATACAATTATCTCCTCTATTCCTAGCATAGCTACATACTTTACAGTAGTAGACTTGTGCTCAGCTTTTTTTTCCCCATTCCCATACATGAGAACTCCAGCCATATCTTTGCTTTCACCTGGAAGAGCTCCCAGAATTCATGGAGTAGCTGCCACAAGGGTTCATGGAAAGCCCGAGTTTATTTGCACAAATTTTGAGCCAAGACACAGATAATATAACATTAAAAAATAGCAAATTAATCAAATACGTACATGATCTACTCTTGGCTTCAACAGATGCAGAACCATGTCAGGAAGATAGTAAACACCTTCTTTTGGAATTGCACAAAAAAGGGCATAAGATCGCGAAGGATAAAGTTCAGCAGTGTCTCCCTAATGTAGAATATTTGGGGTTCATCTGACTGTGGGTGCCTGCTCTATTTCTCTCAAATGAATTGAAAATATTCAAAATTTAAGCACTCCTACCATTAAGAAACAGTTGAGAGCAATTTAAGGAGCAAGAGAGTTTTGTAGACAATGGATTCCTTGCTATGGGGAAATTGCTAAACCCCTTACAGTACTAACAAGGGATATGGTCCCTGAACCCTTCAGATTGGAGCCAGAATATTTGTCAGCTCTATCAGATCTAAAATAGGCTATCCTGTCTGCCCCTGCTCTAGGCATCCCAGATTACAACAAGTCATTTACTTTGTATGTACATGAGCAAAGAGGGGTAGCTTCAGGTGTTTTAACTCAGACTTTGGGGCCTTCTCAGCGCCCAATTGCTTATTATCCTGCCCAACTGAACCCAGTAGCATCAGGAGCACCACCATGTCTTAGAGGAGTAGCTGCAACAGACTCACTAGTGACAAAAAACTGTTGATCTAGTATTGGGATGCCCATTAATAATTATGAGCCAACATGAGGTCAAAGCATCGTTGCTAAGGCAGAGAACACAAGCATTCTCGGATCAGCAAATTACAAGGTATGAAATAACCTTGTTAAATAGCGAAAACATTACCTTAAAACGTTGTGTAAATCCTAACCCTGCCACCTTGATTCCAGATTTACCTACTTCAGGAAAACCATTACACAGTTGTGAAACACTAATGTCCATGGCAGGAAAGCCTCAATATAATCTCTTGGACACTCCCTTAGACAATTCAGATCTGGTCTTATTTACTGATGGTTCTGCTTTTATGAAGGATGGCATATCCTACACTGGAGTTGCTGTAGTTACAGAATTTGCCACTGAGTGGTCAGCTTCACTGCCCTATAACATTAGCACATAGCAAACACACCTGTATAATTGCCAAGGATAAAAAGGCAACAATTTATTTGGATTCTAGATATGATTTTGGCATTTGTCACTCAGTCGGGATGCTATGGCTCTAGAGAGGATTTTAAACCTCAGCTGGAAAATCCATAGCTAATGCAGAAATTATTAATGAAGTTCTTTCTGCTCTCCAGTTGCCTGAAGCCCTAGCTGTAGTTCATTGCTCTGTCCATACAGGTGGCACTGACCTTGTCTCTAGGGGAAATGATCGAGCAGATGCCACTGCAAAGCTAGCAGCCATAAAAGGGCCTGAATTAATTTTAACATTAACAACCACTGGTGACTTAAATTTATCAATTTCCCATAATGAAAAGGAAGTGGAAAAGTGGAAGCAAAAATTCAAAGCAAAACAGATTAATGGAGTATGGGTGTCATCTGAAGGAAAACCCCAGCTCCCTAGAAGTTTCTATCACCAAATTTGCCAATCTATTCATCAAAATGGTCACTTTGGTACCCAGGGCATTGTGGACTCTGTTAAGAGAATATGGACAGCCCCTGGCATAACTACTATAGACTCTAGTGTGTACAGCCTGCTCTACCTGCCAAGCATATAACCAAGATGCCTTTTGTGGCAAAGTCTTTGGTGGGCATTCTCTGGCTTACACACCTTTTGAGCACCTACAGATAGATTTCATAACAATGTGAAAGGCTGGACATTATAAATTTTGTCTAGTCATAATAGATCAACTAACAAGATGCCCAGAAGCATTTCCTTTAACCTGAGCCACAGCAGCTTTTGTTGCTAAGGTGCTTTAAAAAAAATTATTCCTTGCTTTGGCCTGCCAACACATATTGATTCAGATAGGGGAAGTCATTTTACTGATTCTGTCTTAAATCAGATATATTCTTGGTTAGGGATAACTCCCAAATTTCAAGTACCACATCATCCCCAGAGCCCAGGCCAAGCTGAAAGAGTGCAGAGAACTTAAAACTATGATTGGGAAATTATGCACTGAGACCCATTTAAAATGGCCTGAAATTCTCCCTCTGGCCCTATTTTATCTTAGAAGCAGGCCTAGAGTAGATGTACACATCTTACCATTTGAGATGCTTTTTGGACATCCACCTATACAGGCTAAATCTTTCTCCACTGCATATACATCACTATTAGAAACTGTATTTAAAAATATAATAGAGGAAAGTTTGTACCCGGAAGGAAGTTTGGACTTTTGGTATGTAGAGGGGCAAAGCGAGGAGAACTCCCTTCTCAAAGCGGGTTTCAGGGAAGACAAAAGATATAATGAGAGAGAAGGGATTTGAAGATTTTCCCCCTTCTGCCTTCCCTCCTTGGGTAAAACTGCTCTCTCCCAGATTCACTCTTGCCCCCCCTCTGTGAATCTTAAAAACTACTCAGACTGTACCTTAGAAGATTTTAGTTTAGCTATTCCCTTATTGTAACAATGGAGACACTTAAGAATCAGGAATGTATAGGGAACTTGGAAATTACTCCATCCTACTCAGACAGTGCCTTAGGGGAAGATAATGTTGTAAACTCCTGATTGAACAATGAACGTCCCTAACTTGTACCTTATAGTGGAGCTGGAACCTTCAACTAGGTCTATTTTTAGATCTAATACAAAAAGGTGTTAAGTACCTGTAAAGGTTACATTAATCACAAAAGGTCGAGTAATTTACAAAAGGCAAGCTTAACAAAGATGTGTGAAGTACTCAGAGGATATAATCTAGCCAGAAAAGGTGAGAATCAAAAAAAGATGAGAACTAAGAATGGGCAGTCCTGGAAAAAAGCGTCTACTGTGATTGGTAGATATGAAAATTTAGGGGAGGTGACATAAGAGAAAATTTTCTTAAAAGGAAGGGTAAAAAGTCAGTTCAGGATAATTGGAGTTCAGGAGATTCAGTGGAGGACTGGATGTTGCTTGGAGACAGCCTTGTGGTGAGTAATAAGATTCACTCACTCTCCCTTATGCTCAGGGAGGCCACTTTGGCCTAGGCCTTTAACTACTTCTTGGCTCAGCTAGAGCCAGAGCAGTTTAAATTAATTCTCATTCTCTCTCTCTCTCTCTCTCTCTCTCTCTCTCTCTCTCTCTCTCTCTCTCTCTCTCTCTCTCTCTCTCTCCTTCCCTTAATTCCTTCTTTCTTTATTAATTAAAATCTCCATAAATCCCAGCTGACTTGGATGTTTTCATATTTGGGAATTTCCCATGGCAACCACTTACTTAGATTTTAAGTCAAAACACTAAAATTATCCTTACACCTCCACTACTTCAGACCAAAGGGTCTCCCCTTAATCTGTTCATTCACACTTAGCTTGGGGAACAGGTAACTTTTAATGTCAACTCAATCAGGTAATACAAAAAGAAATAACGGGCAGTGAAGAATGGGAAAAGGAATGTGAGAAAATGGGGTCAATGTCTCTAAACCCTTTCCCCTCCCTTCTCAACTTTGGGGGTAACTCTGGCCTTGGCAGCCTGAGCCCCCTGACAGAAAATCAGGTTGACTCACCCCTGGGCAACAGGAGCTGAGGTAAAATCTACTCAGGTTTCTCTTTGGAAGTCCCTGTTGTGGGAAAGATTTCCAGTCACCAGCAGGAAAAATGGGTAACCCTCAGGAGAAAGTCTTTTTCCCAACTTCTCTCTTCAGCTTCTCAAGACCGAGAGCCCTCACTGCTCTCCCAGCCAGAATCTTCTCCTCCTCCAGATTCAACTCCTGAGGCCCCTCCCTTGTTGAGGTGATCAATTTCACATACTCTTCAGTCGGGCACTTTTTCTCTAGTGCCAGCCTCTGTCATAAATCCTCCATTTCCTCTTGTTCTCGTGGTGCCACCCTGGCCCACAGCAGTTGCTTACCTTCTATGGCTATTCTAATCTATGTTACTTATTTTTCCCATCGAACCTCCCCCCCTTCCAAAATAATACATTTTATCCTAATGTCTATTTGCTAATCTAAACTCCTATCTTATGCTAAGACTGAGTTGTGGGAAGAGGGTTAGGTTTATATGACCACAAAATTTTTACAATATAACAATTTCTTCATACAAAAATCATCCCTATTGCAATCAACATAAAATTTAAATCTTAAGTAGAATTGAACTATCATATGCCTTATTTAATGCAAATTCCAATGTAACACTTCATAACATTTATAGGTGTATATATATATATATATATACATATATATATTAACTTGTATCTAATGAAATCTGATTTATTCTGTTCTTATGTTACCTCTCTAGTTAAATATTCCCTTTTCCACCCTAAACTCTGTCCCTGTCTATTAACGGTTAGTATTTTAACTCCTTTCTATCTATATTACTGATTTAGATCATTATTATGCCATATGTATATATATGTATATATATATAAGTGTCTGCTATTTGTACAAATTTATATATGTTACATGTTATTTAAATACAGCAGCAGTATCTGCTATATTATAGCAGTACTATATATTGTAGTCCTAGCCTTCTTAGTTCTTTCAGTCTATTTTGTATCTGTGTCAGATAGGTATGTAACTGGCATTCCCCTCCCAGCATGGAAAGATAAGATGGTTTAGTGGTCGTTCCTATCCATACTGGCTGTCCGGTACAATATCTCATATGGGGAAATATGTAAGTCTCCTCTGAGTTTTGTCCTCAGACAGAACAGCACAAGTAGAAGAACCTCTGTCCATTTAAGATGACTTTGGGCACAGAGTTTAGCTATTGTGGTTTTAAACTCCTTATTCATTCTTTCACCTGTCCTGATCTTTCTCGTCTATGCACATTATGGAAATTACCCTTTATTCCCAGAGACTTATGTAGTTGTTGTAAAATGCTAGATATAAAATTACTTCCCCTGCCTGAGTTTATGGCATCTGGAACGTCTTGTCTAGGAACCATTTCTTTAAGCAATGTTTTCACTACCATGTCAGTGTTGTTTTTCTTTGATGGATATGCTTCTGTCTATCGAGTGAGTCTGTCCACTATGTTAAAACATATTTATATCCTCGGGACCCAGGCACGTTAATAAAATCAATCTGCAGACACTGAAAAGGCATATAAGCTAGGATCACCCTCCCAATGCCTTGCATTTGAAATGACCTTGATTAAACTTTCTACAGATATCACATGTCCGACACACTCATAGCAGATGTTGATATCCCTGGAGCTTCCCAAAACCAGTGGACCTCATCCAGTATGGATTGCACTCCGTAATGACCTCTGAAGTGAATCACGTTGCATAGATGTTGGTATAGCCTTTTGGGCAAGATGGGTTTTTCTCCTTGTAATAACCAGATTCCTTTGAATAATCTGGCTCCTACATGTTCTTGACATAACTGAATCTTCTCTTGGCAGTATGCTTGTTTGAGATCATGCCTATCTACCTGAGAAATTCTGAACACGGATAGGATCAAATCTTGCCACAGATCTTGCTGTTACATCCGCCCTGTGTTTTTCTAGGGATACCTCATCCTTGCCAGAGGAGTGATACTTCCAATGGATCACTGTCACTTCCTTTGGCAAGTTCACTGCTTCTAAGAGTTGGTTTATGAGGTTCTCATATGCTATCCTTTTTCCAGATGTTGTGACAAATCCCCTATTCTTCCAAGTTTGTCCTGTGGCAAATAAAATTCCAAAGGCATAAGCTGAATCCATATATTCACCCTTTTGCCTTTTGATTGCACCAATGCTTCTATGAGCGCTGACATGACTTGGTAATGATGGATGCCAGAGGGTCCTGTATCCCATCACAACTGCAGCCCCTGTGATTCTTTTGCTTTTGGAAACATATGAAGAACCATCCGAATATATCTAAAGGTCCAGATCATTGAGTGGTGTGTCCTTCAGATCTTCTCTGGTTCTATGTAGTGTTTCTACAGTCTGTATGCAATCATGTATGGCTGTTCTCCCAATGGTAGGTCAGGGATTAATGTGGCTGGATTCAATGGGGCACATTTATGTAAAAACAGATTGTTATTTGCCAGCAAAATGATTCAGTGCTGAGATTGTCTTGCAGATGTAAATGCATGCCTACTCTGTGATTTTAGCAATTTTTATAGCTGGTGTGCAGAGTAAACATGGAGCTTGTATCCCAACACTAATTCATTAGCTTTTTTGACCATGAAGGCAGCAGCAGCAGCAATGCTGTGCAGACAATACACCAAGCCTTTTGCCACCAGATCCAAAAATACAGTGTAATATTCAATAGTTCTTAAACTCAATCCTAGATATTGGGCTAGCACTCCAGAAGCTATACCCTTAGCCTCATGGATATATAGATGACAATCTTTGTTATAATTTGGAATGCCAAGGGCTGGAACTCTTAGGATGGCTTGTTTTAAAGTGGACAGAGCATGTAGACTTTCTTTTGTAAGCTTCGATGACTCCTTAACCTCATCTTTCATCAGATCTGTGAGACACTTGGAAATATAGACTATCCGGAGATATAATGACATGAGAACCTAGTAGTGCCCAGGAATGCCCTAAGTTGTCTTTGTGTACATGGAATACCTAGTTTCTGTATATCTGCTATTCTCTTACTGGATATTTTCCTCGTGCCTTTTCCAGGATAAAACATAGGTACTAGACTTTTGGGGAGAACCCATTGCAACTTTGTTTTTGAGACCTTATGTCCTCTTTTCTACAATTCGATTAGCAGCCTCTTTGAGTCTTCTAGGCATGTTTTTGCATCAGGGGATGCCAGAAGCAGATCATCCACACAATGGACTAGAGTGAGGAATTTCAATGAAGGATTTCAGGTGCCAAATTGTAGAGGGTTTAAAAGAAAGGGACATTATCAAAATAGAAATGTGTTTTGAATGACTACAACCTGTATCAAATTGCTTGCTTTCGCAAGAGTAAGGAGGACAGGCATGGAGGAAAAGAATTTGGAACTTAAAATTAAAAAAAAAAAAGAATTTTAAAGACTTTTTACATAGGATTGGAAAAATGTTTTTTAAAAAAGAAAGTGAGTAGAACTGGATGTGTTCAGGGTATAAATGAATTTGTCAGGTAATGCTCATGCTATGAAGTGAAGGAGAGGTATAGGACAAAAGCTACCATGGTTTTTTCAGGTTGTTTTTATGATGAGAGGAGAGCCACATGGACCTATTACTAAGTATTTGGGAAACATCTAGTAAATAGGGAGACACTGCAGATTAGTGAGAGAGTAGAAACAACACAGGAAGTCATCTGGTGAAGAAGATGGAATGGGATGGGATCAAAGTGGCATTTAGAAAAACGTGCCTTTACTAGGCAAAGGTCACCTCTTCACATTACACAGAGCTGAAGGAGATAATAAGGGAAGACATCTAAGCGATTTTACTTATGGAGAACAGAAAAAGGTACTAATATTTTTAAAATGACAGGTTTTTGGTGAAGATTTTTAAGGAAGAAGGTGGTAGAAGGTGTAGCAGCAAACAGTCACAAATTAATATATTCCTGAGTGGACACTCATAAGGGAGGTTGAGGACTGAGGGAGAATGAATGGGTGATGAGGTAGGTATTATAAGGAGAGGTTAATTTGTACTCAAGGGGTTCGGTCTTTCAGTATAGAGAGGGGGAAAGTGAGGAGAGCCCCCCTTTTCAAAGCAGGGTATAGGGGAGACAGCTGATGTTTAGGGTTGGTTCAGAGAGAGGAGAGGGGGTTTGAAGATCTTCTGCCTTCCCTCCTTAGCTAAAGCTGCTCTTCCCAATTTACTCTTGTCCCTCTTGTACCCCCTCCACTACTCGAGACCAAAGGGTCTCCCCTTGATCTGTTCACTCACACTCAGCTTGGGGAAAAGATAACTATTTTAATGTCAACTCAATCAAGGTAATACAAATGAATAACTAACACAGAAGGATGGGAAAGGGAAGTGGGGAAAAGGGGGACCCTGACTATCTAAAACCCTTTTCCTCCCTCATTGAGTTTGGGGGGAACTCTGGCCTTGGCAGCCTGAGCCCCCTGAGAGAAAGTCAGGTTGACTCACCCCTGGGCAACAGGAGCTGAGGTAAAGTCTGCTCACATTTCTCTTCAGAAAGTCCCTTCAATTGGGAAGTGTTGGGGAGAAAGAATTCGTCACCAGCAGGAAAAGTGGGTAACCCTCAGGAGAAAGTCTTTTCTCACCATCTGTCTTCAGCTTCTCAAGACTGAGAGCGACCAACTCCTCTACCAGCCAAAGTCTTCTCCAGATTCCACTCTCCTGGGGCCCCTCCCCCATCAAACTGATCAGTTTCACACACTCTTCAGCCTGGCACTTTTTCTTTAGTGACAGGCTGTCACTAATAAGGGAAGGGAAACAATACAGGAAGAAAGCTTCAGAGACAAGAGAATTGTGGCAAACATAAAGTTCACCGCGATTAGGCTCTTGGTAGAATTAAGCTCTGGTGGGGGAGAGCTTCCTCTTGTAGGCATAATGATTTTATTCAGGTTACAAAACAGAAGAGGGAAGGGACCAAGGGGGTCTGATGAGTCAGGTAATCATCACAAGGGCCTAGAACAAGAGATGTAGCTAACCCCAGATCAGGAGTACAATGGAGGAGTTGGTGGAAGAACTGGGTTCATCGATTGTTTTTGGTAAAACCAGGAGGCAGAGATATATGGTCAGTCTTCTGGAGGGCCACCTCAGGGCTGGACCCCAATTGGACAAGTTTGAGGAATTAACTGAACCAAGGGCCTAGAACTTAGCCTGGTAAAAATGAGCCCGTAGCTGTGGTTTCTGAGGGCCCCTAAAATTAACCAAGGTTTAGACATGCCTGGACTGCCAAAGAAGTGTCAGTGGGAACTCTGGAAGCCCCCAAACGTGTGGCCTAGATTTAGTGACCCCCAGTCTAGTTAGCTTGAAGGTGATCCTCAGCCCCACATTCCCTAGAAAGGCATTGAAGCTTTCACCACTTTAATAGCTCCTCAGATTCCTCCTCTAATGCTGAATCACTCCCAGGGATCATGTCCCCAGAGCCCAGGGTGCAGATGCTGTAAATGTTGTGCCACCAGATTCTGAGTAAAGGGCCAAAGAGTGGACTTCTCTCTTTCCTGATTAAAGACTTGGTTTTTTGACTATGTAATAGTTCTGTGTTTTTTACAGTTTAACAATTTGGAGGGGCTGCCTAATCCTCAGGCCAGGGACCACCAGATGTGAAGCGTACCTAACAAGCCACTGAGATCAGCTGGGAGTCCACTGGGCCGGTTCGACTCTTGGCACACGAAGCTCTCTGTAATCATGAGGCAGATGGTAAGCTGCCCTTCTGAATTCATGGCCATCAATATGGTCCAGGTACCTGCTCAGGTTTGGAAGGGTGTTGAACATCAGCCAAATGTGCCACCAGGTATGCTGGTGTAAACCTTAAAATTTCTTAGACTTATGAATGTTGGAAAGTTACCCCATTGGGAATCTTGTGCTTGAGAAATTACCTATTGATAGTGGGAACTCTGTTGGAATGTGAAACTCCTGGGTATGGGAGGATCCTTCTCCTCTGTACTTAAGACTACTTTAGGACAGAAACCTTTTGCTAAACAATGGAAAGGGCTTTGACCTATGGATAGAACAGGAAGTTCTTTGAGTCATGATTGATTTTAGAATTGATACAATAGATACTTGGAATGACAGAATTAGGTCTTGGAAACTACAATCTCCCCCCTACTCAGGGTAACAGGATTTAGGAAGGGCTGCAGCAAAGCTCAAGATTTAATTATTTGAGAATATGACCTTCAACAGACATGTGCAAAGGGGACAGACCTCTGGGGGGTCCTGGGTTAAGCTAGAGCCACCATTGGCACAGGGGAGACATCGACAGTGATTAGTAGATGTGAGAACTGAGGGGAGGGAACTTAGATTTGTCCTTAAAGATAGCGGGGTCGGAGGACTCTGGATGGCTTTCTCTGAAGGAGGCTGGGGACTTCCTGTGTGGAGGAAAGGTGGTTGGAGCCTGGTGCTTTGGAGTGAAGGAGCCCTGAGACTGTTTCTCCATTTTGGTCACGTGAGTGATAGGACTGATCTCCTTTCTTTGCCTCAGCTATCTAAGGGCTTGGGCCTTTGGCCCAGCCTAAGCTTGGGAGGAGGCTCTTGAGGATTCTCTGGAAGGGACTGAGGTTGGAGAGATTCTCTGGAAGGTGAGACTGAGGAGGAGCTCTTGGAGACTCATGTGGTCTTGGGAGAAAGATTTGGAGAAACTCTCTCTTTGAGGAAGGACGCTGACCTGGTGTCATTAGAAGCCTTACCTAGACAGATCTTGGGTGAGTGATAAAACAAACTGACTGATTTCTCTCTTAGGACTGAGGTCTAGGCCTTATTGGCTTGAGGCCCTTCATACTTATTCCTTTCTTACTTTCTCTCTTTTTCTATTGATTAATCAGTGTATTATTAATTAAATTTCTCTATAAAACTCAATTGGCTTGGGCATATTCATAATTTGGGAATATATTCCCTAGCGACCATCTTATATTGATTAAAACAAGACACTGTAGAAAACATATTTCAGCGGTCATAATTGTTATATATTTTCCCTGGCTCCCAAACATTTTAATTCCTACAGTTTATGGGTCTCCCAACTATTTTAAATCTTACACTGGGTAGAATGAAGTCTAGTTGAACCTGCCTGCAAGCTGCCCTTGGCTGGGTTTTGGGGTGTGTGTGGAGGTGCCTGTGTGTGAGGAGCAGCATCCATACTGGAGGTGAGGGTCAGGAGAGCAGGTCAGAGGCCTGAAAGGTCGGCTGAAAGCTGTGAATGGGAAGCTGAGCTCCAGAATAGGAGCCTGAGTGTTCATTGGAGTTCTGAGTCAAGACTGTTGATGGATCACAGTAAAGGTTCTTCAGAATCTGAGATGCCCAGGCTTCAGGTTTCAATGGTGGTCACTTTGTGCAGGAGCTTCTCAGAGAACTTCACTTCTGGACGTCTTCTCAGTGTTCTGTGGGGTTTGGCTTCTATTGTATGTCTCATGGATTTCTTCAGTGGAGGCTTCGCCCCTCATTCTAAATGCTTGGGATTTCCATGCTAGCAAATCACATCTGGTGTTAGCAGTTCATTCCTCCCAAAATCTTTAGAGGTGAGGCAGGAGCTGGCGATCTAGATATGGAATATCCAGCACGAGGCAAAAGGTGGTCCAGAAATTCATAACTTTAAAATTCTAACCTTTTCTTTCCAGTTTTGGTTTGGTTAATGTGAAAAATGCTGATTATTAAGGGGTTCTTTGGTTGGTCAGGAGATGCGGTTTATTCTGGGTATTAACAGTGTTCATTTGAGTGCTGCCACTTAACATCTCTGTCAGGCTGTTGTTTATTTCCAGAGAATGAAGTTTCTCTAATTAACATGTGTGTGTTCTGGAGGGAAGAAAGTTCATTTTAGGATGGTGAACTAGGAGGGAAGAAGCCGTTTTTGCCTCAGGCCAAAGAAAAGCCATTTTGGAGCCCCAAGTAAATTAGACGAAAAAGATAACGAGAAGGGAAGTGGACAGGTATTCTGACTTAAAGATAATTTTAAAGCTTTTCCTTAGTCATCCTCAGTTTTGCTTTTGAAAAGTAAAAAGACCACCAACTGTAGCCTGACTTGGGGAGTTTTTAAGGTACATTTCCAGAGTGCAGCCATCACAAGTACGTATTTATTTTCTTATAGACTAGTGAATCCTGAGGACTATTTCTCTAGTCATTGGCCTTTAAGGAGAGAAGACTGGCCAGAAGGAGCCCCCATTTGTTAGCATTATTTCCCCCTGATAAATGACCATTAACACACGACTGCTTTTAGGGAAAGAAATCCTCCTCCTGGGAATGTTCTGAGGATGCCCTGCATTTACCACCCCAGGTTGGGAGGGTGGAGACGTGACTAGAACTTGGTGAGGTCCAGTTGACTAATGGCCAATTAAAAGGAATTCATTTAGAATCCCCGCAGCACCAACTTCTCTAAAACATTTCTTCCCAGCCCGAAGCTGGAACAAGATCACCCTAGAGCTGAGGATTCTCAAAGAAGACCAAGCCCAATGTCACCGAAACCGGAAGTACAGCCTTTCCCTTCTCTGCCATTTCACTTCTTGCAATTCTATTTCCCTGCGCAGAGTCCCTTTAAGGAGAGAAGCCAGAAGGCAGAGAGCTCTTCCCCATGGAGCTAAAGCAGGAAGGTTTAAAGGAGGCGCGTTTCCCTGGTTGAGAGGATGAAGGGAATCTGTTCCTTCGAGACGCCGGAGTGCCGCCTAGACATGCTTCACTGTTAGTCCCAGAGCAGCACTGAAGAGTTCAGGGGAGAAATGCAGAAGGCCGGAAGTAACTTCAGGACAGGAGAACTTCTCTGGCACCTGCGCATGCTCAGAGAATGGCCGCCTGCGGCGAGCCTGGGGGAGATCTTTGGGGAAAAAAAGACGGAAAACGGGCTATAGATGATGTCAGGAGGGCGGAGGAACGGCTCCGCCTAGCCCTGCCAAGCTGGGTGGCTGGCTGTGGCCCGTTGCCATCGGGCGCCGCATCACCGTTCCCAAAGACGGCAGCTTTTTTCCCTCCTTGGAAGTTACCGCCCGACAGCGAGCTGTCTGCACCCGCGGCGGCTCTCCTGGCGGGGGTGGGGTGGGGGTGGGGGTGGGGCGAGGGGCAGCAGCCGGACGTCTTCCGCCTCCAGCAGGCCGCGTTTCTGCACCGAGTGAAGCTGCAGGAGGGGCAACTTTCCCTCCCCAGCGGCGGCCCGGCAGCTCATTCCTCCAGCCTGCGGCTCGGGGTCCGAAGAGAGGGCGCGGAGGCCCCGGGGGGCGGCTTATCTTCGGAAAGCAGCGCTCCGAGGGCCCGGCTGAGCGCCCCCTCAAGTGCCCCTGGGGAGGGCTCCGGCTCCGATCCTGCGGGGGCTCCGGTACCAAGAGGTCCGAGCTTCTCACCGCGGCTGCAGCTGCTTTCCTCCGGGCGCTGCCCTGGCCCAAAGCCTGGTCCGGGCGCTGCATCGCCGCTTCGCGCCCCTGCGGGGGGGCTCCAGGTGGTCACTTTTGGAGGGGCGCGACATGGCCCGTCGGACTCCCCGAGCGCAGTCTTGTCTCCGTAACTGGCCGCCGGGAGCTGCCCGGGCGCCCTCAGCCCTTCTCTGTATCTGCCCGCGGTCCGAGGCGTGGCCTGCTCTCCACGCCTCCAGCTCTCCCTCTTCTCTTGGTCCTCCAGCCCTGGCTCTACCCCAGGCTCAGAGAACTGGTCTCTCACCGCAGCCTAACCAGAGGCCGCCTCTGCCTCCGCCTCCTAGTCAGTCCCCGCCCCTCCCCTTCCTGGACTCCCAATGGCAAGTCGGAGAAGGAGGAGCGAGCAGGGGGCGGAGGGAGATGGGGAGGCGGAAGGATGCCGGGAAGAAGATAACCGCGTGATGGTCCGAGAGAGGCTCCGGGAAACCTCCCCCGAGACTGGGCAGAAGGGGGCTTCCTTGACGGGCTACGGAGAAAGGGAGCCCGACATTGGAAAAGGCCCGGCTCTGGCTGGACCGGACCAGGAACCCCCTTCGGACCTCCTTCCGGCGTCCTCCTGACTGGCTTCGGGAAGCAGCGCCAGAGAAAGGACCCATCGGAGCGCGAGAGCCCCCCTGGAGATCGATCTGCTACCCAGAATGCCCCGCGCGGTACCCTCGCGCCCCTCTCCTGCCTCGCAGAAAGCTCGAATGCAGAGACCCCGAGGAAAGCGCCGGGCCCCGAGCTGTGTTAGGAGAGAGAAGAGCTGGGAACTGGGGACGCCGGAGGCCCCGGCAGCCTTTTCCGTCTTTCCGAAAGCGAGGAGATCGGAGCGCCCAAAAGTGAGCGGAGGAAGCGCAGGGCCTAGGACCCACAGGGGCGGGGGGGACCCTCAGTGGGTGCGGAGAATTGAAGGGGAGGACTGGGGGGCGGGGAAGGGAGGCTCAGGAGGAGGGGATAGGGGGAGGGCCAGCCACAAGGGGCAGGCCCGGGCCATCTAGCCCGGAAGAGGCGGAGCAGAGCCCTCTAAGAATCCGGAAGTTAAGATCGTAACCTGTTTCCCCCACCTCCTCCTCCACTTCCAAGGCTTTTCCGGCTTCTGCTCCTTTGCCGACCGGGAACTTTCTCCCACCAACGCCTCCGGCCTCGGTAATTATGAGGTGGTACCGGGGAACAGCGGGAAATGGGGGGGCCGAGGGAGAGGAGCCTGGGGGAGGGCGGGCGGGGAGAGCAGGACCGAGTTCGAATCCTCTCGTTTCCGAGTCCCCCTGGGGCTGACACCTCCCGCCTGTGCCTCCTGGAGCCCCTCCCCTCCCCCCGCGTCCTGGGACTCTGCAGCTGGGCGTAGTATAATGTGTCCACGGAGCTGCTCTGGTCTGTGACTGGGAACGCCTGTGGCCTGCGGCTTCCCCTTCTGGAGCTTCTTTCCTCCAAAAACATCCTGCTTGGAGTGGTTTGAGGGGGAGGGGCAGTAACGGATGTAGTTTTGCCACACTCTGTCAGGACCCAGGAGTCCTGCCTCCCAGCCTTTGGACCCCAGACCCCCGAGCTCCTGCTCCCCCGCCCTTTGGGCAGCCTCAGCTTCAGTTACCCCAAGCAGGCTCTGTCCAGGCTAAACTGGCAATAAGGAGCAGAGAGAGGGCGGAGAGTGAAGAGGAGTTCAGGAGGGCTTCCTGGAGGAGGCGGGAAGCCGAGGAGTGCAGTGGTCCGAGGTGGGGAGGGAGAGCCTGTGAGCCACCCATGGTGGACAGCCAGAGAAGGGGCTCCTGGCCAGGCGGTGGAGGTGCTGTTCATGGACTCTCCCGGGAGGCTGGTGTGTCCCGGGCCAGCGGGGGTGGCAGGGAGGAGGGGGGTGGGACCATCAGGTCTGGGAGTGTCAAAAAGCATCCTGGGGGATATGATCGGGAGGCTGGGTCAGAGGAAAATCACCTGAGGGGCTAAATGGAGGCTGGCAGGAAGGGGGAAGGGAGGCCCTGCAGTAAGGCATGGGGGGCTGAGAGAAGAGGAGGGCCTTCCCCACAGGGGGACTGCCCTCTGGCAAAGGGAGCCCCAGCCGGGGAGCCCCCGGGGAGAGTGTGGGGCCTGTAGTGTGGAGGGCCTAGATTCCAGTCTGGCCTCAAACCCTTCCTGTGCTCTTGGCCATGTCTAGGCCCAGTGCCTGGTTCCCCTCCCTATTTTTCTCCTCCTCCACCCACCATAACCCCCCTTTGCCTGCCTGATTCTCCTGAGATGGTTCAAACTCCCAGATGGCCCCTCATTTGGGTCTCATTCCCTAAGCCAAAGCCCCAAGGGGACCTGCTCTCCCCCAGGAGCTCTCTGCTGCCCCCACCTCCCTCAAGCTATGTCTAAACAGTCTGGGGGGAGGGCACTGAAGGGGCCCTAGGATGGTAGCGGAGGGAAGAAGGGGCTGGATACAGGGGGAGGGGGTGTTCTCTCCTGCCCAGCCTAATTGGGGTGGCCCAAAGGGAATCCCAAACCTAGGGTAGAGTCTAGAGGTTTGGGAGGGCTTTAGGGAGAGAGAGGAGCCATTCCAGGTGCCCAGGGATTCCTGACCCCCAGCTTCTGCTTAGAGCTTCCTCTGTGCTGCCCTCAGACCCAGCCATCTGTGAGGATCCTTGAGCTCTGCCTTCCTGCCCCCAGGCCCCCCCAGGAGCCAAAGCCCTTTCCTGGCCCCCTGACCCTTGGCCTGATCCCCATCAGGGCTTGGGCTCCCTGGCTCCAGTTCCCTTTAGAAATTCCCAGCCTGAGCTGTCCAGAGAGTCCCAGGAGCCCTTCCCAGCAACTAGGGAGACCCCAGCACCCCTTCATCCTGTTTCCCCAGGCTCAGAAGCACCCAGGGAACACTTGGGTCTCTCTGGGGCCCCTGCCCTCCTTGCCAGCAACTCAGTTGGACTCTGTGCCTTTCTAGCCCCTCCCTGGGCTCCCCTTCCCCAGGCTTCCCTGCTCCCCCTTCTGGCAGAACCCTCAGACCCCTTCCCTGTCAGGGACTTTTGGGTTCTGCCTGGGCCCCTCCCATGTGGGACCCCAAAGCCCTGCTACCTCTTATGGGTCTGTGAGGAAGGAAAAAGGGAGGGGGCAGAAGAGGAGGAACAGAGGGAGGGACTCATCTGCTCCTTCAGATACTCTTCTCTTCCCAAGCCCCCCCCTCCCCCTTTTGCTGATAGGAGGTTCTCCCCCTGAGGGCAGACCTGGCCCTGGATGAGTCCTGTATCCCCTCATCCCATGGAGGTCCTTGTGGGCATCCTCAGGCCTGGGAAGAGAAGGGAAAACCTCTGCCCTCTGGGTCCCTTCTCCCTCCCAAGGTCAGGGTGCAGAGGCCCAGGCCTGGCCCCAGGAGGGATGGGACTGAGCCAGATCTAGAGCTGGGAGGGAGAACAGGGCAGCTTTCTTCTCAGGTCTTACCAAGAGCAATTGGCCCAGAGAGTGAGCCCAAAGGCAGTGAGGAAGATGGGCTTGTCTACACTGGGGGAAAGAATGGACGGAGTGCCCTGGGATGTGAATAAGCCAGACATTCCCTGGGCTAAGGGAGGCCTGTTGGGAAGAGCTTTGGCTGGGAGCTCCATTTAGGGTTCCAGAAAGTGGACAGAAGGGTGGGGGTGGAGGGGAGAGGAGCCTGAGTGGGGAGATGTAAAAAGGAGTTCTGTATTCCTTTTTAAATTTAATAGGGGTCCTGGAGGTCCTCTTACAATAGAGATGTGTAGGGATTAACCAGTTTACAGTTATAGGAAGTAGAAACCATATTCAGGAAGGAGAAACTCTAGAGACAGGAAGTGAGGTAGGGGAAAGGCTATAAAAGGGGGCCAGCCTCAGTTGGTGGGTTTGTCAGTTGCTGACAGTTGGGGGAAGTTTTGCTTCTGTGTTGGGTTGGTGGACGTCAATTAGTTGCTGGAATATAACATTAGGCCTGAGCTTAGTGAGAGGGTTTGGGGGTTTTACTTTTGGCTGTTAGGTTCTTTTTCTTTCTTGAACTTTTTGGAAGGTGGCTGGTCTTTGTTGGCAGAATTAATTTAGGGATAGGGTTGGATTAAACACTGATTGGGCAGGATTAGGTTCGAATTTTGAGGGGCGGTTGTTATTAACGGTAGTTATAGGTAGATATAGGCAGTTTGGGGGAGTAAATATAGATAGTTATAGGATAAATAGTAGAGAGGAGGAAAGTTTCTTTCTCTACCTCTTTCCAATATTTCTCTCCTTTACTCTATTCATTTTAGTCTATTCTTTTACTATCTATTTAATTAAACTAAATTGTTAATTGTTAAAAGCTGCTAGAAGTTTTCTTTCCTCTGGCTTAAAGGGATAATAATAATTTACAACTCTACTATATTCTCATTAAAACTTAAATGATTACAAGCTGCTCTCTTACTTTGTCAAAACTCCTAATTTAACCCTTACAGAGACAAGGCCAGGAAAAGATGAAGGAGGAGCTTCACCAGATGGACTCACTGAGGCTACTTTGCTGCCTCTACAGGGAGCCTGGCATCCCACGGATGGCCTTGGAGACGGACAGACTCCCAGCCCAGGTCAGTGCATTCAAGCCCTAGTTGGGAGCCCCCTCAGCCAGGGAGGCCCTTCCCTCCCCACAAGATGGACTGGGAAGCTGCTCCCTCCTTACTGCTGGGCCATTTCTGTCCCCACATCCCAGGCAGGAGGAACAGCCCTTCCCAGCTCTTTTCTTAGCTTTGGAAATGATTCCTTGTCCCTTGGGCAGCTCAGACCCCAAGAATTCTCCCTTAGGTGCTGCCTCCTATGTCGGATTTCTCCCTGGGCACAAGTGAGACCCAAGGACAACCATTGACTCCTTCCCTGTCTTTGCTCTCTCTGCTTACCTATCAACACTCACACCCTCTTTCTCTGTTTCTTTTCACCTGTTCCCTCTTGAGATTGGTCTGGAGCAGAGCCTGAGGGTGTCCCCTGGTCTTTGCTGTCCTCAGGGAAGTCATTGTCCTGGAGCTGCTCACTGGCTTCTGCCTCAAGTCCTCGAGTCTTCCTGGATCTCTCCAGCTCCTTTCTCTCTCCCTCTTCTTAGCTCAAATCAGCCAGTGTGGAGAAACACCCTGATCTGTGCCAGGCACTGTTCAGCACAAAGGAAGGGAGAAGCCATCAGCCGCCCTCCGGACCGGCCACCTAACCCCAGTCTGATTGAGAAGACCTCTCAGTAGCCATGTCCCCACAAGCTCTTTATGGGTGGAATGGAGGGGGAGGCATTGTGGGAGGAAAGGCTCTCAGGGTTCCTGGGAGATTATTGGTTCCTGAGGGGAGGATTCATCTGGGACTTGAAGGAAGCTCCGAGATCAAAGGCAGGAGGGAGAACCTTCCCTGCAGGGAGACAGACAGCTCCTGGAAAGGCCCAGAATCAATCCATGGAAGGTCTGGGCCAAAGATCAGCCAGGAAGCCAGAGTTCCTGGGTCAGAAAAGGAGGAGGCATGTGTGAGGGGGAGATGAAGGCTCTGGAAGGAATGGAGCCTGTTGTAGAAATGACCTGGGTCCTTGCCAGGGACAGCCAGAATGAGGCATCTGGGGAAGCCCCCAGAGAGCTTGTATCCACTTCAGAGTGAGACCCCCCCGCCCCCACCGGCCTTCTGCTGCTGAGCTCCCTGACCCAGAGGAAGTCTGAGGAGTTTGGAGGGAGCCCAGGAAGAGCCCTCACATAGAAATGGGGCCTTTTTCTCAAAAGAGGAGCTTCGAGTGTTCTTGAGCAGAGCTGTTCGTACCACAGCCAGCAGCCGGCTACATTCCTCCTCTGTGCAGTAGAATTCCTCACTGGCTTAGTCCTTCCCTTGTTGGACAGACTGAAGGGAAAAGGGCGAGTATCTGGAAGGCATCTGTATAATAATACTCTGGGGTAAATGTTCTTATTCTCATCCTTTCACAGTTGAGGAAAATGAGGCAAACAGAGGTTAAGGTTCTGTGCAGAAGTTTTTCTGTTTTAAGGAATCCAACTTTTCCTTTTTTTTTTGTAATTGTCTCTATCTCAAGTTTGGCTAAGCATTTGTGTCCAAGAACTGCAAAGTAAAACACCTCTGATACACCCTCTCAGGCCTGTCAATTTGGCCATTGTGCCAGAAATAGAAAATGATCACTTCGGAGATGTGTGAAAGCTGGTACACTCGTGCATAGTTGGTGGTGTTGTCATCCATTGATTGACCATTTATGGGGCCATTTGGAACTTTGCCCAAAAGGCTTTCAAACTGTGCATATTCTTTGATCTAGGCATGTATCCTAGAGAGCCCCAGCACGGGAAAGAACCTATTTATACACAGATTTTTATTTAGCAGATCTTTTTGTCGTAGAAGAGAATTAAAAATGGAGGGACATTAATTTATTGGGGAAAGACCAAACAAGTTGTGGTGTGTTATTATAGTGTAACCCTGTTGGACTATGAAAAATAATAGGCAGCATCATTTCAGAGAAACCTGGGATGACTTCCACGAACTGATGCAAAGTATGAGCAGAAGCGGGAGAACATTTTATAGGCTAAAGGCTATAGGTAAAATCTAGATCAGATTGCTCACTCTCAGGGAGAGAGAAGGGAGGGAGGGAGACTATTTTGAACTCAATTTTAAAAAACAATAAATGTTAGAAATTATTTTTACCTGTAATTTGGGAGAAAATAAAATATTCTACATACGTCTCCCCGTAGCTGTGAGATGTGTATGAGATGGCTCTCCTACCTTCTTATGTGATCTTCAATATTTAGCTCACGTTTCCTTAAACCAGGTCTAGTAGGGTGTAGACTTATGCTCTGAGCCTCATTTCCTTCCAGGCTGCATTCCAGTTTTCTTAGCAGTTTTTTCCAAATCAGGAATTCTTTCCCAAATTGCTGGTTTGCCTCTTGTCAGAAATTATTTTCTTTAATCTGTTCCATTGCTTTACCTCCTTATCTTACCAGTCCCCCAGGTTTAGGATGACGGCTGGCTTGTGATCTGCTCTGAGCTCTGGCCGTGCTGCTCCCCAGCTATCCTGGCTTCTTTTCATCATCTTCCTTGATATGGTTGATCTTTTGTTTTTCCAAAGTGAATTTTGTTCTGATTTTATTCAGCCTGTCAGATATCCTCTTCCTCAGGGCATGAGGGGCAAAATTACATTCTTTTTTTTTCTCCTGGATTATATTTTTGGATTTGCTAATCTTGAGAATTCTGTTCCAACTGAAGCAGCTTCTGTGAGGTTTCACTAGAGAAATTTTATGTGGACTAATGTGTGGAGCTTCCCCTCTATGACTGATGCTGAGGCTGACATGGCTGCTGTTTCCAGAAAATCTCTGTTCTTTGTATTCTCATAAAACATGGTCTCAGCATTTCCTATGGGGTGTGTGAAGAAGCTGGGACAAGCCAACTTTCTGCCATCTATTGAGCTGATTCCTTTTTGGGATGGAAAGGAGGACTTTGGGGCAACAAGGGGTGAATTGTGGAAATGTTTTCCTACTTGTGACACAATACTGGAGTTGGCTTAGTTCCCTTCTGTTCTGCTGTGTGCCCAGTCCAAATTCTGTCTTGTGAGGAAAGTTTATCAATCGAGGGAATTGGGAGAAAGTCGCGTTACAGTATTTGAACCTCTTCCTTCCAGGCTGGGAAATTGGACCCCCTGTACCTGCTGTTTAGAGACCTTCAGCTAAGGTCCGAGGTTAGGTTGACCAGAAACACAGTGAGATTCTTAGACTGATGGAAGGAGTTTTCTCATTGTATATCTCAGGCATTTAGTGGGTCTTATCTGCAAACTGGGTTCATATTGATCAGTTGTTGCTTCTTTATTCTTTTAATTCCTTATAGATATTGGGAAGGAGTGAGACTCCCTTTCAGGGAGATTCCTCTGTTCCTCTTCCCCATGCCGACTTGGCAAGTCCCTAATCTTTTCTCCAATTAGAAAGCAGATGAACCAACACTGGATTGTTTCTTTTGCATTCATTGGTCTTATTTAATCTCTTTTAAGGAAGATAAATCTCTTTTCCCCCTGATTTCGATGTCCAGGCCTAAGCCCAGGAAAAAGCATGGTCCTGATTGGTCATGCAGTTGGCATATATTGCTTTAATAAATTGATGTGCTCAGAAGAGCAGATCTTTGATTCCTCAGGCGTTTCATCTTTTATTTGTCACTGTTAACCTCTTTATTTTCTTCTACATTTGCCTGGAAAGCTGGTTCTTGGATCAAAGTTATCCCAGTCCTCCAAGTGTCACACTGAACACTCCCACCCCCACTACAAGTTGCAGCCTCCCCCCACTCAGGGCAAGTAGACAGCAGGCACCAAGTCTCTCTGGCCTCAGTATGACTCCTCATCGGCAGGGACTCCTTTATCTTCTCAGGCTTTGCCTCCTCTGTACCTCTGTACCTCCTCACCTATGCTCTTCTCTTTCTGAGATAATAGAGACCACCTCTTCAGTCCTCTTCTCAGTCCCATCTGCAGCCTTTGATGCTTTTGACCCACTCTCTCCTCAATATTATCTTCTCTCTAAGGTTTTAGGACACGGCTCTCTCTCCTGGTTTAGCTCCTACCTCTCTGACCTGGGATTCCCTGTCTTCTCTGCTGGCTTCTCCTCTAGATCTTGTAACAGTAGGGTTGGGGTGAGGGAGTTCCTCCAGCCCTGTCTTTGGCCCTCTACTCTTCTCCCTCAGGACTTTTTTACTTGGTGATCTCATCAGTTATCAGGGATACAAACACCATCTCTCTGCTGATGAGTCTCAGATCTACGTATTCTGACCTAATCTCTGTGCTGACTTCCAGTCTTTAGTCTCAAATTTCTTTACAAGGATTTCCCACCAGGTGACCAGTAGACATCTTGAGCTCAGTTTTATCCCAAACACAGTGTTCTCTCTCACCGAGACAGAACCCCCACCTTCTCTATAGCTGTATCCTCCTTGTCCCCCAGGCTCAAAACCAAGGAGCCCCCCTTAACTCCTCACTATCCCTTACCTACATGTCCAGTATGGTGCCAAGAACAGTCAGTTTCGCCTTTGCAGCATCTCTCCCATGTGCCCCCTTCTGTCCTGTGTCACTGCCATTCTCCTGGTGGAGGCCCACATCAACTCCTTCCTGGGCTATTAAAACAACCTGCTGCTGGGTCTGTCTCCCACAAGGCTCTTCCCATTCCCAAGGCCTCCCCCATTCTCCCACCAGAGTGATTTTCCTACAGTTCAGTTCTGATCGCGTCCCTCCCCTCCTCCATAAACCCCAGTGACTCCCTGTTCTCTCCAGGATTAAATACAAACCATTCTGTTGTTCAAAGCCCTCTTTCCCAGATTCTAATTCATTACTCCCCAGTCTGTATTCTTGGATCTACGGAACTTTGTCTGGATTCCTTCAGCTGCAGACTTTTAAAAAAAATCCTTTATTTTTCTGTCTTAGAATTGATGGTAAGCATCTGTTGTGAGGCAGAAGATGGCTAAGAGGTAGGCAATTGGAGGTAAGTGGCTTACCCAGGGTCACATAGGTAGGAAGTGTCAGAGGTCATATTGAACCCAGGACCTTCTGTCTGTAGTTCCAGTTCTCTATTCACAGAGTCACCCAACTGCCCCAAAATGGAAACGGTTGGGCTTTTTTTTTTTAACCCTTACCTTCCATCTTGGGATCATTTCTAAGAAAGAGGAGTGATGAGGGCTAGGCAGTCGTGTTAAGTCACTTCCCAGGATCACACAGCTAGGAAGTGACTGAGGTCACATTTGAACTCCAGATCTGGCATTCTATCCACCATTTGATCTGGCTGTGTCTAGTTCCAGATATGTTCAATGGCTTTACCTCATGTCTGGAATGTTTTCCCTCCACACTTCAGATCACTGATCAACTTAAACTTCCTGAAAGTCCCAACTAAAGACTAAAACTTTCTACAGGAAGCCCTACCTCATCCCTCTCAGAGTGCCTTCATTCTTTCCGTTCTTTCCTATTTCTAGACAGAGCTTGATTTGTGTCCATGTGTCTGTGTATTGTCTCCCCCCCCCCCCCCCCCCCACTGGACTGTGAGCTCCTGGAGGGCAAGAACTGTCTTTTGCCTCTTGGGGAATCCCCAGAAGGGCAGAAGAGGTACTGAGTGTAGAGGGAATGGAAATGAAGGTTTCTGGTCCTTGAGATACTCTGTTGTGTCCCCGTCTTCTCTCTATCTACCTCCTCTTCTTCCCTCTCAAACTGGCTGCCCTGAGGCACAGCAACAGGGCCACAGACACCTGACTGACACCTACATCACAGCACTGGGACCTTTGGGATCCAAGCTGCACTGGAGGTCCCCTAGAGATTTCCCTTCACACACTGAAAAATCCTCAGCTTTCTTCCAGAGCATCCTAGAGCTGCTTGTCTCAAGCCTCCATTGGGCTCTTACAGACTCAGCTTCTAGGGCTGGCTCTGACACTGACAAAGGGCGGGACCTTTGGGCCCCTCCCTTCTCTGTGAGTCAGTTTCCTCCTGTAACTGACCAGAGGTGGGCTCTTCATTGTGATGTGACTTTCAGCCTCTGTGCTCTGACTTGGGCTGTTCTAGGAGGCTGTGATGTTCAAGGATGTGGCTGTGGACTTCACTCGGGAGGAGTGGCGCCTCCTGTCCCCTCCCCAGAAGTTGCTGTACAAGGAGGTGATGCTGGAGAATGCCCGGAACCTGCTCTCTGTGGGTAAGGAGCCTCTCCCTGCTGCCTGAGTCTGCCATCAAAGAGAATATCTCCCTCAGCAGCAGGCAGGGTTGGGAGCAGTTTTCAGTCATGAGGAAGGGAGGAGGGCTGGTATGGAGAGTCCCAGAGCCAGAGCCCTCCTGCTGCCTGGTTCTCCTGTAAAAGGACTTTGCATTGTGTAATGGGACCTTGGGGGTTCCCTTTGGTGCTCCTGACGAATCTCAGATGTGGAAGTAATCTCAGAACTGATTCTGTCTCACCTCTCCCTGGCCCAGAATTGTGTTTCCCAAACCCATCTAAGAAAACTGTTCAAGAGGATTTTCCTCCCACCCTCTTCTTCTCTAGGGTGGATCTACTATTGAGGATCCTTTTCTCTTTAACCAGCATAAATTCGTAGCTCATAGCTCATTGGTGTCCCCAGGAGAGATGTTTTGTCATTAGTCTTCCTTCCTATTGCCCTAAGCCTCTAGCAGAGCCAGTAAGGAAAGGAGGAAAGGGATGAAGCACTTAGAATGACTTGCTCTTGGCCCCGGGCTCTGTCGAGGGTTTTCTCTGTAATTTTTTGGCACTTCTTCCTCACTTTCATCTTCCTAATTCAGTGACACAATTACCCCCATTTTACAGATCAGAAAATAGATTCCATTAAATGACTTGTTCTGAGGCACCCACAAAGGAGCTATTTGTGGGAAAATGTAAACTGAGGCCTTCCTGCCTCTAATCCCCAGCCCTTTCCCCCTCCCCTTCTGGCTGCCTCTCATTTCCTAGTAATGGAAAACTATGTTCTGTATCCAGGCTTCTCTGAAGAAAGTCCCCTAAAACCTATCATTAGGTTTCCAGATTGGTTCCCTGAACTCCTACCCCATTCCTCTCCCTACCCTAAATGCCGGGGAGACTATCCTCCAGGAGTCGCCATAAGCCTCCCATAGGCCCTGCTTGCCCTCCTCTGTGATTGTTAAGATGAATGGACTGACTGAGAGACAGTATTGGGCCCAGAGAGATTTGTTGAGTTCCCCAGGAGAGAAGGCAGAGACTCCCCAATAGAAGAGTCAGAGAGGTGTCATGGAGAGAGGAACAGGCTGGGTGATGGGACAAAAGCCAATCCGTCTAGGTTCCCGTGTCTGGGGCTTCAGACTGATGCAGAACACTGTTTCTTGGACTCAGTTTGGGAGGTTAGAAATTTCTGCCAGAATGGACCAGAATAGGGTAGAAGAGGGGTTGTTGCTCATTCCAGGTCCCCCAGCAGGGTAACAGGCACATCCTACCCTGGGCTTCTGCATTACAGAAACTGAGGGGGGTGAGGGCAGACTCCTGTGGGAATCCCATAGACAAAGTCTCTGAGTGGAGTCACTGGACTCCCTAAACTTTCCCTAAAGAGAACTCAGTGACAAACTTCTCTCTATCCTCCTCCCTGACTGATTCTTCCTTGCCCAGGGCTTCAGGCTCCCTCAGATGATGTGTTCTCTTCTTTGGAGCAGAGGGAAGCCCCATGGATGCTGGAGCAAGAAGTCCTGAGGAGCTGCTGCCCAGGTATCGGAGGGGAAAATAAGTGTGGGAGAGCCAGGTTAGAGGCTTCTGTGGGCTCTGGTGAAGCCACGCCTAGACTTGGGGGCAGGAGGACCTGATTTGGAATTTTCCTGGGCAAGTCACTGAACCCATGAGCCTCGGTTTCCCTATCTGTAATTTTAGTATAATTATAATTAAATTTAGTATAATTATAGATAATTTTAGTGTTTTGACTTAAAATCTAAAATAAGTGGTCGCCATGGGAAATTCCCAAATATGAAAACACCAAAGTCAGCTGGGATTATGGAGATTTTAATTAATAAAGAAAGAAGGAATTAAGGAGAAAGAGAGAGAAAATTCATTTAAATTGCTCTGGCTCAGGCTGAGCCAAGAAATAGGAAAAGGCCTTGGCCATTTTGGCCTAGGCCTGAGCCTAAGGGAGAGCAAGTCAGTCTTTATCACTCACCACAAGACCTTCTCCAAACTGGGTTCTTTCACTCCGAACTGAAATTCCTCTCCAAACTGAATTCAATCGCAACTGAATTCAATTCCATTCTGACTTCTTACTCCTTCCTTTTAAAGAAATGTTCACATATGTCAATTCCCCTAAATTTTCACGTCTACCAATCACAGTAGACACTTTCCCCCAGGACTGCCCATTCTTAGTTCTCACCTTTTCTGGGTAGATTATATCTTCTGAGTACTTCACACTTCTTTGTTAAGTTTGCCTTTTGTAAGTTACTTGACCTTTAATTTAAGCTTTACAGATAATTAACACCTTTTTGTTTTAGATCTAAAAATAGACCTAGCTTAAGGTTCTAGCTTTATTATAAGGTGTGAGTTGGGGACTTTCATTGTTCAATCAGGAGTTTATAACTTTCTTTCCCTAAGGCACTGTCTGAATAGGGTGGAGTAATTTTAAAAGTTCCCAATATATTCCTGATTAAGTATCTCCATTGTTACAATAGGGGAATAACTTAATCAAATCTTCTAAAGTAGAGTCTGAGTAGTTTTAAGATTGGACTCCATTTCCTATCAGCTCTCCAAAGCCTGAAGGCCTTGGAAGTCCCTGCAAGTGCCAGAAGGACTGGGCTTATCACATCTTGAGTTCTTTAGTATCCAGAAACATGTATGAGGGCTTCCTCTGTGCCAGGTCCTGGGCTGTTATCAGTGGCCTAAAGGACTGCAGTGGACATCCCCTGCCCTCAGGGAATTCACCCTCTGCTGGAGCAGATAGTAGCTTGCAGACAGTTCTGTAGAAGCCCTCTAGATCCCAGCTCCAGGGAAACCAATCACAAGAGGGAAGACTGAAGGGAAGGAGCACTAGAGAGGTCTAATGGGGGGAAGGTAGCCTGGGGCTTCAGGAGAGCCAGACTGAGGATTCTGGGGGAAAGTATAGCAGAGAAAACAAGGGAAAGTCACCCTCACAATGCACTGCAAATGGTCATCTCTAGTAGTTTAGCCTGAACCTGAGGACAGACGTTGAACAATATCCCAATGTGAGGGACAGATTAAGTGAGAGTGTTTGGAGCATTGGGGAGGAATGGTTTATTGGTTCCCAGAGGAAGAGAGTCATTAGCTCATTAGTGTGGGAAAGACTGAAGATGAAAGCACAATGGGAGCCCTGCATGAAGGAATAAACAGGCTTAGACGAAGGATATGATGAGCTTCTTTGCCCATGGAAAGAGATTTTCTTTAGTTAGGAGAAGAATGACCTTTTCCATTGATCCTGAGATCAAAGAGGAAAGGGAGGCAGCTAAGCTAGGTGAGATGTGGAGGATAAGAGAACTCTGCAGAGGTCCAGCTCTTATTCAGTGGAATATGAGGCCAAGTTCCCAGCTCAGAAGGTGAGGCAGGAGGTGAGAGGAAGCCATAAGGCAGAGTTGTAGACCAGGGAAATATTTGGAAAGGCTGCTCTTGTGGGTGGCAAAGGGAATCCATGAGGGAGATGTCACAGAATTGCCTTGCCCTGCTGAGGACCCAGCTGAGGTCAGCAAACCTTAATGTACAGTGGAGCCAGGCAGCTGTTTTCCCGATTTTCCTTCTCTCCATTGATCTGCAGCCCATGAGTAGGAGTGAAGACTGCTGTCTTCCTTGGAAGTGATCCAAGGTTAAACTTTCCCTAAATCTTTAGCTCCAGGCCCTTTCCTGGGCTCTGGGGCTCAGTCTTTGTCCTGTTCTTGCACAGTCAGGTGACCACAGCACCTCACTTTAGGGAGGTGAGAGCCTAGAGAGAAGCCTCTGGGATCTCCAGGTCGGGGTCTGCTCTGGTTCCAATGGAGTTATTTTTCACTGCTGAGAAATAAGGGTAACAGAGAGACAGAAACACAGCTGAGACCAGAGCATGCTTTTGCCTTCTAGGAGAGAGAACAGAATGGAAGGATCCTGGTAGATCTTGGACCTGACATAAGCCCTACACTCTGTCAGTAAAGATGTATTAAATCATAAATATGTTCTAGGAACTGTGCTAAGCCCTAAGGATACAAAGGAAGGGAAATACCAGTCTGGGCTGTCCTGGTGCTCACAATCTAGAATCCAGACGTGCAGATCATTTAGAAAGAAGCATTAGATCTTGAATCTTACTCTGAGATCATCCAGGGGTAAAGGAGTGGTGGGGAATGAAAATTTACTTAATTCAACAGGGAATCAGGAACTAGAGGAGTGAAGAGATTGACAGTTTAAGGAGAAAAGCAATCCACGGAGGAAATAATACAAATTCTAAAGATAAAAATAAATATCACAATTTGCATGTGGCCCCCTAGTGTGTGTCATACACTAAATTTTATCTCATTAGATCCTCATAGAAACCCTAAGTCACTTGATATTATTACGTCCATGTTATAGTTGAGGAGGCTGATACCAGCAGAGCTCCTGTGACTTCTCCAGGCTTAAAAAGTCCTAGCAAGTTTCTGAGGTACGATGAGAATGAACCACCACCCGTATTGGGACTTTTAAGAAGAGTATCATGAAAGTGCCAATATCGATATAAGGTTGGAGATAGGAAGAGAATTATACACTCTTTCTTGCCCATTTCCTTATTAAAGGATCATGGACTCAACTTACTTCATGAGACATATTTTTATACATGAGAAATGGCATGTTTTTGTTTAAATTGTATTTAGTAGAAGGATTTTGTTTTAGTCAAGAGAGTCGTTTAAAGAAAAGTATTGGCTGCTCTCAAGGAGTACGGGATAGAACAAAATCTTTTATGCCCTGGGTAAATGAAAAAAAGAGTGCTGAATTTCTTCCTCTGATCTCAGATACTGGAACAAAAAATAAGGTTGAAAGCAGTCATGAAGGGAATTACATAATGCTTACAGAGAATCTAGATAATGAAATAATAGGAATAATTAGTCTACATGCACCCAGTGGTATAATACCTATGAAGAGAGGATTGAATGTCTAGACAATGAAAATGAAAGCAAAAAGATTGAAACTGAATAGTCTAGTACTATGGACAGAGAATGTCTAGCCACAGGATTTGGTCTCAGCTGTGTAAAGATAATTTTAGGGTTGTGACTTAAATCTAAATTAATTGTTCGCCAAGGAAAAAACCTAAACAAAATGCCCAAGTCAGTCTGGAAATTTATGGTAATTTTAATTAATATAGAGGGGAGGATTTAAGGAGAAAGAGGGAAGAGGGTATAAGATTTCTTCTGCCTGGCCTGTGCCAGGGGGAGTTCAAGATTTCTGCCACTAGGTCTCTGAAAGAGATTAGCGGCTTCTAAGAAGATAAGTTTGGAAAGGAAAGGAGGGAAACTCAGCCAGAAACTCACCACCAAACTGGAAAATAACTGTAGCCACGGCAAGATGCCAAAAGGCCCAGCACGCTGCCACCAGCCAAATTTCCACTGCCAAAAGGTCCTGGAGAGAGGAAGTGAGCTAAATATATAGATCTTTTACCCTTGTGCCCCCTCCTCTAAATGCCCATTCTTTAGTTCTCATCTTCTTTGATTAGATTATATCTTTAGAGTTACTTAATACTTCTTTAAGTTTACCTTTTGTTAGTTACTTGACCTTTTTGTGATTAATTTCCCCTTTATAGTTACTTAACACCTTTTTGTATTAAGATCTAAAAACAGACTTAACTTAAAGTTCTAGCTTCACTATGAATTAAGAACTAAGTAACTTCATTGTTCAATCAGGAGATTACAACTTTATCTTCATAAAGTAAGATCTAATCAGGTTGGAGTAATTTAAAGTTCACAAGACATTCCTGATTTTGTTATGTAAAAATTAAATTATATCTCTAATAATAAAAATATATTTTTGAGATTTACTAAGGATTATTAGAAATCAAGGAATAAAGAAGATACAAAATAAAAACCACATGCCTATGGCTGACTAGGCAATTCAGAATCCCTGTGCTTAAGTTACCACTAACTTCCTACATTATTGCAATGGCAGAGAAGAGATGGAGGCGTTACTGCCAGTTAAATACCAATTGTGATCTCGCCAACTTGGGGACTCAGGTGAGATTATAGAGAATTCTGGGAAATACCAAGGACTTCTGGGGATTGAAGTCTAGGGTTCAAAATCTCCATTTTTACAGTTAGACTAAGTATCTTCATTGTTACAATCAGGAGATAGCTAAATCCAGTCTTCACAGCTGCCAGGGTTTTGGGTCAAGTCACTCATCCAGCCTTTCTGAGGTCATGGTCTGAGTTAGGAATGAAATAAAGCTAGGTTGTCCTAAATCCCAGATTTGTTATGAAAAGCCAATGAGATCACATGGGAGACTCTTTGGCATTAAAATTGTTCTTTAGCTTTGAGGTAATGGCATTTTCTTTCCTTTTTTTTGATCTTATCATTTTTATTGGTTTTATTTAAAAATGACTTTTTAAAAACCCTTATATTCTTAAAATCGATGCTAATTATCAGTTCTTAAGCAGAAGAGTTGTTAGGACTGGGCAATTGCAGTTAAGGAATTGTCAATGGGACTGAATATAGATTAAACCATACCGTTTCTTGCCTTATTTCCTTCATGAGTTTTTTTCTTGCATGTGTGATACATGTCTTCTTGGAATATGGAAATTTGAATTGCATAACAATATTGGGATAACCCCTATCAAATTGTTTACCATCTGGGGAAGGGAGAGGAAAGGGACAAAATTTGGATCACCAAAGGTCAGAAAACAATTGTCAAAAAATACTTTCTATATGTAATTTAAAAAAGAATTATATATATATATATATATATATATATATATATAACAAAAAAATAAAGTGCAAGTCTGATCACATCATTTCCCTAGTCAACAAACTCTTAACTGCTCTCTCTTGCTTCTGACCAAATTAAAGCTCCCACTTAGCTTTTTTTAAAGCAAGCTTTTCACAAACTGGCTCCAACCTGCTTTTCCAACATCATATATCATTTTCCATCCCACTTTCCTGTCCATCCTCTTGTCATTCCCCACATACATCATTCCATCTCCCAACTGTTACACCAATGCCCGGGAGGCTTTGCTACCCTGTCTCTATGATAGGTTCATCATTTCCTGATCTTCCCAGCTACTAATATCCTCATTAAAAATTTTTTTTTAAATTCTCTATTTATAGGGTATAGCTGGCACAGTGGATAAATAGCACTGGGCTTAGATTCAGAAAACCCAAGTTCAAATCTGGCCTTAGACACTTACTAGCTATATGAATCTGGACAAGTCACTTAACCTTGTTTGCCTCAGTTCTCTCATCTGTAAAGTGAGCTGGAAAAGGAAATGGCAAATCATTCCAGTATTACTACCAAGAAAACCTCAAAATAGGGTCATGAAGTTAGACATGACTGAATCAACTCCACATCAATATTAATTTATACATATATTCTTTCCTGTTAGAAGGTAAATTCCTTGAAAAGTAGGGATTTTTATTTTTGTCTTTATATGACCTGGCACCTTGCACAGTGCCTGAAACATAGTAGGTACTCAATTTCATGTGTGTGTGCGTGTGCCCATGCTGATTATAACTACTTTTCACACACTATTTGGGAAATAAAGCTACAAAATATACTAATCAATTTCTACTTTATTGTAAGCTTTTGTATGAATATTAGTTCAAGTGGCATTATCTGAAACTATTTAAATGAACAAATTATTTGGTGTAGCACTTTTGAAAATATTTCTATTCTAATAATTAATTTTAACTATTATATTTGACATCCAATTCTAATTACTACACTATCATCTTCCAGTGCCCGAAGACCTTTAATCTACTAACCAAAATAATCCAAAAACTTTTTGGGAAATGTATTTAGTTTTTCGATGAGCATAATCAAAACTAAAAATCAAACATTTATACAGATCAAAATTAGGGTTGTTAAATCCAATGAGGGAATATTTTCATGAAATCATTATAGGGATTCTCCTTCTCCCCTCTGCAACTATGGAAAAGGAACTTATTTTAACTTTCCTTTCTCCAATCATCTCTAAGAGAGAGATGAAAACCTAAGTTCCCTAAGAAAATGAGCTCATTCCAATCTATTAAGAGTTAAGTGGAGTACAATAAAAGATCATTTTCCTGTTTCAATGTAAATCACATGGCTTTGTGTACACAGAGCCCTTTAGGATTGCCTCTCATTACATTAATTGTGTCTGAAGAGTTTGATACCCATCCAAGTCCAGAGGTGGAAGAATACATAAACTGGTATGGTAATTGGAAAAAAGAATAAAAGCACAGGCTGCTGGTGCTGGTACAACCATGGGGAAAATCTTCATCTACAGAGGCGGAGTAAAACAGTCCAGCTAAAGAGATCAGGGGAACAAGAACAGTCAGAGTGGGTAGGGACAGAAACATTTTCCTTGACTGCTTTTCTTTTCATCCTCCTTACATACTATGTCCCAGTTTGGTTTTTAATAAGAACATGCTATTTTGGTTCTTTTTCTTCTTGTTGCCTGTGGTATCATATTAGGAATGCCATCAATGATTGGGCAAACAATTCCCAGATCATCATTAATCAGTTCATTTGTTGACATTTCATACCTGAGAGGCTTCTTGGAAAGGGGGAAGACCAGGAAATACAACAAGGCCGGGTCGAAGGCCAGGGGCAGAGAGGTCTGGCTGGACACTGAACTATCTGCCTTCGGCTGGGACACCACTGTATGCATCCCTTTGGTCCCGACCTGCCACGCCAACGGCTGGCTCCCCAGCAGCACAGATATACTTCTCTGGACCGTGCTACTCAGCATGGCCCTTACTGGAGCTCGACTCCCTCCAGTGTGGCCTCAGCCTTGTCCCAACTCCGGCCGCAATCGGTATTGGCATTTTCAAAGGATGGATTGTGCCCATTTAACTTGGAAGACTTATTCTTACCTGAGGAAATAGGATATAAAGCAGTGTATGTTTTGACAGTTGAGGAATGGAGATAGTTATGTATGTGTATATGTCACTCTATATGTATGTTTTACTGTTTCTTTTAGGAGAAATCAAACCTGAAATGAAACTGACTCCAACAGAGGTGAGCCTCTCTGTGGAAAAAATGAACTTACAAAGATTCATTAGTGATGGTCACGATAACTTTCCTTTCAGAAAATTCTGTTTTGCACCCCAAAATTCATCTCATATTGAGCATCAAAGAATTCACACTGAGGAAAAATGTAGTAAAAGTAATCAGTGCAGAAAAACTTTTATGCATAGAGCCACTCGTGTTGGACATCAGAGAATGCACAATGGAGAGAAACCTTATGAATGCAAGGAATGTGGAAAGAAATTCAGTCAGAGCTGCAGTCTTGCTAAACATCAGAGGATCCACACAGGGGAGAAACCTTATGAGTGTAACCAATGTGGAAAGACATTCAGTCGGAGCTGCAATCTTGCTGTACATCAGAGAATCCACACTGGGGAGAAACCTTATGAATGTAACCAATGTGGAAAGACATTCAATCAGAGGGCCAATCTTGCTAGACATCAGAGAATCCACACAGGGGAGAACCCTTATGAATGCAACCAGTGTGGAAAGACATTCAGTCGGAGCTCTCATCTTGCCGCACATCAGAGAATCCACACTGGGGAGAAACCTTATGAATGCAAGCACTGTGGAAAGACATTCAAAGAGAACTCCAATCTTGCCGCACATCAGAGAATCCACACTGGGGAGAAGCCTTATGAATGCAAGCAATGTGGAAAGACTTTCAGGTTAAGGTCCAGTCTTGCTGTACATCAGAGAATCCACACTGGGGAGAAACCTTATGAATGCAATCAGTGTGGAAAGACATTCACAGATAACTCCAGTCTTGCTGTACATCAGAGAATCCACACTGGGGAGAAACCTTATGAATGCAAGCAATGTGGAAAGACATTTACAGATAATTCTAATCTTGCTGTACATCAGAGAATCCACACTGGGGAGAAACCTTATGAATGCAAGGAATGTGGAAAGACATTCAGTCGGAGGTCACATCTTGCTGTCCATCAGAGAATCCACACTGGGGAGAAACCTTATGAATGTAAGCAGTGTGGAAAGATATTCAGAAATTACTCCAATCTTGCTGTACATCAGAGGATCCATACTGGGGAGAAACCTTATGAATGCAATCAGTGTGGAAAGACATTCAGTTGTAGCTCCAATCTTGTTGTACATCAGAGAATCCACACTGGGGAGAAACCTTAATAGTAAAAGCTATGTGGAAAGATGTTCACATGTAGCTCCAGTCTTGCTTTTGTGTGAAGGAAATTTGCCCCCCCCCCCCTTTCTGGGGCAGCATTCCTTGTGTGCGTGATGGAAACCATTGAGTGAGGATATAATGGCAACAGGAAAAAGGCAGCAATAGAGTTTAGAGATCAGGAGACGACAACAGGGTGATGTCTCCTGCAGTGCTCCCTGGATTTCCACCCAGGCAGCACAGGCAAAAAGGAAAGTTATGGTTGGCTCCACAGATGATATTTGTGACAGCGGACAGAGAAAAGGTTTCATAAACTGAGGCAAGAGCAGATATCCACCCTGTTTCAGTTTTGTTGCTGGCTGGACTTCACTTTGAGCATGGCTAAGGTGCCCTAATGTTGGCCACAAAACAGCAAGCTAAATGGAGCAACTGGGAAAGTATCTCCAATTTTCCTACCTTTCCCCCTACTACCTTAGATTAAATAAAATTAACTGCAGGCCAGTCTCATTTTCCCTCTTACTATATATGTATGTATATTATATACTTATGCTATACAAACAGCAGATATTCACACTGAACTCTCTCCTTGCTAGTAAATAAGATATTGATAACATTATGAGGTGTAAAATATGTAACTTTTTAATATTAAATTCAAAACTATTTGTATAAACAAAATGAATGCAACCAAGATTAAAAGTGGAAATAAGTTATAATTTGCTTTACAACCTCATGTCTAATTAAATACTTCAGTTTTTAAAAATTCTAACCCTATTCTTGAATGCCTTAATTTTTCATTTTATGGCATCTGGATCTAAAGAGGAGCTAATTTAGGAATGAAATAATGTCTTTGCTCTATAGAAATCACTTGTACTTAGCATCATTTCCTTTATAAGGTTTTCGCAAAAATTTCTATAAAACAAAAATTAAAAGGAAAAATGATATTGTGGGTTTAAATATGAAATAAAATTATTGACATTCCAATGACATCCAGTTGCATATATTATCAAAAATAATTTTCTTATGTAGAACATCAACTTGCCTCTATCTGCTTGACACTCTAGACTGATTGCACTCAGAGGCCACTGTAACATAACTGATATAATTACATTTATTTCTACAATTTCTAAACCTATCATTTCCATATAAAATCTTAAGCCTATTTTGCATTAAGGTCTGTGCTACATATGTGGCAAAAATTCATCACACCTGTACAGAACTCCAAACAAAATAGATTTATTGATAAGAGGCCAATCTCCTAATAAAGCCTGACCCTGATCAAGATCAAGAGAAGAGACCTGAGCCTTAGGAGATAGCCTTTTTTATGCCAAGAAATCTGATGACTGACGGGAAGTACAGTCACAATGAGAATAGAATGGATGCAAAATTGTTCAAATGTGCATGTTAATTAATGACATAATTGCTGATTTAACTGGTAAGTGTAAAAAGGATCGTTATAGTACTCAGGGTCTTGGTGTTTTTATTGATAATTATGGAGGAATAATAGGAATCAGCAGTTTTGGTTAACTGATATGTGAAAATAAGAGTAGTCCTTCACTTCCTGTATGACTTGTCTTGTTCTACAAACAAGACCATCCTTCCTCATTTTGTCTGACCATCTTGTTATACACCCAAGGTGGTTGTGGTAGGACTTATGGAATCTCCTGGGTTATTGACTCATGGTCAGGATGTAAACAAGATTTAAAACACCCCAAACTGTAATTTTCTTAGCTAATATTTATAATTTTTATAAAGCAAACTATATTATTTGAATAAACTCAAAACTAATGATTGTTATAAAAATAATCATAAAGGCTAATACTATAATCGTATAAGGGGTTAGGAGGTTTCACATTCACACATACAAGGTCAAATATAATTATCCTAATAGGAAAACAGATGTGAACTGGTACTACATTATAATTGATTTTAAGACAGTTCCATTGAATCTAGATTCATCCTTATAAATAATATCCTACAAAATCTTAAGAGACATTTGCTGTCAGCACCTCTACTTTCGGATTAGTTTACTGCTCAGGGTTTATGGACATCTACCTGCTCAGTAGGAGGGTCTGAGTCCTGAACATGGAGGGAAAGAAGCAGGTGTTCAAGAGATGGGAAAAGTGAAGCTGCAGGAATGAGCTTTGGTAGTGGCCCAGGTAGAATTCAAGTCCTGGGGAATTGAAGTCCTGAGGAAGAATGGGATCTAGGATTCTTAGAATGAAAGCTCTAAGAGTTTTAGGAACCAAAAGAAACTTCTCAAAAAGTGAGATGCTACCTGAGAAGACTGAATCAAAGAGGTCAAGATGAACATGAAGGACATGTCCCAACAGTGGAGACAACTGAGGAAAAGGCAGAGTTAAAAAATGGAGTGTCTTGACCAAGAATCGTCTAGTAGGCCAGTATCACAGGGGTCAGAGACAGAGTAGAAAGGAGTTCTGTGGGAGAAACACCCAAGTTTATAGAAGAATCTCAGCCCTAGAATGGGAAACTCAAATCCCATTCAATTTGTAAGGAAATAATTGTATAATAACTGAGGGAATAATCTGGAGGCTAATCAGGTAGCCTCAGGGCTGATGGAGAAGTCTGTAAATGTTAAAAACTGTAAATGCCCAAACTGTAAAGGATAATTTTAGTGTTTTGACTTAAAATCTAAAATAAGTGGTCACCATGGGAAATTCCCAAATATGAAAACACCAAAGTCAGCTGGGATTATGGAGATTTTAATTAATAAAGAAAGAAGGAATTAAGGAGAGAGAGAGAAAATTCATTTAAATTGCTCTGGCTCAGGCTGAGCCAAGAAATAGGAAAAGGCCTTGGCCATTTTGGTCTAGGCCTGAGCCTAAGGGAGAGCAAGTCAGTCTTTATCACTCACCACAAGACCTCCAAACTGGGTTCTTTCACTCCGAACTGAAATTCCTCTCCAAACTGAATTCAATCACAACTGAATTCAATTCCATTCTGACTTCTTACTCCTTCCTTTTAAAGAAATGTTCACATATGTCAACTCCCCTAAATTTTCATGTCTACCAATCACAGTAGACACTTTCCCCCAGGACTGCCCATTCTTAGTTCTCACCTTTTCTGGGTAGATTATATCTTCTGAGTACTTCACACCTCTTTGTTAAGTTTGCCTTTTGTAAGTTACTTGACCTTTAATTTAAGCTTTACAGATAATTAACACCTTTTTGTTTTAGATCTAAAAATAGACCTAGCTTAAGGTTCTAGCTTTATTATAAGGTGTGAGTTGGGGACTTTCATTGTTCAATCAGGAGTTTATAACTTTCTTTCCCTAAGGCACTGTCTGAATAGGGTGGAGTAATTTTAAAAGTTCCCAATATATTCCTGATTAAGTATCTCCATTGTTACAAAAGGGGAATAACTTAATCAAATCTTCTAAAGTAGAGTATGAGTAGTTTTAAGATTCACAAGTCCCGGGGCTAGTAGGGTAGCCTCTTTGCAGCTGATTGTATAGAGTAGCAGCTCTATTGTACAGTGGCAGCTTTGTGTATGAAGTAGCAGCACAACTGTAGAGGAGCTTCCCAGCTCTATGGATTAGGGTTGGCATAGTTATTAGGGCCAAGGAGCTGGTCATCTCCCATTCCAGAGAAATGCTCACCTTTCCTGAAAACCCTGAATGAAGGGCCTGGCCAAATTCAGGTGGAGGTGTGTTTTAGGGTGTGATGTCATGGAGGAATGAGGAGCATGTGCAAATTTGGGGGATTCCTCTGGAATGACAGAGCCCCAGTGTGCAGGCCCCTTGTTTCACACTGTCCACCTTTTCATCATTGGTCAATGTAGGAGAGGTCTCCCTTTCCTTCTGAAATGAGATCATGGGGTGGGGGATGTAGCAACCTCGAGGACCTCTATAGGTAGTTAATGATGTTACAGTTCTAAGAACAATATGAGTACTGTAGTAGAGGGTTGGTTTAGGTGTTATGGAGAAGTTGATGATATATGCCCAAAAGATAAAAGGAGGGTGAGATGGTTTATTTCCCCCTTCAGTCCTATTCAAAATATGTCTGCTCACTAACCCTGCCTTTTGCTCCTCTAATAACTGGCCTTTTAGACAAACTTCTTCCCTTGGGGGAGAGAGAGAAATCAGCTCTCTCCCTCTTCCACTGTGACTATTTCCTTCACTCACAAGGAAGTCAGGAAGTCAATATAGGATAAATGACAAACTTTATTCTAACAATTATGGTCGGGGTGAAACAGGAAGTCCCTGTCTAATTCCCCTTCTCTCCCTCCAAAGTTGAGAGACTCAGACTTGGCAGCCTGGCCTCTGAGAGGTTCAGTTTTAATGACCCCTGATCTTTGTCACAGCAGAGCAATGTCCAGACTCAGGGTGTCAAGGAGCTGTGTTAGATCTTGTTAGGCTGCTTCTTATTCTCAGGTTTCTGCCACACTTCTTGCTGGCATCTTTGAGGGGGGGATGATGATAAGTTTCAAGGAGGGATTTTGTATAGTGCTCAGGATAGTCTCAGATTAGACTTTCCCCCTTTGCTGGAGAGACAGACAGACAGACAGACAGAGACAGAGAGAGTCAGAGACAGACAAACAGAGACCAACTGCCTCTCCCCTGGAATCTCCTCTTTCCTCAAGTTTCTAAGCCTTTTCAACCATCCCCCACTGTGGATGGAAACCTTTGCATTTCTTCCATTCTTCTGTCATTCAAAGTTCCTGGATTATTCCTCTATCAAAGTACTTAATAAAAGTAATTACACAGAAAACTGATGCCCAGTACAGAATATTACAGATCTCATAAACTGAGTTGGTGACAACTATCTGCAATTCATGTTTGACTGATGCTGAAACTATGGGTTTTGTAGTTGATGTTTAATCAGTTTTAACTAGTGAGAGAAATGCCAGATTTCAGAGAATGATGGTCCATTTCCTCATTACCCCTCATTGCCTGCTATGAGTTTTTTTGGGGGGGAGGTTAATTTATAAAAAAGGTTGGACTGAATTATATTTTAAAATAGGTGTAAAGGTGAAAATCACCTTTGAAAGTTGTTATAATATTAAAACTATGGCTGCCAAGGAATATACTTATGAAATTCCTAGAATGAAACACTCAAGTCAGAATAGAATTTATGGTGGTTTAATCACAACGGAAGTCAGAAAAGGAGAGGGAGAGAAGGAGAAAGGAGGAAAGGGAACAAGGTCAACTCGACCTTCTGGCAGAGAGCCAGAGGTAGTTTAGGCCCAAAGGGCCAAGGTAGAGAAGGAATCAGTCCTTGACTCACGTGACTGATCTGAAGGGAAGCTGTCTTCGGGCCTCCACCCTGATCAAGCTCCTAGCATGAAATGGCATCTAGCCCTGTCCACAGGAAGTGAGCAAATTCCAGAGGCTGTTCCCTACCTCACTTCCTGTGCCTCACAAGTGCCAATGGTGGCTCAACCTTGGCTTAGGACAGCCCAGGTGGGCAGTTAGTTATTTCTGATTTGTCATTGACTAGCACATACCTGTGTAGTGTGAGTGTGCACAATTTTGGGTGCTAGACCAAGCAAGATGGAGATTTTAAAATTAACAATCCCCCCTGATGATGATTGGGGGACTAGTCTCCCCAATTGATCACTAAACATAAGCGGACTGTACCCTGAAAAATTCTAACTGCAAGGGTATACAAAATTTTGCCCTCAAAGAGGAAAACTATAATAGTTGTAGATTAGGGGAAATAGAGGAGAGAGAAAGACAGCAAACCAATGTTTTGCTGGGCGCATTGACAAAAGCCAATTAGGGGGCAGTCCCCTTTGGCATAAGAGTGTACATTCAAAATAAATTCAATCAACCACACCCCAAGGTTCATTCTGGATCTTCCTGTAGTGAAAAGGTTTAGATATCTTTCTTCAAACAGTGCATTCTCTGGATTCAGTTAGTTAGCAAGCTTCTTCTCTGAAGATCTATCTTGAACAAAATTTAAATCTTGGATTTTATGAAATACAATCCCCCTGAAGAAAGTGTTGAAAAAACACTGAGTCCAGCTGAGGATGCAAGGTTTCGTTTTTTTTTTGGGGGGGGGGGTGTGTGTGAGTTAATTCAAAAGGAAAACAAAAACAAAATAGAAAACAAAAAACAAAAGAAAAAAAGGGAAAAATTAAGGGAAAAATACAAACCCTTTATATATACATATACTTATATTAAAGAAGAATTCAAAATCAGCATCAAAATATCAAAAATCTTTGCATACAAAATTCTTAGAAAGCAAGAATAAATTTTTCTCACAGGCCCCTGTATTAGGGTCCAGTTAAGTAATTTCTAATCCCACAAGTCTGTTGGACAGAATGCAGCAAATTTCACTTCCCCATTTGCAGCCAAGGCTACAGGAAGTTGCCATACTATAGGAGAGAAAAAAGGACCAGATTCTTATTTTTATAGGGAAGTGTCATTTCCTTGTCTGATTTTACCTTCATTCTCAGGGATGGAGGGAGCTAGGATGGTAGCCAACCTTTGGTACTTGTCTGTAGGTATTTTCACGAAGAGTGTGGATACAAGGAAGGCCTACATCTTAACGTCTGTCAAGTGTCGCAACCCTGAGTCACACACTAGGTTCAAGTCCTTAGTATTGGCTTAGAAGTGCATCAATCCTACCTGGATTGGTCTTTGATTTTTACACCTGTGAGCTTTTTTGGCATTATACAGGTTATCTCTGTGCTCCTTTTCTGATCCCGTTCCTAGAATCAGACACAAACATTAATCATAGTCCCACAACAATTATCAATAAATGACAGGTTTCCATAGTCTAAAGCTGTTTGGGTGCGTATTAATAATAATAGCAAGTATATATATTTAAACTAATATTATTGTAGAATAAAAATTAATATTGATTGTATGTACCTTAAATACATAGAAATGAGAAAAAGGGGAAAAATAAAATATTTTAATAAAAGAATAATAATAAAATAAGGAAAAGAGAAAAAAGGAAAAAAGAAAAAAATTAAATTTAGGAATTCAATGTGCCAAAAGCAGAATAAAACAGTTCCACTTGTCAATGGGTAGTAATCTCCAATGCATATGTAGGATACAGTCAATCAGTCTCAATAGAGGATGCTCTCTTTACATGTGAGAAATGAATTCAAGAGTCCTTTTCTCCAACCTTTATAGATGTTGGAGTTGTTAACAATATTTGGAATGGTCCTTCCCAGGAAGGCTGGGTTGCTCCTGTACGCTGGAAGTTCTTTATATATATATATATATATATATATATATATATATATATATATATATATATGTTGTCTCCTGGGTTCAAGTCGTGAAGTGAGAAGTCTAGTGGCCTGGCTTGTACTGAAGCTCCAGATTCATGTAGCTTACGCAGTTTGTGCTGTAATTCCTGTATATAGGAAGCAATAGTAGTATCTCCCCCTAATAGCGATGTATAAGCCGGGGAGAAAGGCTTAGCCTGAATAGGAGGATGTCCAAAAACCATCTCAAATGGTGAGATGTGTAAGTCCCCTCTAGGCCTACTTCTAAGATAAAATAGGGCCAGAGGGAGAATTTCAGGCCATTTTAAATGGGTCTCAGTGCATAATTTGCCAATCATAGTTTTAAGTTCTTTGTTCATCCTCTCAACTTGGCCTGAACTCTGGGGGTGGTATGGAACATGGAATTTGGGAGTTATCCCCAAGCAAGAATATATCTGATTTAGAACAGAATCAGTAAAATGACTTCCCGTATTGGAATCAATACGTGCTGGCAGGCCAAAGCGAGGAATAATTTCTTTTCAAAGCACCTTAGCAACAAAAGCCGCTGTGGCTCAGGCTGTAGGAAATGCTTCCGGCCATCTGGTCAGTTGGTCTACTATGACCAGACAAAATTTATATTGTCTAGCCTTTGGCATTGTTATAAAATCTCATCTGCAGGTGCTCAAAAGGTGTATAAGCCAGAGGTTGCCCATCAAAGCCTTTCCCACAAAAGGCATGTTGGTTATATGCCTGGCAGGTTGAGCAGGCTGAACACACTTTAGAGGTTATAGTAGTTATACCAGGGGCTATCCATACTCTCTTAACAGAGTCCACGATGCCCTGGGTACCAAAGTGACCATTATTATGAACAGATTGGCAAATTTGGTGATAGAAACTTCTAGGGAGCAGAGGTTTTCCTTCAGGTGACACCCATACTCCATTAATCTGTTTTGCTTTGAATTTTTGTTTCCATTTTTCCACTTCCTTTTCATTATAGGAAAGTGATAAAGTTAAGTCATCAGTGGTTGTTAATGTTAAAAGTAAGTCAGGCCCTTCTAAGGTTGCTAGCTTTGCAGCAGCATCTGCTCAGTCATTTCCCCTAGAGACAGGGTTGGTGCCACCTGTATGGGCTGAGCAATGAACTACAGCTAAGGCTTTAGGCAGTTTGAGAGCAGAAAGGACTTCATTAATAATTTCAGCATTAGCTATAGATTTTCCAGCTGAGGTTAAAAATCCTCTCTGGAGCCATAGCATCCCGACTGAGTGACAAATGCCAAAAGCATATCTAGAATCTGTATAAATTGTTGCCCTTTTACCCTTGGCAATTATACAAGCATGTTTTAGAGCTATGAGTTCTGCCCCTTGAGCGCTAATGTTGAGGGCAGTGAAGCTGACCACTCAGTGGCAAATTCTGTGACTATAGCAGCTTCACTGTAGCGTATGCCATCTCTCATGAAAGAAGAACCATCACTAAATAAGATCAGGTCTGAGTTGTTTAAGGGAGTGTCCAAGAGATCATCTCGAGGCTTTTCTGCCATGGACACTAGTGTTTCACAATTGTGTAATGGTTCTCCTGAAGTTGGTAAGTCTGGAAGCAAGGTGGCAGGATTAAGGGTTGTACAGCATTTCAGAGTAATATTTTCATTGTTTAGCAAGGTTATTTCATATCTTGTAATTCGCTGATCAGAAAATGCCCGTGTTCTCAGTCTTAGCAATAATGCTTCTACCTCATGTGGGCACATAATTGTTAATGGGCATCCCAATACTAGATCAATGGTTTTTGTAACTAGTAAACAGTAGCAGCCATGCCTCTAAGGCATGGTGGTGCTCCTGAAGCTATTGGGTCCAGCTGGGCTGAATAATAAACAACTGGGCGCTGAGAAGGCCCCAGAGTCTAAGTTAAAATGCCTTAAGCTACTCCTCTTCACTCATGTACATACGAAGTAAATGGCTTGTTGTAATCTGGGATGCCTAGAGCAGGGGCAGAAAGGATAGCCTTTTTCAGCTCTGATAGAGCTGACAGGTGTTCAAGCTCTAATTTGAGGGGTTCAGGGACCAAATCCCTTGTTAGGGCTATAAGGTGTTTAGTAATTTCCCCATAGCAAGGAATCCATTGTCTGCAAAACCCCATTGCTCCCAGAATTGCTCTTAACTGTTTTTTAGTGGTAGGAGCACTCAATTTTTTAATATTCTCAATTCACTTGGGAGAAATAGAAGGGCACCAGCTGTCAGAATGAACCCCAAATATTCTACTTTGGGGAGCCACCACTGAACTTTATCCTTCGAGATCTTATGACCTCTTTTGTGCAATTACAAAAGAAGGTGTTTACTATCTTCCTGACATGCTTCTGCATCGGTGGAAGCCAAGAGTAGATCACCTACATATTTTATTAATTTGCTGTTTTTAAATTTTATATTATCTGTATCTTGTCCCAAGATTTGTGCAAATAAGTTCGGGCTTTCTACATAACCCTGGGGCAAACGACTCCAGGAATATTGGGTGTCATTCCAGGTGAAAGCAAAAATATGCCTCGAGTTCTCATGTATGGGTATGGAAAAGAAGGCTGAGCACAAGTCTACTACTGTAAAGTATGTAGCTGTGCTAGGAATAGAAGAAATAATAGTATTGATATTGGGAACTACGGAGTGTCTCTTTATAATGTGATTGTTCACAGCCATCAAATCCTGTACAAATCTATAGAGTTGTTTGCCATCGGGCCCCCTTTTCGGTTATTTAATGGGCAGGATGCACGTGTTGTATTCAGATTTACAATGGAAAATTATTCCTTGGTCAATTAATGAGTTCATTATTGGGGTAATGCCCTCTGTTGCCTCCTTGGAGAGAGGATACTGAGGAATGCAAGGAGGTGGGCTGGATTTAGTTTTTATTTTCACAGGAGCAGCTGATTTAAGTAAGCCTACATCAGTAGAAGATGTGGCCCACAGAGACTCTGGTATATCTGTAGGTATTTCAAAGGTAGGAGGCTCCTTTTCCTCCTAGCTCTCTGAGAGAAATACAGGGAGTAAATTTAAGGTTTCCTTGGGCACTTCTAAGGAGAGAGAGCCATCTGGGGCTCACATTATTGTGGCTTATAATTTGCATAGTAGATCTCTCCCCAGCAAGTTTGTGGGGGATCCAGGCATTAAAAGAAAAGAGTGTTCAACAGTTAGGGGTCCCACGCGTACCATGCGAGGAGGTAGTTTTGGGACCTTTGAAGGTTTTCCTGAAACACCTACTACATTTAGGGAGCCAATAGAATCATATTGCTCATCTGGTTTGCTTACTAGAACTGACCTAGATGCTCCAGTGTCTAAAAGACAGTCATAGTATGAATTTCCTACCTTTAAAGTGACATGAGGTTCCTTACTCTTTGGGAGGGGGGGGGGATGTATAGGGATTATTGGCATTAAAATATCAGGGTCTGGAAAATCAAAGGTTTCATTCTTTGATTCCAAGGCCCTCACCCCCCTTCACACCTTCATAAAGATGCTTGGGCAGTTTTTTGGGACCCTCCATGCTGTTGGGGATGTTCACCCTGAGTGTAGCGTGGTCGAGCTCCATTTCTTATATATTGTTGTTGGGCATTTTGTTGGGTATTATCATTTTCTGCGTTTTGAGCACTGTCATTATTTTGATTGGCATTGTGGTTCCTATAGTTATTATTCCTAAAGTTGTTATTATTTCCATTTTTTCATAGCCAGCTCCTACAGACCATTGTTGCATGGCCTCTCTTCCCACAGGAAAGGCATATTAAGGGGTATGTTAGTGATTTATCTGTGGATTCCTGCAAAGGGGCCATGGTCTCTCCCTTAATTTTCAGGTGTTCCTGTATTCTTTTAATTTCTTTCATTAAGTCATTCCCTGACCCTTTGTGAGTCTCAGGTTGTTTTGCTTGACCCCAATAGACATAGGTTGCTACTTTCCTCAGTTCTTCGAGGTCCATAGACTCCCAGTTGGGACAGCTAGTTTCAAAGTAGTCTTTTACTACTGAACAACAATTACTAACGAATTGTCTGCGTATATGTTTAATGTCCTTTTCTCTGGTCAAATCAAGGTCCATATATGTATTTCCTATGTCAATAAGTCTGTCCATAAAGTGGGAGGGGTTCTCATCAATTTCCTGTCAGGACTGTTCAAATTTTTCCCATGTATCAGGTCTATCAGAGCAGTCTCTCATGGCTCTTAATAATGCTTCTCTGGCCAGGACTAGTTCTGTGTGATCTTGTACAACATTGGGGTTCCAGTGTGGATCTACAGTTGGCCAATGGTGAGCTCCTCTACCACTTTTCTTATTAGCTAGAGAGATGACATTATTTTTCTCTCTCTTTGTTAGAAATGTATGTAACAAAATTTCCACATCCAACCAAGAAGGGTCAAAGTTTCTGAATATATTCTCTAATTTTTTTATAACCAATATTGGTTCTGCCTCAAATGATGAAACATTGTGCTTGAATTTTTCTAAATTGTCAGGTTTAAAAGGTGTATAGTGTCTTAGACACCACGTTCCCTTCTTTATTAAAGGTGGGTACTTCCCTCAATGGAAATAAACTTCTGTCTAAATTATCTGGTGTTACTGTTTCTAGGCTACTTGCTCTGTTTTCAGTGGGGTAGGCAAGCGAAGGGAAAAGGTTAGGATTATTGGGTGCTGGGGCATGAGGGTTGGGGATGGGAGCATGAGCATGGGTGGAGGGAAGGGCTGGAATACGAACAGGGGGTGGGGATGAGGGGACAGGGTATGAGACATGGGGCAGTACTATGGGGGCGGGATCAACAGGGGCAGGGCAGGGAGCATGGTGTGGGGGTGGGACTGGGACAGGATGGGCATGAATAGGAGGCAGGGCTGAAGGGACAGGGTAGGAGACATGGATGGGGGGGGCCAGGGTGTGAGGGGCAGGAATGTCAGGGGGAGGGGCTGGGTGGTCAGGAGGGGGAGGAACTGGTTGGTCTGAGGGGTCTGCTATTTGAGCCAAATTGTTTTGGGCAGAGTGGGTCAGGGAATCTGATAATGATGGGGAATGGAGAGATAAATCACTCCTATTGTGGGATGTTCTTAACTCTCTTTTAATGTTTTGCAGGAAAGTTTTGATCTCTCCCCATCTATCTTCCATAAACTCATCTTGTCCCTTAAGTCATTGATTAATAAAAGTATTCAGTTCCATAATTTGTTGACTAATAAAAGTATTTTGTTCCTTAATTTGTTGATTAATAAAAGGAACAAGCGAGTGTTCTCTCTTAGAGGAGATTAGGTATATTAATACAACTACAAGTATAATCCTAAGAAAGAGGAGAGCAAAGGTCATGTAGAGACTAATAGTCTTTGAAAAGAGCCACCCTATAGGAACACCTATTAGGAATCCCATGTGCTTGGTTATTCAACTTATAAGCCAATTCCTAAGCAAATCATGTACTGGCTGAAGCCACATTTTTAAAAAATTTATTTTATTTTATTTATTTTTTTAAGTCAATTGCTAAGTTGCCTGTAACTCTTTTTTTTGTTAGTAGGCGGCTCTCTTTACTGTCTACTGCCAAGGGTCTATTCTGTTGTAAATTCTCCTTATCTTTTCTCTTAGGCTAAGCTTCTGGGAGGGGTCACAATTAGACGAAACCAGACGAAGCCTTATGTGGGGAGGCAGAGGCTGTATGAAAAGGGCTGATTAGGAGTGAATAGGCTGTAAACAAAGGGTAGAGCTAAAACTCCTTTTTAAATGTGTGTATATGGGAGGTTCCCAGCAATATTCTTTAGCCCTCAGGCTAAAATTGCTAGGACCATGTGCTATCTTCCTTGAGCAAAGCCCACTTAAATTTTTAAGACTAGAAAGGCCTTGAAACAGGAAAATGGGCTTTAAGTTGGCTCCCTAGCTGTACTCGGCTGTTTTTGTTGCAAGGTAAGAGTTCCTAAGAGCTCCGTTCTCCAGAGTTTCCTAATTGCTAATCAGTTGATTAGATAAGCCTGACCTGGCTCTCAATTCACTGAGCCACCCAGCTGTCCCCTTACAATTAAAGGGAGGAGGAAATGAAAAAAACCTGCTGACCCCAATTTAAATTAAGGAGAAAAGAGAAGAGAGGAAAAGTGTTTTATACTCACCTATTCTGGCAGCTGTGTCTTTAAGCTGAGTTAGGAGGTAAAAGGACTGAGTGAGGAGGAAGTAAGGTGAAAAGACAAGAAAATTCAGGAAATTTATTGAGGGAACTCGATAACCCTTTGAGGTATGCCAAACTGTAATGGTGAAAATCACCTTTGAAGGTTGTTATAATATTAAAACTGTGGCCACCAAGGAATTTACTTATGAAATTACTAGAATGAAACACTCAAGTCAGAATAGAATTTATGGTGGTTTAATCACAACGGAAGTCAGAAACAGAAAGGGGGAGGAAAGGGAACAAGGTTAACTCAACCTTCTGGCAAAGAGCCAGAGGGAGTTTGGGCCCAAAGGGCCAAGGTAGAGAAGGAATCAGTCCTTGACTCCTGTGACCAATCTGAAGGGAAGCTGTCTGTAGGCCTCCACCCTGATCAAGCTCCTAGCACAAATTGGCATCTAGCCCTGTCCACAGGAAGTGAGCGAATTCCAGAGGTTGTTCCCTACCTCACTTCCTGTGCCTCACAAGTGCCAATGGTGGCTCAAGCTTGGCTTAGGACAGCCCAGGTGGGCAATTAGTTATTTTTGATTTGTAATTGACTAGCACATACCTGTGTAGTGTGAGTGTGCACAATTTTGGGTGCTAGACCAAGCAAGATGGAGATTTTAAAATTCATATAGGGTAGCCAGGAATTTAATTTTATTCCAAAGAGATTTATTTATGAAACATAGAAAGAGTGAAGTAGGAAATCAGAGAGGATAGGGTAAGGTATCTAGCCTAAGCAATAAGTAATTTACTCCCAGCCCTTGACTCAAACTGGGCAGGGAGAGTTAGTCCTTAGTTGGAGAAGCTTTGGCCCTTGTAGCTGAGGACCTGGGGATACAGGGAGCCTCTCTCAAGAGGATAGGTTTCTCCTGAGGCTAGTCTCATCAGAAAAATCCAGCAGTTAAGAGTCAGCTTTTTACTCACCATGAGTCAGTCCAAAGGAAGAGATTTAAGAACAGCTTCACCTCTCAAACTATATTCTAAAGCAGTGGTTATCAAAACGATTTGGTACTGGCTAAAAGACAGAAAGGTGGATCAGTGGAATAGACTTGGGGTAAATTACTTCAGCAGGATAGTCTATGATAAACCTAAAGATCACAGTTTGGGGGACCAAAACCCATTTTTTTTTATAAAAACTGCTGGGAAAATTGGAAGACAGTGTAGGAAAGATTAGGTTTGGATCAACATCTCACACCCTACACCAAGATAAACTCAGAATGGGTGAATGACCTCAATATAAAGAAGGAAACTATAAGTAAATCAGGTGAACACAGAATAGTATACTTGTCAGATCTTTAGGAAAGGAAAGACTTTAAAACCAAGCAAGAGCTAGAAAAAAATCACAAAATGTAAAATCAATAATTTTGAAATTTTATGGTGGTTTAATTAATATAGAGGGAAGGAATTAAGAAGAGAGAGAGAAAAGGGGTATAAGATTTCTCTGGCCTAGCCTAAGCCAAGGGAAGTTCAGAGAACTCAGTCACAAGGCCTCCTCAGTAGATTAGGGACTTCCAAAGAGAATAGTGTTTTGGAAGGGAAAGGAAAAAGGAATCAGCCTAAACGCACTCACCTAGCATGCTCATGCCAAGCTGCCAAGCCGCTAAGACCCAAGACTCCAAACTCTGCCCATCACTCCCCAAGTTGCCAACAGAGACCAACGTCTCCACGAGCAAGAGACAGAGCGAGAGCCACATCTCCAAGAGAGAGTGCCAGAGCCACGTCTCCACAAAAGAGCCAGAGCCATGTCTCTGCAAAAAGAGAGTCATGTGAGAAAGTGATACGAATATATAGACTTTTTTGTAACATCACTTCCTGCATCTCATCTGTACCAATGGTAGCTTAAGCTTGACTTAGGACAGCCCGGGAGGGGGGGTGTCTGTCAGTTGTTTCTGATTTGTCATTTGCTAGCACATGTCTGTCATAGGCCATCCTCCTCAACACTTAATCCTTAAGTAGGGGTATAGACATTCCTGTTTGTTAGGATTTTAAAAACTAATCAGGCTGTAGAAAATCTAAAATTGACATGTGACCACTCTATTGCAAATATTATTAATATGGAAATAGGTGATCAATGACACATGTAAAACCCAGTTGAATTGCTCATTGACTAGGAGAGAGGGAGGAGGGGAGGGAAAGAATACAAATCACGTAACCATGGGAAAATATTCTAAATTAATTAATTAAATGAACAAATTTTAAAAAAGAAAAATTTTATGTTTTTAACTGAAGAAATCTAGGGGTTAATTCAGTTTTCCCAGTAGCTCAAAATACAAAGAAAATTTACACCAAAACTTACTTCTAAGTTTCATTAACAATGAGACCTAATGGGTCTTAACCCCTTGCTTTTGCTATAGGGGACATAGCATTTCAGTAAAAACTTTATTATACCTACTTTGGAGACAATGAGAAATTCTATTTTAGTAAGAAGGTGTAGTAGAAAGGACAACCTTTTTGGACAGGTCGGTCTTGCTATGTATTACTAGAATTCCTGTCCATGTGGCTAGCAAGAGTAGATGGACACTTCAAGTTTAAGATGATAGGCTACTAAAACTTTCTGTAGCTTGTAAGTGATTAAGATTTACACACAGACTTATTACATGGTATGGCCATAATTTGTAAAGATTAGTTTGGTAAAATTCAAACAAGTAATCCATTCTGTAAAAATTAAAATTAGTCTCTAGTAGTAGAAATATTATATTTCATGATGTTTATTAAAGATTATTAGAAATCAAGGAATAAAGAAATAAAAAATAAGAAAACCATGTGCCTAGGGCTGATTAGCCCATTCACAACTTACTACATCTTGCAATGGACAAGTAGAGAGAGCCTGGGAGGTGGAGAGTCAGTTAAATACTAATTGTGATCTCACCCAGGAGGAGACTCAGGTGAAACTATAGGAAATTTTGGGAAATAGCAAGGACTTTTGGGGATGGAAGTCTAGGGTTCAAATTTCCATTTTACAATTCAGGTATATTTCCACCAGCTCTTTTTATCCCATGTATATAGATTTCCCAAAATTTGCTCTACAAAGCCTGATTGTCTCAATTGAACATGTTTTGCTTGTATAGTAAAAATAAAAATTATTAAATAAATTGAAACAATGAAGTGTTCTAACAACTGATTGAGGAAGCTGTAGTTTCTCTTTGATGGAGTCATAAAATTCTATCTGAATTAATGAGAACTACTATACAGAAAAGAGTGAATAGATAACTAATTCCTTAAAGACATTATTTTGTCTTCTTCCCTGAAGCCTCAATCCCTCTCTTCTCCAGTGAAGTCACTTCAGTTATAAATTCTGTGCTTTTTTTGGATGTTAATTCAACCTGTGTTGAAGAAATGTTTTTCAGGAAAAATAAATGTTTTGCTAGATTAACACTGATAGATATGGTACCCCAAAACCTAAGAAGATTTTAAATACCTCATATTGTTTTGAATTCTTTAACTGAAAACTGCCTATTCATGTCCCTTGCCCATTTATCAATTGGAGAATGGCTTGCTTTTTAGTAGAGTTGCTTTAGCTTTTTATAAATTTGAGTAATTAGACCTTTGTCAGAGGTTTTTGTTATGAAGATTGTTTCCCAATTTGTTGCTTCCCTTCTAATTTTGGTTACATTGGTTTTGTTTGTACAAAACCTTTTTAATTTGATTAATCAAAATTATTTATTTTACATTTTGTGACTCTTTCTATGTCTTGCTTGGTTTTAAAGTCTTTCCCTTCCCAAAGGTTTGACATGAATATTATTCTGTGTTCACCTAATTTACTTATAGTTTCCTTCTTTATATTCAGGTCATTCACCCATTCTGGGTTTATTTTGGTGTAGGGTGTGAGGTGTTGATCCAGACCTAATCTCTCCCACACTGTCTTCCAATTTTCCCAGCAGTTTTTGTCAAATATTGAATTTTTTGTCCCAAAAGCTGGGATGTTTGAGTTTATCATAGACTGTCTTGCTGAGGTCACTTACCCCAAGTCTATTCCACTGATCCTCATTTCTGTCTCCTAGCTAGTACCAAATTGTTTTGATGACCCCTGCTTTACAGTATAGTTTGAGATCTGGAACTGCAAGGCCCCCTTCCTTTGTATTTTTTTCATTATTTCCCTAGATATCCTTGATCCTTTGTCCTTCCAAATGAACTTTGTTATGTTTTTTCTAATTCAGTAAAAATAAAAATTTTGGCAGCTCAATGGGTATGGCACTAAATAGATCAGTTTGGGTAGGATGTTCATTTTTATTATTGGCTCATCCTACCCATGAGCAGTTAATGTTTTTCCAATTGCTCAAGTCTAGTTTTAATTGTGTAGAGAGTGTTTTGTAGTCATGTTCATATAGTTTCCGTGTTTGTCTTGGGAGATAGATTCCTAAGTATTTTATTTTGTCTAAGGTGATTTTGAATGGGATTTCTCTAATTCTTGCTGCTGAGATGTGTTGGAAATATATAGGAATACTGATGACTTATGTGGGTTTATTTTGTATCCTGCAACTTTGCTAAAGTTGTTGATTATTTCGATTAGCTTTTTTGTTCATTCTCTAGGTTCTTTAAGTAGACCATCATATCATCCGCAAAGAGTGATAACTTGGTCTCTTCATTACCTATTTTAATGCCTTCAATTTCTTTTTCTTCTCTAATTGCTACTGCTAGTGTTTCTAGTACAATGTTAAATAATAGAGGTGATAATGGGTATCCTTGTTTCAATCCTGATCTTATTGGGAATACATCTAGTTTATCCCCATTGCAGATGACGTTTGCTGATGGTTTTAGATATATACTGTTTATTATTTTTAGGAATGACCCTTCTATTCCTATATTTTCTAGTGTTTTTAATAGGAATGGGTGTTGTATTTTATCAAAGGCTTTTTCTGTGTCTATTGAAATAATCATATGAATTTTGTTGGTTTCCTTGTCGATATGGTCAATTATGTGGATGGTTTTCCTAAGATTGAACCAGCCCTGCATTCCTGGTATGAATCAGACTTGATCATACTATATGACCCTCCTGATCACTTGCTGAAGTCTTTTTGCTAGTATCCTATTTAGGATTTTTGCATCTATATTCATTAGGGAGATTGGTCTATAGTTTTCTTTCTCTGTTTTTGACCTGCCTGGCTTCTGAATCAGTACCATGTTTGTGTCATCAAAGGAATTTGGTAGAACTCCCTCTTTGCTTATTATGTCAAATAGTTTGTATAGTGTTGGGATTAGCTGTTCTTTTAATGTTTGATAGAATTCACTTGTGAATCCATCAGGCCCTGGGGATTTTTTCTTAGGGAGTTCTTTGATGGCCTGTTGGATTTCTTTTTCTGATATGGGATTATTTAAGAATTCTATTTTTTTCTTCTGTTAGCCTAGGTAATTTATATTTTTGTAAATATTCATCCATATCGCCTAGATTGATATATTTATGGGGTGCTCAGGGAGGAGTAGTATCTCTGGTATGGAGGACTTGTCGTGCCCTCCTAGGCAGCTCTCCAACCTCTGACCCTCACCTGACACCCAGCTCTCACTTGTAGCTCCTAGTAGCTGCTAGCATGTGGCAGTGGCCACACCCTGGCCAACGGGTTTGACAGACTGGCCAAACGTTGTGAGGGTAGCCATCAGGTCACAGACCCCTGGTGAACCAGGGCTTTGCTCACCCAGCATGTGAAGACTACTTGGGCCCAACAGAAGGAAGAAACCAATAAGAAAGTTCAATGGCTGAGAGGGTGACGCAGCAAAGCACTGTGGGGTGCTTAGGGAGTGTTGGAGCACAAAAGACAACAAGGCTATCCAATGGAGCTGAGGAAGTCTCCAGGTGTAACGATTTTTCATGCCAATGGACCCAGGCTTCCAATGCCGAGAGAGTGGGACTGTGTCTGTGCATCGACTTTTCCCCTTAAATCTCCTTCATGCACATGTGTTTTTGTGCACACTCATCTACATCACAGATGAAAGCACACATAGACAATCGTCATCCTCAGTTACCAAGAGACTACTACTATAATTGGGAAAGTAGTTTTTAATGATTGCTTTAATTTCCTCTTCATTGGAGGTGAGATCCCCTTTTCATCTCTGATGCTGTTAATTTGGTTTTCTTCTTTCCTTTTTTTAAAATTAGATTGACCAGTACTTTATCTATTTTGTTTGTTTTCTCAAAGTACTAGTTTCTAGTCTTATTTATTAGTTCAATAGTTCTGTCACTTTCGATTTTTATTAATTTCTCCCTTCGTTTTTAGGATCTCTAGTTTGGTTTTCTTCTGGGGGGTTTTAATTTGTTCACTTTCAAGTTTTTTTATTTGCATTTCCAATTCATTGATCTCTTCCCTCCCTAATTTGTTAATATATGCACTCAGGGATATGAATTTTCCTCTGAGTACTGCATTGGCTGTATCCCATAAGGTTTGAAAGGATGTCTCACCATTGTCATTTTCCTAAATGAAATTATTGTTTCTATGATTTGTTCTCTAACAGATTTTGGAGTATCATATTATTTAATTTCCAATTAATTTTGATTTGGTTCTCCATGTACTCTTACTGATTATTAATTTTTTTTGCCTTATCATCTGAAAAGGCTGCATTTATTATTTCTGCGTTCCTGCATTTGTATGCCATGTTTCTGTGACCTAGTGTATGGTCAATCTTTGTGAATGTTCCATGTGGTGCTGAGGGGTATCCTTTTTTGTCCCTATTTATTTTTCTGCATATATCTATTAACTCTAATTTTTCTAAGATTTCTTTCACTTCTTTTACCTCTTTCTTATTTATTTTTTTTATTTGATTTATCTAAATTTGATAGTGGTTGGTTCAGATCTCCCACTACTATGGTTTTACTGTCTATTTCCTCCTTCAATTCTCCTAGTTTCTCCATTAGAAATTTGGGTGCTATGCCATTTGGTGCATACATGTTTATTAGTGATATTTCCTCATTGTCTATAGTCCCTTTTAACAAAATATATTTACCTTCCCTATCCCTTTTAATCAGGTCTATTTTTGCTTTGGCTTTGTCAGATATCATGATTGCCACTCCTGCCTTCTTTCTATCAGTTGAGGCCCCAAAGATCTTACTCCATGCTTTAATTCTGACCTTGTGAGTATCTACCCGCCTCATATGTGTTTCTTGAAGACAACATATGGTAGGGTTTTGGATTCTAATCCATTCTGATATTCGGCTACGTTTTATGGGTGAGTTCATTCCATTCACGTTCAAAGTTATGATTGTCACTTGTGTATTCCCTGGCATTTTGATAGCCTCCCCTAATTCTGACCCTTCTTCTTTAGCTATAACCTTTTAATCCAGTGATTTACTTTAAATCAGTCCCCCTAGTCCCCTCCCTTGATATGTTTCCCTTTCTAGCCCCTCCATTTGTGTTCCCTTCCCTTCTCCCCCTCTCCTTTCCTCCCTTTTTGTGTTCCCTCCCCCCTACCCGCCTTGGTTTTCCCTTCTCCCTTACCCTGTTGGTTAAGATAAAATTCAAGATCCCAATGGATCTAGATGCTCTTCCTTCTCAGAGTTGATTTCACTGAGAGTAAGGTTTACGTAAAAGCTCTCTTCCTCTCCTTCTCATAGGAGAATCCTTCCCCTCCCCTTCCCATGCGTACCCTTTGTGTGAGAAACATTATTCTATTTAGTTTTTTTTCCTATTTCTTGGAGTATATCTTAGTGCCATCAATGATTCCCCTCTCCCTTTTTCTTTCTATCCCCCATTTCTCCATATTGTTTTGATGCCCCAAACTTTCCCTATGCATGATTCTTCTTACTACTCTAATGATGCATACAATTTTTGAGAGTTACACATTACATTTCCCCCACATATTAATATATATATATATATATATATAATTTGATATAAATGTAGTGCTTATAGAAGAGAGTTTGAATAAAAGAAAAAGATAACATTTTTCTCCTTTTCCATTTCCTTCATATTTACCTTTTCATGTTTCTCTTGCTCTTTGTGTTTGGATGTCAGACTTTCCACAGAGCTCTGGTCTTTTCTTTACAAACACTTGGAAATCTTGTATTTTGTTGAATTCCCATACTTTCCCCTGTAAGTATATAGTCAATTTTGATGGATAGCCTATTCTTGGTTGAAGACCCAGCTCTCTTGATTTTCTGAATATCATGTTCCATGCCTTACGGTCGTTCAGAGTGGAAATTACTAGGTCCTGTGTGACCCTGATTGGTGTTCCTTTGTATCTAAATTGTCTTTTTCTGGCTTCTTATGAGATTTTTTCTTTTGCTTGGAAGCTTTGGAATTTGGCAATTACATTCCTGGGAGTTGTCTTTTGGGGATTTAGTGTAGAGGGTGTTCTGTGAACTCTTTCAATGCATATTTTGTCCCCTTGTTCTAGAATCTCTGGGCAGTTTTCTTTGATGATATCATGTATTATGATATCAAGATTACTGTTTATTTCTGGCTTTTCTCGTAGACCAATGATTTTCAGATTGTCTCTCCTTCCTCTGTTTTCCAGGTCTGTCACCTTGTCAATGAGATATTTTATGGTATCTTCTAATTCTTTAGTCTTCTGAGTTTGCTTTATTAATTCTTGCTCTTTTACAAGATCATTGTCTTCCCGGTTGCCCGATTCTGACCTTTAAAGACTGGTTTTCCTTTTCAGTTTTGTCTGACCTGTTTTTTGAGGCTTCTAGCTGTTTCTGCATTTGCATATTTTGGTCCCTCAGATTGCTGAGTTCCTTTTGCATTGCTTCCCGTTTTTCCTGCCAGAAGGCTTCCATCTTTTTGATAATTTCCAATTTAAATTCTTCAAGAGCTTGTGGAGAATTTCCATTTCTTATGGAAGGTTTTGGAGGATTTGTTTGTGTTTCCTCTTCTATCTCCTCTGTATTTTGCATTTTTGCTCCATAAAATGTGTCCAAAGTCATCCCCTTCTTCTTGCTTTTCTTTGTGTTTGGAGGGTGTTGCAACTATGCACTGTTTACCATCTCTATGGTTTTTCCTCCCCTTTCCAGTCAGAAATCTGAATGAGGAGGGCTGGCTCTCAGTGTATGCTTCTGATGATCTGAGACTTTGGCCCCAGGCAAATTGTCCATTTTCCGCAGCTGCGCTGTCTTCCCGGGGAATCCCAGGCTGTGCCCTCCCCTGCCTGAATTGAAATTAGCTATTAGAAATAGAAACACGAGATGAATTACTGATTTCTTTGGGCTGTACTTCTTGATGAATGTAGGAAATGCCCTGTGAGGAACTGATAATTACTCTGATCCTAGAAACATTACAGCTCCTTGACTAATTCAATAGGAATTGGGCTCTAAGAGAGAAAGGCAACAAAAGCAGAAACCAGGGAGGGGACAGGAGAACAGGAAATCCATGCTGGGGTTGATACTGTAATATTCCTTCCCAGAACTCTGTGGGAGCTGCTCTAAGGGAGAAGAAGCCACTCATTTCAGGGGCAATTGAGGACTTTATAGAGGAGGAAGTTGAAGAGAAGACAGAATCAATGGCTTCTCACACTCATGAAGGGAAGAAGTGACAGATGTAGGACCTGGATTCAGGTTGTCTGATTCCATCTTTCCTATTTTGTTTGCTTTGTTTCATTTGCATGGAAGAAATATCTTCTGATTTTGATCCTCAATAGGTGAGTTTGTTTTTTTTAAGAAAACTATACTGACAACAATAGGGAAAGATTGATTATTTCCCAAAGGCCTGGAGAGCTGAGAATACCGGCCAAAAGAACAAGCCATAAGTCAATCTACACTAAAAAATGACATGATCCAACCTTGCCTGTGAGCAGAAGAGAAACTGTAGATCAGAAAACGTGGTACAGGATGTTTCCCAATTATAACTACTCATCATCTTCTTAGCTGTCTAATTGATTGAACTGTTCAATTTGTTGGATCCAAAGTACGGAGCTGTGAGGGAAACTCCAGGGCCATCCAGGCCAACCCCTTTGTTTCAGGCATGAAGAAACTGAGGCCCACTAAATTGACATGACTTGCCCAAGGAAATTCCCCACTTAGGAGGTAGGATTTGAATCCAGGCCTCTGACCATGGGATCAGTGTTCTTTCCCCTGGACCAAGCTGTTAGGTGCCTGTACATTTGTAGCTGTTGGAGATACAAAAATAAGAATGGAAAAATGCACCCTGTCCTCATGATCTTACCTTTTCTTCAATGAAATGTGGTCCAGATCATCTGGAAAGAAACAAGTTAGATCATCTGCCACCTGTTGGCAAAACAAAGCAAAACAGTGAAGCATTTAAGAAATCTGTTATTAAACACAGGGAAATACACAGCATCTGTTTTCCCCATAACCCTGGTCACCTGCTTCCCACAAAGAGAAGGAAAAAAGACCTTTTATTAAACTTAGCAAAGATGAGCATTAAGTTATCCAACTCCCATAAGGAACATTCCCTAAGAAGGGGGGAAAAGGAACAGAAACAACTTTTTTGAACTATACATATAAGAGATGCACCTGTGATTTCATCAGTGGGGGGAATTGCTTGTATGGTCACCCCCTTTGACAATGAAAATCTCAACCAAATCATGATTAGTAGAGAAGTCACTGGAAATGTCTGATGAATCTAGAAACCCAAGTGAGTGTCTCAGGGACACACTGATAGTAACTGTCCCGGTTGAGATTTGAATACAGGTCTTCCTAGCAAGACTTCAAAGGGTAGTGGATAGAATTCTGATACCGGGCAAGGCATGAATTTTAATAATAAAAACAATTAATAATGATGAACATTTATATAGTGCTTACTATGGGCCAGGCAATGTGCTAAGTGCTTTATAATTATTATTCCATTTGATCTTCACAACAGCTCTGGAATGTCCACGTTATTTTTCTCTCCATTTTACAGATGAAGAAACAGAGGCAAACAGAGCTTAAGTGACTTGGCCAGGATTGCACTGCTAGGACTGTTCTGAGGCTCATTTGAACAATCCAGATCTTCCTTAGAAAAGTTTCAAGGGTTAGTAGATAGGATTCTGAAGTTGGAACTGGCAAGACATGGGCTTGTATCCATCCCTTCCTCAGACACTTGCTAGCAGTATGACCTTGGGAAAGTCTTTTCCTCACTCATCTCAGTTTCTCCAGAATATTGAATTGTCAGGATATCATTAAAGTGTAAGGACCACGTCCCAAGTGTCCCGAGTGCAGGTTCAAGCCTCTTCTTCTTCCTAGAAACCCCCCAGAAGAGGGAGGAAAGATTTCTTTTTCCCGGACCTTGGGATGATGGTTCTTCTGACTGAATACCAAGTGTTGGAGTCAAAAGGAGTCGGCCAGAAAGGATTTTCTCTTCACTCTGGACAAGGTAAGTCTGACCCCACAGCCCAGGAGCCCACGGCCCGCCAAATGGGGATTTTCCTGCAATTTCACGCTGTGAATAAGCACTTTGGAAGAGAAAATGCAACGTGTGAACACCAACTGGCAGCAGGTCGCTGCCAATGCACCTCCCGCTTCAACGTGGAAAGCTTCACGAGGGAGAGGAAGCGATGTGCGGGGTCCTTGGGAGCCAGAGCAGGAAAGATATTTCCCAGAGAGAGAACAGCGTTGTAAAAGCCCGCGGCTGCTCAGTTTAACTGCCGGCTTCCCTTTCCCGGGTACCCGGAATGGAAACAAAAGTCCCCAAAGCCCCCGGACTCCCAAACGCTGCACTGCACAGGAAACACGTGTTTGGCGCTTTTATTTCCATGACCCTCCCCGGGAGGCTCCCGACGCTGCTGCGGGTCTTGGCTGTCCCGGCACGGAGGCCGGCTCGTCCCAGTACCTCCTGCCCAGGGAGGAGCCTCTTTTCCGACTCTCTAATCCTCCTCCACAGCAGCAGCGCAGGCCGGAAGAGCTTCTTCCTTCCGGTCTGCTCTGGAGCTTCCGGTGCCGTAAAAGCACCTCCGGGACACAGCAGAGTTCGCAGTTGGGCGTCTTCCTGACTGGCTTTGGCAAGCGGCGCCCGAGAAAGGACCCATCGGAGCACGAGAGCCCACCGGCAGATCGATCTGCTACCCAGAATGCCCCGCGCGGTGCCCTCGCGCCCCCCTCCTGCCTCGCACAAAGCGGGAATGCTGAGACCCCGAGGAAAGCGCAGCGCCCCGAGCTGTGTTAGGAGAGAGAAGAGCTGGGAAGTGGGGACGCCGGAGGCCCCGGCAGCCTTTTCCGTCTTCCCGAAAGCCAGGAGACCGGAGCGCCCAAAAGTGAGCGGAGGGAGCGCAGGGCTTCGGTCCCCCAGGGGCGGGGCAGGCCGGCAGTGGGTGCAGAGGAATGAAGGGGAGGATCGGGGGCTGGACAGGAGGCTCGGAGGGGTGGTCAGTCCCAGGGGGCAGGGCGGGACCATCAAGCCGGGCACGGGAGGCGCAGAGGCCTCCGGGAAGCCGGGAGTTGAGGTCGTGCCCATTTCCCTCCCCCTCCTTCGCTTGCAAAGCTTCTCCGCCTCGGCTCCGTGCCCGGCCGTAGAACTTGCGCCTACCCGCGCCTGAAACCTGGGTAATGATGAAGCGGTGCCGGGGGACAGTGGGGAGGAGCCTGCGGGAGGGCGGGCGGCGCAGAGCAGGGCTGCGTTCGAATCCTCCCTTGTACGAGTCCCTCTGGGGCCGACACCGCCGGCCTGGGCAGCCTGGAGCCCCCGCGTCCTGGCACTGCAGCTGGGCGGGGCTGACTGGGCCGAGAGCACGCGGGGAGCAGGACGGGCAGCGCCGGGGGCGACTTTCCTGCGGGCTACGGTGTATCCCGGGGCTGCTCCGGTGTGTGACGGGTCGGCTGTGGCCTTCGGCCTCCTCTTCGGGATCTTCTTCCCTGCTAAAACGGAGGGCCTGGAGGAGGGGGTGGGGAGCAGTGCTGGATGCAGTTTTACCTCCCCCAGTCAGGACCCAGGAGTCCTGCCTCCCAGCCTCGGCCCGGGACCCCCGAGCTCCTGCTCCCCCGCCCCTCGGGCAGCCTCAGCTTCAGTCACCGCAAGCAGGCTCCGTTCAGGCTAAGCAGGCAATAATGGGCAGAGAGAGGGCGGAGAGTGAAGAGGAGTTCAGGAGGGCTTCCTGGAGGAGGCCAGATTGTCCTTTGGACTGTAGGGAAGCCGGGGAGGGCAGTGGTTGGAGCAGGGGAGGGACAGCCAGAGAAGGGCTCCTGGCCGGGAGCTGGAGGTGCTGCTCATGGACCCCCGGCAGGCTGCTGTGTCCCGGGCCAGAGGGGGTGGCAGGGAGGAGGGGGATGGGGCCATCAGGGCTGGGACTGCCAGAGAGCATCCTGGGGGCTCTGATGGGGGGGAGGGTGGGCCAGAGGAAAGTCACGTGAGGGGCTGAATGGAGGCTGCCAGGAAGGGGAAGAGAGCCCAGGAGGCCCTGCAGGAGGGAGGAGGAGGAGGGCCTTCCCCACCGGGAGGACTGCCCTCTGGCAAAGGGAGCCCCCAGTGCTGGGCCTGCAGTGGAAATGGCCTCTTGGCGGCTCCCCCTTTTGTCTCTGAACCCCAAGCCTGGCCTGGCCCCCTGGAAGGGCTTCCTGGCTGGAGGATCTCCCCCTGGTGCACTGGGAGGGACCCCCGTGACCCTCCCCCAGCCCAAGGGGCCTCCAGCAGCTCCTTAAGTACTTCTGGGATGGGAGAGCTCCGGGGGTCCTCCTGCAGCCCCTCCCCAGAGCTGGCTTTGGCTTTGGGCCAGTTTCTTGTCAGGTTCGACCCACCCTGGCCTCGTGGTCACATCCAGGCTCTGTTCCTGGTTCTTCTCCCCCTATTTGCTCTCCCCCTTCTCCAGTTTTTCCTCCTTCACCTCCCTGATTCTCCTGAGATGGTTCAAACTCCCCCAGAATCCCCAGGAGGCCCCTCCTTGTGGGCCTCCCATTCTCTCAGTACCCCCCATGGGGCCCTGCTCTCCCCCAGGAGCTCTCTGCTGCTCCCACCTCCCTCAGGCTGTATCTAGGCACTCTGGGGGGATGGTGGGGGAGGGAAAGAGGGCCTGGATGGGAAGAGGGGGGCTCTCTCCTGTGCAGCCTGGTGGGGGATGGCCCAGGAGGAATCCCAACCCTGGGGAGGGGTCTAGAGGGAGAGAGGGGCTGTTCCAGGGGCCCAGAGATTCCTAACCCAGGTGTCCTGGCCCCCAGCTCCTGCTTAGAGCTTCCTCTGGGCTGCCCTCAGACCCAGCCCTCTGAGGATCCCTGAGCTCTGTCTTCCCGCCCTCTGCCTCTCCCCCGGGAGCCAAAGCCCTTTCCTGGCCCCCTTTTTTGGCCCTTGGGCTGGTCCTGATTGGGTTCCAGGCCTTGGGCTCCCCGGTTCCAGTTCCTTCAGGAATTCCCAGCCTCAGCTGTGTCAGAGGGTCCCAGGTGCCCCCCAGGAGACCCCAGCAAGCCTTCATCCTGGTTCTCCAGGCTCAGCTGCCCCCAGGAACACTTGAGTCTCCCCAGGGTCCCTGCCTCCCTGCCAGGAGCTCTGTTGAACTGGGTGCCTTCCCAGCCCCTCCCTTGGCTCCCCTTCCCCAGGCTTCCCTGCTCCCCTCCTGTGGGGGATCCCAAAGCCCTGCTGCCTCTTGGAGGTCTGGAGAGGAGAAGGGAGGGGGCAGAAGAGGAGGAACAGAGGGAGGGGTTCAGCTGCCCCTTCAGACCCTCTTCTCTTCCCAGGATGCCTCCCTTCCTCTGCTGGTAGCAGGCTCTCCCCTGAGGGCAGGCCTGGCCCTGGGTGACTCCTGCGGCCCCTCACCCTGTGTAGGTCCCTGTGGGGCAGCCTCAGCCTGGGAAGAGAAGGGAAAACCTCTGCCCTCTGGGTCCCTTCTCCCTCCCAGCTCAGGGTGCAGAGGCCCAGGCCTGGCCCCAGGAGGGATGGGCTGAGCCAGATCCTGAGCTGGGAGGGAGAACAGGGCAGGTTTCTGCTCAGGTCCCACCAAGAGCAATTGGCCCAGATGTTGTGAAAATTCACCTTTAAAGATTGTTATAATATTAATTTATGGTCGCCAAGGAATTTGCTTATGAAATTTGTTAATGAAACACTCAAGTCAGAATGGAGTTTATGGTGGTTTAATCACAAAGGGAGTAAGAAAAGGGAGAGGGAGTGAAGGGGAGAGGAGGAAAGGGAAAAGGGTTAACTCAACCTTCTGGCCGAGCCAGAGGGAGTTTAGGCCCGAAGGCCAAGGTAGGATGGAGAATCAGTCCTTGACTCACCTGACCGATCTGAAGAAGGAAAGCTGTCTGCGGGCCTCCTCTCTGCTCAAGCTCCTAGCATGAACTGGCGTCTAGCTCTGTCCCCAGGAAGTGAGCGAATTCCAGAGGCTGTTCCCTACCTCACTTCCTGTGCCTCACAAGTGCCAATGGTGGCTCAACCTTGGCTTAGGACAGCCCAGGTGGGCAGTTAGTTAATTCTGATTTGTCATTGACTATCACATGCTCGTGTAGTGTGGGTGTGCACAATCCTGGGTGCTAGACCGAGCAAGATGGAGATTTTAAAATTCACAATCCCCCCTGATGATGATTGGGGGACTAGTCTCCCCAATTGATCAGTAAATGCAAGTGTCCTGCACCCCAAAAAATTCTAACTGCAAGTGTATACAAAACTTACCCACTAAGAGGAAAACTACAATAGTTGTAGATTAGGAGAAATAGAGAGGAGAGAAAGACAGCAAACCAATGTTTTGCTGGGCGCATTGACAAAAGCCCATTAGGGGGCCAGTCCCCTTTGGCATGAGTGTACATTCGAAAAAAAGTTCAATCAACTGCACCCCAAGGTTCATTCGGGATCTTCCTGTAGTGAAAGGGTTTAGATATCTTTCTGCAAACAGTTCATTCTCTGGATTCAGTCAGTTAGCAAGCTTCTTCTCTGAAGATCTATCTCGAACAAATTTTAAATCTTGGATTTTATGAAATACAATCCCCATGAAGGAAGTATTGAAAAAAGAAGAAAAAACACTGAGTCCAGCTGAGGATGCAAGGTTTAGTTGTGGCTGTGTGTGAGTTAATTCAAAAGGAAAATAAAAATGAAAACAAAAGGAAAAAGGGAAAAATATAAACCCTTTATATATAAATATATTTATATTAAAGAAGAATTCAAAATCAGTATCAAAATATCAAAAATCTTTGTACACAAAATTTTGAGAAGGCAAGAATAAATTTTCTCACAGGCCCCTGTATTAGGGTCCAGTTAAGTAATTTCTAATCCCACAAGTCTGTAGGACAGAATGCAGCAAATTTTACTTCCCCATTTTCAGCCAAGGCTACAGGAAGTTGCCATACTATAGGAGAGAAAAAAAAGGACCAGATTCTTATTTTAACAGAGAGGTGTCATTCCGTCGCTGATTTTACGTTCATTCTCAGGAATGGGTTTTGTTCTTTTTTTTTCTCTTATCCTCAAATTGTTGTAATGTTTAAGTTGATTATGTTTTTGTGATCCTTTTTGGGGAAACTTCTTTCCCCAATAACGATCAATCGGAGGGATGTAAAAATAGCCTTGAATCCATGATTCAATCCCCACAAATCCTTGCTCCACTTCCCCAGAGTGCTTTGTAATCTCACTGGGTTCTCACCTGGGCCGAGAGCAAAATCATTATTTAGAGGGTCTCCGCCCAAGGCGGGGGCTTCTCTTCCTAGCTCTGTTGGCAAACAGATGCGTCTCATGATATGAGTGAAATTTGGGTGGGGCTCATGGCCCACCTAGCATGTGCTTCTCTTGCTTGTATTTTCTTTAACCCTTGACCTTTAATAAACCTCATAAAAATAATACTCCTTGTAGAGAGAAACTAATTTCTACCTGCCTCAGCTTCCCCAAAATTTTAATCTTTACACAGAGAGGGAGCCCAAAGGCAGTAAGGAAGATGGGCTTTTCTACACTGGAGGAAAGAGGGGAGGGACTGCCCCAGGAGGGGGCTCCAGGCCAGCTCCTCCTGCTCATAAGGGCAGAGAAATCAGACATTCCTGGGCTAAGAGAGGCCTGTTGGGAAGAGCTTAGGCTGGAGAACCATTCAGGGGCCAGAAAGTGGGGGGTGGAGTGGTGGTTGTGGGGGGTGGAGGATATAACCCTGAGTGTGGAGATGTAAAAAGGAATCCTTTATTCCTTTTTTATTTTAAAGGGGGATGTTAAATTTGTGGTTGGACTGAATATATTTAATTGGTCGCCAGGAATTTAATTACTAAATCCCCAAAATGATTTACTAAAGTCAGCCTTCACACTCACCTCTGACCAACTGACACTCATGTGTCAGTTCAGTCAGCAGATTCTTTTATCAGCCTCATCTCCAGTAGAATTGCTTCTCATAGGTTCCACTCCAAGTGTGTGTCTGTTTCCACTTTTAAAGATCTTTTTCTCTTGCATCACTTCCCCTAAATTTTATGACTCCCAATCACTGCTGACACTCCACTCCAGGACTGCCCACTCTTTCACAAGTGAGTCACAGATCTCCCACTCAGTGTATGAAATGGGTGTTCACACCTTTTTGTGGCTCACACTTTACACTTTACACTTGGGGATGAAAATCTAAAAATACGCGGGGAATTACAATTTAATCTTCATGATCAAGGAAGAGCTAAGTACCTTCATTGTTGCAATCAGGGGAGAGCCAAATCACAGGGACCTGGATGTGTAAGGATTAAGCAGCTCACAGTGACAGGAAGTAGAAATCATAGACAGGAAGTGAAGTAGGGAAAAGGTTGTAAAAGGGGGCCAACATCAGTTGGTCAGCCTGTGGGTTCCTGACAGGTCGAGCAGTTAGGGGGAAGTTCTCTGCTGTGTGTTGGGTTGGTGGTTGGTGGTTAGTTGCAGGCCTGAGCTTAGTTAGAGGGCATTTTAGCATTAGCCTTCAGAGGGTTTTTGTGTTTTGCTTTTAGACTGTTAGGTTTTTTTCTTTCTTGAACTTTTTGAAGGTGGCTGGTCCTTGTTGACAGATATAATTGGGGTTGGAGTAAGCACTGAGTTGATTTTGATTGGGTTGGAACTTTGTGGGATGGTTGTTATTAGCGGTAGTTAATAGGCAGTAAATATACATAGTTATAGGAAAACTAGTATAGACATTAGGAAATTTTCTTTCTACTTTCCCCCTATATTTCTCTCCTTTGGTGTATTCATTTTATTATATTCTTTTAGTATCTCTATTTTAATTAAATTTTAATTGTTAAAAGCTGCTAGAAGTTTTCTTTCCTCTGACATAAAGGGATAATATGAATTTACAACTCTAATATATTCTCATTACAACTTAAATGATTACAAGCTGCTCTCTTATTTTGTCAAAATTCCCAATTCAACCCTCATAGAGACAAGACCAGGAAAAGATGGAGGAGTTTCACCAGATGGACTCACTGGGGGTACTTGAATGCCTCAACAGGGATCCTGGAGTCCCAGGAATAGCCTTGGAGACAGACAGACTCCCAGCCCAGGTCAGTGCATTCCAGCCCCAGATGGGAGCTGTAAACCTCAAAATTCCTTAGACTTATAAATGTTGGAAATTTCACCATTGGGATATTTCATACTTGGAAAATTTCTTACTGATAGTCTATTGGAATGGGAACCCCATTGGCATGGGAGGTTCCTTCTCTTCCCTTCTTCAGATTACTTTAGGACAGAAACCTTTTGCTGAACAATGGAAAGGACTTTGACCTATGCTTAAGCATAGAACAGGAATTTCTTTGAATCATGATTGATTTTAGAATTGATACAATGGAGATACTTGGAATCAATCTCCACCCTATTCAATCCTAACAGGATTGAGTAAGGGCTGCAGCCTAGATCAAAATTTAATTATTTGAAAATATGACCTTCAACAGACATGTGCAAAAGCCAGAAACCTCTGGGCGGTCCTGGGTTAAGCTAGAGCCTCCATTGGCACAGGGAAATTGATGAACAGTGATTGGTAGATGGGAGAACTGAGAGGAGGAACTTGGATGGTTTCCTTAAAGATAGGAGGCTCTGGAGACTCGAGGGGGGTTGAGGAGTTTGGTCGGGGTGATTGCGGTGGACTGGGAGAAGCTTGCGCTGAAGGAAGCTGAAGGTGGGGGCCTCTGAGACTGTTTCTCCATTTTGGTCACGTGAGTGATAGGGACTGATCTCTTTTCTTTGCCCCAGCTATCTAAGGGCTTGGGCCTTTTAGCCCAGCCTAAACAGAAGGGGTATTTAAGCCCTATTCCCTTCTCTCCCTTTTTCTCTCTCTATCTCTAATTCCTTTCTTGCTCCTATTGTAATTAAACTCCAAAAAAGGCTGACGGCTGACTTGAGTTTTTCATTTAGGAATTACATAGCTGAATTCCTTGGCGACCTTAAATTAATATATATCAGTCCTTTAAAGTGATTCCCTTGTAACAGAGCTCCTTCCCTGACTCTGACACAAGATGGACTGGGGAGCTTCTCCCTGCTTCCTGCTGCACCATTTCTGACCCCACATCCCAGGCAGGAGGAACAGCCTTTCCCAGCTCTCTTCTTAGCTTTGGCATTGATTCCTTGGCCCTTGGGCAGCTCAGACCCCAAGAGCTCCCCCCAGGTTCTTCCTCTTATGTCGAATTTCTCCCTGGGCACAAGTGAGCACTGAGGAGGACCATTGACTCCTTCCTTGTCTGGGGATCCTGTCTTTGCTCTCTCTGCTTACCTGGTAACACTTGCACCCTCTTCCTCTGCTCCTTTTTACCTGTTTGCTCTTGAGTCCTTCTGGAGCAGAGCCTCAGGGTGTGCCCTGGTCTTTACCATCCTCAGGGAAGACTTTGTTCTTGGAGCTGCTCACTGGCTTCTGCCTCAAGTCCTGGAAAGGCCCAGAATCACATCGTGGAAGGTCTTGGCCAAGGATCAGCCAGGAGGGCAGTGTCCCTGGAGTAAGAGGGAGGTGTGAGGGGAGAGGAAGAGGCTGGATAGTCAGCATATGCCAATGGAGCCTGTTGTAGGAATGGTCTGGGGCCTTGCCAGTGACAGCCAGAGTCATGCAGTGGGGGAGGCCCCCCACAGGTCCCCTATGGCTTTTATATCCAATCCAGAGAGGCAACCTCACCCCCCACCCCCACTAGCCTTGTGCTGCTGAGCTCCCTGACCCAGAGAGAGTCTTAGGAGTTTGGGGTGAGCCCCGGAGGGGCCCTCAAACAGAAATGGGGTCTTTTTCTTAGAAGAGGAGCTTTAAGTGTTTCTGGGCAGAGCTCATTGTACCAGAGGCCGCAGCTGGGTATGCTTCTTCTCTGTTCAGTAGAATTCCTCACTGGTCTTATCCTCCCCTTGTAGAACATATACCCTATATATAACTCATACCCAGGAGCTTTGATTCCTCTCAGGCATTTCATCTTTCACTGGCCATAGTTAACCTCTTTATTTTCTTCTACATTTGCCTGGAAATCCGGTCCCTGAGTCAAAGTTGTCCCAGCCCTCCTAGTGCCACACTGGACACCCCCACTCCCACTGCAAGTTGCAACCTCCCCCTCTAAGGACAAGTAGACAGCAGGCACCAAGTCTCTGGTCTCTCTGTGATTGAGTTCTCATCTCCCTTTACCCATGAGAATATTCATCAATGCCTCCATCCTTTCACCATCTTCTCAGTCTTTGCCTTCTCCTCTGGACCTCCTCCCCTGTATGCTCTTCTCCTTTGGAGATGATAGAAACCACCTCCTCAGGCCTCCTTCTCTTAGTCCTGTCTGTAGCCTTTGATGCTTTTGGCCCACTCCTCGATATTGTCTTCTCTCTACGATTTTAGGACATGGCTCTTTTCTCTCCTGGTTTAGCTCCTACTTTTCTGACCTGTGATTCTCTGTCTTCTCTGCTGGTTTCTCCTCTAGATCTTGTAACAGTGGGGTTAGGGTGAGGGAGTTCTTCCAGCCCTGTCTTTGGCCCTCTACTCTTCTCCCTCTGGAATTGTTTACTTGCTGATCTCATCAGCTACCAGGGATGCAAGCACCATCTCTCAGCTGATGAATCTCATATGTACATTTTCTGCCCCAATTTCTGTACTGGCCTCTAGTCATTATCTCCAGTTTCCTTATATGGATTTCACACGATGTGACCAGTAGACATCTTGAGCTCAGTGTGTCCCAAACACATTGTTCTCTCTCACCTAGACAGAACTCCCACCTTCTTTATAGCTATATCCTCCTCGTTTCCAGCATGTCCCTTTCTATGTCACTGCCATCCTCCTGGTGGAGGACCACATTGCCTCCCTCCTGGGCTATTAAGACAACCTGCTGCTGGGTCTGCCTCCCACAAGGCTCTTCCCACTCCAAGGCCTCCTCCATTCTCCCACCAGAGTGATTTTCCTACAGCTCAGTTCTGATCGTATCTCTCCCCTACTCCATAAACCCCAATAGCTTCCTATTCCCTCTGGGATCAAATGTTATGTTTCGTGTACAAAGCCCTCTTTCCTGTCTTCTCATTCATTACTCCTCAGTCTGTATTCTTGGATCTAGGGAACCTGGTCTTCTGAATTCCTTCAGCTATAGAATTTTTAAAAAGTCCTTTATTTTCTATCTTAGAGTTGATGATGAGCATCTGTTGTGAGGCAGAAGATGGCTAAGAGCTAGGCAATTGGGGGTCAGTGGCTTCCCCAGGGTCACATAGGTAGGAAGTGTCAGAGGGCATATTGAATCCAGGACCTCCTGTGTGTAGTTCTAGTTCTCTGTTCACAGAGTCAACTAACTGCCCCAAAATGGAAGGGTTTTGTTTTTTCCTTTAATGCTTAACTTCCATCTTGGGATCAGTTCTAAGATAGATGAGTGATGAAGTCTAGGCAGAGTTAAGTGACTTAGCCAGGCTCACACAGCTAGGAAGTGACTGAAGTCACATTTGAACCCAGATCTTCCTGACTCCAGATCTGGCACTCTTTCCACCATGTAATGTGGCTGTGTCTAGTTCCAGGCATTTTCAGTGGCATTGCCACTTCAGATCACTGATCCCATTAAGCTTCCTGTAAGTCCCAACTAAAGACTAAAAACTTTCTACAGGAAACCATCCCTCATCCCTCTTAGAGTGCCTTCATTCTTTCCATTCTTCCCTGTTTCTCCTAGACAGAGCTTGACTTGCATCCATGTTTCTGTGTATTCTCTCCCTCCCCCATTGGACTGTGAGCTTCTGAAGGACAAGTACTGTCTTTTACCTCTAGGGGAATCCCCAGAAGGGCAGAACAGGTGCTGAATGTAGAGGGAATGGAAAGGAAAGTTTTGGATTCTTGAGATGCACTGGGTATGTCCCCATCTTCTCTGTATCTACTGTCTTCTTCTCCTCTGTGGTCCTGTACTGGACATCCCCTAGAGATTTCCCTTCACACCCTAGAAAGTCTTTGACTTCCCTCCAGAGCATCCTAGAGCTGATCTTCTCAAGCCTCCATTGGGCTCCTCCAGATTCAGTTTCTAGTGCTGACTCTGATACTGACAAAGGCCGGACGTTTGGGCCCCTCCCTACTCTGTGGGTCAGTTTCCTCCTGTAACTGACCAGAGGTGGGCTCTTCATTGTGATGTAGGTTTCAGCCCTCTGTGCTCTGACTTGTGCTGCTCTAGGAGGCTGTGACATTCAAAGAAGTGGCCGTGGACTTCACATGGGAGGAGTGGCGCCTCTTGTCCCCTCCCCAGAAGGAGCTGTACAAGGAGGTGATGCTGGAGAATGCCCAGAACCTGCTCTCTGTGGGTAAGGAGCCTCTCCCTTCTGCCTGAGTCTGACATCCAAGAGAATATTATCCTCAGCAGCAGACAGGGTTGGGAACAGTTTTCAGTCAGGAGGAAGGGATGAGGGCTGGTATGGAGAGTCCCAGAGCCAGAGCCCTCCTGCTGCCTGGCTCTTCTGTAAAAGGACTTTGCATTGTGTAATGGGACCTTGTGTGCTCCCTTTGGTACTCCTGAATTCCGAGATCAAATATGTGTTGGAGAATCTCAGATGTAGAAGTAATCTCAGAGCTGATTCCATTTTGCCTCGTTCTGGCCTGGAATTACATCTTTGGGGGCTTCCTTTGGTGCTTCTGAAGTCCGAGATCAAATGCTAAGAGAATCTCAGACATGTAAGTAATCTCAGAGCTAATTCTGTCTTGCCTTTCTCTGGCCAGAAATTGTGTCTTCCAAATCTATGTGGGGAAACTGTTCGGGAGGGTTTTCCTCTCACTTTCTTTCCCTCTAGGGTGGATCTACTATTGGGGATCTTTTTCTCTTTATCCAGCATGAAGTTGTAGCTCACAGATCCTAGATGTCCCCAGCAGGACAGGGTTGACCTTAGTCTTCCTTCCTATTGCCCTAGGCCTCCAGCAGAGCCAGTGAGGAAGAGAGAGGTGGGACAAAGCATTTATAACAACCTGCTCTTGGCCCAGGGCTCTGCCAAGGGTTTTCTCTGTAATATTACGGTACTTCTTCCTCACTTTCATCTTCCTAATTCAGTGGCACAATTATCCCCATTTTACAGATGAGGAAAAAGATTTGATTAAATGGCTTGTTCTGAGGCACCGGTATAGGAGGTGTTTGTGGTGAAATGTACCCTGAGGCCTTCTTGTCTCTAATCCCAGGCCTCTGCCCCCACCTCCCCTTCCAGCTGCCTCTCATTTCCAGATTATAGAAAACTATGCACTGAGTCCAGCCTTCTCTGAAGAAAATGCCCCAGAACCTAACATTCTGTTTCCAGATTGGTTCCCCAAACTTCTCGCCCCTCTTTTCCCCACCCGATATACTGTGAAGACTCCCCCTGCAAGCCTCCTGTAGGTCCTACTTGCCCTCCTCTGTGATTGTCAAAATGAATGGACTAGCTGAGAGACAGCATTGGGCCCAATGAGTATTCTTGAGTTCCCTAGGAGAGGAGGCAGAAACTTCCTGAGGGAAGAGTCCCCAAGGCTCAGAGAAGTGTCTGGGAGGGAGGAGCAGGCAGGATGATGGAACAAAAGCCGATCCCTCTAGGTCCCTGTGTCTGGGGCTTCAGATTGCCCTGAAATACTGACCATTATACCCAATGTGGATCCAAGGGTCAGGAGTTCAAGAGTTTCTTCCAGAATGGACCAGAACAAGATGGGGCAGGGGGGTTGTTATTCATTTGAGGTCTTCCAGCAGGGTAACAGGCACATTCTACTCTGGGCGCCTGCATTACAGACAATGAGAGGTGAGGGCAAACTCCTGTGGGAACCCCATGGACAGAGTCTCCAATTGCAGTCACTGGACTCCCCAACCTTCCCCTAAAGATAACTCTGCTGACCTTCTCTTTATCCTCCTCCCTGACTGATTCCCCATGCCCAGGGCTTCCAGGTCCCCCAGAAGACGTGATCTCTTCTTTAGAGCAGAGGGAAGCCCCGTGGATACTGGAGCAGGAAAGCCTGAGGAGCTGCTGCCCAGGTGAGGAAAGGGAAAAGATGTGTGGGACACCCAGGGTGACCAGAGGTTCTGTGTGCTCCGGTGAAGCCGGGCCTAGATTTGGGGGGCAAGAAGACCTGACTTGGAATTCTTTTTCAGAGGTTTTAGCAGGGCCTTCCTGGGTACGTCACTGCACCCCAGAGCTTCAGTTTCCCTATCTGTAAGATGAGATTTTTGTGTTCCATTTCTTATCAGCTCCCTTCAGGGGATCAGTCTGTGACCCTCTAAGTAGTCAGTGTTTGAGACTGAAAGGCCTGGAAGTCTCCTGCAAATGCCAGAAGGGTTGAGCATATCCCCTCTGAGCTCTTTAGTATCTAGAAACACAAATGAGTGCTTGCACTGTGCCAGGTCCTGGCCTAAGTTATAAGAGACATAAAGGGCTACAGTACAGTACATCCCCTCATGGAACTCAACCCTCTGCTGGAACAGATAACAACATACTGACGGTTCTGTAGAAGCCATCTAGATCCCAGCTCCAGGGCAGCTAATCATAACAGGGAAGGCTCTGAAGAGAAGGAGCACTAGAAAGATCTAATTGGGGCAGGTGACCTAAGGCTTCTGGAGAACCAGACTGAGGATTCTGGGGGCAAGTATAATAGAGAAAACAAGGGAAAAGCAGAGTCACAATGCACTCTAAATGGCCATCTCTAGTAGTTTAGGCCTGAACCTGAGGACAGACGTTGGACAGTATCCCAATGTGAGGGACAGATTAAGTGAGAGTGTTTGGAGCATTGGGGAGAAATGGTTTATTGATTTCCAGAACTAGTGTCATTAGCTCCTTAACGGGAAAGTGTGCACCCTGCAGGAATAGATGGGAATAGATGAGGAATGGGATGGGCTTCTTTGCCTATGGAAATAGATTTTCTTTAGCTAGGAGAAGAATGACCTTTTCTCTGATACTTAGGCCAACAAGGAAAAGGAGGCAGCTGAGGTAGGTGAGACTTGGAGGATAAGAGAACTCTACAGAGAGGTCCAGCTTTTGTTCAATGAAATATGAGACCACGTTCTCAGCTCAGAAGGTGAAGGCAGAGGGAGGAAGCCATGACAGAGAGCTAGAGACCAGGGAAATATTTGGAAAGGCTGCTGTTTTGGGTGGCAAAGGGAATCCATTAGAGAGACGTTATAGGATTGCCTTGCCATGGTGAGCACCCAGCTGAGGTCAAGGAACCTCAATGCAGAGTGGAGCCAGGCAGCTGATTTCTTGATTTTCCTTCTCTCCATTGATCTGCAGCCCATGAGCAGGAGTGAATATTACTGCCTTACTTGGAAGAGATCCAGAGTTAAACTTTCCCTAAATCATAAGCCCCTTCCTGGTTTCTGGGGCTCAGGCTTTGTCCTGTTCTTGCACAATCAGGTGACCCCAGCTCTTCACTTTAGGGAGATGAGATCCTAGAGAAGTGTCTAGGATCTTCAGGATTGGGTCTGCTCTTGTTCCAATGGAATTATTGTTCACTACTGAGAAATAGTGGCAAAAGAGTGACAGAAACATGGCTGAGGCCAGAGCATGCATTTGCCTTCTAGGAGAGACCAAATTTCAAGGATCCTGATAGAGGGTGGCCCTGATATAAGCCCTGAGTTCAACCAGTAAACATGTATTAAATAATAAATATGTTCTAGGAACCATGCTAAACCTTGAGAAAACAAAGGAAAACAGCAGTCTGGGCTGTCCTGGAGCTCACATTCTTGAACCAAGTATGGAGATGGTTTAGAAAGAAGCAACAGATCCGGAATCTCTGAGATGACCCAGGGAATGGAAATTTATTTAATTCAACAGGGAAATCAGGAACTAGAGGAGTGAATAGAATAACAGAGGAGAAAAGCAATCAAAGGAGGGAAATAATCCAAATTCTAATGATAAAAATAAACATCATTTGCATTTGGCCCCTAGAATGTGTCATACACATTATAAATATTATCTCATTATATTCTTATAGGAACCCTAGGAGTCACTTGATATTATTATGTCCATGTTATAGTTGAGGAGCCTGAGACCAATACAGCTCCTATAACTTGCCCAGACTTAAAAGTCCTAGCAAGTTTCTGAGGTATAATGAGAATGCACTGCCACGTGTTATTGGTATTTTAAAGAATATCATGAAAAAGCCAGTATCTTTATGAGGAGGGAAAAAGGAAGCTTTCTTGCCCTTTTTTTATAAAAGAATCATGGACTCAACTTACAGTATTAGACATAAATTTAAACCTGGGAAATGCCAACTTTCTGTTTAAATTGTATTTATTAGGATTTTATTTTAATGAAAAGAGGCATTTAAAGAAAAGTCATGTTGCTCTCAAGGAATAGGGAACAGAATAAAATCCTTTATGCCTCAGATAAATGCAAAAAAAGTGCTGAATTACTTCCTCTGATCTCAGATACTGGGACAAAACAAGATCAAATAAATCACAAAGGGAATTGCATAATGCTTACAGAGAAGCTAGATGATGAAATAATAGAAATATTTAGTCTACATGCACCCAGTGGTGTCATACCTATGAAGAGAGGATTGATTGTATAGACAATGAACAGTCCAGGGGGCAGCTGGGTGGCTCAGTGGATTGAGACCAGGCCCAAAGGTCCTTCATTCAAATCTGGCCTTAGACACTTCCTACATAGAATGTAAGGGTTTTTAAAAAAAGAGTGAATAGTCTAGTACTATGGATAGAGTCACCAGTCACCCAGTCACCAGATTTCGTCTCAGCTGCCAGGATTTTGCGTCAAGTCATTCATCCAGCCTTTTTGTGGTCATGGTCTGAGTTAGGAATGTAATAAAACTAGCCTGTCCCAAGTCCCAGATTTGTTATGAAGAGCCAATGAGATCACATGGGAGGCGCATTGTTATTTAAATTGTAATTTATTTTTGATTTAATGGCATTTTCAAAGGCTGAATTGTGCCCATTTAAATTGGATGACTTCTTACCTGAGGACATAGGATATAGAGGACTTCATGTTGTGACAGTTGAGGAAAGTCAAGGACACAGATGTGTGTATATATGTCACTATATGTATGTTTCACTGTTTCTTTTAGAAGGTGAGATCAGACCTGAAATGAAGGAGAATCCAACCGAAATGAACTCTTCTATGGAAGAAATAGACCTACAAAGATTCATGAGTGATGGTAGCAATGAGTTTGCTTTCAGAGAATTCTGTGTTATACCTCAAAATTCATCTCATATTGAACATCAAAGAATGCATACTGAGGAAAAATCTAGTGAAATTAATGAGTGTCCAAAGACTTTTATACACAGGACCAGACTTGCTAGACGTCAGAGACTCCACACTAAAGATAGACTTTATGAATGTAAACCAGGTAGAAAGACATACAGGGAAAGTTCCAGTCTTGCTGTAAATCAGAGAGTCCACAGTAGTGAGAAACCTTATAAATGCAAGCAGTGTGGAAAGACATTCAGTCAGCAGTCCAGTGTTGCTGTACATCAGAGAATTCACACTGGAGAGAGACCTTATGAATGCAAGCAGTGTGGAAAGACATTCAGTCATAGCTCAAGTCATGTTGAACATCAGAGAATCCACACTGGTGAGAAGCCTTATGAATGTAAAGCGTGTGGAAAAGTATTCAGTCATAGCTCCTCTCTTGCTGCACATCAGAGAATCCATACTGGGCAGAAGCCTTATAAATGCAATCAGTGTGGAAAGACATTTAGATATAGGAATCATTTTGCCACACATCAGAGAATCCACACTGGGGAGAAACCTTATGAATGTAAGCAGTGTAAAAAGACATTCAGTTTTAGATCCAATCTTGCTGAACATCAGCGAATCCATACTGGTGAGAAGCCTTATGAATGCAAAGAGTGTGGAAAGGCATTCAGTCATAGCTCCTCTCTTTCTGTACATCAGAGAATCCACACAGGGGAGAAACCTTATGAATGCAGACAATGTGGAAAGACATTCACAAGTAATTCCCAGCTTGCTGTACATCACAGAACTCACACTGGTGAGAAACCTTATGAATGCAAGCAGTGTGGAAAGACATTCAGCCGTAGAGACCAGCTTGCTGTACATCAGAGAACTCACACTGGTGAGAAACCTCATGAATGCAAGCAGTGTGAAAAGACATTCAATAGGAAATCGAGTCTTGCTGAACATCAGAAAATCCACACTGGAGAGAAACCTTATGAATGCAAGCAGTGTGGAAAGACATTCAGCCACAGTTCCTCTCTTGCTGCACATCAGAGAATCCACACTGGGGAGAAGCCTTATGATTGCAAGCAGTGTGGAAAGACATTTAGTCAGAGATCCCATTTTGCAGCACACCAGAGAATTCACACTGGGGAGAAACCTTATGATTGCAAACAGTGTGGAAAGACATTCAGTCAAAGCTCCACTCTTTCTGTACATCAGAGGATCCACACTGGGGAGAAACCTTACAAATGCAAGCAGTGTGGAAAGACATTCACAAATAACTCTAATCTCGCTGTACATCAGAGAACTCACACTGGTGAGAAACCTTATGAATGCAAACATTGTGAAATGACATTCAGTGAGAGCTCCTCTCTTGCTGTACATCAGAGAATCCACACTGGGGAGAAACCTTATGATTGCAAACAATGTGGAAAGACATTCAGTCAGAGCTCCTCTCTTGCTGCACATCAGAGAATCCACACTGGTGAGAAACCTTATGAATGCAAGCAGTGTGGAAATGCATTCAGTCAGAGCTCCTCTCTTGCTGTACATCAGAGAATTCACACTGGAGAGAAACCTTATGAATGCAAGCAGTGTGGAAAGACATTTGGTCATAGCTCCACTCTTTCTGTACATCAGAGAAGACATACTGCAGAGAAGCCTTAAGAATGCAAGTAAACCAATCTAATTCTTAAAATGTGGGACAAAGGGAAAATTTTAGAAACAATGATTTAATAAATAAATTGATAATGTGGAGACAGCATCTCAAATTTCCTGTCAAAGCAGCATTTAGAGAAAATTTTCTACTCTTCATACCAATGTGAAAGAGTAAAAGGGAATCAGTGAATTGGACATGCAGCTTAAAAAGACTGGACAAAGAACAAATTCACAGTGTCCAAGACTAAATTTGAAATCCTAAAAAGTAAAAGAAAAATTAACACAATTAAAATAAGAGAACTATTGAACTAATAAATAAGACAAGGTTTTGGCTTTGTGAGGGGCAATAAAAAATAGAATATTGGTTAATTTCATTATTCAAAAAGAAGGGAACATCTAGTTACCTGTATCAGAAATGAAAAGGGTAACTATATCTCCAATGAAAAGAAAATTAAAGCAATCATTAGGAAATATTTGCCGAACAGATGCCAATATATCTGACAATCCAAGTTAAATGGATGAATATTTTTAAAAATGTAAACTTCCCAAATTAAAGAGGAAATAGAATGCTTAAATTAACCTGTCTCAGACAAAAGCAATTGAATAGGCCATCAATGAACTCCCTAAGAAAAATTCTCTTGGTCCAGGTGGATTCACTATCAAACATTTAAAGAACAACTAGTCTCAATACTATATAAACTCTTTATTAATGAAAGCATAGGAGTCCTGCAGAATCCTTTTTATGACATTAATATGATATTGATATCTAAGGTAGGAAGACCAAATTCAGAAAGAAAATTATAGACGAGTTTCCTTAATGGCCATCATTGAAATCTTAAGTAATAAATATTAGCAAAGAAACTTCAGCAATCAGTGACAAGGATTATTCACTATGACCAGGTGGGATTCATAATGAGAATGCTAGACTGGTTTCATATTAGGAAAATTATCAGCATAATTGATCATGTCAATAATAAAACTGTGAAGATAGGATTAACTGTGCCCTTGTCTATTTTTAGCTAAACAAATCAAGAAATTAAAGTACCCCTACTTGACACCAAGAGTTCTGAAGTCACTCCCTAGAGTAAGCTCACATGTCCAAAGGTCATTGCCTCCTTTCGGTAGTGCTAGACTAATTGAAATTGTGATTGGTTCCTGTAAAGAGGGGGAAGAACAGAAAATGATTTCCAGAAAACTGCTTTAGAAGGCCAGCTCAAGGATTCAGTCAGGCTCTGTATTGGTGAGCTGGACCAGAGGAGACCCATTCCCTGAATCCTGTGTTGGCATGTGGTGAGTCCAGTGATTCCTTCCTTCCTTGGTTCTTCAGTGAGACCTCTGCTCATTGGAGCTTTGGTGTGACAATCCCTTCCACATGAGTTCTGGTGAGATTCTGGGTGGTCCTCACAGCCTTATGTGCTGTGGATTATTCAGTATCGCCTGTTTTTTTAGTTTTTTTTTTTTCCAGATTTCAGCTTCCTAATTAGGACTTTGGATTTTGGTTACAATTTGATTTTGGGATTCACATTTGTGGTCTAGAGGCATTAGGATTAGACTTAAGGTATTTGTAGCTAGGCAGTATTTTCTGTGTCCTTATCTATGTTTTCTTCCATCCTAGCTTTCTACCTTTCACTCTTTCTGCCTATTTGTGAATAAGGCTGCTAAAGGTCATTTTGACTTAAGCTGTAATATTTTTAAATCAGTGGCCACAATATTACCTTAGGATTCTCATACATAGCATAAAACCTCAGTTTAAATTTTTACAAAACTAAATCACATGATTACTTCAGTAGATGCAGGAAAAGCCTTTGTCAAATCACAACCCCCATTCCTAATAAAACCACTATCAATGGGGGCAGAGAGAGGCTCAGTGGATTGACAACCAGGCCCAGAAATGGGAGGTCGAGTTTAAATCTGATCTCAGACACTTTGGACCTAGGGCAAGTCACTTAACCCTCATTGCCTATCCTTTACCACTCTTCTTCCAGAGTCAATACACAATACTGATTCTTAGAAGGTGAGTGTTTAAAAAACAACAAGCAAGTAGAGAAATAAATGGCCCTTTCTTTCTGTTAACATGTATCTATTTAAAACCTTTGGTGAGTATCATCTGCAATGGGGACAAGTTAGAAGCCTTCCTAATAAAGAATGAAGCAATGCTGCCCATTCTCACTTATCAATAGAAATTAGCTTTAACAATAAAAGAAATAAATTGAGGAAGTTAAAGTAGACAATGACAATAGTAAATGATCAATCTTTGAGGATGATATGATGGTATACTTTGAGAATCCTAGAGAATCAACTAAAACAACTAATCTCTAATATTAGAAAATAAACTAAAACTCTCATTGAAAGAATTAATAATTTTAGCAAAGTTGCAGGATACGAAATAACCCCATATGAATCATCAGCATTTCCATATATTCCCGAGAAGCCTAGCAACAAGATTTTGATAAAAGAAATTTCATTCAAAATCACTCCAGACAATACAGAACACCTGGGAGTTGACTTGTCACAACAGACGGATTGTATGAACACAATTACAAAACACTTCACACAAAGTTAGATCTAAACATTTGGGGAAAATATTAATATAATAAAAATGATGAATCTACCTCAGTTTATTTTATGCCACATCAATTGAACTACCAAAAAATTATTTTGTATAACTATAAATAATGATAAGAAAATTTACCTGAAAGACCAAGAGATCAAAAACATCCATGGAATTAGTGAAAAAAATGTGAAGGATGATGCCATAGCAGTTCCAGAACTTAAACTATACTATCAAACAGTAATCATCAAAAGATCTGGTCCTGGCTAAGAAATAGAAGGGTGGATCAACAAAACAGACTAGGGTTAAATGACTTCAGCAACTGTATGATTAAAAATCTGTTATCCTAGAAACTACATTTCTTGCCCACTGACTTCCTCTCATTACATACTTCCTGTAGACGGGGAATAAATTGAGTGGGCAGTCCTCAATCCCCTTTATGGCTTGGATGTTGTAAGGTTGGGGGTTTTGAACTGGCTGATCAGCAATGGGCATGTGATTTTCATTTTGTATCCCTTTATTTCTAATGATCTTTAATAAATGTAAAATAATACTTTTATTATTGAGATTTTAATTTAAATTTTTACATTGATGGCAATCACTAGAAGGAATTCTCAATCTTTTTAAGATATAGATAATTTTTTTTTAAGCCATGTTTCTCCTGCAAGGGCTTTTCGTCCCCACCGAACCCCCTTTGCAAACTCCAAGAGAACTCCAAACTATTGGAGCTGCTGCCTTGCTCCTGCTGTATTGTTTGTTTTCTTTCCCTCCTTTTTCTGGTCACCCTCTCTACTGGCCTGGCTGCTTTAGTTTGTGGGATTTAATAGGGAATTTTTAGTGTAGAAGAGATAAGCCAAATTCTTCAATGTTGCCTCTGATGCTGCTCCTGCTGCTAAATCCCAGAAGCCTGCTTCTGTTCCTGATACTGCTTGCTTCTGGGGGGTATTCTTAAGGCACTACATTTTACATCATGGGGGAAGGGAAGGAAGTTTGCTCTTCCAAACAAGAAGTAAAATTACAAGCGTGGCACGTTCTATGACAGAGCAGTACCTTGCCTTTGTCAAGCAGCTTCCAGTTTTAGGATATTTTTTCTACCATTCATTGGTGCACTGATCCTTTCAATTATCTTGTCTGAGATTCAGGGGAGAAATTCTTCTCCCTACAACCCTTTGCATTTCGGGCCTGCCCAGTCTCTTAAGATTCATCCAGTTTGGGATTCTTCAAAAGCATGTTCTCCCTTGCTATGGGAGATCCCAGTTCTCTGACCAAAGGAATTTGAATGGATAGAGAAAGGAATTTTAGTGTCTGGAGGTGAAATATTTAAGCCTTTTCAGACTCCATTATTTTATGAAAGCCTGTATTTTATTGTATTTTGCTGATTGGTTTAAGATTTAATTTTGTTGTTTTAAGTTCATATATTAATCTGATTAATACTATTCTGTTAAACTGAATCATTTTAATCTTCTGTGTTTTGGCGTCTAGATATATTCTATTACCTCCCCCCTATAACTATACAGAACAAATATTATCAAATAAGCCCATAAAAACTGCTTTTTCTTCCATTTTGACTTTTTTAATTGTCACATTGATGATGGATGGACTTCATCAAAACTGGTCATAATTGTATAACAACCTTTGGAAAATTTAATGAGCTAAATATCTTAAATAGATTTTAAGGAGTCTTCAAACATGAATTTTAGATTTTTTCAACAACTGACTGATCATTTTGCCTACCTCAGAGTTATTTGTAACAAGAGGTAAAGGGTCCATTTAAATAGCCAAAGTGAAGTGCAATTATATCCCCACCTCCTGCATTTATAAAAATGTGAATGGATGGGACATAACATTCTCATAGCAGAGGAACTGGGAAGTTGTTCCTAGGGTGTGGTACACTTGCATCACTCCCAAGAGTGAGTATCTCCCATTTATAACTCTTCAGCTTACTTTATACTTTCACCAGAATGATCTTGATTTTTGGTCATATTTTTAGACCCAACATCAACAGTATAGAGGTTTGGTATTTTCTAGACCCTCTGCCAAATTTCTGTAACTATTGCAGTAATTGATCTTTAAAAAAAAAAAATCTCAGTCATGGTTGAAAGATTGCTACATCTGAAAAACTTGTGACAAGTATTCATTAGTTTTCAATGTCATATAGCAGACTCATGTGATTCCTAATGATAGTGGATTTGTTTGCTATTGTCATTAAATGGGCTATTATAACTTTGGGGATTTTGATACTTCTTGCATGTACATTACCTGTTGTACTAGTGTTCTTTATAAAAACTATTACTCTGTGAAAATCATTTGCACTCACAGTGGATCGTGGCCAAGTTTGAAAAGGAAATGTATCTCATTTTTTAGTGAGAAATCTTTGTATTCTATCTTTCTTAGCTGACACAGTGTGTCAATGATTATAAACTATACAGTTTTGGTTTTTAAAACTTTTTCATCATCTTTTTTGTTTGCATTTTCTATAGTATTTCAGTTTTTTGTATTTGAAGCATGTCACCAATATTGAGATTTTCTTTAACTTTTTTGATTTTGCAGTAATATAAGTTAAAATATATATTTGCTATAATATTAATACATACCCCACAGCTTTAGACTATGGAAACCTGCCATCAATTGATAAATGTTATGGGACTGTAATTAACGATTATATCTGATTCCAGGAGGAAACAAAAGAGCCATTGCACAGTTCTAAAGAAACACAAAGCTACTTACATAATGCCAGTCAAGCACAATGTCTAAGAGACCAAAACAATCCTAAGTGAATTGATGACATTCTGCACAAAGAGTGCAAGGACACACACACTCTATATCAAATACGTAACATAAATTATTCTGGATCCATCCTGGCTCCTAATTGCTTCTATTATCTAGTCCTTTTTCTGTCTTTCATAGTGTGGCAAACTTGCTGTAGTCCTGGCTACTCTTTGGGTAAGTGCATTATTGCTTAAATCACTTTAATTGGGCCCTGAGTCAAGGACCGGTTATAGGTTTATTTTTCCTTTACTTAAAATATTTACACATAAGACGTTGATAGTACATATATATATATATAGTTTTGATTTTTCTTGCTAGTTGATTCAGATACCTCTTAACTCAGCCATGCATCCCTATGTGATCCCTGTGTTTTTCAATACCCTCTTCAGAGGAGAATGTATTATTCTATAGTGCAAAGTTTAAATTATTTCGAGAGTAATTTTAGGTTAAGAAACATGATACCTCTCTGAATCCAGAAAGTGAACTGTTTGGAGAAGGCACCATGAAGATGCCTACACAGATCATATGCTGCACCAGAAGGTACAGAGTGAAATTTGGGATGTGGTGATTTGAACAGTGTGGGGTTGAAAGCATTTGTTTTTGTATGTATACTCTTACTTTTATGCTGAATGGGACTGCTCCCTAACTCGCTTTTTGTCAATGCTCATAGAAATCTTGAGTTTGTTCTTTTTCCTTTTATCCACAAATTACTGTAATTTAAAAGTTGATTATCTTGAATGATCAATTGGGGAGACTAGTCTACAAATCATCATCAGGGGAGATTGTATAATTGAAAATCTATTACCCTAAAAAAACCCCTACATTTCCCAAGAGCCCACGGACTTCATGTTATTACATACTTCCTGTGAACAGGGAATACATTGAGTGGGCAGCCCTCCCCAGCCCTCTCTTTGGTTTAGATATCACAAGCATGGTGATTATAAGCTTGGGAGTTTTGAACTGGCTGATCAGCCATGGGCATGTGGTTTTTATTTTGTATTCCTTTATTTCTAATGATCTTTAATAAATCTCCTCAAATATAATATTTTTATTATTGAGACTTAATTTTTATTTTTACATAATCTAATGTTTGATATACACAAAGATTACAGCTTGTGGGATATGTGACAAGGAAATCACTTTAAAAGACTGATATATATTAATTTAAGGTCTCCAAGGAATTCAGCTATGTAATTCCTTAATGAAAACTCAAGTCAGCAGTCAATCTTTTATGGAGTTTAATTACAAACAGGAGGAAGAAAAGTATTAGAGAGAGAGAGAGAAAGGGGAGAGAAGGGAATAGGGCTTAAATACCCCTTCTGTTTAGGCTGGGCCAAAAGGCCCAAGCCCTTAGATAGCTGAGGCAAAGAAAAGAGATCAGTCCCTATCACTCACGTGACCAAAATGGAGAAACAGTCTCAGGGGCCTCCACCTCCAGCTTCCTTCAGAGCAAGCTTCTCAGAGCACAACCTCTCAGAGCAAAACTTCTCCAACCACCCCTCAGTCCTCAGACCCTGCTATCTTTAAGGAAAACATCCAAGTTCCCTCCCCTCAGTTCTCACATCTACCAATCACTGTCCATGTCTTCCCTGTGCCAATGGTGGCTCTAGCTTAACCCAGGACCGCCCAGAGGTCTGTGGCTTTGCACATGTCTGTTGAAGGTCATATTCTCAAATAATTAAATCTTGATCCTTTGCTACAGCTCTTCCTAAATCCTGTTACCCTGAGTAGGGTGGAGATTGGAATAATTAAATTTTGATCTATGCTGCAGCCCTTTCCATTGTTCAGCAAAAGGTTTCTGTCCTAAAGTAATCTTAAGAAAGGAGGAGGAGGAACCTCCCTTGCCAATGGGGTTCACATTCCAAGAGAGTTCTTACTATCAGTAGGAAATTCCCTTCAAGCATGAAACCTTCCAATGGTAAAATTTCCAACATTCACAAGTCTAAGAAATTTTAAGGTTTACAGATAAGAGCTCACTATTTGACAAAATCATCTGGGAAAACTGGGAAACAGTATGGCAGAAACTATATATAAACAAATATTATCTCATATCCTACACCAAGATGAGGTCTGAACAGGTAAAGGATTTAAATATAAAGGGTTCCATGAAGAGTAAATTAGAGGAGGTAGAGTCAAGTTGGCAATATATAGGCAGAAAAAGTTCAGACCTCTGAAAACCCTTATCAGTTAAAAACAAGATGCTCCTAGAGGACTGAAAACCAAACCTAACAACAGGACAGAGCTAAGGAGCCCTCCTGCTGAACTCAACTTAAAAGGAATGCCCCCCAAAATCCTGAATTTGAGAACACTCCAGTTTAAGGGGAAGGAAGAAGGAAGGTCCCAGGATCCCTCCCCCACCTACAGTACTGAGCCTCCAGCAGTGACTGGAATCTCTGGAAGGGCAAGGGAGCTAGTCTAGAGGGAGTACCTTGAGGGCAAAGCTGTGCCAAGCTCAGGGTTCTGAACACAGGTGGTGGGGAGGCAGCTGGCTGAAGGAGAACCTCAAAGAAGAGAGCCCAATAGAAGCTGAAACACTCCCTATTCCCCCCCTCCCCCTTCCCAGGGTTTTGGCCTCAGGGCTCATCCAGCTCTGGAAGTTCAACTCTGCTAGGATTAATCTTATCAAGCCTTCAGAGGGCAGGGAAGCTTAAGATCCAGCACCCCTCCCCCACAGATTGCTCTGAGGACCTTGCTAAACTCCAATGGTGAAGGTTGACAGAAAAGCCCAAACCCACAGATAAAGTACATAATGAGAGGAGCAAGACTACAGGTGGAAAAGAAGGCGCAAATATGAGCAAACAAAAGAAAAAGAAAAGGGAAATTACAATCTTCTATCCGGCTTCTATCCAGGCAATGAAAAAAGAGCAAATGTAACAGGAGGATCAATGAACACCAAGCAAAAACACAGAAACTCCAGCAAACTGGACACAGGCTTTGGAAGAACTCAAAATACAATTCAAAACACAATTAATAGAGGCTGAAGACAATTGAGTAAAGAACGTAAAAATCAAGAAGTCATCTGGAAACAGAGGCACTTGACCTAAAATGAGAAAATAGTGTCTTGAAAGCCAATGTTAATCAGCTTGAAAATGAAGCAAAGGAGATGAAAGATCAGAAGGAAAAGAATGATCAAAAAGCCAGGGATGAAATTCAGTGGAAACTATGAAACACTTCATTCACAAAACAGAAGATTTAGAAAGTTGGTCCAGAAGAGATAGCTTAAGAATCATTGGTCTAGTGGAAGACCATGACAAAAGAAAAAGCCTGGATGTCATACTACAGGAAATTATTCACAAAAACTGTCCTGACATTCTACAGCAAGAGGGAAAAGTAGAGATTGAAAGAATCCACAGATCACCTCCTGTACTTAATCCCCAACTGACAACACCCAGGAATGTTATAGCCAAATTCAAGAACAACCAGATCAAATAAAAAATATTACAAGTTGCTAAGAAGAAGTCATTCAGATACTATGGAACTACAGTGAGGATAACACAGGAACTGGCTGCTGTTAAGATTAAAAATTTTAGTTTCTCTGCTTAAGGTATTACATTTTTATGAGGTTTATTAAAGATTAAGAAATAAAATACAAAATAAGAAAGCACATGCCTAGGAGGGCCAAAAGGCTCATTCAATTTCACTTACACTACATCTTGAGAGATGTGTGTCTTTGGAAGCAGAAGCAGGAAGGCTCATCAGTAGGCTTTACAGCCGGTTTAAATAGAAATTTTTATCTCGCCCAGGTGGGGGTCTCTGTGAGATTAGAGGGCATCTTGGGAAGTAGAGCAAGGACTTCTGGGGATTGAAGTCTGGGGTTCAAATCTCCATTTTTTTACATTTTCTCTTTGATCATTTGGGGAAAAAAATTTCCCCACAAGGATCATGAAAACATAATCAACTTAAAGATTACAATAATTTGAAGATAAGAGGAAAAAATAACAAAACAAATAATTGCTAGACACATTGACAAAAAGCCAGTTAGGGGGCATGAAAGGGGGCCCTTTGGCATGAAAGTATACATACAAATAAATGTTCAATCAAACACACCCAAAGTTCATTCTTAATCTTCTCGTGCAGCTTGTGGTCTGGAGGCATCTTTTTGTCTTTTCCAAATGGTTCAGTTTCTGGATTCAGAGAGGTATCATCTTTCTTTACCTAAAATTCTTCTTAAAAGGAATTTAAACTTGGCAATTTAAATAATAATATTTTTTACATTTCCCCGTCTTGAGGGTGATTGAAAAACCCAGGAACACTTAGGGATACATGGCTGAGTTATGAGGTCCATGAATCAATTTGCAAGAGAAATTAAAAAGACCTCAGAAAAATCCAAATAAAAAAGAAAATTACTGGATGTTAAAAATTCTAATTAAAGGAAAAATAAATCTAACAGGTCCTTTTTGAATCAGGGCCCAATTAAAATCATCTAAGCAATGAAGCATTTACCCAGTCAGTAGCCAGGATTACAGAAAGTTTACCACACTAGAAAGACAGAAAAGGGACTAGATTATAGAAGCCAAGAGGAGCCAAGTTTGGGATACTTGTCTGTAAGTATTTTCAGAGTGAGTGAGTGTGGATACAAGGAAGGCCTACGACTTAACATATGTAAAATGTCTCAACCTTGAGTCCATATTAATATATCCTGTATTCTTTTTGTGGCACTAATCAGGTTTAGCTTTGTGCTTTATTGGCCCTGTGAAATGGCTCTTTTGTGTATATCTTGTCCTGGAATCAGACAGAAGTATTTAAGCAAAGTCTCATAATTTTTTTTAAACAATTAGAGGCATCATTTTTATAGTCTCAAGCTTTTGGGGTATGTATTGTCATTAAAGTAAATGTATTTTATACTTATATTACTGCAAAATCAAAAAAGTTAAAAAAATCTTAATACTTGTGACATGTGCTTCAAATATAAAAAGGAGAGAAAAATACTGAAATAGTATAATGCACATGCAAGAAAAATATAATAAAAGAGTTTTAAAAAATTTAAAAATATAGCTTATAATCATTGATACACTGTGTCAGCTAAGAAAATATGGAACACAAGGCTTTCTCACCAAAAATGAGTTCCATTTCCTCTTCATATATGGCCATGATCCACTGTGAATTTCACAAAGTAACAGTTTTTTTTTAAGAACAGTAGTATAATATCAGCATTCCAAAAATTCTCAATAGCCCAATTAAGTACAATAACAAACAAAACCACTATCATATTTCACATGAGTTGCTGTATGGCATTTTTAAAGCCTATGAACTGATGGATATTTGTCACAATTTTTACAAACATAGCAAATCTTTCAACCTTGGTAAACATATTTTTAAACAAAGTAAAACTTATTTTGGGTTTAGAACATCATCAAGAAATCAATATATCATTCTGGTAGAAGTTAAGTAGTGAGCTGAAGAGTATAAATGAGAGATGCTCCTTTTTGGGGGTAGGCTTCTAGGGGTACATGCCCTGGGATTAACTGCCCAGCTTCCATTCACATTTTTAGAAATGTGGGAGGTTGGGGGTTATAATTGTATTTCACTTCAGCTACTAGAATGGGCCTTACTTCGTGGTAGGGTCAGGCAAAATTATCAGGGATTATTAAGAAAAATTCTAAAAATCATGTCTAAAGAACCCTTAAAATCAATATGAGATATTTAGCTTATTAAATTTTTCCAAAGGTTGTTATAGCAATTTTCTGATGGAGTCCATCCATCCTCTATGTGACAATTTACAAAGTCAAAAATAGAAAAGCTGTTTTTATATGGGCTTTCTCAATAATGTTTGTTCAGTATGGTTATAGGGGAAAAGCAACAGAATTTAACAGTAGTTCAAACCCAGTACATTAAATTGATCCAGTGTAACAGAATAGTATTGAATGCAGTAATATATGAACTTAATTTCACAAAGTTAAGCCTTAAACAAAACAATCAGCAAAATGCAATAGAATACAGAGATTTTCATAAAACATTGGAGTCTGAAATGCCTTAAAAATATAACCTCCAATCTCAAAAGTTCCTTGTTTTTTTTTAATAATCCATTTCAGATGCCTATTATCAGAAGGCAGAAGATTGTTAATGGATATGCAATGGGGTTTAATCGACCCATCCAGGGCTACGCCTCCAGGAATTGTCTGAGGCCAGATTTCAACCAAGGACCTTCCATCTCTAGGCTTGACTCTCAATTCATTGAGCCCCTGAGTTGCCTCCTCACAGTGAGGAATCTCAAATTTGGCTAAAGAGTTGCAGGGAGCTACATTTTTTTCTTGGCACCCAGGTGACTTAAATAAAAGGATCAATGCAGTCAAAAGATATCTTTTTAAAGTACCCATGCTTTACGTTCCTGTTTGGAAAAGCCTCTTCCTTCTTTTCTTTCTTTCTCTCTCCCTGTGATCCCCTGCCCCTAGTCCATGTAAAGGCTAATTGTAGCCTAAGGAAAAACCACCCCCAGTTTTTTACCAGTGGAAGTGAGTCCTGAGGCAATGAGCGATTTGCTCCAAGGTTAGAGTCTTCTGGGCAGGTGGGCGGGTCACCAGGTGATTGAGATCACAGGTACAAATTGCTGGAGCAGAGCTGGGCCATCAGGAAGGGCAGGACTGAGACCAGGTGAGCGAGAGAGAGTCCACTGGGGTGGGCAGGGCTGGGAAAGGAACGTAGGCAAGCGTTCTAGAGGCTTGCTAAAAAGGCTTGGATAAACTCGGCTTAGAAATCATTATCTAGGCTATCTTTTTCTTTTAATTGAGAGTGTTTTGTCCCATTAGGTCGCCAAAACTGCTAAGATTAAAATTTTTAATTTCTCTGCTAAAGGTATTATATTTTTATGAGGTTTATTAAAGATTGAGAAATAAAGAAAATAAAAAATAAGAAAGCACGTGCCTAGAAGGGCTGAAAGGCCCATTCAATTTCACTTACACTACATCTTGAGAGACGCGTGTCTTTGGAAGTGGAAGCAGGAAGGCTTTACAGCCAGTTTAATAGAAATTTAATAGAAATTTTTATCTCGCCCAGGTGGGGATCTCAGTGAGATTAGAGGGCATCTTGGGAACTAGAGCAAGGACTTTTGGGGATTGAAGTCCAGGGTTCAAATCTCCATTTTTACACTGCATCTACACTGAAGGACTAAAAGGCATGGAATATGATATTCTGGAAAGCAAGGGAACTAGGTCTACAACCAAGAATCAACTACCCAGAAAAACTGACTATATTTTTACAGGGGAAAGTATGGGCATTTAATAAAATAGAAGAATTGCAAGCATTCGTGAAGAAAAGAGCAGATCTGAACAGAAAATTTGATGTCCAAACACATGACTCAAGAGAATCATCAAAGGTAATTAAGAAAGGGGGGGAAAGCAAAAAACAAACAAAAAACTTTTTAAAGTGACCCAATGAGTTAAAATAATATGTATCCCTACAAGAAAAGAGGGTATTGGTAACTCTTAAAAATTTTTATGATCACCTGGGTAGGTAGAAGAATTATATTTAGAGGGAATAGTGACAACTGTATATATGATGAAATGCCAAGACATAAATATGTATACAGATATATGTATGCATGAATATATATGTATATATATATATAAAAGAAGAGTTAAAATAGTTTAATACTAAGAGAAATGGGAAAAGAAACAAAGTGGTGTAAATTTATGTCACAAAGAAACATGGTGGGGGAGGGGAGGAGAACATCAATACACTGGAAGGGTAAAGAGGTTGGAGATAGGCAATACTCAATTCTTACCTGCATTGAAATTGAGTCGAAGAGGGAAGAAAAATCAAATACATTGTGGCAGAGAATTGATTTGAGCCCTATAGGGAAATAGAAGAGTAACAAAAGGACTGGTTGGGAGAGAAGCAATACAATGGGGGACAAGGGTGAAGGGGTAGTTTAAAAAGACTGTAAAGAAAATAAGAGGGGAATAAGAAGAGGGGGGTAGAAAGGGAAGTAAAATAAGGGTAGGGATTAGGGGGACTGATTAAAAACAAAACACTGGTGTAGAAGGAAATAGTGAAAGAAAAAAGGCAGAACTAGGAGTGGAAATCAAATTTCTCGGAAATACACAGCTGGTAATCATAACTCTGAATGTGAATGGAATGAATTCATCCATAAAAAGCATTCGAAAACCAAAGTTGATTAGAAACCAAAACCCTACCATATGCTGTCTACAAGAAAAACACATGAGGAAGATAGACACACATAGGGTAAAAGTAAGCAGATGAAGCCAAATCTATTGGGCATCAACTTAGAAAAAAACAAAACAAAAGAGGAGTCGTAATCATGATATCTGACAAAGCCAAAGTAAAAATAGATCTATTCAAAAGAGATATGGAAGTTAATTACATCCTAATAAAAGGCAGTATAGACAATAAGGAAATATCAGTAGTCAACATGTATGCACCAAATGGCATAGCATCCAAATTTCTAAAGGAGAAACTAGTGGAGTTCAGGGATTAAATAGATAGAAAAACTATACTAGTGGGAGACCTGAATCTTCCTCTATCAGCACTAGATAAATCAAACCAAAAAATAATTTGGGATGCAGCCAAAGCGGTAATCAGAGGTAAATTCATATCCCTGAGTGCATATATTAACAAACTAGGGAGAGCAGAGATCAATCAATTGGAAATGCAAATAAAAAAACTCGAAAGTGACCAAATTAAAAACCCCCAGCAGAAAACCAAACTAGAAATCCTAAAAATTAAGGGAGAAATTAATAAAATCGAAAGTGATAGAACTATTGATTTAATAAATAAGACAAGAAGCTGGTACTTTGAAAAAACAAACAAAATAGACAAAGTACTGGTCAATCTAATTAAAAAAAGGAAGGAAGAAAAGCAAATTAACAGCATCAAAGATGAAAAGGGGGACATCACCTCTGAGGAAGAGGAAATTAAGGCAATCATTAAAAATTACTTTGCCCAATTATATGGCAATAAATATACCAATTTAAGTGATATGGATGAATATATACAAAAATACAAACTGCCTAGACTAACAGAAGAGGAAATAGAATTCTTAAATAATCCCATATGAGAAAACGAAATCCAACAGGCCATCAAAGAACTTCCTAAGAAAAAATCCCCAGGGCCTGATGGATTCACCAGTGAATTCTATCAAACATTCAGAGAACAGTTAATCCCAATACTATACAAACTATTTGACATAATAAGCAAAGAGGGAGTTCTACCAAACTCCTTTTATGACACAAACATGGTACTGATTCCAAAACCAGGCAGGTCAAAAACAGAGAAAGAAAACTATAGACCAATCTCCCTAATGAATATAGATGCAAAAATCTTAAATAGGATACTAGCAAAAAGACTTCAGCAAGTGATCAGAAGGGTCATCCACCATGATCAAGTAGGATTTATACCAGGGATGCGGGGCTGGTTCAATATTAGGAAAACCATCCACATAATTGACCACATCAACAAGGAAACCAATAAGAACCACATGATTATCTCAATAGACGCAGAAAAAGCCTTTGATAAAATACAACACCCATTCCTATTGAAAACAATAGAAAGCATAGGAATAGAAGGGTCATTCCTAAAAATAATAAACGGTATATATCTAAAACCATCAGCTAATATCATTTGCAATGGGGATAAACTAGATGCATTCCCAATAAGATCAGGAGTGAAACAAGGATGCCCATTATCACCTCTATTATTTGACATACTAGAAACACTAGCAGTAGCAGTTAGAGAAGAAAAAGAAATTGAAGGCATCAAAATGGGCAAGGAGGAGACCAAATTATCGCTCTTTGCAGATGACATGATGGTCTACTTAAAGAATCCTAGAGATTCAACCAAAAAGCTAATTGAAATAATCAACAACTTTAGCAAAGTTGCAGGATACAAAATAAACGCACACAAGTCATTAGCTTTTCTATATATCTCCAACACAGCTCAGCAGCAAAAACTAGAAAAAGAAATCCCATTCAAAATCACCTTAGACAAAATAAAATACCTAGGAATCTACCTCCCAAGAGAAACACAGGAACTATATGAACACAACTACAAAACACTCGCCACACAACTAAAACTAGACTTGAGCAATTGGAAAAACATAAACTGCTCATGGGTAGGATGAGCCAATATAATAAAAATGACCATCCTACCCAAACTTATTTATCTATTTAGTGCCATACCCATGGAACTCCCAAAAAATTTCTTTACTGATTTGGAAAAAACCATAACAAAGTTCATTTGGAAGAACAAAAGATCAAGGATATCCAGGGAATTAATGAAAAAAAAAACACAAATGAGGGGGGCCTAGCAGTCCCAGACCTCAAACTATATTACAAAGCAGCAGTCATCAAAACAATTTGGTACTGGCTAAGAGACAGAAAGGAGGATCAGTGGAATAGACTGGGGGCAAGTGACCTCAGCCAGATAGTATACGATAAACCCAAAGATCCCAGGTCTTGGGACAAAAATCCACTATTCGATAAGAACTGCTGGGAAAATTGGAAGACAGTGTGGGAGAGATTAGGAATTGATCAACACCTGACACCCTACACCAAGATAAATTCAAAATGGGTGAAAGACTTAAACACAAAGAAGGAAACCATAAGTAAATTGGGTAAACACAGAATAGCATACATGTCAGACCTTTGGGAGGGGAAAGACTTTAAAACCAAGCAAGACATAGAAAGAATCACAAAATGTAAAATAAATAATTTCAACTACATCAAATTAAAAGGCTTTTGTACAAACAAAACCAATGTAACCAAAATTAGAAGGGAAGCAACAAATTGGGAAACAATCTTCATAAAAACCTCTGACAAAGGTTTAATTACTCAAATTTATAAAGAGCTAAATCAATTGTACAAAAAATCAAGCCATTCCCCAATTGATAAATGGGCAAGGGACAGGGATAGGCAGTTTTCAGATAAAGAAATCAAAACTATTAATAAGCACATGAAGAAGTGCTCCACATCTCTTATAATCAGAGAGATGCAAATCAAAACAACTCTGAGGTATCACCTCACACCTAGCAGATTGGCTAACATGACATGGAAAGTTATGGAAAGTAATGAATGCTGGAGGGGATGTGGCAAAGTAGGGACATTAATTCATTGCTGGTGGAGTTGTGAACTGATCCAGCCATTCTGGAGGGCAATTTGGAACTATGCACAAAGGGCCATAAAAGAATGTCTACCCTTTGATCCAGCCATAGCACTGCTGGGTCTGTACCCCAAAGAGATAAGGGACAAAAAGACTTGTACAAAAATATTCATAGCTGCGCTCTTTGTGGTGGCCAAAAATTGGAAAACGAGGGGATGCCCATCAATTGGGGAATGGCTGAACAAATTGTGGTATATGTTGGTGATGGAATATTATTGTGCAAAAAGGAATAATAAAGTGGAGGAGTTCCATGGAGACTGGAACGACCTCTAGGAAGTGATGCAGAGCGAGAGGAGCAGAACCAGGAGAACATTGTACACAGAGACAAACACACTGTGGTATAATCGAATGTAATGGACTTCTCCATTAGTGGAGGTGTAATGTCCCTGCACAATCTGCAGGGATCAAGGAGAAAAAACACTATCCATAAGCAGAGGACAAACTGAGGTAGTAGAAACACCGAGGAAAAGCAACTGCCTGACTACAATGGCTGAGGGGACATGACAGAGGAGAGACTCTAAACGAACACTCTAATGCAAATACTAACAACATGGCAATGGGTTTGAATCAAGAACACATGTGATACCAGTGGAATCACGCGTCGGCCACGGGGGTTGGGAGGGAGGAAAAGAAAATGATCTTTGTCTTTAATGAAAAATGCATGGAAATGATCAAATAAAATACTATAAAATGAAAAAAAAAAGAACTAGATAAGTCAAACCAAAAAATAAATAAGAAAGGGGTAATAGAAGTGAATGAAATCTTAGAAAAATTAGAGTTAGTAGATATGTGGAGAAAAATAAATAGGGACAAAATGAAATACACTTTTTCAGCAGCACATGGTACCTTCACAAAGATTGACCATGTACTAGGGCATAAAAGCATTGCAAACAAGTGCAAAAGAGCAGAAATAATAAATGCAAATTTCTCAGAACATAATGCAAGGAAAATAATAATTAGTAAGGGTACATGGAGAGGCAAATCAAAAATTAATTAGAAATGAAATAATATGATTCTCCAAAAGAAATTAAAAAACAAATCATAGAAACAATTAGTAATTTCATTGAAGAAAATGACAATGATGAGACATCCTTTCAAAATCTATGGGATGCAGCCAAAGCAGTACTCAGTGGGAAATTTATATCCTTGAATTCATATATTAACAAGTTAGGGAGGGCAGAGGACAATGAATTGGGCATGCAAATTAAAAAATATAAAGTGAACAAATTAAAAATTCTCAGGTGAAAACTAGAGATCCTAAAAAATAAAAGGAGAAATTAATTTTAAAAATTAATAAAATGAATAAAGCTAATTTATTTTATTAATTAAATTAAATATTTATTTTATTATAGTAATTAAATTGATATAATTAATAAAATAAAAAATAAAGTCAAAGAAAGAATGATTTAATAAATAAGACTAGATGCTGGTAAGTTTAAAAAACAAAATAGAGAAAGTAGTTGTCAATCTCATTTAAAAAAGGAAAGAAGAAAACCAAATTGACAGTATCCAAGATGAAAAGGGAGACCTCACCTCTAATGAAGAGGAAATTAAGGCAATCATTAAAAACTATTATGCCCAATTATATGGCAATAAATATGGCAATCTAGGAGATATGGATGAGTATTTACAAGAATATAAATTGTCTAGACTAACAGAGGAAGAAATAGAATATCTAAACAACCTCATATCAGAAAAGAATTTAACAAGTCATCAAAGATTTTCCTAAGAAAAATTCCCCAGGATCAAGCATTCTTGATGAAAAGACCAGACCTAAACAGAAAATTTCATCTCCAAATAAAAAATACTAAAATAAGTTTAGAAAGAAAAACAAGAAAAAGAAAATTTAAGGGATTCAATAGAGTAAAATTGTCTACATTTCTATGTCAAGAGGTGATCATTGTAACTTCAAAATTTCATCATTATCATAGTAGTTAGATGTATACAGAGGATGTTGGAGTAAGCTGGTTAGGATAACAGGTAAAAAAAAAGTCAAGGGGTGAAAAAGAGGACTTCACTGATAGAAAAGGGAAGACAGAGGTAAAATGAGGTAAATTATATCACCAAAACAGGCAGGAAAACCTAAACCTATTACAGTGTAGGGGAGAATGAATATGTTTACAGGCAATGTTTACTCTGAGCAGTATTGCTTTAGAGAGGTAATAACAATCAGACTCATTAGGGTATAGAATCCTGTCTCAACATATAGAGAAGTAGAAGGGAATATGAAAGGAGGTGGTGAGGAGGGGTACCATATAAAGGGGAGGGAATGGAGAGGGTGATTAAAAGAAAAACTTGTGAAGAGAAAGTGTGAAAGGAGAAAGCACAAGATTAAAAGGGGAAAACAAATGGAGGAAAATACACAGATATTAATCATATCTGATTGTAAAAGGAATAAACTGACTCTTAAAATGGAAGCTGATAGCAGAGTGTCTTAAAAACCAGAATGTAGCCAGGCCTAGAGACGGGAGGTCCTAGGTTCAAATCTGAACTCAGACACTTCCCAGCTGTGTGACCCTGGGCAAGTCACTTGACCCCCATTGCCTAACCCTTACCGCTCTTCTGCCTTGGAGCCAATACACAGTATTGACTCCAAGACGGAAGGTAAGGGTTTAAAAAAAAAAACAACCAGAATCTTATAATATGCTGTTTAAGACAAACATATATGAGTCCGGTAGATAAACACAGAATAGAGGTAGGGGGTGGAGCAAAATGTATTAGGCTTCAATCCAGGTTAAAAAGAAATAAGGAATGGTAATCAGGATCTCAGACAAAACTAAAGTGAAAATAGTTCTAATTAAAAGACCAAGGAAGGTTGCGAATGAATGGCTGGGAAAAGGGACTGGGACGATCTGTGCTCTAAGGGCAAGTCTTTTCTCTCCTGGACTTTTCATATTAAAGCCTCCCATTCTTTGTAAGTCAATCAAGTAACAATTGTTGAATTTATTAAGGGCCTTCTGGGTGTCAGGCATTGCACTTAACACTGCACATACAGGCACAAATTATCCAACAAACCTTGCTTCCTAGATATTCAGCCAAACAGTTTCCTCCATGGCAGGCACTGTATTCACCAGGAGGGATGCAAAGGAAGGGAAAGACCAGAACCGCCTTTCAGGAAGCAGCTAATAGAGAACAGGGGACCCTCCTGTAAGTGTACTATGAATACAAAGCACAGATATACAGTGATAACTCTCATGAAAGTCAGTTTTTGCTCAGAGATGCAATGATAATTGGTTGATGGTGCTGATTGGTCTGGAGGAAGCTGTTACTTGGGGGCAGATGAGGGAGGCAAGGTAGCGTAGTGGTGGAGTGACTTCTACCTCACTCTCACTCTCTCCTCCTGGGCTGCTCGCAGAGGGTCTATCTCAGGAAAATGAAGATCCCTAGAGGTAAACTGGTGTTGGTCAATTGAAGGGGGTCTAGCCTATTGGATGATGGAGGGGGACTCCCAAAGAACCCGAGCACTAATCGCCCAGGAAAACAAGCCTCTTGTCCGATGACCAGCACTTGTCCATGGCTGATCAGTAGCCTCAATAATGGCTTCCTCAAAGCTCCTTGAATAAATCCCTTCCTTCCAATCTGACTGTGGTTTAAATTGGTTTAATAAACACGAGGCATCTGGAAGAGGGGGGTCAGTTGGAGGTTAGCAGTGTCCCTGCCTCTAAACCCAATGACGTTCTTCTTTCTGGATGCTTTAGAGCAAACCAGAAATTCCCATCCCTCCCCAGTATCTCTTGAGCTAAACTAGAATATTTTGGGATTAAGGCAAGAGTAAGGCAGGTGCTATTAGCCTGGGGGTGGGTGGTGGGTGGGGAGGGGCTCCACAGCCGTTGAGTCCTACAGATCCGATGGGACCTAAATCTCTCTTCAAATGCTATTAGAGCTATCAGGATGTTGTAAAACTCTTTTGAGAAGTCCCCAGGCTGTTTTTCCTGGTTATCTATCAACTGGCTCTTGGCTAATCTCCAGGAAGGCAAGAAAACTCTCCCCTCGAGATCAAGTCTCCCAAAGCCCCTTCTTCCTTTGGGAACTCTCCCAGGTCCCTGTTCTTCTCCCATGCTCCTCTGCTTCCAATGGTCTTTGCCCCATGATCATGTCTTCTTCCAAAGTTCCATCCTTACCTTTGCATGCTGCTCTTACAGAAACAATATAGGGGCAGAGTATTCTGAGTCCCCAGCATGACTGGAGGGCTGGGGAGAGTACCCAGCACTGGGCAGGTGAGCATGTGGCTAGGAGTGAGCCAAGTCTCAGTGCAGGCCAGAAGAGGAAATGAATGAGATAGAAGTCAGGTGAAGATGAAAAAGTTTGTTCCTGATGGGGTAGACACTCCAGACTGTGCCATGATAGTTTGGGCTGGATAGCTGCTCTTCAGATGCCTTTAAACTCTAACATTTTTAGACACTGAGTACAAGGGAGATGTTCAGGAAGAAGAACTTACTCTTCAACTTGATTACATGTAATTGGTAACCAAATGCATGCTCTATCTTGTTCCTTTTAAGCAAAGTATCCCTTCCAAGGACATGAGCCAGATTCCAAGGAGACCCAAACTTAAAACAGTTTCCAAAAGCATTTGCTCCACCAAGTATATGTCAAAATTCAACCATGTTACCGGAGAAATCATTGCCTCTGCTACTGTTGAGTTTGGATCTTGTTCCTCATGGCTGTGTTGGCTTCATGACTGTTAGCAAATTCTGCTCTGGCCTCCTATGAAGAAGAAAACATCTGGATAATAGGTACCAGAGACAATGAGGTAATATCAGGACTAAGCATATGTCCTCCTAGTGGCAATGAATCCAAATCCTTAAAGGAAAAATTAAATGTTACAGCAGGAAATAGACAATAAAACTAGAGTAGCGGGTGACCTCAATTTTCCTCTCAGAAATAGAAATCTAATTTAAAAAATAAACAAGAAGGAATTTAAGGTGAATAGTTTCATAAACTAGACAACATAGATCTCTGGAGAAAACTGAATGGAAATAGAAAGCAAAATACCTGTTTATCTTTGATAAATGTCACCTACAAAAAACTTGATCATGTGTTAGGGCATAATCATTTAATGTCCAAATGCAGAAAAGTAGAAATATTAAATACTCTCTTTGCAGATCATAATGTGATAAGAATTATATTCAATATAGGGATGAGGAAAGATAGATTAAAATTACTTGGAAACTTAATAATCTAATGCATAAGAATAAGTGATCCAAAGAACAAATCAAAGAAATGATGAATAATTTCATGAAAGAAAATTAAAACAATGAAACAACATATCAAAATGATATACAAATGGTATACAACCAAAGCAGTACTAAAGTTTCATCTCTAAATGCTTTCATCAATAAAATATAAAAAGATCAGATCAATGGATTGGGCATACAAAAAAAAAACAGAGAAAGAATCAATTAAAAGACCTCCATTAACACCAAACTGAAAAGACTTAAAATCAAGATAGATTAATGACATTGAATGTATGGAAACCATTGAAATAATAAATGACTAGGAGCAGGTTTTATTTTTAATCCAAAAGATTGATAAACCATCAATTTAATTTTTCAAAAGAAAACAAAATTATTAGTATGAAAATTAAAAAAGGTGAATTCATTACTGTATACCTTAAAATTTCTTAGACTTAAAATGTTGGAAATTTCACCATTGGGAAACTTCATACTTGGAAAATTTCTTACTGATAGTCTATTGGAATGTGAACCCCATTGGCATGGGAGGTTCCTTCTCCTCCCTACCTAAGATTACTTTAGGACAGAAACCTTTTGCTGAACAATGGAAAGGGCTTTGACCTATGCTTAAGCATAGAACAGGAAGTTCTTTGAGTCATGATTGATTTTAGAATTGATACAATATCCACCCTACTCAGTCCTAACAGGATTTAGGAAGGGCTGCAGCATAGATCAAAATTTAATTATTTGAGAATATGACCTTCAACAGAAATGTGCAAACCACAGACCTCTGGGTGGTCCTGGGTTAAGCTAGAGCCACCATTGGCACAGGGAAGACATGGACAGTGATTGGTAGATGTGAGAACTGAGGGGAGGGAACTTGGATGGTTTCCTTAAAGATAGAGGGGTCTGAGGACTAGGGGGTTGGTTGGAGAGTTTTGGCTCTGGGTGGTTGGAGAGGTGCTCTGAGAAGCTTGCTCTGAAGGAAGCTGGAGGTGGAGGCCCCTGAGACTGTTTCTCCATTTTGGTCACGTGAGTAATAGGGACTGATCTCTTTTCTTTGCCCCAGTTATCTAAGGGCTTGGGCCTTTTGGCCCAGTCTAAACAGAAGGGGTATTTAAACCCTATTCCCTTCTCTCCCCTTTCTCTCTCCCTCTCTCTCTCTATCTCTAATACCTTTCTTCATCCTGTTTGTAATTAAACTTTATAAAAGGTTGACTGCTGACTTGAGTTTTCATTTAGGAATTACATAGCTGAATTCCTTGGTGACCTTAAATTTATATATATCAGTCTTTTAAAGTGATTTCCTTGTCACATTACCAAGAAAGAAGAAATTAAATCATAATTTAGGAGTTATTTTGCCCCCAAATATGCCAATATATCTGATAATCTAAGGGAAATGGATGAATATTTACAAAAATATAAATTGTTCTGGTTGATAGATCTGAATAAAAGATAGAAGAAACAGAAAACTTAAATAACCTCATTTCAGAAAAAGATATTGAACATACCATCAACAAACTTCCTAAGAAAAAAACACTTGGATAAGGTGAATTTGTCTGTATATTCTACCAAACAGCTGAAGAACAACTAATTTTAAAACTATATAAAATTTAGGATTTTGACTTTAAAAGATCAATCTATTGCAAAAAAGAGTAATCTGGAAATGGGTTTTGAGCAATAATATATGTATAACCCAGTGGAATTGCTTATCAGCTCTTGGAGGGGGGAAGGAATAGGAGTGGGAAAAGTCATAAATCATGTAACCATGAGAAAATATTCTAAATAAAGAAATTAAATAAATAAAACTATATAAAGTACTTGGAAAAATAGCCAAAGGAAGGTCCTATCAAATATGACACTGATACCAAATCCAGAAAGAGCAAAAACAGAGAAAAATAACTTCAGACCATTTTCCCTAATGAATATAGATTTCAAAATTTTAAATGAAATACTAGCAAGGAGTATAAAACAATCTATCACAAGTATTATGTACTAATTTTAGATGGGATTCACACCAGGAAGGCAGGGCTAAATTATTTTAGGAAAATTATCAGTATAATTAACTATATCTATAAGAAAAAACCCTCAGAAATCATGATTCTCTCAAATGCAGCAAAAATACTTTTGAAAAAATACATCCATTCTTATTCAGATATCTAGAGAGAATACAGATGAGCGAAGTTTTCCTATAAATGATAAGTAATATCTACATAAAACGATCAGCAAAATTTTTTTTATAATAGATTTAAAATAGATGCCTTTCTGGTAAGATCAGGGTTGAAGCAAAAAGCCCACTGTCACCACTATTATTCAGAATCGTAGTAGAAATTCTAGATATACTAATAAGAGAAAAAAGAAATTGAAGGACTTATAAAAGGCAATGAGGAAACTATATTATCATTCTTTACAGATGATATGATGATATACTTAAAAAGTCCTAGAGGGGATGGAGTCAAGATGGCAGCTTAGCAAGCACCAAAGTTTAGACCTCGTGGAAGACCCTTCCTTACCAATACAGACTGAATGCTCCTAGAGCACTGAAATTCAATCTGAACAACAGGACAGAAGCTGGGAACACTCCTTCTGGACTCAAAAGGTAAGCCTCCCCAAAAGCCGGAATCCGAGAATACTCAGGGCTAAGGGGAAGGCAGAGGGTAGGTTCCAGGACCCCTCCCCCACAACCCAGAGGGCTGAGCCCCCAGCAGCAGCAGGAACCTCTGAGTGGGCAAAGGTGCTAGTTTGCAGGGTCTACCTTGTGAGCAGCGGGGTGCCAGGCTCGGAGCATCAAGCTTGGATAGCAGGGAGGAAGCCACAGAGAGAAGGGCCTGTGGCTGGGTCCCTCCATCAGGCTCCAGTCTCACTGTTTCCTCGGGGCACATCCAGACCAATCCAGTTAAACCTAATCCCATCAGAACTCCCCAGAGTTTAGGGAGGCGGGCAAAGGCACTTGTGGACAGCGGAGAAGCAACTGGAGAGAACTGGATAGAGCTTGGGCATCCCAGCCTTCCAGGAGTCTTCAGAGCCTCAGAGATTCATACCACATACCGCCCAACCCAATTGAACTCAATGCAATCAAAAGCCTCCAGAGGACAGGGAAGCTAACGTTCCTCCCCTAGAGACTGTACCAAGAGATCTGACAAAGCTCCAAGAGGGGAGACTGACAGCCCCAAAACCAAAACAAAATGAGAGGAGCAAGAGCACAGCCAAATACGGGGAGCAAAGAAGGGGTAAACTTGAGCAAACAACAGAAAAAGAAGAAAGAAATTACAATAGACAGCTTCTGCACAGGCAATGAGCAAAGATTGAATGACACAGAGGGGGAGGGCCCAGCAAAAGAAAAATCAGAAATCCCAGCAAATTGGATACAGGCTTTGGAAGAACTCAAAATGCAATTCAAAACACAATTAAGAGAGGCTGAAGACAATTGGGAAAAGAACTTAAAAACTAAGATAAGTCATCTGGAAACAGAAAATAGTGTCTTGAAAGCCAAAATCAACCAGCTGGAAAATGAGGCAAAGGAGATGAAAGATGAGGCAAAGCAGATGAAAGATGAGGTGAAGAAGATGAAAGATGACCTCCAAAGAAAATCCAACCAAAAGGAAAAGGACAACCAAAAAACTAAGGATGAAATCCAGTCTTTAAGAACCAGAATACAACAACTAGAATCGAGTGACCTCACAAGGCAGCAGGACACTATAAAACAAAATCAAAAGAATGAAAAAATTGAGGAAAATATGAAGCATCTCATTCACAAAACAGAGGATTTAGAAAATTGTTCAAGGAGAGACAATTTAAGAATTATTGGCCTACCAGAAGACCATGACAAAAGAAAAACCTGGACATTATATTACAGGAAATTATTAAAGAAAACTGCCCTGAAATCCTTGAACAACAGGGAAAAGTGGAGATTGATAGAATCCACAGATCACCTCCTGTACTTAATCCCCAACTGACAACACCCAGGAATGTTATAGCCAAATTCAAGAACTATCAGACCAAAGAAAAGATATTACAAGCTGCCAAGAAGAAGACATTCAGATATCAAGGAACTACAGTGAGGATAACTCAGGATCTGGCTGCATCCACACTGACAAAAAGAAAGGCATGGAATATGATATTCCTATTCCCTCTGGGATCAAATGTTATGTTTGGTGTTCAAAGCCCTCTTCAAAGCCCTCTTTCCTGTCTTCTCATTCATTACTCCCCAGTCTGTATTCTTGGATCGAGGGAACTTGGTCTCCTGGATTCCTTCAGCTGCAGAATTTTTTAAACATCCTTTATTTTCTGTCTTAGAGTTGATGGTGAGCATCTGTTGTGAGGCAGAAGATGGCTAAGAGCTAGGCAATTGGGGGTCAGTGGCTTACCTAGTGTCACATAGGTAGGAAGTGTCAGAGGGCATATTGAATCCAGGACCTCCTGTGTGTAGTTCTAGTTCTCTGTTCACAGAGTAAACTAACTGCCCCAAAATGGAAGGGTTTTGTTTTTTCCTTTAATGCTTAACTTCCATCTTGGGATCAGTTCTAAGATAGATGAGTGATGAAGTCTAGGCAGAGTTAAGTGACTTAGCCAGGCTCACACAGCTAGGAAGTGACTGAAGTCACATTTGAACCCAGATCTTCCTGACTCCAGATCTGGCACTCTTTCCACCATGTAATGTGGCTGTGTCTAGTTCCAGGCATTTTCAGTGGCATTGCCACTTCAGATCACTGATCCCATTAAGCTTCCTGTAAGTCCCAACTAAAGACTAAAAACTTTCTATAGGAAACCATCCCTCATCCCTCTTAGAGTGCCTTCATTCTTTCCATTCTTCCCTGTTTCTCCTAGACAGAGCTTGACTTGCATCCATGTTTCTGTGTATTCTCTCCCTCCCCCATTGGACTGTGAGCTTCTGAAGGACAAGTACTGTCTTTTACCTCTTGGGGAATCCCCAGAAGGGCAGAACAGGTGCTGAATGTAGAGGGAATGGAAATGACAGTTTTGGATTCTTGAGATGCACTGGGTATGTTCCCATCTTCTCTGTATCTATGTCTTCTTCTCCTCTGTGGTCCTGTACTGGACATCCCCTAGAGATTTCCCTTCACACTCTAGAAAGTCTTTGACTTCCCTCCAGAGCATCCTAGAGCTGATCTTCTCAAGCCTCCATTGGGCTCCTCCAGATTCAGTTTCTAGTGCTGACTCTGACACTGACAAAGGGCGGGACCTTTGGGCCCCTCCCTTCTCTGTGGGTCAGTTTCCTCCTGTAACTAACCAGAGGTGGGCTCTTCATTCTGATGTAGGTTTCATCCCTCTGTGCTCTGACTTGTGCTGCTCTAGGAGGCTGTGACATTCAAGGAAGTGGCTGTGGACTTCACTCAGGAGGAGTGGTGCCTCTTGTCCCTTCCCCAGAAGGAGCTGTACAAGGAGGTGATGCTGGAGAATGCCCGGAACCTGCTCTCTGTGGGTAAAAGTTTAAAGAATATACAAGTAAGAAACATGTGCCTAGGCCAGAGGCCTAGACAAAATAACCTCACATCACACAAGAGACGCGCCTGCTCCAAAACAGAAGTCCAAAAAGAGCCAAGAGAGCGCCCCCTCAAAAGCCTTTGAATCAGCTTCAGCCTTTGAATCGAGAATACCTTCTCGATCTCGGCCCAGGTGAGATTACAAGGCATTCTGGGGAAGTGGAGCAAAGGCTCGTGGGGATTGTAGTCCTGTATTCAAGTCTATTTTTTACATTCCCTCTTGTGATCATTTTTGGAAAAATTAATTTTCCCCCAAAAGGACCATAAAAACATGATAAACTTAAAAGATTACAATAGTGTGAGGATAAGAGAAAAAAGAATAAAACCCATAATTGCTGAACACATTAACAAAAAGCCGTTAGGGGGCAGTCCCCTTTGGCATAAAAGTATACATACAAATAAATTTTCAATCAACCACACCCAAAGTTCAATTTTGTGCAACTTGTGGTCTGGAGGCTTCTTCATGGTGGCTTCTCCAACAGTTCAGTTCTGGATTCAGAGAGGTAGCATCTTCTTTACCTAAAATTCTTCTCAAAAGGAATTTAAACTTTGCAATTTAAATAATGATATTTTTTTTACATTCCCCCGTGTTGTGGGTGATTGAAAGATTCAGAATCAGTTAGGGATGCATGGCTGAGATATGAGGTATATGAATCAATTGGCAAGAGAAATTAAAAAGACATCAGAAAATCCAAAAGAAAAGAAAAATTTCTGGATGAAAATATAGACTATCAAAGTCTTATGTGTAAAAATTCCAAGTAGAAGAAAAGTAAATCTATAACAGGTCCTTCAATCAGGGCCCAATCAAAATGATCTAAGTAATGATGCATTTACCCAGTCAGTGCCAAGACTACAGAAAGGTACCACATTATGAGAGGCAGAAAAGGGGACCAGATTATAGAAGCCAAGTAGGAGCCAAGGTTTTGGGGATACTCGTCTGTGAGTATCTTCAGAGTGAGTGTGGATACAAGGAAAGCCTATGTCTTAACACATGTTAAACATAGTAACCTCGAGTCTTCACACTAGGTTCAAGACCTTTGTATTGGCCTAGGAGTGCATCAATCCATCCTAGATTTGCCTTTCTTTGGCTCTGTGCAATGGCTCTTGTGTGTATATCTTCTCTTGGAATCAGACAGAATCATTAAGCAAAGTCCCATAATTTATTTAAATAATTAGTGGCATCATTTTTATAGTCACAAGCTTTTTTGGCATGCTCTGACAAATGTATCTTATACTTGTAGTGCTGAAAAATCAGAAGGTTAAAGAAAATCTTAATGCTGGTCACATGTGCTTCAAATATAAAAAGGAGAGAAAAAATAATTTAAAAAACTGAAAAAGTATATTGCACATGCATGAAAAATATAATAATAAAAGAGCTTTAAAAAATTAAAAAATATAGCTTATAACCATTGACACTCTGTGTCAGTTAAGAAAATATAAAATGCAAGGCTTTCTCACCAAAAATGAGATCCATTTCCTCTTTGTATCTGGCCATGATCACTGTGAGTAGAAGGCAAATGAATTGAACAAGGTTAACAATTTTTTCATCTTTAAAAATACAGTAGTACAAATATGTAGATATCAAAATCCCCCAAATTCTCAATAGCCCAATTAATTACAATAGCAAACAAACACACTTTCATATTTCACATAAGTTGCTGTATGACATTTTAAAAACCTATGAATTGATGGACATTTGTCACAATTTCAATCTTTCAACCTTGGTATTTAAACATATTTTAAAACAAAGTAAAACTCATCTTGGGTTTAGAACATAATCAAGAAATCTATATATCATTCTGGTGGAAGTTAAATAGTGAGCTGAAGAGCATAAACAAAGGGGTGCTCCTTTATCTTGGAGGCTTTTTAGGGATACAAATGCCCTGAGATTAGCTGCCCAACTTCCATTCACATGTGGGAAGGTTGGGGGTTATAAAATGTATTTCACTTCAGCTAATGGGCCTTAGGGCAGGCAAAAATAACCAGATTGTTAAAAAAAATTCCAAAAATCATATTTAAAAAACCCTTAAAATCATTTGAGGTATTTAGCACATTAAATTTTTCCAAGGTTGTTAATACAATTATAACCAGTTCTGAAGTCTGTCTATCCTCAGCAAAATAGAAAAAAGCTGTTTTTTCATATATGGGCTTATTCACAATAATATTTGTTCAACACAGTTATAGGGGAAAAACAACAGAATTTTAAAACTCAGTACAGTCAAAATAAATTCAACCTTCAGTTCAAGCAGAATAATATTGAATCCAGTAATATATGAACTTAAAATCAAAAAGTTAAACCATAACAAAAAATGCGATAGAATACAGAGATTTTTATAAACTATTGGAGTCTGAAATGCCTTAGAATATAGCCTTTAGTCTTCAAAGTTCCTTGGGTTCTTATCCATTTAAATGTCTATTGTCAGAAGGCAGAGTGGTAAGGGCTAGGCTGTGGGGTTCAAAGGACCCGTCCAGGGCCCCATAGATGGGAAGTATCCGAGGCCAGATTTTAACCCAGGACCGAATGTCTTTATGTCTGGCTATCAGGTCGCTGAGCCACCCATTTTCCTCCCCAAAGTTAAAGTTGAATCTTTGGGCTGAGTATGCTCCCTGACAGGCAGGTAAAATCAATGAAATTACCAGAACAGTCAAAAATCCTTTTAAACAGCCCATTGCTTTTTAAGTTTCTGTTTGAAAAGATCTGTTTCTTCTCCTCTCCCTTTTCTCTATCCCCTGATATGATCCTTCCTGTGGCCAATACTCCCATCCACGTGGAGGCTCAGCCTAAGGGAAAATTGCCCTTTCTCCTTTCCCTCTGGTCTCTCCCCTCCGCCCACGTGGCCAATACTGTTACCAGCTGGTCGCAATGAGTCCTGAGCGATCTGCTCCAAGGATCTGGGTGATGAGCCAACTGGGGTTGTGCTTGAGGGTCTGGGGAGCAGAACTAGGCAGGCAGGGCCAGAGGGCCGGGAGATCGGGAACCAGGTGATTGCAATCTTGGTTGAATCAGGTCTGGATTGGGGGCTGAATGCCCGCAGGCTGAGCCGGGTGGGGTGGGGTGGGCGGCAAATGCAACAAGTCTGGATCAAGCAGCAGCTTTGCAAGGGTAGAAAACCTTGGCCAGAGAGATGTGGCTCAAAAAAAAATTTCTAGGGACTAGCTATTAAAACTGAATTTAAGATCAGAAAAGAAATCAGAAGATTGAAAGTTTTTTCTCCCGAAGTGGTTACGCCAACTGTAAAGATTAAAATTTAGGGGAGACGGGGAGACTGAGGCAGGTGAGACAGGTAGAAATTAGTTTCTCTCTGCAAGAAGTATTATATTTTTAGAGGTTTATTAAAGGTTAAAAATTAAAGAATATACAAGTAAGAAACATGTGCCTAGGCCAGAGGCCTAGACAAAATAACCTCACATCACGCAAGAGACACGGCTGCTCCAAAACGGAAGTCCAAAAAGAGCCAAGAGAGCGCCCTCTCAAAAGCCTTTGAATCAGCTTAAATACCTTCTCGATCTCAACCCAGGTGAGATTACAAGGCATTCTGGGGAAGTGGAGCAAAGGCTCGTGGGGATTGTAGTCCTGTATTCGAGTCTATTTTTTACACTCTATACAGGAATTACAGCACAAACTGCGTGAACTCCATGAATCTGGAGCTGCAGTACAAGACAGACCACTAGACTTTTCACTTCATGACCTGAACCCAGGAGACAAGGTGTATATTAAGAATTTCTAGCGTACTGGAGCAACTCAGCCTTCGTGGGAAGGACCATTCCAAATATTGTTAACTACTCTAACATCTATAAAGGTTGTAGAAAAGGACTCTTGGATTCATTGCTCACATGTAAAGAAAGCATTTTCTGCTGAGACTGATTGACTGTATCCTATCATATGCATTGAAGATAATAATCAATCGACAAGTGGATGCTGTTTTTTCAAAAACACATTGAATTCCTGATTTTTTCTTCTCTTTCCCTTATTTTTTTATTATTGCTTTTCTTTTGAATATTTGAATTTTTCCCCTTTCCTCATTTCTTCTACAAAAGGTACATACAATTAATTTTTTTTTCCTCTCTCTCTGCAGTAATATAAGTTTAAATATACATACCCAAACAGCTTTAGACTGTTGGAACCTGCCATTTATTGATAAAATGTTATGGGGCTGTGATTAATGTTTGTGTCTGATTCCAGGAAATGGGATAAAAAACAAGGACCACCGACTTTACCTGAATAGTGCCAAAAGAGCACACAGGAAATACTAATGTGGATTCGAGGTTGCGAAGCTTGACATACGTTGTCGTAGAACTTCCTTGTATCTACACTCTTTATGAAGTACTCATACAAGTACAAAAATTTGACTATCATGCTAACTCCTAAATCCAGAGAATGAACTGTTGCAGAAAGATGCCAGAAAACCTACATTACATCAAGATCAAGAATGAACCTTGGGGTGTGGTTGCTTGAACTGAAGGTTCATTGAATTTATTTTGAATGTACACTCTTCTGCCAAAGGGGACTGCCCCCTAATAGACTTTTGTCAATATGCCCAGCAAAACATTGGTTTTGCTGTCTCTCTCTATCTCTCCTATTTTTGCCTTATCTCTAACTATTGTAATTTCACAGCTGGTATGTTTACAAGACCCATCAGAGAGATTAGTCTTCCTTGGGCCTCAGGGGGGATTGTGAATTTCAAAACTACCCAACCCTCTTCAAAACATTCTTTAGAGGATAGGATTTGGCTATTTCCTGATCAATAACAATAGAGATACTTGGAATGACAGAATCAGGTCTTGGAAACTACAATCTCCACCCTAGTCAGGGTAACACAATTTAGGAAGGGCTGCAGCAAAGTTCAAGATTTAATTATTTGAGAATATGGCCCTCAACAGACATGGGCAAAGGGGACAGACCTCTGGGTGGTCCTGGGTTAAGCTAGAGCCACCATTGACACAGGTGAGACACAGGAAGTGAGGTAGAGGACAGCTCAGGAGTGCTGGGGACTTCCTGGGTGGAAGAGAGGTGGTGGTTGGATCCTGGTGCTTGATGTGGAGGAGCCCTGAGACTGTTTCTCCATTTTGGTCACATGAGTGATAGGGACTGATCTCTTTTCTTTGCCCCGGCTATCCAGGGCCTTGGGCCTTTGGCTCAGCTTAAGCAGAGTGGGTATTTAAGCCCTATTTTCCTTCTCTCCCTTTTCCCTCTCTCTCTCCCTCTAATACTTTTCTTCCTCCTGTTTGTAATTAAAGCACCATCAAAAAGGTTGACAGCTGACTTGAGTTTTCATTTAGGAATTACATAGCTGAAATCCTTGGTGATCTTAAATTAATATATATCAGTATTTTAAAGTGATTTCCATATCACACTTTATGCACATAGATGAAAATGCACAAAAACAATCGTCATCCTCAGTTACCGAGAGACTACTAACAGCAATGTTATTTCTAAAATTACCATTATTTCTGAATTTTAGGTTCTTGAATACCTGATTCCAGTTTTTGCAATTTAACATTCAGTGGCCTACTCAACAAAATGCAGAAATAAATACTTGGTTTGAGCTTATGGAGGAAAGTTTGGGGGAGATCGTAGCTTTCATGAGAAACATTCAAAGAGAGTTAAGAACATTATCAGAATCTCTGTCCCACCCTGCTCTGGACACTAACCCTCTTAATCAACCCACTACTCCCCCTCCCAACTCGGCCTCAGAACCCCCTAGTCCTAACCAACCCACTCCTCTCCCTGCCTAACCTGCTCAGCCCAGTTTCACACCCTGCCCATGCTTCCTATCCCACACCCTCCACTCTAAGTTCACACCCCACCCATACTGACCTTCCTAATGCCTCCACCTTAAGTTCACACCTGACTCATTCATCCAACACTAACACCTCTGTATCCTTTCCCCTAGCTAATGACCCTTATTCCTTTGCCCCTCCTTCCCACCCGACCCAATTCAATTTCCATACCCTTCCTACCTCTGATCCTTCTGGCACAATGGGAAAACAACAGACCCTCTCACTCAGTGTGCCTAACCCTTTCCTTTCCATACCTACCCAACTGAGAATGGATCAAGAAGCCTAGAAACAGAAACAGGAGTATCAAATAATTCAGATCGGTTATTCCCTTTAAGGGAAGTACCTACTTTTAATAAAAATGGAAACTTGGTATCTATAAGACACCATACACCTTTTAACTCTGAAGATTTAAATAAATTTAAGGACAATCTTCCATCATTTGAGGAAGAACCAATATTAATAATAAAAAATTAGAATTGATCCAATGATTCTGGAGGGCAATTTGGAACTATGCCCAAAGGTCGAGAAAAGACTGTCTGCCCTTTGATCCAGCCATAGGAACTGCTGGGTTTGTACCCCAAAGAGATAATAAGGTAAAATACTTGTACAAAAATATTTATAGCTGAGCTCTTTGTGGTGGCAAAATGAGGGAATTCCCTTTGATCAAGGAATGTCTGAAGAAATTGAGGTATCTGTTGATGATGGAATACTATTGTGCTCAAAGGAATAATGATCTGGAGGAATTCCATGTGACCTTGAAGCCCTCCAAGAATTGATGCAGAGTGAAAGGGGCAGAACCAGGCTAACATTGTACACAGAGACTGATATACTGTGGTTCAATTGAATGGAATGGACTTCTCAACTAGCAGCAGTGCAATGATCCAGAACAATTCTGAGGGACTTAGAGAAAGAACGCTATCCACATCCAGACAAAGAACTGTGGAAGTCAAAAGAGAAGAAAAACCATTTCCTTGATTACACGGTTTGATAGGGATATGATTTGGGACGAAGACTCTAAGTGACCACTCTATTGCAAATATTAATAATATGGAAATAGGTCTTGATCAGTGACATATGTAAAACCCAGTGGAATTGCTCATTAGCTGGGAGAAGGGAAGGGAGGAGGGGAGGTAAAGAATATGAATCATGTAACTATGGAAAAATATTCTTAATTAATTAAACAACTTTTTAAAAAAAACTCTAGGGGAGAAGTTGAGAGGAGGAGGAGGAGAAACACCTTCTTATCACATGGTTTATGTTGCTTAAATTCACCTTCTTTCATCCAGCAGGAGTGTGTAAGGGTAATTTTAGGGTTGTGTCTTCATTTAAATTGATTTGGTCACCAGAGAATATTCCAAATAAAATACCCAAGTCAGTTTGGAAATTTTATGGTAGTTTAATTAATATAGAGGGAAGGAATTAAGGAGAAGAGAGAGGGAGAGGGTATAGGATTTCTCCTGACTGTCCTTTGCCAGGGGGAGTTCCAAGACATCTGCCACAAGGTCTTTGAAGATTAGAGGTTTTCCTAAGAAGACAGTGTTTGGAAGGTAAAGGAGAAAAGAATCAGTCTAAACCCTGAGAAGGCTCAGTGAAGATGCCTCACGTGAACTAGGCTACTAAGCTTCTGTTAGTATTGTATCAAGGAAAACTCACTGTCAAACCCGGACAATAGCTGCCACCAGAGCCACCTCTCTGCAGAAAGATCCTGAGAGAGAAAGTGATGCGAAATATATAGATGGTTTTTACATCACTTTCCTGAATCTCACATGAGCCAATTGTAGCTTAAGCTTGACTTAAGACAGCCCAGGGGTCTGTCAGTTGTTTCTGATTTGTCATTTGCTAGCACATGTCTGTCATAGGCCATCCTCCTAAATATTTAATCCTTAAGTATGAGTGTAGACATTCCTGTTTTTGTTAGATTAAGTAGAGTGGAGTAATCTAAAGTTCACAAGTGTAAGGAAAAGGAATTCCTTATGTACTCTTTGACCTTGGTTACTTCTGGGATGTTGGGGTGTCCAGGGGAAATCTGTACCCCCATATCATTTTCCCCTCTCCAAATGCTATGGAAGAAGGGCAACAGTCTGGCTTCTATAATGTCTTCAAGGCTGACAAGGGGTGTAGAGCTGCCCCTGCCTATTTGAGAAGGGAGGGAGCCAGTGGCTCTGGGCACAGGAGTCATTAGGGCACATCCTCAGTGAATGTGTGGGTCCTAGCAGCAGCCAGAGATGTGAAGGGCTTCTCAAGTGACTGCTTCTCCTAACAGACAAGCAGAGCACAGGAGGAGAGGTCAGACCCTGAGGTAAAAGGCAGCGTAGGAGGGTAGTGTAGGGCCCAGGGATTTAGTTAGGCAAAGACTGAAGTAACAGATAAAAAGAGGAAACTAGTACAACAACAACAACTGATAACAATGATTAAATACTAGTCTTCCCTGCATCTGGGGAACTTATCCCCATTGCCAATAAACCTCTTCAGAACAGGGATGGATCTTCTCAGGAAATTTGCTTCCAAAGTTGCTTGCAGACATGCTTAAGGTATTCCTGCTAAAATCTTTTGCAGAGCACAGATTAGTAACAACACGTTACTGACAGGTTTCCTTACACTCAACTCTGCAAGAAATACAGAAAGTCTGGGCTATAATTCTGAGCTTAAGGTCCAAATTTCAGTTGTGGTCAATTAAAGCTAGGGGTCCCATGAGCCTTTATTTTCTGCTGTTTCTACAGGACCTGGACAGCAAATACAGATCACTGATTAGCAACACTTCAGCTATGGGAGCTAGTGGTTGATGAATTCTGATCTCATGGCTGATACTGGCCGTGAGCTTGTCCCTCCTTTGTGTAGGGAGGGAATGAGATAGTTCATGAATTCCATTGAAAAACAATTACAGACACTTTCTAATTTTTCTTGTGTCAGTTATGGGTTAATAAATTAGCAGGCACTTCTGACTTCTTAGCGGCACATCTCAAATCTGTCTTTCTTATGGTTTATGGTGGCTTCATATCCCAGTTATTGGCCGTACTGGGAAATGAGGGAAATCCTCTTGGGTGCACTTTTTTTCCTTCCAACCCTCTGCTCAAAGCAGAATACAACTTTCTTTTCACCTTCACAACTCACAATCCTACATACTTTAACTTTCAAATGGACTTTGATTAAAGTCTCATAATACCTACCTGGTGTCCTTCAAAGTGGATCCCAACATTCCTCTCACCTTCCTCCACTTCTTTTTCAGCACCAGAATTCAAATCAACTTCACTGCACTAAGTATCACTTCAATTGCTAATCGATAGCACAAAAGAATCCTGATCTGAAAAAGATGGCACCATTTAAACACTATGTCTTAGTACACGGTTAATCAGCTTCGTGTCAGACATTCATTTAGTCCATCGTATAAACCAGTAAAATAGGATTAAATACAATCAATGATACATGTAGATGTTTGTATTCCAATGATGAAGTTATTCTTATCCAACAAGTATACAGTTTAGTCACAAACTAGCTCCAGCTTAGCCATATCTCATAAAGCATTTCACAGCATTCTGAGCTCCTGCTAGATGTTCCATCTCAAATTTGCAGATGGGAGGGGGAAGGGAAGGGAGAGAGGGAAATAAGTTTGATCTTATAATTGTGATATCGAAATCACTTTAAAAGACTGATATATATTAATTTAAGGTCGCCAAGGAATTCAGCTATGTAATTCCTAAATGAAAACTCAAGTCAGCAGTCAACCTTTTGGAGTTTTTAATTACAAACAGGAGGAAGAAAGGTATTAGAGAGAGAGAGAGAGAGAGAGAGAGAGAGAGAGAGAGAGAGAGAGAGAGAGAGAGAGAAAGGGGAGAGAAGAGAATAGGACTTAAATACCCCCTCTCCTTAGGCTGGGCCAAAGGCCCAAGCCCTTAGATAGCTGAGGCAAAGAAAAGAGATCAGTCCCTATCACTCACATGACCAAAATGGAGAAACAGTCTCAGGGGCCTCCACCTCCAGACTCCTTCAGAGCAAAACCTCTCAGAGCAAAAAAACTCTCAGAGCAAAACCTCCTCTCCTCCTCAGACCCTGCTATCTTTAAGGAAACCATCTAAGTCCCCTCCCCTCAGTTCTCACATCTACCAATCACTTTCCATGTCTCCTCTGTGCCAATGGTGGCTCTAGCTTAACCCAGGACCGCCCAGAGGTTTGTTTCCTTTGCACATGTCTGTTGAAGGTCATATTCTCAAATAATTAAATCTTGATCTTTGCTGCAGCCCTTCCTAAATCCTGTTACTCTGAGTAGGGTGGAGATTGTAAGTTCCAAGACCTGGTTCTGTCATTCCAAGTATCTCTATTGTATCAATTCTAAAATCAATCATGACTCAAAGAACTTCCTGTTCTATGCTTAAGCATAGGTCAAAGCCCTTTCCATTGTTTAGCAAAAGGTTTCTGTCCTAAAGTATTCCAATAGAGTTCTTACTATCAGTAGGAAATTTTTCAAGTATGAAATTTCCCAATGGTGAAATTTCCAACATTCATAAGTCTAAGAAATTTTAAGGTTTACATAATGTAGGAAAATTTGTGCGGAATTATTTTTACATGTAATTGGTTTAAAATCAGAAATATATTTAAAAAAAGAAATGATAAACCAAATAAAGACAGACTTCTGTGAAATAGAGGACTAAAAAGTCTTGATTATGAAAAGATTGGAGGAAGACAGACATTTTGATATTCATATATGAGCCAAGAGAATATGAAAAATGTAAACAAAAATGAACAAAGATAAAAGGCTAACAAAGTAAAAATCGCTTACAGTTGTGTCAAGGAAATGCATCCCTCCCCCTCCTGAGAAGCTTGAACTGTCCTCACATAACACAGTTGTGACAGGTTTTGTGTCTGTGTAAGTGCCGTACATCAATAAAAGTCAAGGCTTTAGGGTTGGAGAGAAGGAAGACAACGAAGTAGGGACACGGGAAGAGAGGAGGCAAGTAAGGGGAAAGAAGAAGAGACTTGTAGGCTAGGTACCTCGTGGTCAGGTTACATAGAGGAATGATGAGATTTTAACTATGATGGTCTACCCTTTCTAATAAACTTTATACAATATATATCTGGGGAGAAATATTAATTCAATTCTTACAGTCTAATGTAGACAGATGATTGCTGCATCACCTCTGAACCTTTTCATTAGGGTTCATAGAGGTAATCTAATTAATGAATACCTTGTGGTGGGTCTCCTGTGTCTTCATGATGTTTAGAGAAGAATGGAAACATGGGAAGAAGAATGTGATTAGTATGAAAAGGAATAGAAATCTAAGGGGATTTCTCTCCCATAATTAGGGTGCACAAGAATAAATCTGTCCAAAAAATAGGGGTAAGAAGAGGCTGACATTTCACTCATATGCATTGCGCAGAAAATGAAAGACTATACTATGGTCGAACGATGAATCAGAGAGGAAGTAGCTTATGGGAAGGATAAAGTCTAATTAATATAAACTGTACCCAAAGGTGCACAAAAATATTTCTAGACCTTTTTGAAGGGGCAACAAATGGTAAGGAGAAACGAATTCCATAAAGTGAAGAATAGCTAAACAACTTATAATTCATATATAACGTACATGTGTATACATATCAACAAATATATGTATATTTATAAAAAAATGGTGTGTGTATGTATTAGAAATAGTGTTGTGGGGTAAGAAATGATGAAGTGGATTTTTTCATAGAAACTAAGGCAGAATATATGAACTGATTACAAGTAAAGTGATTAGAATCAGGTTAACCAATGCTAGTAAAACAAATGGTACAAAAATTTTTTTTGAAAAAAAATGACAACTGACCATTGTTAAAAGTAACCACAACTTCAGAGGATAAAAGAAGAAACGTGTTACCTATTTTACAGTAAAAAGGTGAAGGGCTCCAAATGCAAAATAAGACATAATATTTTTGGACCTGGCTAATGCATTATTTATTTATTTAAAATCTATTTCTCCTTCACTATACATAGAACTGATGTTTATTCATTTTTCATTTTTCTCTGTTTCTTCATGACCTCCTTTAAGATTTAGGGAAGGTCAGAGTTTAGCAGACAATGGACATCCAGGTAGTTGGGTCGGAGGAGCTAATCCCATCCCACGTTAAGCATCTCTCGTGTCCCAGTGGTCTCCCCTGGCTAATGTCCATGAGCAGATGGCCCAGCCCTGGGCTGAGTCTTTCCGTTTTGCGGCCATTGTAGGGCATCAGCCCCTCCCGTTATCCCGGTCCGGAAGTCCTCCTTTCCTCTCTTACCCTGGAAAGTCCCTCCACTGCCCCTCCCACCCTAAGCCCGGGTCACCTAGAGAGCATTGAAGCTCCCACCTTGGGTGGCTCCTCCTAGTGGTCATGTTTGGCCCTCGCAGGGGTCCCTGACCAGAGTGGCCACAGGTGAGTCCTGGACTGCGCAGTCGGCTGTGGGAGCAGCTCTGGGTCGAGGCCTCCCAGCTGAACCCCTTTTGCCCGTCATTGAGGAGGGATTTTGACTATTTAGTAGTTCTGGGTTTTTCCAGTTAACAAAGGAAGCCACGTGATAGCCGGGGAGAGGCGCCAGGAAGCCTCACTTCCTGGGGCAGAAGGGGGCTTCCTAGACAGGCTATGCAGAAAGGGAGCCCGACACCGGAAAAGGCCTGGCTCTGGCTGGCCCGGACCAGGAACCCCTTGAGTACCTGGAAGCAGCCTCTGCATGTCCACATTCCCACCTCTTCAAGTGTGGACACAGCAGGCATCTCCCACACCAAGAGGCCACGTTTCTGCCCCTGGAACTGCCCTCGGAGCCATGGCAGGTGGCCCTGGGTGTTCATGGATGCCCCTTCTCCCGCAGCTGATTCCTGAGGGGCCCAACGGGCTAGACCCCATCTCGTCCCCCCCCCCCCCACGTGAGCCTTCAACAGCATCTGTCCAGTCACTCGCTCCCAACACTGCTCTGAAGAAGCATTTACAGGAAGCAGCCTCCAGCCTCCCAGGTGGGGAAGGGGCAGTGGAAGGGTCAGAGAGCCTGGCAGTAGGCCAGTCCAGCTCTGGGACCTCAGGGAGCTGAACGTCTCCATCAGGGCCTGGACGCCTCTCCTCTGCTGCTGCTCCCTCTCTGCCCAGATGGCGAGATTGGGGGATGAGAGGAAAGACAGGAGGAAGTCAGGAGTCCTGGCAGTGACGCCTGATTTATCTGTCTGTCCTCTTGTTCTCAGGGCCACTTCTCAGGTGGTGGTGACTCAGGAGGCTTCTCTGACTGGGATCCCAGGAGGCACCCCCCGACCTGCAGCCCTACCTGGGAGCAATTCTCTCTAGTCCTATGAGGAGCTGGTCCCTGTCCCCAGAGACTCCTTTACCCAGCCAGCAGTCTGGGCTCTGGTGTCCCTGCCTGGTTCTCAGGGTCCCTCCTAGGGCCAAAGCATCCCTCAGCCTCCCGGGGGCCCAGCCTGAGGACGAGGCTGTTACTGTGCCTCAGATGACAGTGAATCCGCAGAGAGAGCCTTGGAGGAAGAATTGAGACAAACTTGTTTCCCTCCAAGTTTGGACCTGGCCTAGAGAGGAGACAACAGCCTCCAGGCTGATCTGGGCTCACAGCGAGGAGGCTGTCTCTTCCCGACATTCCTGGGCTTCTGGGGCCCTGTCGGAGAGGAGGGTCCCTCAAGAAGGAGCCTGTACAGGCAGAAGGGGGAGGCCAGCTTCTCCCGGATACCTTGTGGACCTACTGTAGGAGTGGGCTTAAAGCCTCCTTCTTGGCACAACCCAAACAGCAAGAAACCATCTTTTGTCTCCAGCCCCAAATCCTTGGCAGACATTTTCCTCTCGAGTGAAGTAGGGAGAATTAAAGCTGAAGATCAATTAAGGGCAGAAACAAGATGGAAGAAAAGCTCCACTGGGCGCCCTTCAAGTCTCTGCATAGAGCGCTCAGCCTAGAAGGGAGAAGCCTGTAGCAGGCACCTTGTTCTCAATCAGTCAAGAACCATTTCAGCACGTGGTCTGGATAATGGAGTACTCAGGCCTCCACGTTATTGCTAGGTCCTCCCTAAGCCTAAGAATAACACAGAATTTGAGCGAGAGTCAGAACCTCTTCATGGGTGGTCCAGCACAGGCTTCCTGGAGAGCCTCCCATTACTGGCACCCTCATAGGTGACCAAAGAGCTCGAGCAGGCAGCAGGCAGCAGGCGGCCCTTCCAGTGCACCCAACAAGCTTTGCTGGACGCAGGCTCAGCTGTTTTTCCCTCCCTAAATTGGAAGCTGTGGAAAGGGCTGAAGCAGTCATTGCCACTTCCCTGAAGCTTTATCTTGCTGGGAGGCTGGAATTTGATCCCAAATGACGAACCCCATGAGATCAGAGAATCTGAGCAGAGAATGGTCCATCCTTTTGTCAACCTAGAAACATAGCTACAAAAGCACTCAAGCAACAGGTCAACCAAACAGCAAATCAATCCCTGACTTGTACCGAAGTACCCACTGGCTCTCTTAACAGCCTGTGCATCTCCCCCACCCCAGCTCTCTTTGTATACACCTGCATGGATTGGGGGCTTCCATCATGGGACATGAACTCACTGCTCAGTCTGGAGACACCTGAGCTCGTCCAGAGTGACCTCTATTGGCAAAGGCCACAAAGGCTGATTCTTCAGAAAAGTCAGTTCCTGGAAATCCAACCTTCCCATTTGACACATTTGCGAATTGTCTACATTGTACAAGTATGCCTTAAACACTGTCTACACTATATATATAATCTGGTTCTAATGTAATAGGTGATATGATATAATACAAAGTAATATATTAGTACCATATATTTTTCTTTTAAAATAATATTTGATACATTATATGTAAATAATCTTTATATAATATTGTACATATATTTTAGATGCCACCTTTTTATTTTTGCTCTGCAGAAAGGAGTTACAAATTTAGGGTGTCCAAACGCAGGGCTCCCAACACCTGAAAGTATTAGGTGGATCTCTAACAGCATTCTCTTAATGTATACTTGTCAAATATGCATCCCACAGACCTATTTTCAGGCAATCCCAATCTCTTCAAGTTAGTGGTGTCATCTCCAAGCAGTCTGATGATCTTCATTTGTTCATCAAGTAGTTCAGACTCAAAGAAGCCACAGAGATGTGGATCTTCGTGATCTTTTGCCTTATTGTACACATCCAATCATTGTTAGATTAAATTCAATTATTTTATATTTATAAACTACCAGGTAAAATAATATAGGCAAAAAGGAAAAACAATAGCCTAGACAAATCCATCAGCCTGGGGTTTTCAGGACTGAGAAGTAGTCAGTTTCCCGAAGGAAAGGACAACAAGCTGGTATCACTCCTCTTAGAAGACATTGGGTAAACAATCTTGAGCTTTGTGACAGGCTCAGAAGGACTAAAGGAGCTGAAGAAAAGCTTTGGATCCAGTGGCAAAGGAGAAGTTGAATGAATTTTCAAGGGATCTCACTGGTATGGTTCATGGGTTCCCCTTAGATTGTTCATAACTGGGATTAAGAAGAAAGAAAGGAGATCTAGGTGAGGCTGACAAAGTACTGTGTATTAGTGGAGTAAGAACAACAGGAACTTCAAATGCCACTAGAATTCAGGAACCAGAGTCCCTTGCATTGAATGATGTAATTCCAGCAGAACTCTTCTTCAGAGGAATATTCTTCAAGAGACCAGAGCCAACTAAGACCCTATAGTGTATAGGAAGCCTCTTAGAGTGTCTTGAAAGAGTTGCTTCTGTCTTCAAGAAAGAAGGATCCAATTTATATAGATAACCTTGTCTTATGAAGCCCCAAATTTACCTTTGTCTCATGGAAACTTATCTACAAGAAACTCCCAGACTGGCTTTCCTCTCAGACTAAACAATCAGCCATGAAGCACCCATTGAGCACCCTGGATAGGAGTAGGAGAGGTAGTCACATTCTTTTTTGTTTCCTTAGTTTCTCTTATTGTCTATAGGGTGCTCCCATGTACTCCAGCCTGAGGCTACAACTTCAATGCCAAGCCTCTATTTAACTGTCTTTGTCCTTCCTTTCATATATTCCCTAAAGTACAAATATAACCCCAAGATCTTTAGTTCAATGGAAATTCCCATTCTTGATGCTTTCCTGGAGAGCATTCTCAGAGTCTTGTGGTATGTGTGTGTGAATGACTCTGTGTGGTGGCCATAATAGCATTGTCTCCCATGTGCTGATTAAAGGTTCTTTGATAACTCCTTTGAAGGTTCAGTATTTATTTTTTTCAGGTTGACAGTATGGTCATCTTAATTTGGGAAAGAAGCAATCACTTAGGCATTTCAGGCTGACAGACCCAGATCTGGAGGCTGGTCCTTTCAGCAGGTGAGGGTATTTCTGTCAACCACTGAGGCTTTAGCAAAGGTCAAACTTCCCCTAGACATGGAGTTCCTGGAAAACTGAAATATAAAATGAGGGATATACATCCCCAAATTGTCTAACTAATAAAAGAAAGTATGTTTCCCTCCATCTCTCACTGGATCTTTATAATACTAGAAAATATGAAGAGAAGCCCATTTGAACTCCTGTAACAAAGTACCACCTTAAATAGCCAACCCTCTTTCTTTAACTCTCCCTTCAACTTTTCAAGCCTCAGAGAAAATCCTACCCTCCACAGAAAGGTCTTTGGTCTTCTTCATCCTAGTACCTAGCCTCTTGATTATTTCCAAAATATTTTGTCAATATCTCATTTTCTATAGGTTTCCCCCATTAGATTGTGAGCACCAGGAGAGCAGAGATTATCTTTTGCACTTCTGTTCACTTAAATGGTCTCTATTTCTTTAAGCAATATCGCCTCATACATTCCTAATTTTGTGTCCCCAGAGCTTAGCCAATAGTAGGCTACTGAGAAATCTTCATTGACTGACAAGAGCTCAGACTCCGGGAGACAACTCCCCAAGGTTCAAGGTTCTATTGTTGTGGGAGAGCTTGAGATAAACGTGGGCCAAAAAGGATACTCCCTCAAGAAAGACAGGCTCCAATGATTATCTTAAAATTAATTATCTTAAAAAATAGAGCTGAATATATTGAGTTGAATGACTGGGAGGCAGGTGCAAGTAAAAATACTTCCTCCTAGAAAAGACAGGGTTTAGGATTCTTCTACCCTTTTGACAACAGGACTAAGTGACCAGAGATCGGCTGACTGAGGGGATGTGCTATCGAGACTACTTGAGCAAAGATGGAGTGTTTGGGGGTATGTGCTATGTCTCAAAGACAAAAGGGAGGGATGAACCGTGCAGTTCAGGGAATGATTTGATATCTGAGGTACAAATAGATGCTCATAAGAAGCAAAATAGCAAGTACATATCTGTGATCAAAAAACTAGGGGAGAAGAAAAAGCCTTTGACAAAATACAACTCTCATTCCTATTGAAAACACTAGAAAGTATAGGAATAGAGGGGCCCTTCCTCAAAATAATAAATAGAATATATCTAAAACCATTAGCAAGTGTCATCAGCAATGGAGTAAATTAGGAGTCTTCCCAATAAGATCAGGAGTGAAACAAGGAATGCCCATTATTACCTCTATTATTCAACAGTGTACCAGAAAAACTAGCAGTAGCAATTAGAGAAGGAAAAGAAATTGAAGTTATTAAGATTGGCAATGAAGAGACCAAGCTATCACTCTTTGCAAATAATAGGATAGTTTATTTAAAGAATACTAGAGAATTAACTAAAAAGCCAGTGGAAATAATCAACAACTTTAGTGTAGCAATCCAGCCCATAGGTATTATGGAGAGACAAGGATTGTGAGTGAGCACATGGCCACCCTGCGCATGGCGATGAGCTCTATTCCCAGCGTGGCTGAAGTTTAGGTGCAAAACCTTGCTTTCCTTTGTCTCACTCGCCCGAGGATAATAACCCCACCTTCACCTTGTCATAAGTTGCATTATCCAATGGCAATACGCCAGGTAACTCATCCATATGTATTGAGGTATCATGTAACTGATCAATATGTATTGAGCTCATTTGTATATCAAAGAGAATATAAGGGACGTGACACAGCCAGCCTGCCCACTGGGAGGACACCGACAGGTTTGCAATGGAGCAACTTCTCCCCTTTCTCTCTCCTCTCTATCTTTCTCCCGAAAGGCCAGGCCTCCCTGTTTCTCTCTCTTTTCTAATGCTAATATCTAGCATTATCTACCACTTTTAGTTTCTGATCTCCTTTCCTTCTGAGCTAGCATTATCCTCTGACCAGTGCAGTGTTAAATTGAGATCATTGGATGGGAATAGCCTGAATTAATAACCACCAGTGGTCAGAGCAGGCTGTGGCTCCCGAAAAATAATAATTGATTACTGACTCGATTATTTACATCTCTAAAGTCGGCTTGTTCACGCCCTTCGCGGGATCCAAAACTTCTATCCTGTTTCTATCTTCTCTCCTTGTAACCTCTCGCGGGCCGGGAGGTTACATCTGGCGCCCACGTGACCAGGACTCACACCTGGCACTTTCTCGTGGCATTCTATCCTTGTTTCTCACAGCAGTTGGGAGGGCACGCCCCAAGACGTGAAGGATTTCTCAGGCAGGCGGAACAGAGCGAGAGGACAATCCCTTCGGGTCTGGCCAACAGAAGGTGGGTCGTTCTCAGAGATGGGCTTGACTATTTCCTCCCATGCAGGTTACATACGACTCCTAATGTCATAGGTTGAACAGGGAGGTAGGAAGGTCTCCAAAGCGCAGATCAAAGCCTTGCTAAAGGTAATTCAAAAGGCTTTCCCAGGATTTCCGTCTATGGGAACGCTAGAGGTTGCGCAATGGGACCAGTTTGGTCAAAGTTTGAAAGACTATCAAAAGGAAGGTAACAGAGTCAGGAAAACGGTATTTAACACCTGGTCAATTATCAGAACTATTCTAGAGGATTTGGCTATTCAAACAGCTAATGCAGGGGAGAAGGAAACTCCACAGACTCAGGAATTAAGAAAGCAGGATCTCAAACCCACTGCTCCTGAGGCAACTTATGGGGGAAGGGAAGGAGTGTTCAGAGTGGTCTCGGGATCCTCCAGAGGCCCCAGGGTATACTTCTAAGGGGAGTGATACAAAAGAATCATTTGCAACTCCAAAGCTGTATCCTCCTTTAGACAATCAGGCTCCTCCGCATTCCCCTCCTCCCCCAGACTACAGGTTGGCTTCACGAACCTCTCTCGTGGCCACCCCGCCCCCACCTTGCTCGCCTGAGGTTTCTAAGCCTGGTTCACTCAGGAATGAGCTGATCTCGCCTATTCAAAAAGGCAAGGAGGACATTTCTGCTTTCCCAGTCAGGTATATAGAGGACCCTGAGGACACCAACAGACGCATTGCTCAGCACAAACCCATAGACTGTAAGGTCTTGAAACTGCTCAGAAGCAGTGCATTGAGAGACTGGGCAATCGCTCCATTCACATTAGCGCTCCTCAGCAATCTGACCCAGAAGGAGTTCTTTCTTTTTTTATTTTATTTTTTTTAAAAATATATTTTATTTGATCATCTCCAAGCATTATTCGTTAAAGACATAGATCATTTTCTTTTCCTCCCCCCCACCCCCCATAGCCGACGCGTAAATCCACTGGGCATTAGATGTTTTCTTGATTTGAACCCATTGCTTTGTTGATAATATTTGCATTAGAGTGTTCATTTAGAGTCTCTCCTCTGTCATGTCCCCTCAACCGCTGTATTCAGGCAGTTGCTTTTCCTCGGTGTTTCCACTCCCATAGTCTATCCTTTGCTTATGAATAGTGTTTTTTTCTCCTGGATCCCTGCAAATTGTTCAGGGACATTACACCACCATTAATGGAGAAGTCCATTACGTTCGATTATACCACAGTGTATTAGTCTCTGTGTACAATGTTCTCCTGGTTCTGCTCCTCTCGCTCTGCATCACTTCCTGGAGGTTGTTCCAGTCTCCATGGAACTCCTCCACTTTATTATTCCTTTTAGCACAATAGTATTCCATCACCAACATATACCACAATTTGCTCAGCCATTCCCCAATTGATGGGCATCCCCTCGTTTTCCAGTTTTGGGCCACCACAAAGAGCGCAGCTATGAATATTTTTGTACCAGTCTTTTTGTCCATTATCTCTTTGGGGTACAGACCCAGCAGTGCTATGGCTGGATCAAAGGGTAGATATTCTTTTGTTGCCCTTTGTGCATAGTTCCAAATTGCCCTCCAGAATGGTTGGATCAGTTCACAACTCTACCAGCAATGAATTAATGTCCCTACTTTGCCACATCCCCCTCCAGCATTCATTACTTTCCTTTGCTGTTACGTTAGCCAATCTGCTAGGTGTGAGGTGATACCTCAGAGTTGTTTTGATTTGCATCTCTCTGATTATAAGAGATTTAGAACACTTCTTCATGTGTTTGTTAATAGTTTTGATTTCTTTATCTGAGAACTGCCTATCCATGTCCCTTGCCCATTTATCAATTGGAGAATGGCTTGATTTTTTGTACAATTGATTTAGCTCTTTATAAATATGAGTAATTAAACCTTTGTCAGAGGTTTCTATGAAGATTTTTTCCCAATTTGTTGTTTCCCTTCTGATTTTAGTTACATTGGTTTTGTTTGTACAAAAGCTTTTTAGTTTGATGTAGTCAAAATTATTTATTTTACATTTTGTGATTCTTTCTATGTCTTGCTTGGTTTTAAAGCCTTTCCCCTCCCAAAGGTCTGACATGTATACTATTCTGTGTTTACCCAATTTACTTATGGTTTCCTTCTTTATGTTTAAGTCACTCACCCATTTTGAATTTATCTTGGTGTAGGGTGTGAGGTGTTGATCTATTCCTAGTCTCTCCCACACTGTCATCCATTTTTCCCAGCAGTTTTTGTCGAATAGTGGATTTTTGTCCCAAAAGCTGGGATCTTTGGGTTTATCGTATACTGTCTTGCTGAGGTCGCTTTCCCCCAGTCTATTCCACTGATCTTCCTTTCTGTTTCTTAGCCAGTACCAAATTGTTTTGATGACTGCTGCTTTGTAATATAGTTTAAGGTCAGGGACTGCAAGGCCCCCATCATATGTGTTTTTTTTCATTATTTCCCTGGATATCCTTGATTTTTTGTTCTTCCAAATGAACTTTGTTATGGTTTTTTCTAAATCAGTGAAGAAGTATTTTGGGAGTTCCATGGGTATGGCACTAAATAGATAAATAAGTTTGGGTAGGATGGTCATTTTTATTATATTGGCTCGTCCTATCCATGAGCAGTTAATGTTTTTCCATTTGCTCAAGTCTAGTTTTAGTTGTGTGGTGAGTGTTTTGTAGTTGTGTTCATATAGTTCCTGTGTTTGTCTTGGGAGGTAGATTCCTAGGTATTTTATTTTGTCTAAGGTGATTTTGAATGGGATTTCTCTTTCTAGTTCTTGCTGCTGAGCTGTGTTGGAGATATATAGAAAAGCTGATGATTTATGTGGGTTTATTTTGTATCCTGCAACTTTGCTAAAGTTGTTGATTATTTCAATTAGCTTTTTGGTTGAATCTCTAGGATTCTTTAAGTAGACCATCATGTCATCTGCAAAGAGCGATAATTTGGTCTCCTCCTTGCCTATTTTGATGCCTTCAATTCCTTTATCTTCTCTAATTGCTACTGCTAGTGTTTCTAGTACAATGTCAAATAGTAGAGGTGATAATGGGCATCCTTGTTTCACTCCTGATCTTATTGGGAATGCATCTAGTTTATCCCCATTGCAGATGATATTAGCTGATGGTTTTAGATATATACTGTTTATTATTTTTAGGAATGACCCTTCTATTCCTATGCTTTCTAGTGTTTTTAATAGGAATGGGTGTTGTATTTTATCAAAGGCTTTTTCTGCGTCTATTGAGATAATCATGTGGTTCTTATTGGTTTCCTTGTTGATGTGGTCAATTATGTGGATGGTTTTCCTAATGTTGAACCAGCCCTGCATCCCTGGTATGAATCCTACTTGATCATGGTGAATGATCCTTCTGAGCACTTGCTGGAGTCTTTTTGCTAGTATCCTATTTAAGATTTTTGCATCTATATTCATTAGGGAGATTAGCCTATAGTTTTCTTTCTCTGTTTTTGACCTGCCTGGTTTTGGAATCAGTACCATGTTTGTTTCGTAAAAGGAGTTTGGTAGAACTCCCTCTTTGCTTATTATGTCAAATAATTTGTATAGTATTGGGATTAACTGTTCTCTGAATGTTTGATAGAATTCACTGGTGAATCCATCAGGCCCTGGGGATTTTTTCTTAGGAAGTTCTTTGATGGCTTGTTGGATTTCAATTTCTGATATGGGATTATTTAAGAATTCTATTTCCTCTTCTGTTAGTCTAGGCAGTTTGTATTTTTGTATATATTCATCCATTTCTCCTAAATTGGTGTATTTATTGCCATATAATTGGGCAAAGTAATTTTTAATGATTGCCTTAATTTCATCGTCATTGGAGGTGCTGTCCCCCTTTTCATCTTTAATGCTGTTAATTTGCTTTTCTTCCTTCCTTTTTTAAATTAGATTGACCAGTACTTTGTCTATTTTGTTTGTTTTTTCAAAGTACCAGCTTCTTGTCTTATTTATTAAATCAATAGTTCTATCACTTTCGATTTTATTAATTTCTCCCTTAATTTTAGGATTTCTAGTTTGGTTTTCTGCTGGGGGGTTTTAATTTGATTGCTTTCGAGTTTTTTCATTTGCATTTCCAATTGATTGATCTCTGCTCTCCCTTGTTTGTTAATATAAGCATTCAGGGATATGAATTTACCTCTGATTACTGCTTTGGCTGCATCCCAAAAGGTTTGAAAGGATGTCTCGCCATTGTCATTTTCCTCGATGAAATTATTAATTGTTTCTATGATTTCTTCTTTAACTAAAAGGTTTTGGAGTATCATATTGTTTAATTTCCAATTGGTTTTAGATTTGGTTTTCCATGTACCATTACTAATCATTATTTTTATTGCCTTGTGATCTGAGAAGGCTGCATTCATTATTTCTGCTTTTCTGCATTTGTGTGCTATGTTTCTGTGACCTAATGTATGGTCAATTTTTGTGAATGTGCTATGTGGTGCTGAGAAGAAGGTGTATTCCTTTTTATCCCTATTTATTTTTCTCCATATGTCTATTAATTCTAATTTTTCTAAGATTTCATTCACTTCTTTTACCTCTTTCTTATTTATTTTTTGATTTGATTTATCTAAATTTGATAATGGTTGGTTTAAGTCTCCCACTAGTATGGTTTTATTGTCTATTTCTTCCTTCAATTCTTCTAGTTTCTCCATTAGAAATTTGGGTGCTATATTATTTGGTGCATACATGTTGATTAATGATATTTCCTCATTGTCTAGAGTCCCTTTTAACAAAATATAATTACCTTCCCTATCCCTTTTGATCAGGTCTATTTTTGCATTGGCTTTATCAGATATCATGATGACCACTCCTGCCTTCTTTCTATCAGTTGAGGCCCAGAAGGTCTTACTCCATCCTTTAATTCTGACCTTGTGGGTGTCAACCCGCCTCATATGTGTTTCTTGAAGACAACATATGGTAGGGTTTTGGATTCTAATCCATTCTGCTATTCGTCTACGTTTTATGGGTGAGTTCATCCCATTCACGTTCAAAGTTATGATTGTCATTTGTGGACTCCCTGGCATTTTGATAGCCTTCCCTAATTCTAACCTTTTCTTCTTCAGCTCTACCTTTTAGTCCAGTGATTTACTTTGAATCAGTCCCCCTTGTCCCCTCCCTTGATGTTTCCCTTTTTAGTCCCTCCCTTTTTGTTCCCTCCCCCTCCCCCCTCTCTTTCCCTCCCTTTTTGTTCTCCCTCCCCCCTACCCACCTTGGTTTTCCCTTCTCCCTACCCTTGTTGGGTAAGATAGAATTCAAGATCCCAATGGATCTGGATGTTTTTCCCTCTCAGAGTTGATTTCCCTGAGATTAAGGTTTAAGTAAAAAAAACCCCTCTCTTCCTCTCCTTCTTATAGGAGTTTTCTTCCCCTCCCCTTCCCATGTGAATCTTTGTGTGAGAAAGATTATTCTATTTGGTCTTTCTTTACCCCCTATTTATACATTACATTTTCCCCACATATTAGTATATATAGATTGATATAAATGTAGTCCTTATAGAAGAGAGTTTGAGTAAAAGAAGAAGATAACATTTTTCCCCTTTCCTTAATATTTACCTTTTCAGGTATTCCTTGCTCTTTGATTTTTGGTATCAAACTTTCCACAGAGCTCTGGTCTTTTCTTTGCAAAAAGTTGGAAATCTTCTATTTTGTTGAATGCCCATACTTTCCCTTGGAAGTATATAGTCAGTTTTGCTGGGTAGTTGATTCTTGGTTGGAGACCCAGCTCTCTTGCCTTTCTGAAGATCATGTTCCATGCCTTACGATCATTCAGAGTAGAACTTGCAAGGTCTTGTGTGACCCTGATTGGCATTCCTTTATATCTAAATTGTCTTTTTCTGGCTTCCTGTAGGATTTTTTCTTTTGTTTGAGAGCTTTGGAATTTGGCAATTACATTCCTGGGAGTTGTCTTTTGGGGGTTTAGTGTAGAAGGTGTTCTGTGAGCTCTGTCAGTGGCTGTATTGCCCCCTTGTTCTAGAATCTCTGGGCAATTTTCTTTGATTATATCTTGTATCACCATGTCGAGTTTGGTGTTTATTTCTGGCTGTTCTGGGAGTCCAATTATTCTTAAATTATCTCTTCTCCCTCTATTTTCCAGATCTATCACCTTGTCAGTGAGATATTTTATGTTCTCTTCTAATTTCTTGGTGTTTTGGCTTTGCTTTATTAATTCTTGCTCTTTTACACGATCGTTGTCTTCCAGCTGCCTGATTCTGGCCTTTAAAGCCTGGTTTTCCTTTTCAGTTTCATCACACCGGTTTTGTAGATGCATGAATTTCTTTTGCATTATTTCCAACTTTTCCTCCCAGAAGGCTTCCATCTTTTTGGTCATTTCTGATTCAAATTCTTCATGGGTTTGTGGTGAGTTTCCATTTCCTTTGGAAGATTTTGGAGCATTTTCTTGTATATCATCTTCTATCTCCTCTGTATTTTGTATTTTGGCTCCATAGAATATGTCCAAAGTCGCCCCTTTCTTCTTATTTTTCTTGGTATTTTGGGGCTTCTGTGCTTCTGTGGAGTTTGCCATCTCTGAATGTGGAGGATTAGCTTTTCTTATCTCTGTCTGGTGTTCAGAGGCTTTAGTCCTGGGCAGATTGTCGGTTCTATGAGCTTTCCCTGGGTTAAATTGAGTATGCCTCACTGGAACTGGAGTGGAAGGGTCGGACCAGGGGGCCACACTCTCCCCCGGCTCTCTGGGTTGGGTTGCTTTCCAGAAGTTGCCTTCAGAATAGCTGGCCGTGAGGCTGTTTTGTAGGCCTGCGGGGGGATGGGCTGCAGCTTCCCAGAGCTCCGAGGGCAGTGACTTTCACTGAGACTTGGATAGCAGGATCCAGCCTGTGAGGCTGTCTTGCCCGCCCTGAGGGTTGTTGTTGTTTCAGACAACCCTGCTCTCTTCGGGGGGAGCTCTGAGGGCAGTGACTTTCACTGGGACTCGGATAGAAGGCCCTGAGGGTTGTTGTTGTTTCTGATGACCCTGCTCTCTGAGCGGGGAGGGGCTGCGGCTTCCCGGAGCCTTGGACTCTGCGCTCCTACCCCTTAGGTCCAAGTGATCTTGGGTTCTGGCTTTTGAGGGGGGTCGTACCTTTTGATCCAGGTCCAGGTCCAGGAGGAGGATTCCCAGGGTCTATGCTGTTGATCGTTTTGAATTTCGGCACCTTAGGAGCTTATAGTTTGAGATTGGTCGGGAAGGGTTTTCCGGAGATCTGAACTTTAGCTTTCTCTAAGCCGCCATCTTGACCAGAAGTCTCATCCCTTTTTTAAGAGTGATATCGGTACCATCTGTGCATTGAACATTCCTGTTCAGCATCCCCTGCATTAAACATAATTTTTGTAGTCAGGGTTTCTAGGTTTGTGTTATGAATGAAAAATTTTCTATCTCCTTTCCTTTGGAGAGTCATACCAATGTCTATTCCCTTGTTGATAGACCAATTTTTTACAATACAAGGAGTTTTACAATGCATACAAAATAAATTTCCTTTTGACATATAGAACAGATATCCAAAATAAAAGATATATATTAGTGTTTGAACAATTATAGCTGTTTCGATTTTGATCCCATGGTAAAGTCTTTGCAGTGTGGGATCCATCTGATGTCATAAATATAGATGAGTGGGGTTTAGTCCATACAAGTTGACATGCTTGATATTGGTTTAGGTATAAAAGACCAATGGATGTCAGCATGACAATTGTCCATCAGTAGAATAGTAAATGTCATTAAAAATAGTGTCATGTCAGTGTTTGGTTTTTATAGTCACCAATAATGGTTTCTTCCCGCTTGCTTGGTATGCAATCAGCTGGCGTCATAGATGGTACTCGTCTGCTTCTCTTCCTGGTCCCGTGCCACATGGCATGACGTGCTTGGTGGGTGACCAGGTGTTTTCATTCTCTGTAAACATACAAACAAAACCTCGACCCAAAATTATCATCCTGTTGGGTCCCTGACAGTCTTAATCTGGCAATATTCAACCCAATCCATGTACAACATACAATGCAATGTTTATCATTACATGGGAATTGTGATTTAATAATATTAGCTTATATTCCTTCTGGGGTGTAGGAGATGGTTAGTAATATCATTTTCACCCCGTTTTTCTTTTTAAAAGCTTCACTGCCTTTTCCAAAAACTTATTGAATAAGATTGATTCTAATGAAGACCTAATTCGTTCTTACAAATTTAAAATGAACCCTATAAGATAAATATTATACATATATTTTGGATGATAGCAACAATTTGTGTTACAATTGGACAGTATTCACTGTATTGTTATAACATTTCAATAGTATGATATTCATTTGATCAAATTTGGGTAACATGGAACAATTCCACTAAAATAATTGCAGGTTACATATTGTACAAATACCCTTTGAAGTTTTCAGGTACATGATAAACTTAGATCTTACAACAAATATCCATATACTGGCATAATAGAATGCTAGTGAGTAACAATGATATTTTTCTCTAGGTATTGTCTTTCATACAAGTACATTTGTGTGGATATTGCATTAGACCTGCCTATAGGGCAGTGATGGTTTTTCCCAGCTCATTGGCTGCTTTTCCTGTTGTCTGGCATCAGTGCCATGTTGTGGATGGTGCCAGGCACATCTGCATTGACTTTCTGGGCAGGCTGTCTTTCAGCTGGATCATTTCAGATTTCTTCCATGGACTTCTGGTATCTGAGAAAATAAGCAGAAAATCTTGACCCCAAAAGAAAGCCTTATTGGGTCTTGTTAAATTAGAAAGTGGCTGAAAATATCTCCTTCTTGTGTTTGGAGTTTGGGGCTTATCCATTCTTTTGAGCCCAACTGCTTGCGTTTAGGCCATGGATTATCCCATTCAGCCCATGTATTGCTGTTACAAGCACTGTTACTTCACAATTATTTTGGAATAGTTAGATATGCCCAATTATTTAAAAGATCTGTAAAAACTTTGCATACTTTATCGTTTTGAGCTTAATCCTATACATCAGGAGAGTGATTATCTCCCATCACATGTTAGCTTTTACATTTTTATACCACAGGGGCATGTTGTAATGCCTCCCTTAGTCCACAATGTTTAGTTCGGACACCTGTTTGAAGTGCATGAGTGACATGATAACATTCACATTCACATTTTGCACTGGTAGCCAATTTCACTTGTGTGCATAAAATATGGAGGAATGCTGGACTTGGCACTCTGATGCGTCAGAGAGTGCAAGTACTCTGTGCCTGCTAAAAAGCCGTGGCCTCCAGGCCATTTGCCTTTGATAATGATTTCACCTTGGCTTTGCAATAAGGCCTGTGTAGATGTTTAATATTCACGTTTTGAACCAATAATCATAAAAGCATTATACCATAAATCACATTCGATTTTACCAGCTTGTGCTGTGATCTTAAGCAGTAGCCTATCTGCATGTAGCTTTTGCTTTTGTATCAACTTATACTGTGCATGCATCAATATCTGCTGTACCCTAAATAGATGCAGTAAATGTAAGCAGAGCAATTGCCATGAAGTTATTATTTTTGAACTGTCAAATTTAAATTTATGACTGAAAAGATTTTGATAATATGAATGGAATGATCAATTTTACCTAAGTTTACAAGATTCTGTTGCCAAAAATGGACCACATTGTGCAAGTAATATTTGAGCTTGGACACTAGTAATTGGTTTTATACTGCAATAATGATCAGGTTTGATATATGCAATTTGAATGAGTGGTAGTGTTGCCCATTCTAAACCACACATAAGTCACTGTTACTGGTTAACAAATTAATTAATAACCTTAATAATTTACTGCTGATTAACAATTTGAATCCTACCAGCACTGTTTTTACTCTGATGCCTTGCAATGCTGAGAATGTGTCTCATATTTAGAATTGATGCTATATTATTTTGAGATTGAGTCATTCTAATTAATTTGCTTTTTGGATAAAGTAGCAGTAATGTGCTTTACATACAATTTTTAACTTTATACAGATTTTTAAATAATGGCTGCTAATTTTTATCCTTGTTGACCTTATGTTCTGTTTAAAATTTTAAGATTCCTACATCTTTAAAATTGGAATATATTGGAAATTTTTCTAAAGCATATGCCAATGGATGCTAGTCAATGAAAAATTTGCACTGATTATTCATTTTGCTTTTGATAATTTTCAATACTTGCCATAAAAACTTGTAACCTGAGGTGTAGCTGTAGGGATCAATTTATGAAACTGCTGAATTAAGTTTCCTTTCCAGATCCAAATAGTTTTGGTAGTGAGTCACATGGTTGTAAGAGTCCATGAGGATTTACCTCTGAAAACCTTGATAAATTTGTGTTTATACCTTGGTTTTTGGCCTGCCGTTATACAATAATTCATTTTAAAATATTATTACAGATAAAATATCTCCTGTAGCCTATGACAAAAGTCTTTCTCTGACTTTTTAACTTTAAAACTTTGCCTTATAAGAAATACAATTGGACCTTCTTATGTGATTTTGCCATGTCCAATCCAAATTAAGACAATTTAATTTTTAAATTTTGCTTCATAATCATACCATCTCTTAGCAAAGATCTGTTTGAAAGACATAACAGGTTTATACCTTTACATTTGAATAATAGTCCTCCTGCCTTCTCTGGTGCTGCTTCAAAAGGCCTGTTCCTTTTAGAAATGCTAAACTGGTGGAGAGGTTTGCTGATAAGAAAGTCTTTTTGCTGTTTGTCCTCTTGAGAGCAAAATGTCTGTTTGCTTCCTAGTTAGGACAAACACGTGCTCTGCTTTTTAAACTGGTCTTCCTTTAGGTGCTTAAGGAATATTTTCATGCTTTGATACGATCTTATGGTCTTTATGTGAGGGATCGTCTCCTCACAGCACTTTAACCTTATGCTAGTAGCCCAAAGTGATGAAAGGTTTGCTCTAAGTTTAAGTGTTGCTCATTAAGCTTTCCCCATTCACCTGTGCCAGGTAACTTCTGGTAGGTGACAGTGTTATGGCACAGAGTTATGATTTTTGGCTTTTTTCTTGCCTCACTTTTGCAATAAGCAATGTTTAAGTAAAGAAATTTCTTGCCATGAACTTGTATTAATTGATGAGAATGGTTTGGTTCTAGGACTTGTCTGTTTTGGTCTTATCTAGCCCCGAATGCTTTAGCTAGAAGCTCGATACTCTGCTTTGGATGTCTAGAGGAGTCGGGATTTCAATGGCCAGAGGCTGAATTAAACTTCCGTCTGTACTATTGGAGTCATTTCTAAGTTTTGTAGGAGAAACGTTTCTACCTGCTTATTTCTATACATTTAAATGGTCCTAATACTATATTAAGCATGGGTGGAGGCAGAGGTTGACATAGAATATTTCTGTCTGTTTCTGCAGCAACAGACAGGGGAGAGATAGCAAGGATAGATCAGTCAGTTAAAGGAAGTGATTTAAGTATATTGTTAGTATCTTTAGTGAAAGGAAGGGCAAGAGACTGAGAGAGAAGTCAATCCTCCTTGTTTAATGTAGCACTTTAGTCAGAATCCATGTGCTTTTAGCAGCAGGTAATATTTGTCTTAATTTCCAATCATCTGGTGTAGAATTTGTTGCTGAAGAGTTTTGACCCGCTCTGCAATGCTTCGAGCTTCCCATATTTTTGCATGCTATGGCACAATCTAGAAATCCTGCTTCTCCTTTGCAGGGGGCTCTCTGTAGCCTCCTTATTGCCCTTTTGGCTTGCAGAGTTCTGCGGGGGAGGGGGCGGGCTGCACAAGACAAGAAGCCTTAAAGGATGAAGGTGGCTGGAGAAAGCTGAAAGCTTCCGAGGAAGGGACTTCCTCTTGTGTTTGGAAAGATTTTTCTACCTTATGATCGGGATGCTGACATGGCTTTGCGTTGAACGCCCTTTGCCTCATTTCCCACGTTTTAAAAGGTAGAGGAGGGAGCCGTGAGCCAAACGCATGGAATGTTATGGCTTCCCCGCTTTTTAGAATGGAATCCTCCATCATGAAAAGATTAGGAGAAAGTGTTAGACGTGCCCATGGCGCTCTCTCGGCCATCTGCCCTAAGAGATAGGTTCGAGCAGAGGCTTTTTCCTCCACAGGTGGAGGGACCCTCGGCATTCTGGGAATTAGGGTTAGACTGAGGCTTGGCTTTCCAGCCCCTGTGATGCCTAAAGTCTGCACAGGTTGTGCCGTCAAGGCCATCCTTGTAGTGTCCCAAGTGTTCCAACTGACTTGACATATTTTGTCTTTCTTTCTGACGCTGCCTCGTTTTTTTTTTTTTACCAATCAGATCTCATAGCTGCACTTTGGGAGCTCCCCTTGCTGGGAATTCAGGCTTCCCTTCAGTGCCCACTTAAGGAATGCTTCAGAGATCTCAATACCCTTCTGTTCAATCAGAGACATTAACCGTCTGAGGGGACGAGTATGTGACGAGGCTTATAGACCCGGTTCTAGATAATTTCTTAAAATGAGAAATTGAAATAAAAGACGTTTCTCACCTTCAGAGGCCACCTGCAAGGTCACGCCTTTGTGATTCCGTACCTCGATGATCGCTCCTCAGGTTGCACGTGCTCGAATGCCTGTGACAAAGGAATTTCGCTCCCAAATCCGGGGTGCCAAGTGTGGGGTTTTCCTTAATGGACTTCCCTGACCAGCAGGGTCCCACAAGGGAAGGGGCTCACCTTTGTGATGGGACCCGAGGAGAGGTAGGAACCGAGAACCAGGGTGGAGAATGAAAGACACCAACAAATCAGTGATTGGATAGGGCAGGCAACCCCTATGATACTCCCTTTGATAGGAGAGTATGAGTACAAAGGAACAGGAGGTGGAGGAGGAGATTAAGATAGGAAATGCAGGCCGAGATGGTTACAGCCTCGGGGAAGGAGAAGGTCAAGAAGAGAGAGACATAGTCATTGAGGAGCCCAGTGGAGCTCCATGTAAGGGAGAAAGGCCAAGAGCCAAGAGGAAGTTCATGGGATTGCCTCTGGATTTATTCCTGTCCTGCTTGGGCGGTACTCCCAAGCACGTAGTAGCCACATCACAAAGTACAGACAATTAAGATTGGGTGGCAAGGCAGAGGGAACACCTTTGGGTGTGTAGATTGCAAACCGCGCTTTCCCGGGGAATTGAGTCTGAGCATGTTAATGAGTTCGTCTTAGCCAAGGGCCGCATGGCCAGTTCAAGGTTACCTTCACAAACCTCATTGGTATAACCTTATGCTTGGAGACACAGTAGCCATACAGTCATTTATATTTCATAGATGTGAATATGCTTGGGATGCTACAATAAGATTTCTCCGGCCTAGCCTAAGCCAAGGGAAGTTCAGAGAACTCAGTCACAAGGCCTCCTCAGAAGATTAGGGGCTTCCTAAGAGGATAGTGTTTTGGAAGGGAAAGGAAAAAGGAATCAGCCTAAATGCACTCACCTAGCATGCTCATGCCAAGCTGCCAAGCCGCTAAGACCCAAGACTCCAAACTCTGCCCATCACTCCCCAAGTTGCCAACAAAGACCAACGTCTCCACGAGCAAGAGACAGAGCGAGAGCCACATCTCCAAGAGAGAGTGCCAGAGCCACGTCTCCACAAAAGAGCCAGAGCCATGTCTCTGCAAAAAGAGAGTCATGTGAGAAAGTGATACGAATATATAGACTTTTTTATAACATCACTTCCTGCATCTCATCTGTACCAATGGTAGCTTAAGCTTGACTTAGGACAGCCCGGGGGGGAGGGGGTGTCTGTCAGTTGTTTCTGATTTGTCATTTGCTAGCACATGTCTGTCATAGGCCATCCTCCTCAACACTTAATCCTTAAGTAGGGGTATAGACATTCCTGTTTGTTAGGATTTTAAAAACTAATCAGGCTGTAGAAAATCTAAAATTGACATAAGTGACCACTCTATTGCAAATATTATTAATATGGAAATAGGTCTTGATCAATGACACATGTAAAACCCAGTTGAATTGCTCATTGACTAGGAGAGAGGGAGGAGGGGAGGGAAAGAATACAAATCACGTAACCATGGGAAAATCTTCTAAATTAATTAATTAAATGAACAAATTTTAAAAAAGAAAAATTTTATGTTTTTAACTGAAGAAATCTAGGGGTTAATTCAGTTTTCCCAGTAGCTCAAAATACAAAGAAAATTTACACCAAAACTTACTTCTAAGTGACCTAATGGGTCTTAACCCCTTGCTTTTGCTATAGGGGACATAGCATTTCAGTAAAAACTTTATTATACCTACTTTGGAGACAATGAGAAATTCTATTTTAGTAAGAAGGTGTAGTAGAAAGGACAACCTTTTTGGACAGGTCGGTCTTGCTATGTATTACTAGAATTCCTGTCCATGTGGCTAGCAAGAGTAGATGGACACTTCAAGTTTAAGATGATAGGCTACTAAAACTTTCTGTTGCTTGTAAGTGATTAAGATTTACGCACAGACTTATTACATGGTATGGCCATAATTTGTAAAGATTAGTTTGGTAAAATTCAAACAAGTAATCCATTCTGTAAAAATTAAAATTAGTCTCTAGTAATAGAAATATTATATTTCATGAGGTTTATTAAAGATTATTAGAAATCAAGGAATAAAGAAATAAAAAATAAGAAAACCATGTGCCTAGAGCTGATTAGCCCATTCACAGCTTACTTACTACATCTTGCAATGGACAAATAGAGAGAGCCTGGGAGGTGGAGAGTCAGTTAAATACTAATTGTGATCTCGCCCAGGAGGAGACTCAGGTGAGACTATAGGAAATTTTGGGAAATAGCAAGGACTTTTGGGGATGGAAGTCTAGGGTTCAAATCTCCGTTTTACAATTGAGGTATATTTCCACCAGCTCTTTTTATCCCATGTATATAGATTTCCCAAAATTTGCTCTACAAAGCATGATTGTCTCAATTGAACATGTTTTGCTTGTACGGTAAAAATAAAAATTATTAAATAAATTGAAACAATGAAGTGTTCTAACAACTGATTGAGGAAGCTGTAGTTTCTCTTTGATGGAGTCATAAAATTCTATCTGAATTAATGAGAACTACTATACAGAAAAGAGTGAATAGATAACTAATTCCTTAAAGACATTATTTTGTCTTCTTCCCTGAAGCCTCAATCCCTCTCTTCTCCAGTGAAGTCACTTCAGTTATAAATTCTGTGCTTTTTTTGGATGTTAATTCAACCTGTGTTGAAGAAATGTTTTTCAGGAAAAATAAATGTTTTGCTAGATTAACACTGATAGATATGGTACCCCAAAACCTAAGAAGATTTTAAATACCTCATATTGTTTTGAATTCTTTAACTGAAAACTGCCTATTCATGTCCCTTGCCCATTTATCAATTGGAGAATGGCTTGCTTTTTAGTACAGTTGCTTTAGCTTTTTATAAATTTGAGTAATTAGACCTTTGTCAGAGGTTTTTGTTATGAAGATTGTTTCCCAATTTGTTGCTTCCCTTCTAATTTTGGTTACATTAGTTTTGTTTGTACAAAACCTTTTAAATTTGATTAATCAAAATTATTTATTTTACATTTTGTGACTCTTTCTATGTCTTGCTTGGTTTTAAAGTCTTTCCCTTCCCAAAGGTCTGACATGAATATTATTTTGTGTTCACCTAATTTACTTATAGTTTCCTTCTTTATATTCAGGTCATTCACCCATTCTGGGTTTATTTTGGTGTAGAGTGTGAGGTGTTGATCCAGACCTAATCTCTCCCACACTGTCTTCCAATTTTCCCAGCAGTTTTTGTCAAATAGTGAATTTTTTGTCCCAAAAGCTGGGGTGTTTGAGTTTATCATAGACTGTCTTGCTGAGGTCACTTACCCCAAGTCTATTCCACTGATCCTCATTTCTGTCTCCTAGCTAGTACCAAATTGTTTTGATGACCCCTGCTTTACAGTATAGTTTGAGATCTGGAACTGCAAGGCCCCCTTCCTTTGTATTTTTTTCATTATTTCCCTAGATATCCTTGATCCTTTGTCCTTCCAAATGAACTTTGTTATGTTTTTTCTAATTCAGTAAAAATAAAAATTTTGGCAGTTCAATGGGTATGGCACTAAATAGATCAGTTTGGGTAGGATATTCATTTTTATTATATTGGCTCATCCTACCCATGAGCAATTAATGTTTTTCCAATTGCTTAAGTCTAGTTTTAATTGTGTGGAGAGTGTTTTGTAGTCATGTTCATATAGTTCCCGTGTTTGCCTTGGGAGATAGATTCCTAAGTATTTTATTTTGTCTAAGGTGATTTTGAATGGGATTTCTCTAATTCTTGCTGCTGAGATGTGTTGGAAATATATAAAAATGCTGATGACTTATGTGGGTTTATTTTGTATCCTGCAACTTTGCTAAAGTTGTTGATTATTTCGATTAGCTTTTTTGTTCATTCTCTAGGTTCTTTAAGTAGACCATCATATCATCCACAAAGAGTGATAACTTGGTCTGTTCATTACCTATTTTAATGCCTTCAATTTCTTTTTCTTCTCTAATGGCTACTGCTAATGTTTCTAGTACAATGTTAAATAATAGAGGTGATAATGGGTATCCTTGGTTCAATCCTGAACTTATTGGGAATACATCTAGTTTATCCCCATTGCAGATGACGTTTGCTGATGGTTTTAGATATATACTGTTTATTATTTTTAGGAAAGACCCTTCTATTCCTATACTTTCTAGTGTTTTAATAGGAATGGGTGTTGTATTTTATCAAAGGCTTTTTCTGTGTCTATTGAAATAATCATATGATTTTTGTTGGTTTCCTTGTCGATATGGTCAATTATGTGGATGGTTTTCCTAAGATTGAACCAGCCCTGCATTCCTGGTATGAATCCTACTTGATCATACTATATGATCCTCCTGATCACTTGCTGGAGTCTTTTTGCTAGTATCCTATTTAGGATTTTTGCATCTATATTCAGTAGGGAGATTGGTCTATAGTTTTCTTTCTCTGTTTTTGACCTGCCTGGCTTCTGAATCAGTACCATGTTTGTGTCATCAAAGGAATTTGGTAGAACTCCCTCTTTGCTTATTATGTCAAATAGTTTGTATAGTGTTGGGATTAGCTGTTCTTTTAATGTTTGATAGAATTCACTTGTGAATCCATCAGGCCCTGGGGATTTTTTCTTAGGGAGTTCTTTGATGGCCTGTTGGATTTCTTTTTCTGATATGGGATTATTTAAGAATTCTATTTTTTTCTTCTGTTAGCCTAGGTAATTTATATTTTTGTAAATATTCATCCATATCACCTATATTGGTATATTTATGGGGTGCTCAGGGAGGAGTAGTATCTCTGGTATGGAGGACTTGTCATACCCTCCTAGGGCAGCTCTCCAACCTCTGACCCTCACCTGACACCCAGCTCTCACTTGTAGCTCCTAGTAGCTGCTAGCATGTGGCAGTGGCCACACTCCGGCCAATGGGTTTGACAGACTGGCCAAACGTTGTGAGGGTAGCCATCGGGTCATAGACCCCTGGTGAACCAGGGCTTTGCTCACCCAGCATGTGAAGACTACTTGGGCCCAACAGAAGGAAGAAACCAATAAGAAAGTTCAATGGCTGAGAGGGCGACACAGCAAAGCACTGTGGAGTGCTTAGGGAGTGTTGGAGCACAAAAGACAACAAGGCTATCCAATGGAGCTGAGGAAGTCTCCAGGTGTAACGATTTTTCATGCCAATGGACCCAGGCTTCCAATGCCGAGAGAGTGTGACTGTGTCTGTGCATCGACTTTTCCACTTAAATCTCCTTCATGCACAAGTGTTTTTGTGCACACTCATCTACATCACAGATGAAAGCACACAAAGACAATCGTCATCCTCAGTTACCAAGGGACTACTACTATAATTGGGCAAAGTAGTTTTTAATGATTGCTTTAATTTCCTCTTCATTGGAGGTGAGATCCCCCTTTTCATCTCTGATGCTGTTAATTTGGTTTTCTTCTTTCCTTTTTTTAAAATTAGATTGACCAGTACTTTATCTATTTTGTTTTCTCAAAGTACTAGTTTCTAGTCTTATTTATTAGTTCAATAGTTCTGTCACTTTCGATTTTTATTAATTTCTCCCTTCGTTTTTAGGATCTCTAGTTTGGTTTTCTTCTGGGGGGTTTTAATTTGTTCACTTTCAAGTTTTTTTATTTGCATTTCCAATTCATTGATCTCTTCCCTCCCTAATTTGTTAATATATGCACTCAGGGATATGAATTTTCCTCTGAGTACTGCATTGGCTGCATCCCATAAGGCTTGAAAGGATGTCTCACCATTGTCATTTTCCTAAATGAAATTATTGTTTCTATGATTTGTTCTCTAACAGATTTTGGAGTATCATATTATTTAATTTCCAATTAATTTTGATTTGGTTCTCCATGTACTCTTACTGATTATTAATTTTATTGTCTTATCAGCTGAAAAGGCTGCATTTATTATTTCTGCGTTCCTGCATTTGTATGCCATGTTTCTGTGACCTAGTGTATGGTCAATCTTTGTGAATGTTCCATGTGGTGCTGAGGTGTATCCCTTTTTGTACCTATTTATTTTTCTGCATATATCTATTAACTCTAATTTTTCTAAGATTTCTTTCACTTTTTTTACCTCTTTCTTATTTATCTTTTTTATTTGATTTATCTAAATTTGATAGTGGTTGGTTCAGATCTCCCACTACTATGGTTTTACTGTCTATTTCCTCCTTCAATTCTCCTAGTTTCTCCATTAGAAATTTGGGTGCTATGCCATTTGGTGCATACATGTTTATTAGTGATATTTCCTCATTGTCTATAGTCCCTTTTAACAAAATATATTTACCTTCCCTATCCCTTTTAATCAGGTCTATTTTTGCTTTGGCTTTGTCAGATATCATGATTGCCACTCCTGCCTTCTTTCTATCAGTTGAGGCCCCAAAGATCTTACTCCATGCTTTAATTCTGACCTTGTGAGTATCTACCCACCTCATATGTGTTTCTTGAAGACAACATATGGTAGGGTTTTGGATTCTAATCCATTCTGATATTCGTCTACGTTTTATGGGTGAGTTCATTCCATTCAAGTTCAAAGTTATGATTGTCACTTGTGGATTCCCTGGCATTTTGATAGCCTCCCCTAACTCTGACCCTTCTTCTTTAGCTATAACCTTTTAATCCAGTGATTTACTTTAAATCAGTCCCCCTAGTCCCCTCCCTTGATATGTTTCCCTTTCAAGCCCCTTCATTTGTGTTCCCTTCCCTTCTCCCCCTCTCCTTCCCTCCCTTTTTGTGTTCCCTCCCCCCTACCCGCCTTGATTTTCCTTTCTCCCTTACCCTGTTGGTTAAGATAAAATTCAAGATCCCAATGGATCTAGATGCTCTTCCCTCTCAGAGTTGATTTCACTGAGAGTAAGGTTTACGTAAAAGCTCTCTTCCTCTCCTTCTCATAGGAGAATCCTTCCTCCCCTTCCCATGCATACCTTTGTGTGAGAAAGATTATTCTATTTAGTTTTTTTCCCTATTTCTTGGAGTATATCTTAGTGCCATCAATGATTCCCCTCTCCCTTTTTCTTTCTATCCCCCATTTCTCCATATCGTTTTGATGCCCCAAACTTTCCCTATGCATGATTCTTCTTACTACTCTAATGATGCATACAATTTTTGAGAGTTACACATTACATTTCCCCCACATATTAATATATATATATAATTTGATATAAATGTAGTGCTTATAGAAGAGAGTTTGAATAAAAGAAAAAGGTAACATTTTTCTGCTTTTCCATTTCCTTCATATTTACCTTTTCATGTTTCTCTTGCTCTTTGTGTTTGGATGTCAGACTTTCCACAGAGCTCTGGTCTTTTCTTTACAAACACTTGGAAATCCTGTATTTTGTTGAATTCCCATACTTTCCCCTGTAAGTATATAGTCAATTTTGATGGATATCCTATTATTGGTTGAAGACCCAGCTCTCTTGATTTTCTGAATATCATGTTCCATGCCTTATGGTCGTTCAGAGTGGAAATTGCTAGGTCCTGTGTGACCCTGATTGGTGTTCCTTTATATCTAAATTGTCTTTTTCTGGCTTCTTATAAGATTTTTTCTTTTGCTTGGAAGCTTTGGAATTTGGCAATTACATTCCTGGGAGTTGTCTTTTGGGGATTTAGTGTAGAGGGTGTTCTGTGAACTCTTTCAATGCATATTTTGTCCCCTTGTTCTAGAATCTCTGGGCAGTTTTCTTTGATGATATCATGTATTATGATATCAAGATTACTGTTTATTTCTGGCTTTTCTGGTAGACCAATGATTTTCAGATTGTCTCTCCTTCCTCTGTTTTCCAGGTCTGTCACCTTGTCAATGAGATATTTTATGGTATCTTCTATTTCTTTAGTCTTCTGACTTTGCTTTATTAATTCTTGCTCTTTTACAAGATCATTGTCTTCCCGGTTGCCCGATTCTGACCTTTAAAGACTGGTTTTCCTTTTCAGTTTTGTCTGACCTGTTTTTTGAGGCTTCTAGCTGTTTCTGCATTTGCATATTTTGGTCCCTCAGATTGCTGAGTTCCTTTTGCATTGTTTCCCGTTTTTCCTGCCAGAAGGCTTCCATCTTTTTGATAATTTCCAATTTAAATTCTTCAAGAGCTTGTGGAGAATTTCCATTTCTTATGGAAGGTTTTGGAGGATTTGTTTGTGTTTCCTCTTCTATCTCCTCTGTATTTTGCATTTTTGCTCCATAAAATGTGTCCAAAGTCACCCCCTTCTTCTTGCTTTTCTTTGTGTTTGGAGGCTGTTGCAACTATGCACCGTTTACCATCTCTATGGTTTTTCCTCCCCTTTCCAGTCAGAAATCTGAGTGAGGAGGGCTGGCTCTCAGTGTATGCTTCTGATGATCTGAGACTTTGGCCCCAGGCAAATTGTCCATTTTTCGCAGCTGCGCTGTCTTCCCGGGGAATCCCAGGCTCTGCCCTCCCCTGCCTGCTGGCTTTTCGGGTGTGACTGCTCTCAGTTCTCTCCAGCTGCTTCTCTGCTGCCATCATTCCATGCTCTGAGCCTGGCACAGTACTGTCCTCAAGGTACCCCAGTGCCTTTGCCCGCCCTGAGGTTCCTGTCCTTTTGGGAGGCCCTACACTCTAAGGGGTGATGGGTCCTGGCATCCCTGAGCTCTGAGGGATCCTGATGGGATTAGGTTCAACTGGGTTGGTCTGGATGTGCCCTGAGGCAAAAACCTCTGGTGCGACTCTGATGGAAGGACCCATCCATGGGGCTACAGGCTTCCCCCCACCCACCATCTCTCTCTGGCTGCTTCCCTGCTGTCTGTTTTCGACTCCCTGAGCCTGGCCCAGGTTGCTTTCAAGGTGCACCCTTCAGAACTGCACCTTTGCTGGCCCTGAGGTTCCTGTCCTTTCAGAATGCCCTTCACTCTAAGGGGGGAAGAGTCCTGGCCTCCCTGAGCTCTGAGGGATCCTGATGGGATTAGGTTCAACTGGGTTGGTCTGGATGTGCTCCGAGGCAGGTTGCTTTAAAGATGCACCCTTCAGAACAGCACCTTTGCCAGTCCTGAGGTTCCCACTGTGGCTGGGGGCTCATTGCTCTGGGTTGGGGGAGGGGTCCTGGGTCCTTCCTTCTGCCTTCCCCTTAGACCCGAGTGTTCTAGGATTCCAGTTTTTGTGGGGCGTACCTTTTGATTTGAGTCCAGAAGGAGGGTTCCCCGGATCTATCCTACTATTAAATTTGAATTGCAGTCCCCTAAGAGCATTCAGTTTATGATCGATAAGGAAGGCTTTTCAGAGGTCTGAACTTTTGCTGCTTCTAACCCGCCATCTTGACCGGAAGGGTCTAGGGGAAGATATTTTCACAGAAAAACAATTCCCTTTTTATTGATATCAACTGATAACCTAGAGTTCCAAAGTCCCATTTAACTAACATTCTCCCAATCCAAGATTGGAATCCTTTGCTAGGAAAAAAAAAAACTTATTTTAAACCATTTGCTACTTTATTTTCTAATTAAACAGTATACTAAATTAGTTACAGTCATATCTTAGTCACAATCTTATATATACTTTTGAAACAGTGTCTATGTCCCCAAGATCTGATATGATATCACCACAAAACTCCTAAGTTTAAGTAAAACACTCATTTTATCTAAGCAACCTTTGGCTTATTTTTTGATTTGTTTTTCTTTCCAATATTACAATCCATGGTATTTGTTCCTTCTTTGGTTTATCCTAAGAGTCAGATTTAAGCAGGAGACCCAGACGAACTAAAATGTAATCGTAAAGCCAAATTAAACTCCTAATCAATGCAAACACTGCTTTTCAAGACACCAATGATTCGTATCTCTATGAAGATTTTTACATGAGAGCAAATAGCATGAGGAATGATGGATGACAAGAGTTCATGGTATTTTGGTTCACATCCATTTAGGTCTTCAGAGTTTTTCTGAGATCGCCAACAAAGCTTACCAAGATACTACCCATAACCCATAGTATCTACTGCAGCCTGAGGAAGCATCCCTCCAAGATCAGTCTGAACATAGGCTGTCAAAAGTCTTTTAACAAGATTGCCTTGAAGGAACACAAAGCCAGCCACAGGGATGATTGTATCCACGGACAAAATCTGGTCTAATTTCTTCATAGTGGATACTCATACCATGTGACAAAAGTCCTTCTGCATATTGTGTGGTAGAAGAGAAATCAACAAATCCTCTTGGTGCAATGAGCTGCCCAGCAGTTGTGTAGTGCATCACACAGCAATCCTCCACTTATTATCTTCAATACTGTGGCGCTGGCACAGTGTGTTTTTCATTTTAGTTGCAAGTAATGTAGCATCCATCAAGGCTTCCATTTCTTTTTCCCAGGTAGGAAGGTGGCCCGGATAGGATCCTTTGGCTCCAGGACTTCTGGGAGACCCTTGTTCACCCTTGGCTGCTGGAGACTGGCGCTCAAAAAGAAAAATTTTAAAGAAAAAAAGGAAAAAAAACCGCAGGGGAGAGCCTTGCACAGAACCTCCTTCTTATCCTATGATTTATGTTGCTTAAAGCCACCTTCTTTCATCCAGCAGGAGTGTAAGGAAAAGGAATTCCTTATGCACTCTTTGACGTTGGTTATTCTGGGATTTTGGGGTGTCCAGGGGAAATCTGTACCCCCATATCATTTTCCCCTATCCAAATGCTAGGGAAGAAGGGCAACAGTCTGGCTTCTGCAATTTCTTCATGACAAGGGGTGTAGAGCTGCCCCTGCCTATTTGAGGAGAGAGAGAGAGCCAGTGCCTCTGGACACGGGAGTCATTAGGGCACATCCTCAGTGAATGTCTGGGTTCTAGCAGCAGCCAGAGATGTGAAGGACTTCCCCAAGTGACTGCTTCTCCTAACAGACAAGCAGAACACAGGGGGAGAGGTCAGACCCTGAAGTAAAAGGCAGCGTAGGAGGGTAGTGTAGGGGCCAGGGACTGAGGCAAAGACTGAAATAACAGATAAAAAGAGGAAACTAGTACAGTAGCAACTGATAGCAATGATTAAACATTAGACTTCCCTGCATTTGGGGAACTTATCCCCATTGCCAATGAACCTATTCAAAACAGGGATGGATCTTCTTAGGAAATTTGCTTCCAAAGTTGCTTGCAGACATGCTTAAGGTATTTGTGCTAAAATCTTTTGCAGAGCACAGATTAGTAACAACACTTTGCAGACAGGTTTCCTTACCCTCAATTCTGCAAGAAATACAGAAAGTTCTGGGCTGTAATTCTGAGCTTAAGATCCAAATTTCAGTTGTGGTCAATTAAAGCTAGGAGTCCCATGAGCCTTTATTTTCAGATAATTATTAGTATTTGCAGATTTGGAACTTTTTCATTCTTTATTCTGGTAATGTGTGAGCACTTCTCCTAGCTTGTGATTGGGAAAAGTCTTCATGCTTGGCGTGTTGAGAAATTTAAATCCGTTTTCTATGACAAAAGCATGCTCCACATGTGGTAGAAGGGCAGTGCTTTCTCCCAGATTTCTAAGGGGATTGCGAAAAGTTTTAACCACTCACAGTGGGGAGGGAGCAGCTGAGATGAGGGAGAATTGAGAGCCCAACTTCCTTGTTATATCACTGCCTAATAAAGGGCAGAGGGAGGATGGAGTGATTGAAAAGATATGTTGGAATAATTTGTCTTTATGGACATAAATTAAGGTTATTTTTATTCTGGACCTTAATGGTTTGACATAGCCTAATCAGATCTTGATAGGAGAGAAGCCCAAAGGCTTTTGCAATAAATAGTTTAAGACTCTGAGTACATCTGGTGATCTCTTTTGGCCCAATTTTGGGTCTTTGGACTTTAAGACATTAAATGAATTGAAATTAGCTATTAGAAATAGAAACACGAGATGAATTACTGATTTCTTTGGGCTGTACTTCTTGATGAATGTAGGAAATGCCCTGTGAGGAACTGATAATTACTCTGATCCTAGAAACATTACAGCACCTTGACTAATTCAATAGGAATTGGGCTCTAAGAGAGAAAGGCAACAAAAGCAGAAACCAGGGAGGGGACAGGAGAACAGGAAATCCATGCTGGGGTTGATACTGTAATATTCCTTCCCAGAACTCTGTGGGAGCTGCTCTAAGGGAGAAGAAGCCACTCATTTCAGGGGCAATTGAGGACTTTATAGAGGAGGAAGTTGAAGAGAAGACAGAATCAATGGCTTCTCACACTCATGAAGGGAAGAAGTGACAGATGTAGGACCTGGATTCAGGTTGTCTGATTCCATCTTTCCTATTTTGTTTGCTTTGTTTCATTTGCATGGAAGAAATATTTTCTGATTTTGATCCTCAATAGGTGAGTTTGTTTTTTTTAAGAAAACTATACTGACAACAATAGGGAAAGATTGATTATTTCCCAAAGGCCTGGAGAGCTGAGAATACCGGCCAAAAGAACAAGCCATAAGTCAATCTACACTAAAAAATGACATGATCCAACCTTGCCTGTGAGCAGAAGAGAAACTGTAGATCAGAAAACGTGGTACAGGATGTTTCCCAATTATAACTACTCATCATCTTCTTAGCTGTCTAATTGATTGAACTGTTCAATTTGTTGGATCCAAAGTACGGAGCTGTGAGGGAAACTCCAGGGCCATCCAGGCCAACCCCTTTGTTTCAGGCATGAAGAAACTGAGGCCCACTAAATTGACATGACTTGCCCAAGGAAATTCCCCACTTAGGAGGTAGGATTTGAATCCAGGCCTCTGACCATGGGATCAGTGTTCTTTCCACTGGACCAAGCTGTTAGGTGCCTGTACATTTGTAGCTGTTGGAGATACAAAAATAAGAATGGAAAAATGCACCCTGTCCTCATGATCTTTCCTTTTCTTCAATGAAATGTGGTCCAGATCATCTGGAAAGAAACAAGTTAGATCATCTGCCATCTGTTGGCAAAACAAAGCAAAACAGTGAAGCATTTAAGAAATCTGTTATTAAACACAGGGAAATACACAGCATCTGTTTTCCCCATAACCCTGGTCACCTGCTTCCCACAAAGAGAAGGAAAAAAGACCTTTTATTAAACTTAGCAAAGATGAGCATTAAGTTATCCAACTCCCATAAGGAACATTCCCTAAGAAGGGGGGGAAAGGAACAGAAACAACTTTTTTGAACTATACATATAAGAGATGCACCTGTGATTTCATCAGTGGGGGGAATTGCTTGTATGGTCACCCCCTTTGACAATGAAAATCTCAACCAAATCATGATTAGTAGAGAAGTCACTGGAAATGTCTGATGAATCTAGAAACCCAAGTGAGTGTCTCAGGGACACACTGATAGTAACTGTCCCGGTTGAGATTTGAATACAGGTCTTCCTAGCAAGACTTCAAAGGGTAGTGGATAGAATTATGGTACTGGGCAAGGCATGAATTTTAATAATAAAAACAATTAATAATGATGAACATTTATATAGTGCTTACTATGGGCCAGGCAATGTGCTAAGTGCTTTATAATTATTATTCCATTTGATCTTCACAACAGCTCTGGAATGTCCACCTTATTTTTCTCTCCATTTTACAGATGAAGAAACAGAGGCAAACAGAGCTTAAGTGACTTGGCCAGGATTGCACTGCTAGGACTGTTCTGAGGCTCATTTGAACAATCCAGATCTTCCTTAGAAAAGTTTCAAGGGTTAGTAGATAGGATTCTGAAGTTGGAACTGGCAAGACATGGGCTTGTATCCATCCCTTCCTCAGACACTTGCTAGCAGCAGTATGACCCTGGGAAAGTCTTTTCCTCACTCATCTCAGTTTCTCCAGAATATTGAATTGTCAGGATATCATTAAAGTGTAAGGACCACGTCCCAAGTGTCCCGAGTGCAGGTTCAAGCCTCTTCTTCTTCCTAGAAACCCCCCAGAAGAGGGAGGAAGGATTTCTTTTTCCCGGACCTTGGGATGATGGTTCTTCTGACTGAATACCAAGTGTTGGAGTCAAAAGGAGTCGGCCAGAAAGGATTTTCTCTTCACTCAGGACAAGGTAAGTCTGACCCCACAGCCCAGGAGCCCACGGCCCGCCAAATGGGGATTTTCCTGCAATTTCACGCTGTGAATAAGCACTTTGGAAGAGAAAATGCAACGTGTGAACACCAATTGGCAGCAGGTCGCTGCCAATGCACCTCCCGCTTCAACGTGGAAAGCTTCACGGGGGAGAGGAAGCGATGTGCGGGGTCCTTGGGAGCCAGAGCAGGAAAGATATTTCCCAGAGAGAGAACAGCGTTGTAAAAGCCCGCGGCTGCTCAGTTTAACTGCCGGCTTCCCTTTCCCGGGTACCCGGAATGGAAACAAAAGTCCCCAAAGGCCCCGGACTCCCAAACGCTGCACTGCACAGGAAACACGTGTTTGGCGCTTTTATTTCCATGACCCTCCCAGGGAGGCTCCCGACGCTGCTGCGGGTCTTGGCTGTCCCGGCACGGAGGCCGGCTCGTCCCAGTACACCCTGCCCAGGGAGGAGCCTCTTTTCCGACTCTCTAATCCTCCTCCACAGCAGCAGCGCAGGCCGGAAGAGCTTCTTCCTTCCGGTCTGCTCTGGAGCTTCCGGTGCCGTAAAAGCACCTCCGGGACACAGCAGAGTTCGCAGTTGGGCGTCTTCCTGACTGGCTTTGGCAAGCGGCGCCCGAGAAAGGACCCATCGGAGCACGAGAGCCCACCGGCAGATCGATCTGCTACCCAGAATGCCCCGCGCGGTGCCCTCGCGCCCCCCTCCTGCCTCGCACAAAGCGGGAATGCAGAGACCCCGAGGAAAGCGCAGCGCCCCGAGCTGTGTTAGGAGGGAGAAGAGCTGGGAAGTGGGGACGCCGGAGGCCCCGGCAGCCTTTTCCGTCTTCCCGATAGCCAGGAGACCGGAGCGCCCAAAAGTGAGCGGAGGGAGCGCAGGGCTTCGGTCCCCCAGGGGCGGGGCAGGCCGGCAGTGGGTGCAGAGGAATGAAGGGGAGGATCGGGGGCTGGACAGGAGGCTCGGAGGGGTGGTCAGTCCCAGGGGGCAGGGCGGGACCATCAAGCCGGGCACGGGAGGCGCAGAGGCCTCCGGGAAGCCGGGAGTTGAGGTCGTGCCCATTTCCCTCCCCCTCCTTCGCTTGCAAAGCTTCTCCGCCTCGGCTCCGTGCCCGGCCGTAGAACTTGCGCCTACCCGCGCCTGAAACCTGGGTAATGATGAAGCGGTGCCGGGGGACGGTGGGGAGGAGCCAGCGGGAGGGCGGGCGGCGCAGAGCAGGGTTGCGTTCGAATCCTCCCTTGTGCGAGTCCCTCTGGGGCCGACACCGCCGGCCTGGGCAGCCTGGAGCCCCCGCGTCCTGGCACTGCAGCTGGGCGGGGCTGACTGGGCCGAGAGCACGTGGGGAGCAGGACGGGCAGCGCCGGGGGCGACTTTCCTGCGGGCTACGGTGTATCCCGGGGCTGCTCCGGTGTGTGACGGGTCGGCTGTGGCCTTCGGCCTCCTCTTCGGGATCTTCTTCCCTGCTAAAACGGAGGGCCTGGAGGAGGGGGTGGGGAGCAGTGCTGGATGCAGTTTTACCTCCCCCAGTCAGGACCCAGGAGTCCTGCCTCCCAGCCTCGGCCCGGGACCCCCGAGCTCCTGCTCCCCCGCCCCTCGGGCAGCCTCAGCTTCAGTCACCACAAGCAGGCTCCGTTCAGGCTAAGCAGGCAATAATGGGCAGAGAGAGGGCGGAGAGTGAAGAGGAGTTCAGGAGGGCTTCCTGGAGGAGGCCAGATTGTCCTTTGGACTGTAGGGAAGCCGGGGAGGGCAGTGGTTGGAGCAGGGGAGGGACAGCCAGAGAAGGGCTCCTGGCCGGGAGCTGGAGGTGCTGCTCATGGACCCCCGGCAGGCTGCTGTGTCCCGGGCCAGAGGGGGTGGCAGGGAGGAGGGGGATGGGGCCATCAGGGCTGGGACTGCCAGAGAGCATCCTGGGGGCTCTGATGGGGGGGAGGGTGGGCCAGAGGAAAGTCACGTGAGGGGCTGAATGGAGGCTGCCAGGAAGGGGAAGAGAGCCCAGGAGGCCCTGCAGGAGGGAGGAGGAGGAGGGCCTTCCCCACCGGGAGGACTGCCCTCTGGCAAAGGGAGCCCCCAGTGCTGGGCCTGCAGTGGAAATGGCCTCTTGGCGGCTCCCCCTTTTGTCTCTGAACCCCAAGCCTGGCCTGGCCCCCTGGAAGGGCTTCCTGGCTGGAGGATCTCGCCCTGGTGCACTGGGAGGGACCCCCGTGACCCTCCCCCAGCCCAAGGGGCCTCCAGCAGCTCCTTAAGGACTTCTGGGATGGGAGAGCTCCGGGGGTCCTCCTGCAGCCCCTCCCCCTCCCCAGAGCTGGCTTTGGCTTTGGGCCAGTTTCTTGTCAGGTTCGACCCACCCTGGCCTCGTGGTCACATCCAGGCTCTGTTCCTGGTTCTTCTCCCCCTATTTGCTCTCCCCCTTCCCCTCCAGTTTTTCCTCCTTCACCTCCCTGATTCTCCTGAGATGGTTCAAACTCCCCCAGAATCCCCAGGAGGCCCCTCCTTGTGGGCCTCCCATTCTCTCAGTACCCCCCATGGGGCCCTGCTCTCCCCCAGGAGCTCTCTGCTGCTCCCACCTCCCTCAGGCTGTATCTAGGCACTCTGGGGGGATGGTGGGGGAGGGAAAGAGGGCCTGGATGGGAAGAAGGGGGCTCTCTCCTGTGCAGCCTGGTGGGGGATGGCCCAGGAGGAATCCCAACCCTGGGGAGGGGTCTAGAGGGAGAGAGGGGCTGTTCCAGGGGCCCAGAGATTCCTAACCCAGGTGTCTTGGCCCCCAGCTCCTGCTTAGAGCTTCCTCTGGGCTGCCCTCAGACCCAGCCCTCTGAGGATCCCTGAGCTCTGCCTTCCTGCCTGGGACCCTCCCTGAGCCAAAGCCCTTTCCTGGCCCCCTTTTTTGGCCCTTGGGCTGGTCCTGATTGGGTTCCAGGCCTTGGGCTCCCCGGTTCCAGTTCCTTCAGGAATTCCCAGCCTCAGCTGTGTCAGAGGGTCCCAGGTGCCCCCCAGGAGACCCCAGCAAGCCTTCATCCTGGTTCTCCAGGCTCAGCTGCCCCCAGGAACACTTGAGTCTCCCCAGGGTCCCTGCCTCCCTGCCAGGAGCTCTGTTGAACTGGGTGCCTTCCCAGCCCCTCCCTTGGCTCCCCTTCCCCAGGCTTCCCTGCTCCCCTCCTGTGGGGGATCCCAAAGCCCTGCTGCCTCTTGGAGGTCTGGAGAGGAGAAGGGAGGGGGCAGAAGAGGAGGAACAGAGGGAGGGGTTCAGCTGCCCCTTCAGACCCTCTTCTCTTCCCAGGATGCCTCCCTTCCTCTGCTGGTAGCAGGCTCTCCCCTGAGGGCAGGCCTGGCCCTGGGTGACTCCTGCGGCCCCTCACCCTGTGTAGGTCCCTGTGGGGCAGCCTCAGCCTGGGAAGAGAAGGGAAAACCTCTGCCCTCTGGGTCCCTTCTCCCTCCCAGCTCAGGGTGCAGAGGCCCAGGCCTGGCCCCAGGAGGGATGGGCTGAGCCAGATCCTGAGCTGGGAGGGAGAACAGGGCAGGTTTCTACTCAGGTCCCACCAAGAGCAATTGGCCCAGATGTTGTGAAAATTCACCTTTAAAGATTGTTATAATATTAATTTATGGTCGCCAAGGAATTTGCTTATGAAATTTGTTAATGAAACACTCAAGTCAGAATGGAGTTTATGGTGGTTTAATCACAAAGGGAGTAAGAAAAGGGAGAGGGAGTGAAGGGGAGAGGAGGAAAGGGAAAAGGGTTAACTCAACCTTCTGGCCGAGCCAGAGGGAGTTTAGGCCCGAAGGCCAAGGTAGGATGGAGAATCAGTCCTTGACTCACCTGACCGATCTGAAGAAGGAAAGCTGTCTGCGGGCCTCCTCTCTGCTCAAGCTCCTAGCATGAACTGGCGTCTAGCTCTGTCCCCAGGAAGTGAGCGAATTCCAGAGGCTGTTCCCTACCTCACTTCCTGTGCCTCACAAGTGCCAATGGTGGCTCAACCTTGGCTTAGGACAGCCCAGGTGGGCAGTTAGTTAATTCTGATTTGTCATTGACTATCACATGCTCGTGTAGTGTGGGTGTGCACAATCCTGGGTGCTAGACCGAGCAAGATGGAGATTTTAAAATTCACAATCCCCCCTGATGATGATTGGGGGACTAGTCTCCCCAATTGATCAGTAAATGCAAGTGTCCTGCACCCCAAAAAATTCTAACTGCAAGTGTATACAAAACTTACCCACTAAGAGGAAAACTACAATAGTTGTAGATTAGGAGAAATAGAGAGGAGAGAAAGACAGCAAACCAATGTTTTGCTGGGCGCATTGACAAAAGCCCATTAGGGGGCAGTCCCCTTTGGCATGAGTGTACATTCGAAAAAAAGTTCAATCAACTGCACCCCAAGGTTCATTCGGGATCTTCCTGTAGTGAAAGGGTTTAGATATCTTTCTGCAAACAGTTCATTCTCTGGATTCAGTCAGTTAGCAAGCTTCTTCTCTGAAGATCTATCTCGAACAAATTTTAAATCTTGGATTTTATGAAATACAATCCACACTGGAGGAAAGAGGGGAGGGACTGCCCCAGGAGGGGGCTCCAGGCCAGCTCCTGCTGCTCATAAGGGCAGAGAAATCAGATATTCCCTGGGCTAAGAGAGGCCTGTTGGGAAGAGCTTAGACTGGAGCTCCATTCAGGGGCCAGAAAGTGGGGGGTGGAGGATATAACCCTGAGTGTGGAGATGTAAAAAGGAATCCTTTATTCCTTTTTTATTTTAAAGGGGGATGTTAAATTTGTGGTTGGTCTGAATATATTTAATTGATCGCCAGGAATTTAATTACTAAATCCCCAAAATGAATTACTAAAGTTAGTCTTCACACTCACCTCTGACCAACTGACACTCATGTGTCAGTTCAGTCAGCAGATTCTTTTATCAGCCTCAACTCCAGTAGAATTGCTTCTCATAGGTTCCACTCCAAGTGTGTGTCTGTTTCCACTTTTAAAGATCTTTTTCTCTTGCATCACTTCCCCTAAATTTTATGACTCCCAATCACTGCTGACACTCCACTCCAGGACTGCCCACTCTTTCACAAGTGAGTCACAGATCTCCCACTCAGTGTATGAAATGGGTGTTCACACCTTTTTGTGGCTCAACCTTTACACTTTGGGGATGAAAATCTAAAAATAGGCGGGGAATTACGATTTAATCTTCATGATCAAGGAAGAGCTAAGTACCTTCATTGTTGCAATCAGGGGAGAGCCAAATCCAGTCTTCACAGGGACCTGGATGTGTAAGGATTAAGCAGCTCACAGTGACAGGAAGTAGAAATCATAGACAGGAAGTGAAGTAGGGAAAAGGTTGTAAAAGGGTGCTTTGAAACAATGGTTTCAAAGTAGTCTTTTACTGCTGAACAACAATTCCTAACCAATTGTCTGCGTTGATTAAGTAAGCCTGGCCTGCCTCTCAATCTACTGAGCCACCTCCTTAAAGTAAAAGGAGACGGAAATGAGAGACAAAGGGGAGAAGGAAAAAAAAAATCCTGTTGACCCCAATTTAACTTAAGGAGAAAAGGGAAGAGAGAAAAGGTGTTTTATACTTACCTGTTCTGGCAGCTGTGTCTTAAAGCCAAGGTATTTGGTAAAAGGACTGACGGAGTGAATAATAAGTGGGGTGAAAGGGCAAGAAAATTCAGGAAATTTATTGAGGTTCTAGAAACCTTTGAAGCACTAAAGCAGGGCCAAGAGCCGGAGGGGGTAGCCGGGGTGGGACCTCTCCCAGGTGGTTAGTAAGGAGATCAGAAAGGAAGATCAGAAGATTGATATAGTTCTTTTTCCCAAAGTGGTTACGCCAACTGTAATGGTGAAAATTTCACCTTTTAAGATTGATGTAATATTGAACAATGGCCCTTAAGGAATTTACTTTTGAAATTCCTAAAATGAAACACTCAAGTCAGAGTGGAGTTTATGGAGGTTTAATCACAATGGGAGTAGGGAAAGGAGAGAGGAGAAAAGGGAAAGGGGCTACTCAACCTCTGACCAAGGCAGAGGGAGTTTTAGGCCCAAAGGGCCAAGGTGAAAAGAATCAGTCCTTAACTCACGTGACCGATCTGAAGGAAAGCTGTCTGCGGCTGTCCTCCCTGTCCAAGCTTCTAACACCAAATCCCTTCTCGCTCTCTCCACAGGAAGTGAGCGAATTTCAGAGGCTGTTCCCTACCTCACTTCCTGTGTCTCACAAGTGCCAATGGTTGGCTCTAGATTGGCTTAGGACAGCCCAGGTGGGCAGTTGGTTATTTCTGATTTGTCATTGACTAGCACATGCCCGGGTAGTGTGGGTGTGCACAATTTTTGGTGCTATACCAAGATGGAGACTTTTAAAATTCACAGACTCAGTTTCTAGTGCTGACTCTGACACTGACAAAGGGCGGGACCTTTGGGCCCCTCCCTACTCTGTGGGTCAGTTTCCTCCTGTAACCGACCAGAGGTGGGCTCTTCATTGTGATGTAGATTTCAGCCCTCTGTGCTCTGACTTCTGCTCCTCTAGGAGGCTGTAACATTCAAGGAAGTGGCTGTGGACTTCACTGGGGAGGAGTGGTGCCTCTTGTCCCCTCCCCAGAAGGAGCTGTACAAGGAGGTGATGCTGGAGAATGCCCAGAACCTGCTCTCTGTGGGTAAGGAGCCTCTTCCTTCTGCCTGAGTCTGACATCCAAGAGAATATTATCCTCAGCAGCAGACAGGGTTGGGAACAGTTTTCAGTCAGGAGGAAGGGATGAGGGCTGGTATGGAGAGTCCCAGAGCCAGGGCCTTCCCACTGCCTGGTTCTCCTGTAAAAGGACTTTGCATTGTGTAATGGGACTTTGGGGGCTTCCTTTGGTGCTTCTGAAGTCCAAGATCAAATTCTTAGAGAATCTCAGACATGTAAGTAATCTCAGAGCTAATTCTGTCTTGCCTTTCTCTGGCCAGAAATTATGTCTCCCAAATCTATGTGGGGAAACTGTTCGGGAGGGTTTTCCTCCCACTTTCTTTCCCTCTAGGGTGGATCTACTATTGGGGATCTTTTTCTCTTTATCCAGCATGAAGTTGTAGCTCACAGATCCTAGATTTCCCCAGCAGGACAGGGTTGACCTTAGTCTTCCTTCCTATTGCCCTAGGCCTCCAGCAGAGCTAGGGAGGAAGGGAGAGGTGGGACAAAGCGTTTATAACAACATGCTCTTGGCCCAGGGCTCTGCCAAGGGTTTTCTCTGTAATATTATGGTACTTCTTTCTCACTTTCATCTTCCTAAGTTAGTGACACAATTATCCCCATTTTACAGATGAGGAAAAAGATTTGATTGAATGGCTTGTTCTGAGGCACCCATATAGTAGGTATTTGTGGTGAAATGTACCCTGAGGCCTTCTTGTCTCTAATCCCAGGCCTCTGCCCCCACTTCCCCTTCTAGCTGCCTCTCATTTCCAGATAATAGAAAACTATGAACTGAGTCTCTGAAGAAAATGCCCCAGAAGCTAACATTCCGTTTCCAGATTGGTTCCCCAAACTTCTCCCCCCCTTCTTTCCCCACCCGATATACTATGAAGACTCTCCCCCAGGAGGCCCTGCAAGCCTCCTGTAGGCCCTGCCTGCCCTCTGTTATTGTCAAAATGAATGGACTACCTGAGAGACAGCATTGGGCCCAATGAGTATTCTTGAGTTCCCTAGGAGAGGAGGCAGAGACTTCCTGAGGAAAGAGTCCCCAAGGCTCAGAGAAGTGCCTGGGAGGGAGGAGCAGGCAGGATGATGGAACAAAAGCCGATCCCTCTAGGTTCCTGTGTCTGGGGCTTCAGATTGCCCCCAAACACTGACCATTGTACCCAATGTGGATCCAAGGGTCAGGAGTTCAGGAGTTTCTTCCAGAATGTACCAGAACAAGATGGGGCAGGGGGGTTGTTATTCATTTGAGGTCTTCCAGCAGGGTAAGAGGCACATTCTACCCTGGGCGCCTGCATTACAGACAATGAGGAGTGAGGGCAAACTCTTGTGGGAACCCCATGAACAGTCTCCAATTGGAGTCACTGGACTCCCCAATCTTCCCCTAAAGATAACTGCTGAACTTCTCTCCGTCCTCCTCTCTGACTGATTCCTCATGCCCAGGGCTTCCAGGTCCCCCAGAAGACGTGATCTCTTCTTTAGAGCAGAGGGAAGCCCCGTGGATACTGGAGCAGGAAGGCCTGAGGAGCTGCTGCCCAGGTGAGGAAAGCGAAAAGATGTGTGGGACACCCAGGGTGACCAGAGGTTCTGTGTGCTCCGGTGAAGCCAGGCCTAGATTTGGGGGGCAAGAAGACCTGACTTGGAATTCTTTTTCAGAGGTTTTAGCAGGGCCTTCCTGGGTACGTCACTGCACCCCAGAGCTTCAGTTTCCCTATCTGTAAGATGAGATTGTTGTTTTCCATTTCTTATCAGCTCCCTTCAGGGGATCAGTCTGTGACCCTCTAAGTAGTCAGTGTTTGAGACTGAAAGGCCTGGAAGTCTCCTGCAAATGCCAGAAGGGTTGAGCATATCCCCTCTGAGCTCTTTAGTATCTAGAAACACAAATGAGTGCTTGCACTGTGCCAGGTCCTGGCCTAAGTTATAAGAGACATAAAGGGCTACAGTACAGTACATCCCCTCATGGAGCTCACCCTCTGCTGGAACAGATAACAACATACTGATGGTTCTGTAGAAGCCATCTAGATCCCAGCTCCAGGGCAGCTAATCACAACAGGGAAGGCTCTGAAGAGAAGGAGCACTAGAAAGATCTAATTGGGGCAGGTAACCTAAGTCTTTAGGAGAACCAGACTGAGGATTCTGGGGGCAAGTATAATAGAGAAAACAAGGGAAAGGCAGAGTCACAATGCACTGTAAATGGCCATCTCTAGTAGTTTAGGCCTGAACCTGAGGACAGACTTTGGACAGTATCCCAATGTGAGGGACAGATTAAGTGAGAGTGTTTGGAGTATTGGGGAGGAATGGTTTATTGATTTCCAGAACTAGTGTCATTAGCTCCTTAACGGGAGAAAGGCTGAAAATGAAAGAACAGTGGGCACCCTGCAGGAATAGATGGGAATAGATGAGGAATGGGATGGGCTTCTTTGCCTCTGGAAATAGATTTTCTTTAGCTAGGAGAAGAATGACCTTTTCTCTGATACTTAGACCAAGTAAGAAAAGTAGGCAGCAGAGGTAGGTGAGACTTGGTGAATAAGAGAACTCTACAGAGAGGTCCAGCTTTTGTTCAATGAAATATGAGACCATGTTCTCAACTCAGAAGGTGAAGGCAGAGGGAGGAAGCCATGACAGAGAGCTAGAGACCCGGGAAATATTTGGAAAGGTTGCTGTTTTGGGTGGCAAAGGGAATCCATTAGAGAGACATCATCGGATTGCCTTGCCATGGTGAGCACCCAGCTGAGGTCAAGGAACCTCAATGCAGAGTGGAGCCAGGCAGCTGATTTCTTGATTTTCCTTCTCTCCATTGATCTGCAGTCCATGAGCAGGAGTGAATATTACTGCCTTACTTGGAAGAGATCCAGAGTTAAACTTTCCCTAAATCATAAGCCCCCTCCTGGTTTCTGGGGCTCAGGCTTTGTCCTGTTCTTGCACAATCAGGTGACCCCAGCTCCTCACTTTAGGGAGATGAGATCCTAGAGAAGTGTCTAGGATCTTCAGGATTGGGTCTGCTCTTGTTCCAATGGAATTATTGTTCACTACTGAGAAATAGTGGCAAAAGAGTGACAGAAACATGGCTGAGGCCAGAGCATGCATTTGCCTTCTAGGAGAGACCAAATTTCAAGGATCCTGATAGAGGGTGGACCTGATATAAGCCCTGAGTCCAACCAGTAAACATGTATTAAATAATAAATATGTTCTAGGAACCATGCTAAACCTTGAGAAAACAAAGGAAAACAGCAGTCTGGGCTGTCCTGGAGCTCAAATTCTTGAACCAAACATGGAGATGGTTTAGAAAGAAGCAACAGATCCGGAATCTCTGAGATGACCCAGGGAATGGAAATTTATTTAATTCAACAGGGAAATCAGGAGCTAGAGGAGTGAATAGAATAACAGAGGAGAAAAGCAATCAAAGGAGGGAAATAATCCAAATTCTAATGATAAAAATAAACATCATTTGCATTTGGCCCCTAGAATGTGTCATACACATTATAAATATTATCTCATTACATTCTTATAGGAACCCTAGGAGTCACTTGATGTTATTATATCTATGTTATAGTTGAGGAGCCTGAGACCAATACAGCTCCTATAATTTGCCCAGGCTTAAAAGTCCTAGCAAGTTTCTGAGGTACAATGAGAATGCACTGCCATGTGTTATTGGTATTTTAAAGAAGAATATCATGAAAAAGCCAGTATCTTTATGAGGTGGGAAAAAGGAAGAGAATTGTACAAGCTTTCTTGCCCTTTTTTTTATAAAAGAATCATGGACTCAATTTACAGTATTATTAGACAGAAATTTAAACCTGGTAAATGCCAACTTTTTGTTTAAATTGTATTTAGTAGGATTTTAGTTTAATGAAAAGGCATTTAAAGAAAAGTCATGTTGCTCTCAAGGAATAGGGAACAGAATAAAATCCTTTATGCCTCAGATAAATGCAAAAAAGTGCTGAATTACTTCCTCTGATCTCAGATACTGGAACAAAGCAAGATCAAATAAATCACAAAGGGAATTGCATAATGCTTACAGAGAAGCTAGATGATGAAATAATAGAAATATTTAGTCTACATGCACCCAGTGGTGTCATACCTATGAAGGGAGGATTGAATGTATAGACAATGGACAGTCCAGGTGGCAGCTGGGTGGCTCAGTGGATTGAGACCAGGCCCAAAGATGAGAGGTCCTGGGTTCAAATCTGGTCTCAAGACACTTCCTACACAGAAGGAAAGGGTTTTTTAAAAAAAGAGTGAATAGTCTAGTACTATGGACAGAGCATGCCCAGTCACCAGATTTCGTCTCAGCTGCCAGGATTTTGGGTCAAGTCATTCATCCAGCCTTTCTGTGGTCATGGTCTGAGTTAGGAATGTAATAAAACTAGCCTGTCCCAAGTCCCAGATTTGTTATGAAGAGCCAATGAGATCACATGGGAGGCGCATTGTTATTTAAATTGTTCTTTATTTTTTATTTAATGGCATTTTCAAAGACTGAATTGTGCCCATTTAAATTGGATGACTTCTTACCTGAGAACATAGGATATAAAGGGTTTCATGTTGTGACAGTTGAGGAAAGTCAAGGACACAGATGTGTGTATACATGTCACTATATGTATGTTTCACTGTTTCTTTTAGAAGGTGAGATCAGACCTGAAATGAAGGAGAATCCAACCGAAATGAACTCTTCTATGGAAGAAATAGACCTACATAGATTCATGAGTGATGGTAGCAATGAGTTCGCTTTCAGAGAATTCTGTGATATACCTCAAAATTCATCCCATATTGAACATCAAAGAATGCATACTGAGGAAAAATCTAGTGAAATTAATGAGTGTCCAAAGACTTTTATACACAGGACCAGACTTGGTAGACGTCAGAGAATCCACACTAAAGATAGACTTTATGAATGTAAACCAGGTAGAAAGACATACAGGGAAAGTTCCAGTCTTGCTGTAAATCAGAGAGTCCACAGTAGTGAGAAACCTTATAAATGCAAGCAGTGTGGAAAGACATTCAGTCAGCAGTCCAGTGTTGCTGTACATCAGAGAATTCACACTGGAGAGAGACCTTATGAATGCAAGCAGTGTGGAAAGACATTCAGTTATCGCTCAGGCCATGCTGAACATCAGAGAATCCACACTGGTGAGAAGCCTTATGAATGTAAAGTGTGTGGGAAAGTATTCAGATATAGCTCCGCTTTTGCTGCACATCAGAGAATCCATACTGGGCAGATGCCTTATAAATGCAATCAGTGTGGAAAGACATTTAGATATAGGAATGTTTTTGCCAAACATCAGCGAATCCACACAGGGGAGAAACCTTATGAATGCAGACAATGTGGAAAGACATTCACAAGTAATTCCCAGCTTGCTGTACATCACAGAATTCACACTGGTGAGAAACCTTATGATTGCAAACAGTGTGGAAAGGCATTCATCCGTAGAGACCAGCTTGCTGTACATCTGAGAATTCACACTGGGGAGAAACCTCATGAATGCAAGCAATGTGAAAAGACATTCAATAGGAAATCGAGTCTTGCTGAACATCAGAAAACCCACACTGGAGAGAAACCTTATGAATGCAAGCAGTGTGGAAAGACATTCAGCCACAGCTCCTCTCTTGCTGCACATCAGAGAATCCACACTGGGGAGAAGCCTTATGATTGCAAGCAGTGCGGAAAGACATTTAGTCAGAGATCCCATTTTGCAGCACACCAGAGAATTCACACTGGGGAGAAACCTTATGATTGCAAACAGTGTGGAAAGACATTCAGTCAAAGCTCCACTCTTTCTGTACATCAGAGGATCCACACTGGGGAGAAACCTTACAAATGCAAGCAGTGTGGAAAGACATTCACAAATAACTCTAATCTCGCTGTACATCAGAGAACTCACACTGGTGAGAAACCTTATGAATGCAAATATTGTGAAATGACATTCAGTGAGAGCTCCTCTCTTGCTGTACATCAGAGAATCCACACTGGGGAGAAACCTTATGATTGCAAACAGTGTGGAAAGACATTCAGTCAGAGCTCCTCTCTTGCTGCACATCAGAGAATCCACACTGGTGAGAAACCTTATGAATGCAAGCAGTGTGGAAAAGCATTCAGTCAGGGCTCTGCTCTTGCTGTACATCAGAGAATTCACACTGGAGAGAAACCTTATGAATGCAAGCAGTGTGGAAAGACATTTGGTCATAGCTCCACTCTTTCTGTACATCAGAGAAGACATACTGCAGAGAAGCCTTAAGAATGCAAGTAAACCAATTTAATTCTTAAAATGTGGGACAAAGGGAAAATTTTAGAAACAATGATTTAAATAAATTGATAATGTGGAGACAGCATCTCAAATTTCCTGTCAAAGCAGCATTTAGAGAAAATTTTCTACTCTTCATACCAATGTGAAAGAGAAAAGGGGAATCAGTGAATTGGACATGCAGCTTAAAAAGACTGGACAAAGAACAAATTTGCAATGTCCAAGACTAAATTTGAAATCCTAAAAAGTAAAAGAAAAATTAACACAGTTAAAATAAGAGAACTATTGAACTAATAAATAAGACAAGGGTTTGGTTTTGTGAGGGGCAATAAAAAATAGAATATTGGTTAATTTCATTATTCAAAAAGAAGGGAATATCTAGTTACCTGTATCAGAAATGAAAAGGGTAACTATATCTCCAATGAAAAGAAAATTAAAGCAATCTTTAGGAAATATTTGCCGAACAGATGACAATATATCTGAAAATCCAAGTTAAATGGATGAATATTTTTAAAAATGTAAACTTCCCAAATTAAAGAGGAAATAGAATGCTTAAATTAACCTGTCTCAGACAAAAGCAATTGAATAGGCCATCAATGAACTCCCTAAGAAAAATTCTCTTGGTCCAGGTGGATTCACTATCAAACATTTAAAGAACAACTAGTCTCAATACTATATAAACTCTTTATTAATGAAAGCATAGGAGTCCTGCAGAATCCTTTTTATGACATTAATATGATATTGATATCTAAGGTAGGAAGACCAAATTCAGAAAGAAAATTATAGACGAGTTTCCTTAATGGCCATCATTGAAACCTTAAGTAATAAATATTAGCAAAGAAACTTCAGCAATCAGTGACAAAGATTATTCACTATGACCAGGTGGGATTCATAATGAGAATGCTAGACTGGTTTCATATTAGGAAAATTATCAGCATAATTGATCGTGTCAATAATAAAACTGTGAAGATAGGATTGACTGTGCCCTTGTCTATATTTAGCTAAACAAATCAAGAAATTAAAGTACCCCTACTTGACACCAAGAGTTCTGAAGTCACTCCCTAGAGTAAGCTCACATGTCCAAAGGTCATTGACCCTTTTCGGTAGTGCTAGACTAATTGAAATTGTGATTGGTTCCTGTAAAGAGGGGGAAGAACAGGAAATGATTTCCAGAAAACTGCTTTAGAAGTCCAGCTCAAGGATTCAGTCAGGCTCTGTATTGGTGAGCTGGACCAGAGGAGACTCATTCTCTGAATCCTGTGTTGGCATGTGGTGAGTCCAGTGATTCCTTCCTTCCTTGGTTCTTCAGTGAGACCTCTGCTCATTGGAGCTTTGGTGTGACAATCCCTTCCACATGAGTTCTGGTGAGATTCTGGGTGGTCCTCACAGCCTTATGTGCTGTGGATTATTCAGTATCGCCTGTTTTTTTAGGTTTTTTTTTTTTTTCAGATTTCAGCTTCCTAATTAGGACTTTGGATTTTGGTTACAATTTGATTTTGGGATTCACATTTGTGGTCTAGAGGCATTAGGATTAGACTTAAGGTATTTAGCTAGGCAGTATTTTCTGTGTCCTTATCTATGTTTTCTTCCATCCTAGCTTTCTACCTTTCACTCTTTCTGCCTCTTTGTAAATAAGGCTGCTAAAGGTCATTTTGACTTAAGCTGTAATATTTTTAAATCAGTGGCCACAATGTTACCTTAGGATTCTCATACATAGCATAAAACCTCAGTTTAAATTTTTACAAAACTAAATCACATGATTACTTCAGTAGATGCAGGAAAAGCCTTTGTCAAATCACAACCCCCATTCCTAATAAAACCACTATCAATGGGGGTAGAGAGAGGCTCAGTGGATTGACAACCAGGCCCAGAAATGGGAGGTCGAGTTTAAATCTGATCTCAGACACTTTGGACCTAGGGCAAGTCACTTAACCCTTATTGCCTATCCTTTACCACTCTTCTTCCAGAGTCAATACACAATACTGATTCTTAGAAGGTGAGTGTTTAAAAAACAAGCAAGTAGAGAAATAAATGGCCCTTTATTTCTGTTAACATGTATCTATTTAAAACCTTTGGTGAGTATCATCTGCAATGGGGACAAGTTAGAAGCCTTCCTAATAAAGAATGAAGCAATGCTGCACATTCTCACTTATCAATAGAAATTAGCTTTAACAATAAAAGTAGAGAAAGAAATTGAGGAAGTTAAAGTAGACATGGACAATAGTAAATGATCAATCTTTGAGGATGATATGATGGTATACTTTGAGAATCCTAGAGAATCAACTAAAACAACTAATCTCTAATATTAGAAAATAAACTAAAACTCTCATTGAAAGAATTAATAATTTTAGCAAAGTTGCAGGATACGAAATAACCCCATATGAATCATCAGCATTTCCATATATTCCCGAGAAGCCTAGCAACAAGATTTTGATAAAAGAAATTTCATTCAAAATCACTCCAGACAATACAGAACACCTGGGAGTTGACTTGTCACAACAGACGGATTGTATGAACACAATTACAAAACACTTCACACAAAGTTAGATCTAAACATTTGGGGAAAATATTAATATAATAAAAATGATGAATCTACCTCAGTTTATTTTATGCCACATCAATTGAACTACCAAAAAATTATTTTGTATAACTAAAAATAATGATAAGAAAATTTACCTGAAAGACCAAGAGATCAAAAACATCCATGGAATTAGTGAAAAAAATGTGAAGGATGATGCCATAGCAGTACCAGAACTTAAACTATACTATCAAACAGTAAACATCAAAAGATCTGGTCCTGGCTAAGAAATAGAAGGGTGGATCAACAAAACAGACTAGGGTTAAATGACTTCAGCAACTGTATAATTAAAAATCTGTTATCCTAGAAATTAAGAACTACATTTTCTGCCCACTGACTTCCTCTCATTACATACTTCCTGTAGATGGGGAATAAATTGAGTGGGCAGTCCTCCTCAGCCCCCTTTATGGCTTGGATGTTGTAAGCTTGGGGGTTTTGAACTGGCCGATCAGTAATGGGCATGTGATTTTCATTTTGTATCCCTTTATTTCTAATGATCTTTAATAAATGTAAAATAATACTTTTATTATTGAGATTTTAATTTAAATTTTTACATTGATGGCAATCACTAGAAGGAATTCTCAATCTTTTTAAGATATAGATAATTTTTTTTAAGCCATGTTTCTCCTGCAAAGGTTTTTCATCCCCACAGAACCCCCTTTGCAAATTCCAAGAGAACTCCAAATTATTGGAGCTGCTGCCTTGCTCCTGCTGTATTGTTTGTATTCTTTCCCTCCTTTTTCTGGTCACCCTCTCTACTGGCCTGGCTGCTTTAGTTTGAGGGACTTAATAGGGAATTTTTAGTGTAGAAGAGATAAGCCAAATTCTTCAATGCTGCCTCTGATGCTGCTCCTGCTGCTAAATCCCAGAAGCCTGCTTCTGTTCCTGATACTGCTTGCTTCTGGGGGATATTCTTAAGCCACTACATTTTACATCATGGGGGAAGGGAAGGAAGTTTGCTCTTCCAAACAACAAGTAAAATTATAAGCGTGGCACATTCTATGACAGAGCAGTACCTTGCCTTTGTCAAGCAGCTTCCAGTTTTAGGATATTTTTTCTACCATTCATTGGTGCACTGATCCTTTCAATTATCTTGTCTGAGATTCAGGGGAGAAATTCTTCTCCCTACAACCCTTTGCATTTCGGGCCTGCCCAGTCTCTTAAGATTCATCCAGTTTGACACTGTGGTATAATCGAACGTAAACGACTTCTCCATTAGTGGCGGTGTAATGTCCCTGAACAATCTCCAGGGATCTAGGAGAAAAAATACTGTCCATAAGCAGAGGACAAACTGTGGGAGTAGAAACACCGAGGAAAAGCAACTGCCTGACTACAGAGGTTGAGGAGACATGACAGAGGAGAGACTCTAAACGAACACTCTAATGCAAATATTAACCATGTGGCAATGGGTTCGAATCAAGAACACATGTGATACCCAGTGGAATCACGCGTTGGCTACGGGGGAGTCGGGGGGAAAGAAAAAGAAAATGATCTTTGTCTTTAATGAATAATGCATGGAAATAATCAAATAAAATACTATAAAATAAAAAAAAAAGATCTGAAAAGTGAAGGAAAAAAAAGATTCATCCAGTTTGGGATTCTTCAAAAGCATATTCTCCCTTGCAATGGGAGATCCCAGAGCTCTGGCCAAAGGAATTTGAATGGATAGAGAAAGGAATTTTAGTGTCTGGAGGTGAAATATTTAAGCCTTTTCAGACTCCATTATTTTATGAAAACCTGTATTTTATTGTATTTTGCTGATTGGTTTAAGATTTAATTTTGTTGTTTTAAGTTCATATATTCTGATCAATACTATTCTGTTACACTGAATCATTTTAATCTTCTGTGTTTTGGTGTCTAGATATATTCTATTACCTCCCCCCTATAACTATGCAGAACAAATATTATCAAATAAGCCCATAAAAACTGCTTTTTCTTCCATTTTGACTTTTTTAATTGTCACATTGATGATGGATGGACTTCATCAAAACTGGTCATAATTGTATAACAACCTTTGGAAAATTTAATGAGCTAAATATCTTAAATAGATTTTAAGGAGTCTTCAAACATAAATTTTAGATTTTTTCTACAACTGACTGATCATTTTGCCTACCTCAGAGTTATTTGTAACAAGAGGTAAAGGGTCCATTTAAATAGCCGAAGTGAAGTGCAATTCTATCCCCACCTCCTGCATTTGTAAAAATGTGAATGGATGGGACATAATATTCTCATAGCAGAGGAGCTGGGAAGTTGTTCTAGGGTGTGGTACATTTGCATGGCTCCCAAGAGTGAGCATCTCCCATTTGTAACTCTTCAGCTTACTTTACACTTTCACCAGAATGATCTAGATTCTTGGTCATATTTTTAGACCCAACATCAACAGTACAGAGGTTTGGTATTTTCTAGACCCTCTGCCACATTTCTGTAACTATTGCAGTAATTGATCTTTTAAAAAAAAATCTCAGTCATGGTTGAAAGATTGCTACATCTGAAAAACTTGTGACAAGTATTCATTAGTTTTCAATGTCATATAGCAGCCTCAGGTGAATCCTAATGATAGTGGGTTTGTTTGCTATTGTCATTAAATGGGCTATTATAACTTTGGGGATTTTGATACTTCTTGCATGTGCATTACCTGTTGTACTAGTGTTCTTTATAAAAACTATTACTCTGTGAAAATCATTTGCACTCACAGTGGATCGTGACCAAGTTTGAAAAGGAAAGGCATCTCATTTTTTAGTGAGAAATCTTTGTATTCTATCTTTCTTAGCTGACACAGTGTGTCAATGATTATAAACTATACAGTTTTGATTTTTAAAACTTTTTTATCATCTTTTTTATTTGCATTTTCTATAGTATTTCAGTTTTTTCTCTCCTTTTTGTATTTGAAGCATGTCACCAATACTGAGATTTTCTTTAACTTTTTTGATTTTGCAGTAATATAAGTTAAAATATAAATATATATTTGCTATAATATTAATATATACCCCACAGCTTTAGACTATGGAAACCTGCCATCAATTGATAAATGTTATGGGACTGTGATTAACGATTGTGTCTGATTCCAGGAGGAAACAAAAGAGCCATTGCACAGTTCCAAAGAAACACAAAGCTACTTACATAATGCCAGTCAAGCACAATGTCTGAGACCAAATCAATCCTAAGTGAATTGATAACATTCTGCATAAAGAGTGCAAGGACACACACTATATCAAATACATAACATAAATTATTCTGGCTCCATCCTGGCTCCTAATTGCTTCTATTATCTAGTCCTTTTTCTGTCTTTCATAGTGTGGCAAACTTTCTGTAGTCCTGGCTACTCTTTGGGTAAGTGCATTATTGCTTAAATCACTTTAATTGGGCCCTGAGTCAAGGACCGGTTATAGGTTTATTTTTCCTTTACTTAAAATATTTACAGATAAGACGTTGATAGTACATATATATATAGTTTTGATTTTTCTTGCTAGTTGATTCAGATACCTCTTAACTCAGCCATGCATCCCTACTTGATCCCTGTTTTACAATACCCTCTTCAGAGGAGAATGTATTATTCTATAGTGCAAAGTTTAAATTATTTCAAGAGTAATTTTAGATTAAGAAACATGATACCTCTCTGAATCCAGAAAGTGAACTGTTTGGAGAAGGCACCATGAAGATGCCTACACAGATCATATGCTGCACCAGAAGGTACAGAGTGAAATTTGGGATGTGGTGATTTGAACAGTGTGGGGTTGAAAGCATTTGTTTTTGTATGTATACTCTTACTTTTATGCTGAATGGGACTGCTCCCTAACTCGCTTTTTGTCAATGCTCATAGAAATCTTGAGTTTGTTCTTTTTCCTTTTATCCACAAATTGCTGTAATTTAAAAGTTGATTATCTTGAATGATCAATTAGGGAGACTAGTCTACAAATCTTCATCAGGGGAGATTGTATAATTGAAAATCTATTACCCTAAAAAAAAAAAAACCATTTCCCAAGAGCCCACGGACTTCATGTTGTTATTACACACTTCCTGTAAACAGGGAATACATTGAGTGGGCAGCCCTCCCCAGCCCTCTCTTTGGTTTAGATATCACAAGCATGGTGATTATAAGCTTGGGAGTTTTGAACTGGCTGATCAGCCATGGGCATATGGTTTTTATTTTGTATTCCTTCATTTCTAATGATCTTTAATAAATCTCCTCAAATATAATATTTTTATTATTGAGACTTAATTTTTATTTTTACACAATCTAATGTTTCTCATATACACAAAGATTCCAGCTTGTGGGATAAGAGCTCACTATTTGACAAAATCAGCAGGGAAAACAGTATGGCAGAAACTAGTTATAAACTAATATTATCTCATATCCTACACCAAGATGAGGTCTGAACAGGTAAAGGATTTAAATATAAAGTGTTCCATGAAGAGTAAGTTAGAGGAGGTAGAGTCAAGTTGGCAATGTAGAGGCAGAAAGAGTTCAGACCTCTGAAAGCCCTCACCAGTTAAAAACAAGATGCTCCTAGAGGACTGAAAACCAAACCTAACCACAAGACAGAGCTAAGGAGTCCTCCTGCTGAACTCAAAAGGAATGCCCCCCAAAATCCTGAATTCGAGAATACTCCAGTTTACGGGGAAGGAAGAAGAAAGGTCACAGGATCCGTCCCCTACCTACAGTACTGAGCCTCCAGCAGTGACTGGAATCTCTGGAAGGGCAAGGGAGCTAGTCTAGAGGGAGTACCTTGAGGGCAAAGCTGTGCCAAGCTCAGGGTTCTGAACACAGGTGGTGGGGAGGCAGCTGGCTGAAGGAGAACCTCAAAGAAGAGAGCCCAATAGAAGCTGAAACACTCCCTATTCCCCCCCTCCCCCTTCCCAGGGTTTTGGCCTCAGGGCTCATCCAGCTCTGGAAGTTCAACTCTGCTAGGATTAATCTTATCAAGCCTTCAGAGGGCAGGGAAGCTTAAGATCCAGCACCCCTCCCCCACAGATTGCTCTGAGGACCTTGCTAAACTCCAATGGTGAAGGTTGACAGAAAAGCCCAAACCCACAGATAAAGTACATAATGAGAGGAGCAAGACTACAGGTGGAAAAGAAGGCACAAATATGAGCAAACAAAAGAAAAAGAAAAGGGAAATTACAATCTTCTATCCGGCTTCTATCCAGGCAATGAAAAAAGAGCAAATGTAACAGGAGGATCAATGAACACCAAGCAAAAACACAGAAACTCCAGCAAACTGGACACAGGCTTTGGAAGAACTCAAAATACAATTCAAAACACAATTAATAGAGGCTGAAGACAATTGAGTAAAGAACATAAAAATCAAGAAGTCATCTGAAAACAGAGGCACTTGACCTAAAATGAGAAAATAGTGTCTTGAAAGCCAATGTTAATCAGCTTGAAAATGAAGCAAAGGAGATGAAAGATCAGAAGGAAAAGAATGATCAAAAAGCCAGGGATGAAATTCAGTGGAAAATATGAAACACTTCATTCACAAAACAGAAGATTTAGAAAGTTGGTTCAGAAGAGATAGCTTAAGAATCATTGGTCTAGTGGAAGACCATGACAAAAGAAAAAGCCTGGATGTTATACTACAGAAAATTATTCACAAAAACTGCCCTGACATTCTACAGCAAGAGGGAAAAGTAGAGATTGAAAGAATCCACAGATCACCTCCTGTACTTAATCCCCAACTGACAACACCCAGGAATGTTATAGCCAAATTCAAGAACAACCAGATCAAATAAAAAATATTACAAGTTGGTAAGAAGAAGTCATTCCGATACTATGGAACTACAGTGAGGACAACACAGGAACTGGCTGCTGTTAAGATTAAAAATTTTAGTTTCTCTGCTTAAGGTATTACATTTTTATGAGGTTTATTAAAGATTAAGAAATAAAATACAAAATAAGAAAGCACATGCCTAGGAGGGCCAAAAGGCTCATTCAATTTCATTTACACTACATCTTGAGAGATGTGTGTCTTTGGAAGCAGAAGCAGGAAGGCTCATCAGTAGGCTTTACAGCCGGTTTAAATAGAAATTTTTATCTCGCCCAGGTGGGGGTCTCAGTGAGATTAGAGGGCATCTTGGGAACTAGAGCAAGGAGTTCTGGGGATTGAAGTCCGCGGTTCAAATCTCCATTTTTTTACATTTTCTCTTTCATCATTTGGGGGAAAAAATTTCCCCACAAGGATCATGAAAACATAATCAACTTAAAGATTACAATAATTTGAAGATAAGAGGAAAAAATAACAAAACAAATAACTGCTAGACACATTGACAAAAAGTCAGTTAGGGGGCATGAAAGGGGGCCCTTTGGCATGAAAGTATACATACAAATAAATGTTCAATCAAACACACCCAAAGTTCATTCTTAATCTTCTCGTGCAGCTTATGGTCTGGAGGCATCTTTATGTCTTTTCCAAATGGTTCAGTTTCTGGATTCAGAGAGGTATCATCTTTCTTTACCTAAAATTCTTCTTAAAAGGAATTTAAACTTGGCAATTTAAATAATAATATTTTTTACATTTCCCCATCTTGAGGGTGATTGAAAAACACAGGAACACTTAGGGATGCATGGCTGAGTTATGAGGTCCATGAATCAATTTGCAAGAGAAATTAAAAAGACCTCAGAAAAATCCAAATAAAAAAGAAAATTACTGGATGTTAAAAATTCTAATTAAAGGAAAAATAAATCTAACAGGTCCTTTTTGAATCAGGGCCCAAATAAAATCATCTAAGCAATGAAGCATTTACCCAGTCAGTAGCCAGGATTACAGAAAGTTTACCACACTAGAAAGACAGAAAAGGGACTAGATTATAGAAGCCAAGAGGAGCCAAGTTTGGGATACTTGTCTGTAAGTATTTTCAGAGGGAGTGAGTGTGGATACAAGGAAGGCCTACGACTTAACATATGTAAAATGTCTCAACCTTGAGTCCATATTAATATATCCTGCATTCTTTTTGTGGCACTAATCAGGTTTAGCTTTGTGCTTTATTGGCCCTGTGAAATGGCTCTTTTGTGTATATCTTGTCCTGGAATCAGACAGAAGTATTTAAGCAAAGTCTCATAATTTTTTTAAACAATTAGAGCCATCATTTTTATAGTCTCAAGCTTTTGGGGTATGTATTGTCATTAAAGTAAATGATATTTTAATACTTATATTACTGCAAAATCAAAAAAGTTAAAAAAAATCTTAATACTTGTGACATATGCTTCAAATATAAAAAGGAGAGAAAAATTCTGAAATAGTATAATGCACATGCAAGAAAAATATAATAAAAGAGTTTTAACAAATTTAAAAATATAGTTTATAATCATTGAAACACTGTGTCAGCTAAGAAAATATAGAACACAAGGCTTTCTCAACAAAAATGAGTTCCATTTCCTCTTCATATCTGGCCATGATCCACTGTGAATTTCACAAAGTAACAGTTTTTTTTTTTTTAAGAAAAGTAGTATAATATCAGCATTCCCAAAATTCTCAATAGTCCAATTAAGTACAATAACAAACAAAACCACTATCATATTTCACATGAGTTGCTGTATGGCATTTTTTTTTAAATTTTTAAACATTATTTTATTTGGTCATTTTCATACATTATTCACTGGAAAGAAAGATCATTTTCTTTTCCTCCCCTCCCCCCCCTTCGCCTTTCCCTCTCCCATAGCCAACGCATGATTCCACTGGTTATCACATGTGTTCTTGACTCGAACCCATTTCCCTGTTGTTGGAATTTGCATTATAGTGTTCATTTAGAGTCTCTCCTCAGTCTTATCTCCTCCAACCCTGTAGTCAAGCAATTGCTTTTCATCGGTGTTTTTACTCCCACAGTTTATCCTCTGCTTGTGGGTAGTATTTTTTAGATCCCCGCAGATTGTTCAGGGACACTGCATTGATACTAATAGAAGTCCATCACCTTCAATTGTACCACAGTGTATCAGTCTCTGTGTACAATGTTTTCCTGGTTCTGCTCCTTTCGCTCTGCATCACTTCCTGGAGGTTTTTCCAGTCTCCATGGCATTCCTCCACTTTATTATTCCTTTTGGCACAATCGTATTCCATCACCAACATATACCACAATTTGCTCAGCCATTCCCCAATTGATGGGCATCCCTTCATTTTCCAATTTTTGGCCACCACAAAGAGTGCACCTATGAATATTTTTGTACAAGTCTTTTTGTCCATTATCTCTTTGGGGTACAGACCCAGTAGTGCTATGGCTGAATCAAAGGGCAGACATTCTTTTGTCGCCCTTTGGGCATAGATCCAAATTGCCCTCCAGAATGGTTGGATCAATTCACAACTCCACCAGCAATGAATTAATGTCCCCACTTTGCCACATTCCCTCCAGCATTCATTATTTTCCCTAGCTGTCATGTTACCCAATCTGCTAGGTGTGAGGTGATACCTCAGAGTTGTTTTTATTTGCATCTCTCTGATTACTAGAGATGTAGAGCACTTTTTCATGTGTTTATTAATACTTTTGATTTCTTTGGCTGTGAACTGCCTGTTCATGTCCCTTGCCCATTTGTCAATTGGAGAATGGCTTGATTTTTTGTACAATTGATTTAGTTCTTTATAAATTTGAGTAATTAAACTTTTGTCAGAGGTTTTTATGAAGATTGTTTCCCAATTTGTTGCTACCCTTCTGATTTTGGTTACATTGGTTTTGTTTGTACAAAAATTTTTTAATTTGATGTAATCCAGATTATTTATTTTGCATTTTGTAACTCTTTCTAATTCTTGCTTGGTTTTAAAGTATTTCCCTTCCCAAAGGTCTGACATGTATACTATTCTGTGTTTGCCTAATTTTCTTATAGTTTCCGTCTTTATGTTCAAGTCATTCATCCATTTTGAATTTATCTTGGTGTAGGGTGTGAGGTGTTGATCTAAGCCTAATCTTTCCCACACTGTCCTCCAATTTTCCCAGCAGTTTTTATGAAATAGTGGATTTTTGTCCCAAAAGCTGGGATCTTTGGGTTTGTCATATACTGTATTGCTGAGGTTGCTTGCCCCCAGTCTATTCCACTGATCCTCCTTTCTGTCTCTTAGCCAGTACCAAATTGTTTTGATGACCGCTGCTTTGTAATATAGTCTGAGATCTGGGACTGCAAGACCCCCTTCCTTTGTATTTTTTTCATTATTTCCCTGGATATCCTTGATCTTTTGTTCTTCCAAATGAACTTTGTTATGGTTTTTTCTAAATCAGTAAAAAAAATTTTTGGTAGTTCCATGGGTATGGCACTAAATAGATAGATGAGTTTGGGTAGGATGGTCATTTTTATTATATTGGCTCTTCCTACCCATGAGCAGTTAATGTTCTTCCAATTGTTCAAGTCTATTTTTAGTTGTGTGGAAAGTGTTTTGTAGTTGTGTTCATATAGATCCTGTGTTTGTCTCGGGAGGTAGATTCCAAAGTATTTTATTTTGTCTAAGGTAATTTTGAATGGGATGTCTCTTTCTAGTTCTTGCTGTTGAGCTGTGTTGGAATTATATAGAAATGCTGATGGCTTATGTGGGTTTATTTTGTATCCTGCAACTTTGCTAAAGTTGTTGATTATTTTGATTAGCTTTTTGGTTGAATCTCTAGGATTCTTTAAGTAGACCATCATGTCATCTGCAAAGAGCGATAATTTGGTCTCCTCCTTGCCCATTTTGATGCCTTCAATTTCTTTTTCTTCTCTAATTGCTACTGCTAGTGTTTCTAATACAATGTCAAATAATAGAGGTGATAATGGGCATCCTTGTTTCACTCCTGATCTTAATGGGAATGGATTTAGTTTATCCCCATTGCAGATGATATTAGCTGATGGTTTTAGATATATACCGTTTATTATTTTTAGGAATGACCCTTCTATTCCTATGCTTTCTAGTGTTTTTAGTAGGAATGGGTGTTGTATTTTATCAAAGGCTTTTTCTGCATCTCTTGAGATAATCATGTGGTTCTTGTTGGTTTGCTTGTTGATGTGGCCAATTATGTGGATAGTTTTCCTAATGTTGAACGAGCCCTGCATCCCTGGTATAAATCCTACTTGATCATGGTGGATGACCCTTCTGATCACTTGCTGGAGTCTTTTTGCTAGTATCCTATTTAAGATTTTTGCATCTATATTCATTAGGGAGATTGGTCTATAGTTTTCTTTCTCTGTTTTTGACCTGCCTGGTTTTGGAATCAGTACCATGTTTGTGTCATAAAAGGAGTTTGGTAGAACTCCCTCTTTGCTTATTATGTCAAATAGTTTGTATAGTATTGGGATTAACTGTTCTCTGAATGTTTGATAGAATTCACTTGTGAATCCATCAGGCCCTGGGGATTTTTTCTTAGGAAGTTCTTTGATGGCCTGTTGGATTTCTTTTTCTGATATGGGATTATTTAAGAAAACTATTTCTTCTTCTGTTAGTCTAGGCAATTTATATTTTTGTATATATTCATCCAGATCACCTAGGTTGGTATATTTATTGCCATATAGTTGGGCAAAGTAGTTTTTAATGATTGCTTTAATTTCCTCTTCATTGGAGGTGAGATCCCCCTTTTCATCCTTGATGCTGTTAATTTGCCTTTCTTCTTTCCTTTTTTAAATTAGATTAACCAGTACTTTGTCTATTTTGTCTGTTTTGTCAAAGTACCAGCTTCTAGTCTTGTTTATTAGCTTAATATTTCTGTCACTTTTGATTTTATTAATTTCTTCCTTAATTTTTAGGATCTCTAGTCTGGTTTTTTTCTGGGGGTTTTTAATTTGTTCATCCTCAAGTTTTTTGATTTGCATTTCCAATTCCTTGATCTCTGTCCTCCCTAATTTGTTAATATATGCACTCAGGGATATGAATTTTCCTCTAAGTACTGCCTTGGCTGCATCCCATAAGGTTTTAAAGGATGTTTCGCCATTGTCATTTTCTTCAACGAAATCGTTAATTGTTTCTATGATTTCTTCTCTAATTATCCAATTTTGGAGTATCATGTTATTTAATTTCCAATTAATTTTTGATTTGGGTCTCCATATACCCTTGCTGATTAATATTTTTATTGCCTTGTGATCTGAAAAGGCTGCAGTTATTATTTCTGCTTTTCTGCATTTGAGTGCCATATTTCTATGACCTAGTGTATGATCTATTTTTGTGAATGTGCCATGTGGTGCTGAAAAGAAGGTGTATTCTTTTTTGTCCCTATTTATTTTTCTCCATATGTCTATTAACTCTAATTTTTCTAAGATTTCATTCACCTCTTTTACCTCTTTCTTGTTTATTTTTTGGTTTGATTTATCTATATTTGATAGTGGTTGGTTCAAGTCTCCCACTAATATGGTTTTACTGTCTATTACCTCCTTCAATTCTCCTAGTTTCTCCATTAAAAATTTGGATGCTATACCATTTGGTGCATACATGTTGATTAGTGATATTTCCTCATTGTCTATACTCCCTTTTAGCAGAATATATTTAACTTCCCTATCCCTTTTGATCAGGTCTATTTGTGCTTTGGCTTTGTCAGATATGATTGCAACTCCTGCCTTCTTTCTATCAGTTGAGGCCCAAAAGGTCTTACTCCAACCTTTAATTCTAACCTTGTGAGTATCAACCCGCCTCATATGTGTTTCTTGAAGACAACAAATGGTGGGGTTTGGGGTTCTGATCCAGTCTGCTATTTGTCTACGTTTTATGGGTGAGTTCATCTCATTCACGTTCAAAGTTATGATTGTCATTTGTGGATTCACTGGCATTTTGATATCTTCCCCTAGTTCTGACCTTTCTTCTTTAGCTATATCCTTTTGAACCAGTGATTTACTTTAGGTCAGTCCCCCTTGTCCCCTCCCTTGAGATGTTTCCCTTTCTAGCCCCTCCCTTTTTATGCTCCCTTCCCCTCCCCCCCTCTTTCCCTCCCTTTTTATACTCCCTCCCCCCTCCCCCTCCTTAATTTTCCTTTCTTTCTTGCCCTAATGGATAATTTAGAATTCAGGATCCCACTGGATCTAGATGTTCTTCCCTCTCAGATTTTATTTCACTGAGAGTAAGGTTTAAGTAATTCCACTTCACGCTCTCTTCCTCTCCTTCTCATATGAGAGTTCTTCCCCTCCCCTTCCCATGTGTATCTTTATATGGGAAAGATTATTCTATTGAGTCCCCCCCTATTTCTTGAGGTTAATCTTAGTATTATCGACGGTTCCCCCCTCCCTTTTCCTTTCTTTGCCCCCACTTTCCCCAAATCTTCTTAATGCCCCAATCTTTCCCTATGCATGTTTCTTCTAACTATTCTTATGATGCTACAATTTATGAGAGTTACACAAAACATTTTCCCCACATATTAATATATATAATTTGATGTAAATGTAGTCCTTATAGAAGAGAGTTTGGCTTAAAGAAAAAGATAAGATTTATCTCCTTTTCCCTTTCTTTCATATTTACCTTTTCATGTTTCTCTTGATTTCTGTGCTTGGATATCGAACTTTCCACAGAGCTCTGGTCTTTTCTTAGCAAATGCTTGGAAATCTTCTATTTTGTTGAATGCCCATACTTTCCCCTGGAAGTATATAGTCAGTTTTTCTGGGTAGTTGATTCTTGGTTGGAGACCCAGCTCTCTTTCCTTTCTAAATATCGTGTTCCATGCTTTGCAGTCTCTTAGTGTGTTAGCTGCTAAGTCCTGTGTGATCCTTATGGGAGCCCCCTTATATCTGAAGCTCCTCTTCTTGGCTTCTTGTAGGATTTTCTCCTTTTCTTGGAAGCTCTTGAATTTGGCAATTACATTCCTAGGGGTTGTCTTTTGGGGATTTAGTACAGAAGGTGTTCTATGAATCCTTTCTATTTCTATTTTGCCCCCTTGCTCCAGAATGTGAGGGCAATTTTCTTTTATAATCTCCTGTAGAATAATATCGAGTTTATTGTTTATCTCTGGTTTTTCTGGGAGACCAATAATTCGGAGGTTTTCTCTTCTCCCTCTGTTTTCCAGATCTGTAACCTTCTCAGTGAGATATTTTATGTTTTCTTCTAATTCATTAATTTTTTGGGTTTGCTTTATTGATTCTTGCTGTTTTATCATCTCGCTTTCTTCGAGGTGCTTAATTCTGGTCGTTAGGGACTGGTTTTGCTTTTCAGCCTTATCTGCCCTTCTGTTGGATGCTTCGAGTTCTTTTTCCATTTGAGCAGTCTTATCTGTCAGACTGCTGATCTCTTTCTTCCATTTTTCTTTCCAGAAGGTTTCCATCTTTTGGATAGGTTCCAGTTTGAGATCTTCCAGAGCTTGTTGATAGTTTCCATTTTGGGAGGCATGTTCTGATTTTTTTTGGATTTCCTCCTCATTCTCCTCTTTTCCTTGGGTACTTCCACCATAAAAGTTTTCAATAGTCACTTTTTTCCCTTTCTTCCTGGAGGCTTGATTTTGGGCCATGTGAGCCATCCCTTTGGTGGTTTTATTCCCCTTTCCTTTTTGGTCTGGGGTCTGGGTTATATGGGTGGTTTTTCTGTGAATTTGCTTCAGACTAGTTGTTCCCAGCCTCCGAAGTTTCTACAGTGCTGGGTCCCTGATCACAGCCACACTGCTCAGGTGTTCAGCTCCGCCCTGTTACAAGGGAATCACTTTAAAAGACTGATATATATTAATTTAAGGTCGCCAAGGAATCAGCTATGTAATTCCTAAATGAAAAACTCAAGTCAGCCGTCAGCCTTTTTTGGAGTTTAATTACAATAGGAGCAAGAAAGGAATTAGAGATATATATAGAGAGAGAAAGGGGAGAGAAGGGAATAGGGCTTAAATACCCCTTCTGTTTAGGCTGGGCCAAAAGGCCCAAGCCCTTAGATAGCTAGGGCAAAGAAAGAGATCAGTCCCTATTACTCACGTGTCCAAAATGGAGAAACAGTCTCAGAGGCCCCCACCTTAAGCTTCCTTCAGAGCCAGCTTCCTCAGAGCCCAGGAACCACACCGACCAAAAACTCAACCCCCCTTCAGTCTCCAGACCCTCCTATCTTTAAGGACACCATCCAAGTTGCCTCCCCTCAGTCCTCACATCTACCAATCACTCTTCATCAATTTCCCTGTCAATGGAGGCTCTCGCTTAACCCAGGACCGCCCAGAGGTTTCTGGCTTTTGCACATGTCTGTTGAAGGTCATATTTTCAAATGATTAAATCTATACTCCTTTGCTACAGCCCTTTCTAAATCCTGTTAACTTGAGTATGGTAGAGATTGGAATAATTAAATTTTGATCTAGGCTGCAGCCCTTACTGAATCCTATTAGGACTGAATAGGGTGGAGTATCTCCATTGTATCAATTCTAAAATCAATCAAGACTCAAAGAAATTCCTGTTCTATGCTCAAGCATAGGTCAAAGTCCTTTCCATTGTTCAGCAAAGGGTTTCTGTCCTAAAGTAATCTTAAGAAGGGAAGAGAAGGAACCTCCCATGCCAATGGAGTTCCCATTCCAATAGACTATCAGTAAGAAATTTTCCAAGTATGAAATATCCCAATGGTGAAATTTCCAACATTTATAAGTCTAAGGAATTTTTGAGGTTTACAGCCCAGATAATCAACGTGTGGTTCACCCCTGGTGTTTAGCTCCTATATATATGTATATGTGTGTGTGTGTATATATATATATATATATATATACATATATATATATATATATATATATATATATATGAGTTTTTAACAATATTTGCAATGGTCCTTCCCAGGAAGGCTGAGTTTCTCCAGTACACCTGAAATTCTTAATATACATTTTATCTCCTGTGTTCAGGTCATGCAGAGAAAAGTCTAATGGTCCAGCTTGTACTGCAGCTCCGGATTCATGAAGTTCACGTAGTTTGTGCTGTAACTCCTGTATATAGGAAGCAATAGTAATATCTCCCCCTAATAGCGATGTATAAGCCGGGGAGAAAGTCTTAGCCTGTATAGGCAGATGTCCAAAAAGCATCTCAAATGGTGAAATATGTAAGTCTCCTCTAGGCCTGCTTCTGAGATAAAATAGGGCCAGAGGGAGAATTTCAGGCCATTTTAAATGGGTCTCAGTGCATAATTTGCCAATCATAGTCTTAAGTTCTTTATTCATCCTCTCCACTTGGCCTGAGCTCTGGGGGGTGATATGGAATATGGAATTTTGGAGTTATCCCCAAGCAAGAATATATTTGATTTAAGACAGAATCGGTAAAATGACTCCCTCTATTGGAGTCAATACGTGCTGGCAGGCCAAAACGAGGAATAATTTCTTTTAAAAGTATCTTTGCAACAAAATCTGCTGTGGCTCGGGTTGTAGGAAATGCTTCTGGCCATCTGGTTAGTTGATCTACAATTACTAGACAAAATTTATAACGTCCAGCTTTTGGCATCGTTATGAAAACTATCTGTAGATGTTCAAAAGGTGTGTAAGCCAGAGGACGTCCCCCAAAGGCTTTTCCACGATATGCATATTGGTTATATGCCTGGCAGATAGGGCAGGCTGAACATACTTTAGAGGCTATAGTAGTTATATCAGGGGCTATCCATACTTCCTTGACAGAGTCCACGATGCCCTGGGTGCCAAAATGACCATTTTTATGAATAGATTGGCAAATTTGGTTATAGAAACTTTTAGGGAGCAGGGGTTTTCCTTCAGATGACACCTATACTCCATTAATTTGTTTTGCTTTAAATTTTTGTTTCCATTTTTCCACTTCCTTTTCATTATAGGAAAGTGATAAATTTAAATTATCAGTGGTTGTTAATGTTAAAATTAATCCAGGTCCTTCTATGGCTGCTAGTTTTGCAGCGGCATCTGCTCGGTCATTTCCTCTAGAGACAGGGTCAGAGCCACCTGTATGGGCAGAGCAATGAACTACAGCTAGGGCTTTAGGCAGTTTGAGAGCAAAAAGAACTTCATTAATAATTTCTGCATTAGCTATGGATTTTCCAGCTGAGGTTAAAAATCCTATTTGGAGCCATAACATCCCGACTGAGTGACAAATGCCGAAAGCATATCTAGAATCCGTATAAATTGTTGCCTTTTTATCCTTGGCAATTATACAAGCTTGTTTTAGAGCTTGTTTAGAGTTTAGAGTTCTGCTCCTTGAGCACTAATGTTAGAAGGTAGTGAAGCTGACCATTCAGTGGCAAATTCTGAGACTACGGCAGCTCCAGTGTAACGTATGCCATCCCTCATAAAAGAGGAACCATCGGTAAATAAAATCAGATCTGCATTGTCTAAGCGAGTGTCCAAGAGATTATCTCGAGGCTTTTCTGCCATGGACACTAATGTTTCACAGTTATGTAATGGTTCTCCTGAAGTGGGTAAATCTGGAAGCAAGGTGGCAGGGTTAAGAGTTGAACAGCGTTTCAAGGTAATATTTTCACTATTTAATAAGGTTATTTCATACCTTGTAATTCTCTGATCCGAGAATGCCTGTGTTCTATGTTTTATCAATAATGCTTCTATCTCATGTGGGCACATTATTGTTAATGGACATCCCAATACTAAATCAACGGCTTTTGTTACTAGTAAGGCTGTAGCAGCTACTCCTCTAAGGCATGGTGGTGCTCCTGCTGCTACTGGGTCTAGTTGGGCAGAATAATAAGCAATTGGGCGCTGAGAAGGTCCCAAAGTCTAAGTTAACACACCAGAGGCTACTCCTCTTCACTCATGCACATATAAAGTAAATGGCTTGTGGTAATCTGGGATGCCTAGAGCAGGGGCAGACATGATAGCCTTTTTTAGATCTGATAGAGCTGACAAGTGTTCAGGCTCTAATGTGAGGGGTTCAGGAACCGAATCCTTTGTTAATGCTATAAGGGGTTTAGTGATTTCCCCATAGCAAGGAATCCATTGTCTACAAAACCCTGTTGCTCCTAAAATTGCTCTCCGCTGTTTCTTAGTGGTAGGAGCACTCAATTTTTGAATGTTCTCAATTCGTTTTGGAGAAATATAATGAGCACCCGCAGTCAAGATGAATCCCAAATATTCTACTTTTTGGTGACACCATTGAACTTTATCCTTAGAGATTTTATGTCCTCTTTTGTGCAATTCCAAAAGAAGGTGTTTGCTATCTTCTTGACATGCGTTTGCATCTGTTGAAGCCAAGAGTAGATCATCTACATATTTGATTAATTTGATATTTTTAAATGTTATATTATCTGTGTCTTGGCTCAAAATTTGCTCAAATAAGCTCGGACTTTCGACATAACCCTGTGGCAGCCGACACCAGGTATATTGTGAGCCCTTCCAGGTGAAAGCAAAAATATGCCTGGAGTTCTCATGTATTGGTATGGAAAAGAAAGCTGAACACAAGTCTACTACTGTAAAGTATGTAGCTATGCTAGGAATAGATGAAATAATAGTATGTATATTAGAAACTATGGAGTGTCTCTTTATAACGTGATTATTCACTGCCCTTAGATCCTGTACGAATCTATAGAGGCGCTTGCCATCGGGCCCTTTTTTTGTTTTTTTAATTGGCAGGATGGGCGTGTTGTATTCAGATTTGCAAGGGATTATTATTCCCTGTTCTATTAATGAGTTAATAACTGGTGTAATACCCTCAATTGCCTCCTTTGAGAGGGGATACTGAGGGATGGAAGGAGGTGGGCTAGATTTAGTTTTTATCTGCACAGGAACAGCAGATTTAAGTAAGCCTACATCAGAAGAAGATGTGCCCAAAGAGACTCTGGTATATCTTTAGGCATTTCAAAAGTGGAAGGCTCTTTTGCCTCCTGGTTTTCCGAGAGAAGTACAGGGAGTAAATTTAAAGATTCCTCTGGTACTTCTAATGATAATGAGCCATCTGGGGAGCAGGTTATTGTGGCTCTGAGTTTGCATAGAAGGTCCCTCCCCAGCAAATTTAAAGGGGAGTCAGGCATCAAAAGGAAGGAATGTTGTACCTCTAGGGGTCCTACAGACACCATTCTAGGAGGAAGTCTTTTAACTCTTTGGGTTATTCCTGATACTCCCATTACATTCTCTGAGCCAACAGAATAACATTGTAAATCAGGTGTTCTCTTTAATACAGACCAGGAAGCTCTGGTGTCTAATAGACAATCATAATAGGTGTTACCCACCTTTAAGGTAACATGGGGTTCATTAGTAGGGGGGGCAGTGGATAGGGACAGCCGGTAGTAGGACATCAGTGTCCAGGAAATCTAAGGTTGTATCCTCTGATTCCTGTGCCCCAGCCCCCCCCCCCCCGGACACCGTCATTGTGTTTGGGATATTCCTTGGGCACCCCCCTGAAGGGCACCTCTCTGAGGGTCATTAGTACCTCGAGTATTTTTTGGACGAGCGCCATTTCTCATATATTGTTGTTGTTCATTATCATTATAATTTTCTTCAATTGGAGCATTGTCATTATTTTCCCAATTCCTATTTCTATAATTCTGGTTTCTAAAGTTCTTATTTCTATATTCATTATAGTTATTTCCATAGTCATTATTATAATTTCTAGAATTCTGGTCTCTATAACCATTATCGTCATTTCTATAGTTATTATTTCTAAAGCTATTATTAAACTGTGTATTCCTTCCAATCATCTTAAGAAAGGTTCTACATTCCATCATTTTGTGGCCCTTCTTCTCACAGAAGTGGCAAGTAATGGATTGATAATTGGATTTCTGGAGAGGGGCAATTGTCGTTGGTTCATTATCATGCCCACTTTCTAATTTAGTCATCCTATCTCCTCCATGTCATCATTATTTTCTTCCTCCTTTTCCTTGTTTCCCTTTAAAACATATATAGCTGTTTTTCGCAATTCTTCAAGGTCCATATCTGACCATCTTGGGCATTGTGTTCTAAAATAATTCTTAATTGATTTGCAAGAGTTATTTACAAAGATCCTTCTAACTTGTCTTAAGCTACTCTCTTTAGTTAGGTCCCAATCTAAGTATCTGTCCCCAAACTCGATTATTCTGTCCATGAATCTGGAAGGTGATTCTTCTTCCTTTTGCTTAATTTTTTCCAGTTCCATCCACTTATCTGTACTGTCTGCACATTCCTTCATTGCCGTGAGGATGGCCTCTCTACAACGCTATAGTTGTAGATAATCCTCAGGATTGTTATAGTCCCATTCGGGATCCTGAGATGGCCAATGTGCTGCATTATGCCCCCGGGTTTTGTTGACATGAGCAATTATTTTATTTTTTTCACGTTCACTTAAAAAAGCCTGTAGTAAGTTCTCAACGTCCTTGTAAGACGGATTATACTGAAAAAATATGTCTCCCATCTTTTTTGTTACTAGAAAAGAATCTTGTTCATATGTGGGGATATTTCGTGTAAATTCATTTATTTCTTGGGGAGTAAACGGTATCCTATGTCTTAAAGTCACCACATCCCCATTCCGTCCTATTTCAAATACTTTTCTTAGAGGAAACAGACCTCTAGTTGAATTTTGTACCTGTGGGTCAGTTTGACAAGGACCGGTTTCTCTAGGAGGACAAGGTCTCCTTTGCATTGGAATTTGGTTTTCTGTAGGAGAGGGAACTTGAGAAATTGGGATTGCAGGGGAAGGGTTTTGGGGATTAAATTCAGTCAGGATTTGCACTACACGAGAGAAGCAGTCTGTTAACTGGGCTATAGGGAAGGTGTTTTCCATCTCTATTTCAGGGAAGGAAATTTCCTCATTCAAAGGTTCAGAAACAGGTTTGTTTCTGGTAGAGTGGGTGTTTGCCAATTGATCCTGTAAGAAAGTTTTTAGATCTTCTAATTGGGCTTGCATTTTATCCTCAATTTTTTTTATTTTAGCATCTCTAAATATAGTATTGAGGAGTACAAAAATGACAGTACCTATTAATATAAAAATTTGGAGGTATCCTTCATTCCTCAATGCCCCTAATTCTTCAGCTGCCATATAATTGTCAAAGAATGTAGTACTCATATATATATATATATATATATATATATATATATATATATATATATATATATATATATATTTTGTAATTTCACAAAACACGTGGGGAGCAGGGCAATGCAACAAACTTTCCACAGGGTTTTTTTTTCCTAATCCAGGAAGTTGTTCCTTAAGGGAAAGGATATTTAGAAACAGCTCTTCCAGCCAGGACTTTAGGGTCCTGTTGCTGAGATTTAAAACAGCTGTTTTCTGTCTGTCAGAGTCACACAGCTGGGAAGTATCCGAGGTCCGATTTGAACCCAGGACCTTCTGTCTCTAGGCCTGGCTCTCAATCCGCTGAGCTACCAAGCTGTCCCTTAAGATTAAAGGGACAAAAAAGAAAACCTGCTGATTCCAATTTAACTTAAGGAGAAAAGAGAAGAGAGAAAAAGGTTTTTATACTCATGTGTTCTAGCAGCTGTGTCTTTAAGCCAAGTTTGCTGTTAAAAGGGAGTAAGTGGTGAGAAGGTAGAGTAAAAAGGCAAGGAATTTCAGAAGTTTATTGAGAGAATTCTTTAGACTCCCGTGTGGTCAGCCATAATGTGACAAGGAAATCACTTTAAAAGACTGATATATATTAATTTAAGGTCACCACGGAATTCAGCTATGTAATTCCTAAATGAAAACTCAAGTCAGCAGTCAAACTTTTATAAAGTTTAATTAAAAACAGGATGAAGAAAGGTATTAGAGAGAGAGAGAGAGAGGGAGAGAGAAAAGGGAGAGAAGGGAATAGGGCTTAAATACCCCTTCTGTTTAGGCTGGGCCAAAAGGCCCAAGCCCTTAGATAGCTGGGGCAAAGAAAGAAGATCAGTCCCTATCACTCACGTGACCAAAATGGAGAAACAGTCTCAGGGGCCTCCACCTCCAGCTTCCTTCAAAGCAAGCTTCTCAGAGCACCTCTCCAACCACTCAGAGCCAAAACTCTCCAACCTACCCCCCTCAGTCCTCAGACCCCCTTCCCTTTAAGCAAACCATCCAAGTTCCCTCCCCTCAGTTCTCACATCTACCAATCACTGTCCATGTCTTCCCTGTGCCAATGGTGGAGCTTAACCCAGGACAGCCCAGAGGTCTGTGGCTTTGCACATGTCTGTTGAAGGTCATATTCTCAAATAATTAAATCTTGATCTTTTGCTACAGCCCTTCCTAAATCCTGTTACCCTGAGTAGGGTAGAAATTTTGCTGCAGCCCTTCCTAAATCCTGTTAGGACTGAGTGGGATGGAAATTGTATTTTCCAAGACCTGGTTCTGTCATTCCAAGTATCTCTATTGTATCAATTCTAAAACCAATCATGACTCAAAGAAATTCCTGTTCTATGCTTAAGCATAGGTCAAAGCCCTTTCCATTGTTCAGCAAAAGGTTTCTGTCCTAAAGTAATCTTAAGAAAGGAGGAGGAGGAACCTCCCTTGTCAATTTGGTTCACATTCCAATAGACTATCACTAAGAAATTTTCCAAGTATGAAATTTCCCAATGGTGAAATTTCCAACATTTATAAGTCTAAGAAATTTTGAGGTTTACAGCATCTACACTGAAGGACTGAAAGGCATGGTATATGATATTCTGGAAAGCAAGGGAACTAGGTCTACAACCAAGAATCAACTACCCAGCAAAACTGACTATATTCTTACAGGGGGAAAGTATGGGCATTTAATAAAATAGAAGAATTGCAAGCATTCGTGAAGAAAAGAGCAGACCTGAACAGAAAATTTGATGCCCAAACACATGACTCAAGAGAATCATCAAAGGTAATTAAGAAAGGGGGGAAAAGCAAAAAACAAACAAAAAACTTTTTAAAGTGACCCAATGAGTTAAAATAATATGTATCCCTACAAGAAAAGAGGATATTGGTAACTCTTAAAAATTTTTATGATCACCTGGGTAGCTAGAAGAATTATACTTAGAGGGAATAGTGACAACTGTATATATGATGAAATGCCAAGACATAAATATGTATACAGATATATGTATGCATGAATATATATGTATATATATATATATATACAACAAGAGTTAAAAATAGTTTAATACTAAGAGAAATGGGAAAAGAAACAAAGTGGTGTAAATTTGTCACAAAGAAACATATGGTGGGGGAGGGGAGGAGAACATCAATACACTGGAAGGGTAAAAAGGTTGGAGATAGGCAATACTCAATTCTTACCTGCATTGAAATTGAGTCGTAAAGGGAAGAACAATCAAATACATTGTGGCAGAGAATTGATTTGAGCCCTATAGGGAAATAGAAGGGTAACAAAAGGACTGGTTGGGAGGGAAGCAATACAATGGGTGGTGAGGGTGAAGGGGTAGTTTAAAAAGACTGTAAAGAAAATAAGAGGGGAATAAGAAGAGGGGGGTAGAAAGGGAAGTAAAATAAGCGTGGGGATTAGGGGGACTGATTAAAAACAAAACACTGGTGTAGAAGGAAATAGTGAAAGGAAAAAGGCAGAACTAGGAGTGGAAATCAAATTTCTGGGAAATACACAGCTGGAATCATAACTCTGAATGTGAATGGAATGAATTCACCCATAAAAAGCATTCGAAAACCAAAGTTGATTAGAAACCAAAACCCTACCATATGCTGTCTACAAGAAAAACACATGAGGAAGATAGACACACATAGGGTAAAAGTAAGCAGATGAAGCCAAATCTTTTGGGCATCAACTGAGAAAATAAAACAAAACAAAACAAAACAAAAGAGGAGTCGTAATCATGATATCTGACAAAGCCAAAGTAAAAATAGATCTATTCAAAAGAGATATGGAAGTTAATTACATCCTAATAAAAGGCAGTATAGACAATGAGGAAATATCAGTAGTCAACATGTATGCACCAAATGGCATAGCATCCAAATTTCTAAAGGAGAAACTAGTAGAGTTCAGGGATTAAATAGATAGAAAAACTATACTAGTGGGAAACCTGAATCTTCCTCTATCAGAACTAGATAAATCAAACCAAAAAATAAATAAGAAAGGGGTAATAGAAGTGAATGAAATCTTAGAAAAATTAGAGTTAGTAGATATGTGGAGAAAAATAAATAGGGACAAAATGAAATACACTTTTTTCAGCAGCACATGGTACATTCACAAAGATTGACCATGTACTAGGGCATAAAAGCATTGCAAACAAGTGCAAAAGAGCAGAAATAATAAATGCAAATTTCTCAGAACATAATGCAAGGAAAATAATAATTAGTAAGGGTACATGGAGAGGCAAATCAAAAATTAATTAGAAATGAAATAATATGATTCTCCAAAAGTAGTTAAAGAACAAATCATAGAAACAATTAATAATTTCATTGAAGAAAATGACAATGATGAGACATCCTTTCAAAATCTATGGGATGCAGCCAAAGCAGTACTCAGGGGGAAATTTATATCCTTGAGTTCATATATTAACAAGTTAGGGAGGGCAGAGGACAATGAATTGGGCATGCAAATTAAAAAATAGAAAGTGAACAATTTAAAAATTCTAAGGTGAAAACTAGAGATCCTAAAAAAATAAAAGGAGAAATTAATAAAAAATTAATAAAATGAATAAAGCTATTTTATTTTATTAATTAAATTAAATATTTATTTTATTATAGTAATTAAATTAATATAATTAATAAAATAAAAAATAAAGTCAAAGAATGATTGATTTAATAAATAAGACTAGATGCTGGTAAGTTTTTAAAAACAAAATAGAGAAAGTAGTTGTCAATCTCATTTAAAAATGGAAAGAAGAAAACCAAATTGACAGTATCCAAGATGAAAAGGGAGACCTCACCTCTACTAAAGAGGAAATTAAGGCAATCATTAAAAACTATTATGCCCAATTATATGGCAATAAATATGGCAATCTAGGAGATATGGATGAGTATTTAGAAGAATATAAATCGTCTAGACTAACAGAGGAAGAAATAGAATACCTAAACAACCCCATATCAGAAAAGAAATTGAACAAGTCATGAAAGATCTCCCTAAGAAAAATTCCCCAGGATCAAGCATTCTTGATGAAAAGGCCAGACCTAAACAGAAAATTTCATCTCCAAATAAAAAAATACTAAAATAAATTTAGAAAGAAAAACAAGAAAAAGAAAATTTAAGGGATTCAATAGAGTAAAATTGTCTACATTTCTATGTCAAGAGGTGATCATTGTAACTTTAAAATTTCATCATTATCATAGTAGTTAGATGTATACAGAGGATGTTGGAGTAAGCTGGTAAGGATAACAGACAAAAAAAAGTCAAGGGGTGAAAAAGAGGACTTCACTGACAGAAAAGGGAAGACAGAGGTAAAATGAGGTAAATTATATCACCAAAAGAGGCAGGAAAAACTAAAGCTATTACAGTGGAGGGGAGGATGAATATGTTTACAGGCAATGTTTACTCTGAGCAGTATTGCTTTAGAGAGGTAATAACAATCAGACTCATTAGGGTATAGAATCCTGTCTCAACATATAGAGAAGTAGAAGGGAATATGAAAGGGGGTGGTGAGGAGGGGTACCATATAAAGAGGAGGGAATGGAGAGGGTGATTAAAAGAAAAACTTGTGGAGAGAAAGTGTGAAAGGAGAAAGCACAAGATAAAAAGGGGAAAACAAATGGAGGAAAATACACAGATATTAATCATATCTGATTGTAAAAGGAATAAACTGACTCTTAAAATGGAAGCTGATAGCAGAGTGTCTTAAAAACCAGAATGTAGCCAGGCCTAGAGATGGGAGGTCCTAGGTTCAAATCTGACCTCAGACACTTCCCAGCTGTGTGACCCTGAGCAAGTCACTTGACCCCCATTGCCAAACCCTTACCACTCTTCTGCCTTGGAGCCAATACACAGTATCGACTCCAAGACGGAAGGTAAGGGTTTAAAAAAAAAACAGAATCTTATAATATGCTGTTTAAGACAAACATATATGAATCAGGTAGATAAACACAGAATAGAGGTAGGGGGTGGAGCAAAATGTATTAGGCTTCAATCCAGGTTAAAAAGAAATAAGGAATGGTAATCAGGATCTCAGACAAAACTAAAGTGAAAATAGTTCTAATTAAAAGACCGAGGAAGGTTGCGAATGAATGGCTGGGAAAAGGGACTGGGACGATCTGTGCTCTAAGGGCAAGTCTTTTCTCTCCTGGACTTTTCATATTAAAGCCTCCCATTCTTGTCAATCAAGTAACAATTGTTGAATTTATTAAGGGCCTTCTGGGTGTCAGGCATTGCACTTAACACTGCACATACAGGCACAAATTATCCAACAAAACCTTGCTTCCCAGATATTCAGCCAAACAGTTTCCTCCATGGCAGGCACTGTATTCACCAGGAGGGATGCAAAGGAAGGGAAAGACCAGAACCGCCTTTCAGGAAGCAGCTAATAGAGAACAGGGGACCCTCCTGTAAGTGTACTATGAATACAAAGCACAGATATACAGTGATAACTCTCATGAAAGTCAGTTTTTGCTCAGAGATGCAATGATAATTGGTTGATGGTACTGATTGGACTGGAGGAAGCTGTTACTTGGGGGCAGATCAGGGAGGCAAGGTAGCGTAGTGGTGGAGTGACTTCTACCTCACTCTCACTCTCTCCTCCTGGGCTGCTCGCAGAGGGTCTATCTCAGGAAAATGAAGATCCCTAGAGGTAAACTGGTGTTGGTCAATTGAAGGGGGTCTAGCCTATTGGATGATGGAGGGGGACTCCCAAAGAACCCGAGCACTAATCGCCCAGGAAAACAAGCCTCCTGTCCGATGACCAGCACTTGTCCATGGCTGATCAGTAGCCTCAATAATGGCTTCCTCAAAGCTCCTTGAATAAATCCCTTCCTTCCAATCTGACTGTGGTTTAAATTGGTTTAATAAACACGAGGCATCTGGAAGAGGGGGGTCAGTTGGAGGTTAGCAGTGTCCCTGCCTCTAAACCCAATGACGTTCTTCTTTCTGGATGCTTTAGAGCAAACCAGAAATTCCCATCCCTCCCCAGTATCTCTTGAGCTAAACTAGAATATTTTGGGATTAAGGCAAGAGTAAGGCAGGTGCTATTAGCCTGGGGGTGGGGGGTGGGTGGGGAGGGGCTCCACAGCCGTTGAGTCCTACAGATCCGATGGGACCTAAATCTCTCTTCAAATGCTATTAGAGCTATCAGGATGTTGTAAAACTCTTTTGAGAAGTCCCCAGGCTGTTTCTCCTGGTTATCTATCAACTGGCTCTTGGCTAATCTCCAGGAAGGCAAGAAAACTCTCCCCTCGAGATCACGTCTCCCAAAGCCCCTTCTTCCTTTGGGAACTCTCCCAGGTCCCTGTTCTTCTCCCATGCTCCTCTGCTTCCAATGGTCTTTGCCTCATATCATGTCTTCTTCCAATGTTCCATCCTTACCTTTGCACGCTGCTCTTACAGAAACAATATAGGGGCAGAGTATTCTGAGTCCCCAGCATGACTGGAGGGCTGGGGAGAGTACCCAGCACTGGGCAGGTGAGCATGTGGCTAGGAGTGAGTCAAGTCTCAGTGGAGGCCAGAAGAGGAAATGAATGAGATAGAAGTCAGGTGAAGATGAAAAAGTTTGTTCCTGATGGGGTAGACACTCCAGACTGTGCCATGATAGTTTGGGCTGGATAGCTGCTCTTCAAATGCCTTTAAACTCTAACATTTTTAGACACTGAGTACAAGGGAGATGTTCAGGAAGAAGAACTTACTCTTCAACTTGATTACATGTAATTGGTAACCAAATGCATGCTCTATCTTGTTCCTTTTAAGCAAAGTATCCCTTCCAAGGACATGAGCCAGATTCCAAGGAGACCCAAACTTAAAACAGTTTCCAAAAGCATTTGCTCCACCAAGTATATGTCAAAATTCAACCATGTTACCGGAGAAATCATTGCCTCTGCTACTGTTGAGTTTGGATCTTGTTCCTCATGGCTGTGTTGGCTTCATGACTGTTAGCAAATTCTGCTCTGGCCTCCTATGAAGAAGAAAACATCTGGATAATAGGTACCAGAGACAATGAGGTAACATCAGGACTAAGCATATTTCCTCCTAGTGGCAATGAATCCAAATCCTTAAAGGAAAAATTAAATGTTACAGCAGGAAATAGACAATAAAACTAGAGTAGCGGGTGACCTCAATTTTCCTCTCAGAAATAGAAATCTAATTTAAAAAATAAACAAGAAGGAATTTAAGGTGAATAGTTTCATAAACTAGACAACATAGATCTCTGGAGAAAACTGAATGGAAATAGAAAGCAAAATACCTGTTCATCTTTGATAAATGTCACCTACATAAAAACTTGATCATGTGTTAGGGCATAATCATTTAATGTCCAAATGCAGAAAAGTAGAAATATTAATTACTCTCTTTGCAGATCATAATGTGATAAAAATTATATTCAATATAGGGATGAGGAAAGATAGATTAAAATTACTTGGAAACTTAATAATCTAATGCATAAGAATAAGTGATCCAAAGAACAAATCAAAGAAATGATGAATAATTTCATGAAAGAAAATTAAAACAATGAAACAACATATCAAAATGATATACAAATGGCATACAACCAAAGCAGTACTAAAGTTTCATCTCTAAATGCTTTCATCAATAAAATATAAAAAGATCAGATCAATGGATTGGGTATACAAAAAAAAAACAGAAAAAGAATCAATTAAAAGACCTCCATTAACACCAAACTGAAAAGACTTAAAAACAAGATAGATTAATGACATTGAATGTATGGAAACCATTGAAATAATAAATGACTAGGAGCAGGTTTTATTTTTAATACATAAGATTGATAAACCATTAATTTAATTTTTCAAAAGAAAACAAAATTATTAGTATGAAAATTAAAAAAGGTGAATTCATTACCAAGAAAGAAGAAATTAAATCATAATTTAGGAGTTATTTTGCCCCCAAATATGCCAATATATCTGATAATCTAAGGGAAATGGATGAATATTTACAAAAATATAAATTATTCAGGTTGATAGATCTGAATAAAAGATAGAAGAAACAGACAACTTAAATAACCTCATTTCAGAAAAAGATATTGAACATACCATCAACAAACTTCCTAAGAAAAAAACACTTGGATAAGGTGAATTTGTCTGTGTATTCTACCAAACAGCTAAAGAACAACTAATTTTAAAACTATATAAAATTTAGGATTTTGACTTTAAAAGATCAATCTATTGCAAAAAAGAGTAATCTGGAAATGGGTTTTGAGCAATAATATATGTATAACCCAGTGGAATTGCTTATCAGCTCTTGGAGGGGGGAAGGAATAGGAGTGGGAAAAGTCATAAATCATGTAACCATGAGAAAATATTCTAAATAAAGAAATTAAATAAATAAAACTATATAAAGTACTTGGAAAAATAGCCAAAGGAAGGTCCTATCAAATATGACACTGATACCAAATCCAGAAAGAGCAAAAACAGAGAAAAACAACTTCAGACCATTTTCCCTAATGAATATAGATTTCAAAATTTTAAATGAAATACTAGCAAGGAGTATAAAACAATCTATCACAAGTATTATGTACTAATTTTAGATGGGATTCACACCAGGAAGGCAGGGCTAAATTATTTTAGGAAAATTATCAGTATAATTAACTATATAAAAAAAAAACCCAGAAATCATGATTCTCTCAAATGCAGCAAAAATACTTTTGAAAAAATACAACATCCATTCTTATTCAGATATCTAGAGAGAATACAGATGAGCGAAGTTTTCCTATAAATGATAAGTAATATCTACATAAAACGATCAGCAAAATTTTTTTTTATAATAGATTTAAAATAGATGCCTTTCTGGTAAGATCAGGGTTGAAGCAAAAAGCCCACTGTCACCACTATTATTCAGAATCGTAGTAGAAATTCTAGATATACTAATAAGAGAAAAAAGAAATTGAAGGACTTATAACAGTCAATGAGGAAACTATATTATTCTTTACAGATGATATGATGATATACTTAAAAAGTCCTAGAGGGGACAGAGTCAAGATGACAGCTTAGCAAGCAGCAAAAGTTTAGACCTTGTGGAAGACCCTTCATTACTGATACAGACTGAATGCTCCTAGGGCACCGAAATTCAATCTGAACAACAGGACAGAAGCGGGGAACCCTCCTTCTGGAGTCAAATCAAAAGGTACACCCCCCAAAAGCCGGAATCCGAGAATACTCACGGCTAAGGGGAAGGCAGAGGGTAGGTTCCAGGACCCTTCCCCCACAACCCAGAGGGCTGAGCCCCCAGCAGCAGCAGGAACCTCTGAGTGGGCAAAGGTGCTGGTTTGCAGGGTGTACCTTGTGAGCAGCGGGGTGCCGGGCTCGGAGCATCCAGCTTGGACAGCAGGGAGGAAGCCACAGAGAGAAGGGCCTGTGGCTGGGTCCCTCCATCAGGCTCCAGTCTCACCGTTGCCTCGGGGCACATCCAAACCAATCCAGTTAAACCTAATCCCATCAGAACTCCCCAGAGTTTAGGGAGGTGGGCAAAGGCACTTGTGGACAGCGGAGAAGTAGCTGGAGAGAACTGGAGAGAGCCTGGGCTTCCCAGCCTTCCAGGAGTCTTCAGAGCCTCAGAGATTCATACCACATACAGCCCAACCCAATTGAACTCAATCCAATCAAAAGCCTCCAGAGGACAGGGAAGCTAACATTCCTCCCCTAGAGACTGTACCAAGAGATCTGACAAAGCTCCAAGAGGGGAGACTGACAGCCCCAAAACCAAAACAAAATGAGAGGAGCAAGAGCATAGCCAAATACGGGGAGCAAAGAAGGGGTAAACTTGAGCAAACAATGGAAAAAGAAGAAAGAAATTACAATAGACAGCTTCTGCACAGGTAATGAGCAAAGAGCAAATGACACAGAGGGGGAGGGCCCAGCAAAAGAAAAATCAGAAATCCCAGCAAATTGGATACAGGCTTTGGAAGAACTCAAAATGCAATTCAAAACACAATTAAGAGAGGCTGAAGACAATTGGGAAAAGAACTTAAAAACTAAGATAAGTCATCTGGAAACAGAAAATAGTGTCTTGAAAGCCAAAATCAACCAGCTGGAAAATGAGGCAAAAGAGATGAAAGATGAGGCAAAGCAGATGAAAGATGAGGTGAAGAAGATAAAAGATGACCTCCAAAGAAAATCCGACCAAAAGGAAAAGGACAACCAAAAAACTAAGGATGAAATCCAGTCTTTAAGAACCAGAATACAACAACTAGAATTGAGTGACCTCACAAAGCAGCAGGACACTATAAAACAAAACCAAAAGAATGAAAAAATTGAGGAAAATATGAAACATCTCATTTACAAAACAGAGGATTTAGAAAATCGTTCAAGGAGAGACAATTTAAGAATTATTGGCCTACCAGAAGACCATGACAAAAGAAAAAGCCTGGACATTATATTACAGTAAATTATTAAAGAAAACTGCCACAAAATCCTTGAACAAGAGGGAAAAGTGGAGGTTGATAGAATCCACAGATCACCTCCTGTACTTAATCCCCAACTGACAACACCCAGGAATGTTATAGCCAAATTCAAGAACTATCAGACCAAAGAAAAGATAATACAAGCTGCCAAGAAGAAGTCATTCAGATACCAAGGAACCACAGTGAGGATAACTCAGGATCTGGCTGCATCCACACTGAAAAAAAGAAAGGCATGGAATACGATATTCCGGAAAGCAAGGGAACTAGGTCTACAACCAAGAATCAACTACCCAGCAAAACTGACTATATTCTTACAGGGGAAAGTATGGTCATTCAACAAAAGAGAAGTATTTCAAGAATTCGTAAAGAAAGGACCAGACCTGAACAGAAAATTTGATGTCCAAGCACAGAACTCAAGAGAATCATCAAAAGGTAATTAAAAAAGAGGGGAAAAAAGGAAAACAAAAAAAATTTTAAGAGACTCAATAAGTTGAAATGATATGTATCCCTATAAGAAAAGAGGTCATTGGGTAACTCTTAAAACTGTTGTTATTACCTGGGCAGCAAAAAGAAGGATACTTAGAGGGAACAGCAACAAACTGTATAGGATGAAAGGACAAGACATAAAGAGGTATATAGATATATGCATGCAAAAATACATACACATGAGTATGCATGTATATATATATAACTAGAGCTTAAAAATAGGTTAATATTAAAAGCATTGGGAAAAGAAACAAATGGGGGTAAATTTAAATGTCATTAAGAAGCTCATGGTAGGAGGGGGGAGAACATCAATACACTGGAAGGGTAAAGAGGTCAGAGACAGGAAATACTCAACTTTTACGTGCTTTGAAAGTGACTCAAAGAGGGAAAAACAATCCAATCCATTGGGGGCAGAGAATAGATTTGCACCCTATAGGGAAGTAAAAGGGTAACAAATGGTCTGGTGGGGAGGGAAGCAGTACAAGAGAGGGAGGGAGCGGAGGGTTAATTTTAGAAAGACTACAGGGAAAATAAGGGGGGGGGGATAAATAGGGAGGGGGTAGAAAGTGAAGTAAAATAAGGGTGGGAACAAGGGGGACTGTTCAAAAGCAAACATTGGTGTAGAAGGAAATAGTGAAAGAAGAAAAGGCCGGAAAAGGAGCAGAAATCAAAATGCTGGGAAATACACAGCTAGTAATCATAACTCTGAATGTGAATGGAATGAACTCACCCATAAAACGCAAGAAAATAGCAGAGTGGATTAGAGTCCAAAACCCTACCATATGCTGTCTATAAAAAACACATATGAGAATGGTAGATACTAATAGGGTGAAAGTTAGAGGGTGGAGCCAAATCTATTGGACATCAACTGACAAAAAGAAGGCAGGAGTCACAATCATAATATCCGACAAAGCCAAAGTAAAAATAAATCTAGTTAAAAGATATAGGGAAGCTAATTACATCCTGATAAAAGGCAGTATAGACAAGGAGGAAATATCTGTACTTGAGGGAGATCAAAATTGAAAGTTGCCCTGAGAAATTCAGCCAGGAAGAATGCCAAGGCCCCACAGACAGATAGGCTCTGGGCTTGTGCTGGGGCCTGTCCAAGGTCCCTGATAAGCTTCAGCACCGAGACCCCAGGTGTAAAAAGCAACTTTCCAACAAAGGTCATTCATAAAAAAAGTATTTAAACCCCAGCCAGTCAGAAGCAACTGGGAACTCTGATGATCGAGGTTCCCACTGATGCACATATGAGTTGAATAAATGGCCTTTCTCTGCCTGTTTGCATTGTTCATGGACTTCCATGGTGGTGGGTGAAATCCTGGACCTTAACATTTGGGGGCTCGCCCATACCCCCTACCTTGGAACCCCCCGGACAGGAGGGCCTAAGGCACTGCCTTGGACCGGATCTTCAGGTGAGCTGAGTGTGGTGTGGCTGTGTGTGCGAATGGTGACCAAATGTAGCATTTGTGGTCAGGGGTGGGGAAGGAATAAGGCCCAGGGCATGTCCCACACTCAGAACTTTCAGGGTGTTTGAGGCCCTTGAGTATGGAGTTCAAGTCTCCATCTGGCTGTCAGGGCCCTGAGCATGAGATTCCCCATCTCTGTCAGGTACCCTGGCACTTTTGGGACAGGGTTCGAGTCCCTGTCTAGTTTGGGAAAGGGGTTTTTCAGTCCCCTTTTTGGGAAGATATTGCACCCCTAGGAGAGACTGGGGGACACCCCATGATCTCTAGGTGATTTTTAGACACACTGAGGTTTTTTTTTTTTTTTGCCACACACTGCATCTCTGAACTGGTTCAATTTCTCGGTTGAGCTTCCAGTGAGTGGTCCCTTGACAGACAGCTTGTTGTCCAGGCAGGACTGGAATGTTTGCAAATAAGATGGATCTCTAAGACGACTCATGTTGTAAAATGCGCGAACTGTCTGGGCGCGATGTGGATGGCGAGGCACAATGCGCATTTGAAGAGTCACTCTAACCAATTGGTGGTCACACAAATCATCAGCATTGTACATATTACTAATAAACTTCCAGCAGGAAAAGATAAAAAGAGAAATTCAATTTAAAGTAAATGTTGGCTCTATAAAATACCTGGGGGTATACCTGTCAATAAAAACCCAGGAACTATATGAACACAATCACAAAACACTTTTCTTACAATACAGCCATATGAATAATTGGGGAGACATTTTGCTAATGGGTTGGAGAAGGCAATAAAATAAAATGACAATTCTACCTAAATTGATTTATTTGTTCAGTGCCATACCAATCAAGTTATTTTTTAAAATGTGTAGAGGTATAAAGTATAATAAAATTCATAAAAAAATAAAAGGTCTAGAATATCAAGGAAATTAATGATAGGAAATGTAAACCTCAAAATTTCTTAGACTTATAAATGTTGGAAATTTCACCATTGGGAAATTTCATACTTGAAAAATTTCCTATTGATAGTGGGTCTTGACTATTGGAATGTGAACCCCATTGGCATGGGAGGTTCCTTCTCTTCCCTTCTTAAGATTACTTTAGGACAGAAACCTTTTGCTGAACAATGGAAAGGACTTTGACCTATGCTTAAGCATAGAACAGGAATTTCTTTGAGTCATGATTGATTTTAGAATTGATACAATGGAGATACTTGGAATCAATCTCCACCCTATTCAGTCCTAACAGGATTGAGTAAGGGCTACAGCCTAGATCAAAATTTAATTATTCCAATCTCTACCCTACTCAGGTTAACAGGATTTAGAAAGGGCTGTAGCAAAGGAGCAAAGATTTAATTATTTGAAAATATGACCTACAACAGACATGTGCAAAGCCAGACCTCTGGGCGGTCCTGGGTTAAGCTAGAGCCTCCATTGGCACAGGGAAATTGATGGACACGTGATTGGTAGATGTGAGGACTGAGGGGAGGGAACTTGGATGGTTTCCTTAAGGATAGGGGGGTCTGGAGACTCGAGGGGGGGTTGAGAAGTTGGTCGGTGTGGTTGGTGTGTGCTCTGAGAAGCTTGCTCTGAAGGAAGCTGAAGGTGGGGGCCTCTGAGACTGTTTCTCCATTTTGGTCACGTGAGTAATAGGTACTGATCTCTTTTCTTTGCCCCAGCTATCTAAGGGCTTGGGCCTTTTGGCCCAGCCTAAACAGAAGGGGGTATTTAAGCCCTATTCCCTTCTCTCCCTTTTTCTCTCTCTCTATCTCTAATTCCTTTCTTCCTCCTATTGTAATTAAACTCCATAAAAGATTGACTGCTGACTTGAGTTTTCATTTAGGAATTACATAGCTGAATTCCTTGGCGACCTTAAATTAATATATATCAGTCTTTTAAAGTGATTTCCTTGTAACAGAAATATGGAGAAAGTGGCTTCACCGTACTGGATCCCAAACTATCTTATAGAGCAGTATTCATCAAAAACCATCTTAATAGTGGCTAAAAAATAGAATAGTAGATCAATGCAATAGATTAGGTACATACTACATAGTAGTAAATGACCCTAGTAACCTCGTGTTTGATAAACCCAAAGATCCAAACCTTTGGGACAAGAAATTGCTATTGGACAAAAACTGCTGGGGAAACTGGGTATTGGACAAAAACTGCTGGGTATGGCAGAAACTAGGTATATCCCAACGTTTCACACAATAGTGTAAAGAACTAACCAACTTTGTGTAAAGAACTAACCAACTTTCTTGTGTTGCTGATGTTTTAGCAAAATTTTTTACATATACCATATTTCCTGGTTCGTAATTATGAAGAGAATAATCCAAAGGACCAGATTGAATTAATACCATGTAATTCTTTTAGTCTTTTTTGTAAGGCACTTAAGTTAGAAGCAAGTTGACAATCTCCTCTTAAGAGAGATGTATAGATTGTCTTACAAGATTTTGCTTCTGGTAGAGCATGACCAAAGATATATCATATATATCAATGATATATATACATATATCATAGGATGATATATGTAAATCTGCTCTTGGCCTTGTACGTAGGTAAAACAAAGCTATGGGAAGAATCTCTGGCATTTGAGATGAATTTCAGTACAGAGTTGCCCCACCATAGTCTTTATTTCCTTATTTACACACTCCGCTTGCCCTGAATTTTGTGGATGATAAGGCACATGATTTTTTGCTATTATTCCTAGATTTTAATAGACTCTTTTCAGGATGTTTAAGTGAAATGTGATCCTTTATTGGTGTCTATTGTTAGAGGTACTCCAACTCTAGGTATAATTTCCTTAATCAAAACTTTCACCACAAAGCTAGTTGCATTTGTATTTGATGGAAAAGCTTCAGGCCATTTGGTTAATGTATCAACAATTACCAAGCAAAACTTGTATCTTCCAGCTTTTGGCATGGTAATGTAATCAATCTGCAGACTCTCAAATGGACAATATGCTAAAGGTCTACCACCTAAACCTTTCTGTCTGAATACTCCTTGATTGAATTTTTGAGAAACACAACAGCTTGAGCAGGTCTTATTTGGTACAGTACTTATTCCAGGAGCAACCCATTGTCTCTTTATGGTGTCAATTACAGCTTTAGTACCAAAATGACCTTTTGTGTGAATGCCTTGACACAAATAGGTATACAGGTCTTTTGGTAACAGCAGCTTTTCTGTATCCATTAACCATATACCATGTTCTTTTCTTGTTCCAAACTTCTCCTTCCATTTTTGTATTTCTGAGTCTACATAAGCTTTTTCTAAATCATCAGATTCTATAGTTGATAAGTTCATAATATACACTGGGGCATTTCTGGCAGCAAATTTAGCAGTTATATCAGCTCTATGATTTCCCTTAGCAAATGAATCTCTTCTATTAGTATGACTTCTACAATGGATTACTGCTAGCTGTTTAGGCTTCTGGATAGCATCCAACAACTCAGTTATTTTTTTTCCTCTTTTTTTTAATTAACATATTTTATTTGATCATTTCCAAGCATTATTTGTTAAAGACATAGATCATTTTCTTTTCCTCCCCCCCAACCCCCCAACCCCCATAGCCGATGCATAAGTCCACTGGGCATTAGATGTTTTCTTGATTTGAACCCATTGCTTTGTTGATAGTATTTGCATTAGAGTGTTCATTTAGAGTCTCTCCTCTGTCATGTCCCCTCAACCTCTGTATTCAGGCAGTTGTTTTTCCTCGGTGTTTCCACTCCCATAGTTTATCCTTTGCTTATGAATGGTATTTTTTTCTCCTGGATCCCTGCAACTTGTTCAGGGACATTACACCACCATTTATGGAGAAGTCCATTACGTTCGATTATACCACAGTGTATTAGTCTCTGTGTACAATGTTCTCCTGGTTCTGCTCCTCTCGCTCTGCATCACTTCCTGGAGGTTGTTCCAGTCTCCATGGAACTCCTCCACTTTATTATTCCTTTTAGCACAATAGTATTCCATCACCAACATATACCACAATTTGCTCAGCCATTCCCCAATTGATGGGCATCCCCTCGTTTTCCAGTTTTGGGCCACCACAAAGAGCGCAGCTATGAATATTTTTGTACAAGTCTTTTTGTCCATTATCTCTTTGGGGTACAGACCCAGTAGTGCTATGGCTGGATCAAAGGGTAGATATTCTTTTGTCACCCTTTGGGCATAGTTCCAAATTGCCCTCCAGAATGGTTGGATCAGTTCACAATTCCACCAGCAATGAATTAATGTCTCTACTTTGCCACATCCCCTCCAGCATTCATTACTTTCCATAACTTTCCATGTCATGTTAGCCAATCTGCTAGGTGTGAGGTGATACCTCAGAGTTGTTTTTATTTGCATCTCTCTGATTATAAGAGATTTAGAACACTTCTTCATGTGCTTGTTAATAGTTTTGATTTCTTTATCTGAGAACTGCCTATCCATGTCCCTTGCCCATTTATCAATTGGAGAATGGCTTGATTTTTTGTACAATTGATTTAGCTCTTTATAAATATGAGTAATTAAACCTTTGTCAGAGGTTTCTATGAAGATTTTTTCCCAATTTGTTGTTTCCCTTCTGATTTTAGTTACATTGGTTTTGTTTGTACAAAAGCTTTTTAGTTTGATGTAGTCAAAATTATTTATTTTACATTTTATGATTCTTTCTATATCTTGCTTGGTTTAAAAGCCTTTCCCCTCCCAAAGGTCTGACATGTATACTATTCTGTGTTTACCCAATTTACTTATGGTTTCCTTCTTTATGTTTAAGTCACTCCAACAACTCAGTTATTATTTCTGCATGAGCAATTGGTTTTCCTGATGCAGTAATAAAATCTTGTTGTTTCCAGATCTTTCCTGTAGCATGACACACAGAAAATGCATAATGTGAGTCTATGTAAACGTTTGCACTTTTACCATCAGCCATAAGACATGCTTGCTTTAATGTGACCAACTGCACATTGAGCACTAATGTTACTAGGTAATGATCCATACCACAGTGTCTCAAATTCTGTGACAACTACAGCACCTGCACATTGAATTCCATTACACAAAAAGAAGAATCATCTGTGAATAAAACCAAATCTGGATTTTCAATTGAAGTGTCTTTTAAATCCATCCTTCGTATATCCACTAGATCTTCTGCTTCTACACATTCATTTAATGGTTCACTGTTCTTTGGCAAATCATGAGGAAGTGTAGCTGGGTTTAATACACTACACCTTTTTAACGTGATTTTTTCACTACCTAGAAGTATAATTTCATACTTAGATATTTGTTGGTCTGAATATACTTGAGTATGAAATTTCCTATTAATGCTTCTATTTGATGTGAACAAAATACCATCAATGGACATCCCAAAATTAAGTCTGATGATTTCTGAACTAACACAACTGCAGCAGCTACACCCCATAAACAAGGAACTGTGCTTGCAGCAATTGGATCTAGCCAACAACTATAGTATCCAATTGGACGATAACTTTGTCCTATAGTCTATGTCAGTACACCAGAAGCAATTCCTTTTGTCTCATTCACAACTAATTGAAAGGGTTTAGTATAGTCTAGGATTCCAAGAGCTGGTTCAAATAAAATTGCTTCCTTAAGCTTACTTAGGGCTTGCAGATGTTCAGGTTTGAGTTTCAGAAGTTCTGGTTCTATATTCCTGGTTAGATCTGTTAAACATTTAGTAATTTCAGTATGCCCAAGTATCCACTGTCTACAGAAACCAGCTATTCCAAGAACAGCTCTGAGTTGCTTCTTGGTCTTAGGTGCATTCAGTTTCTAGATATCAGCTATTCTTTTCTTAGTGATACTTCTGGAACTCTCTGACAACACGAAGCCAAGATATTCAATGTGAGACAAAACCTGTTGAAGTTTTGCTTTAGAGATTTTATGTCCACATTTATGTAATTCAATCAAAAGAATCTTGCTACCTCTTAAACACACTTTAGCAGATGGAGATGCTAGGAGGATATCATTGACAAAATGTATTAATTTACTTTCCTTGAATGTTATTGTTTTAAGGTCTCTGTTCAATATTTGAGAGAATTGACTTGGAGAATTGCAATACCCTTGTGGAAGATGAGTGTAGGTCTACTTGGTACTCTCCCATGAGAAAGCAAAGATCTTTTGAGAATCCTCATGAATTGGTATCAAGAAAAATGCTGAACATAAATCTACCATGGTGAAATATCTTGCTTGACTTGGGATGGATGAGATTATAGCAGCTGGGAATCTATAGACAATTCTGCCATCTTGATCCAGCTTTTGTATTTTTTTACTGGCAGTATGGAAGTACTGTATTCTGAGAAACATGGCATTATGATCTCTTGTTGAATTAGGGACTCAATAATATAATAGGTTTTATTCCGTCTATAGCTTATTTACTCAAAGGGTATTAAGGAACACAAAGAACTGGTCCTTCCTTGGTTCTCACTGTTACTGGATTAGCTTATTTCAATAGGCCTACATCTGTGGAAGTCTTTGCCCATAAATCTTATGGTATGTCCTCAGGAATAGGATAGATGGAATCCTCATTCTCTGCACTGACTGAATCTAAGAACAGCAATGGAAAAGCTTTCAGAGATTCTTCTGGGAGTTGTAATAATATATTCCCAGTGTCAGTACATTGAATCATTGCTCATAATTTACAAAGCAAGTCCCTCCTGAGAAGGTTCATTGGACATCCAGGCATACAAAGAAATGCATGTTCCACAGTTAGTAGACCTAGAGTTATCATTTTAGGTTGTAGTTTTGCTATTTTCTCTGGTTTTCCAGTAGCTCCAATCACTTCCATAGTACGAAGAGCTTTACAATCTTTAGGAAGACTTTGAAAAACTGATTTACTGGCTTCAGTATGCCCCAAAAGATCATATATCTGATCCTCTATAGTTACAGAAACATAGGGTTCAGTACTATATGGAGGTTGGAAGGTTTCAAGAATTGGTGCTAGCACAGTAATTTCAGTACAAAGCTCAGTCATTTCCTGTCCATCCATGTATACATCTGCTTGAATTACATGACTTTCCCAAGATTTTGTATCATCAGCTTTTATATTACTCTCATTGGTCCTTAAATTCTCCATCTTAGTATCATTGTTCCCTTTTACAATTTCATTATTATTTAGTTTATAGTCCTCATTAATTTCTCTTATTCTATATTCATTAGTATTTTCTATTAAATTACATTATAATGTTCTTTCTCTGTACAATTATTTACACTAATTATATCCTCCTTTGATTCCTTTAATTCATTTGTATCACCATTTATTTTATTTTCATTACTCCCAATTTCATTTATCCACAACTCATTTTCATTTACACAACACTCATTTCTTTTTTTTTAGGAGTTCTTTTTTTTAAAAAACATTATTTTATTTGGTCATATTCATACATTATTCATTGGAAACATAGATCATTTTCTATCCTCTTTCCCCCTCCCACAATCCCTCCCCTAGAGGACGCACAATTCCACTGAGTATCACATGTGTCCTTGCTCCAAACCCATTTCCTTGTTGTTGGTATTTGCATTAGGGTGCTCATTTATCGTCTCTCAATCATATCCTTTCCACCTCTGTAGTCAAACAGTTGCTTTTTCTCGGTGTTTTACTCCCACAGTTTGTCCTCTGCTTGAGGATAGTTTTTTTTTTTCCTCCTAGATCCCTGCAGATTTTTCAGGGACATTACACCGCCACAAATGGAGAAATCCATTACATTCGATTATACCACAGTGTATTAGTCTCTGTGTACAATGTTCTCCTGGTTCTTCTCCTTTCACTCTGCATCACTTCCTGGAGGTTGTTCCAGTCTCCATGGAACTCCTCCACTTTATTATTCCTTTGAGCGCAATAGTATAACATCATCAACATATTCCATAGTTTGTTCAGCCATTCCCCAATTGAGAGGCATCCCCTCATTTTCCAATTTTTGGCCACCACAAAGAGCGCAGCTATGAATATTCTTGTACAATCTTTTTCCTTATTATTTCTTTGGGGTACAAACCCAGCAGTTCTATGGCTGGATCAAAGGGCAGACAGTCTTTTATTGCCCTTTGGGCATAGTTCCAAATTGCCCTCCAGAATGGTTGAATCAATTCACAACTCCACCAGCAATGCATTAATGTCCCAACTCTGGGAATTTTAAAAAGACTACAGGGGAAAATAAGGGAGGAATAAGAAGGGAGGGAGGTAGAAAGGGAAGTAAAATAAGGGTGGGAATTAGGGGGATTGATTATAAAGAAACACTGGTATAGAAGGAAATAGTAAAGGAAGAAAAGGCAGGACCAGGAGTAGAAATCAAAATGCTGGGAAATACACAGCTAGTAATTATAACTCTGAATGTGAATGGAATGAACTCACCCATAAAACGCAAGCGAAGAGGGAACTCTTTCATTCATGGTCAGTCAGATTGTGATATCGAAATCACTTTAAAAGACTGATATATATTAATTTATGGTCGCCAAGGAATTCAGCTATGTAATTCCCTAAATGAAATACTCAAGTCAGAATGGAGTTTATGGTGGTTTAATCACAACAGGACTAAGAAAAGACAGAGGAGGAAAGGGAAAGAGGTTAACTCAACCTTCTGGCAGGACCAGAAGGGAGTTTTAGGCCTGGAAGGCCAAGGTAGAAAAGAGAATCAATCCTTGACTCACATGACCGATCTGAAGGAAGCTGTCTGCAGTCCTCCTCAAGCTCCTAGCACGAACTGCCGCCCAGCCCTGTAATGGGGAAATTTAAGGCTTCTGGGAAAAGGTTATAATATAGTAATGGTTACAAATGTGGCTACAAGATTTATATAATATTTAACAATGGCCACCAAGGAATTTACTTATGAAATTCCTAAAATGAAACACTCAAGTCAGAATGAGGTTTATGGAGGTTTAATCACACTGGGAGTAGGGAAAAGGTTAGGGAGAGAAGGAGAGAAGAGAAAAGGGAAAGAGGCTACTCAACCTCTGACCAAGGCAGGGGGAGTTTTAGGCCCAAAGGCCCAGGTGGAAAGAATCAGTCCTTAACTCACGTGACCGATCTGAAGGAAAGCTGTCTGCGGGCGTCCTCTCTCTCCAAGCTCCTCACACCAACTCCATCTAGCTCTCCCCCACAGGAAGTTCCGCGAATCTCAGAGGCTGTTCCCTACCTCACTTCCTGTGTCTCACAAATCCAATGGTTGGCTCTAGCTTGGCTTAGGACAGCCCAGGTGGGCAGTTAGTTATTTCTGATTTGTCATTGACTAGCGCATGCCCGTGTAGTGTGGGTGTGCACAATTTTTGGGTGCTAGACCAAGATGGAGACTTTTAAAATTCACAGCCCTCTCCACAGGAAGTGAGCGAATTCCAGAGGCTGCTTTCTACGTCACTTCCTCTGCCTCACAAGTGCCAATGGTGGCTCAAGCTTGGCTTAGGACAGCCCAGGTGGGCAGTTAGTCATCTCTGATTTCTCATTGACTAGCACATGCCCATGCAGTGTGGGTGTACACAATTCTGGGTGCTAGACCAAGCCAGATGGAGATTTTAAAATTCACAAGTCATGATATCTGACAAAGCCAAAGTAAAAATAAATCTAGTTAAAAGAGATAAGGAAGGCAATTACATCCTGATAAAAGGCAGTATAGACAATGAGGAAATATCTGTACTCAATATGTATGCACCAAATGGCAGAGCATCAAAATTTCTAAAGGAGAAACTAGAGGAGTTCAAGGATAAAATAGACAGAAAAACTATACCAGTGGAGACCTGAACCTTCCTCTAGCTGAACTAGATAAATCAAACCAAAAAATAAGTAAGAAAGAGGTGAGAGAAGCAAATGAAATCTTAGAAAAATTAGAGTTAGTAGACATGTGGAGAAAAATAAATTGGGACAAAATGGAATACACCTTTTCAGCAGCGCATGGTACATTCACAAAAATTGACCATGCATTAGGGCACAAAAACATTGCAAACAAGTGCAAAAGGGCAGAAATAATAAATGCAACCTTTTCAGACCACAATGCAATGAAAATAATAATTAGTAAGGGTACATGGAGAGATAAATAAAAAATTAATTGGAAATTAAACAATATGATTCTCCAAAACCGGCTAGTTAAAGAACAAATCATAGAAACAATCAATAATTTCATTGAAGAAAACGACAATGGTGAGACATCCTTTCAAAAGCCTATGGGATGCAGCCAAAGCAGTACTCAGGGGGAAATGTATATTCTTGAGTTAATATATAAACAAATTAAGAAGGGCAGAGGTTAATGAATCGGGCATGGAAATTAAAAAACTAGAAAGTGAACAAATTAAAAATCCTCAGATGAAGACTAAATTAGAGATCCTAAAAATCAAAGGAGAAATCAATAAAATTGAAAGTCAAAGAACTATTCATTTAATAAATAAGACTAAAAGCTGGTACTTTGAAAAAACAAATAAAATAGACAAAGTACTAGTCAGTCTAATTAAAAAAAGGAAAGAAAAAAAACAAATTGACAGTATCCAAGATGAAAAAGGAGACCTCACCTCTAATGAAGAGGAAATTAAGGCAATCATTAAAAACTACTATGCCCAATTATATGGCAACAAATATGGCACTCTAGGTGATATGGATGAATACTTACAAAAATACAAATTGCCTAGACTAAAAGAGGAAGAAATAAATTACCTAAACAACCCCATATCAGAAAAAGAAATTGAACAAGCCATCAAAGAACTCCCTAAGAAAAAATCCCCATGTCCAGATGGATTCACAAATGAATTCTATCAAACATTCAAAGAACAATTAATCCCAATATTATACAAACTATTTGACAGAATAAGCCAAGAAGGGGTTCTACCAAATTCTTTTTATGACACAACACTCATTTCTTGATTCATTTTCCTATGTTTCTGGGAAAACCTTCATAAGGCACTAGAAATTTTACTCTGGTCACCCTTTACTACTTGGCTATATTTAGGTCTAGCTCCGGCATTTACCCAAGACTGCATAGTACTGAGATCTGGGGCTTGTTGTCCCTGACAACAGGAATTCTGGCATTGATTTGCATATCTATTATTATTATTATTATTCCATCTGTTGCTATTATAATTATTATTATTACTACTCCAGTTATTGTATTTATTAAACCCATTATTCCTATGTCTTTGTCTTCTAACTTGATTTTTGAATCTGCAGTCCTGGTACAGACATCCAATCCGATCACAAAGGAAACAATGCCTAGGACCTGATCTCCTCTCATTAGGCTTCTAGTTATTATCATACCTTGACTGTACAGATCTCAAAGCAGCCACAGTCTTTATTTCTTTAATTTCACTGTCTTTAGCTTTCATTTCAGCTTCCTTTAATTTCCTTTTCAAGTCCTCAACAATGGAATCCTTATCATAAAATTTATCCTCTGGGTTATTTGTCAAGTATGTGGCTTTTCTCCTTAATTCTTCAAGACCTAATTCTTCCCAATTGGGGTAATTTGATTTTTAAAATTGTCTGACCTTTGGGATTGTATTCTTTACAAAGACCCGTTTGATGTGTGCAATAGCATTTTATTCCAGTGGATCTATCCCTAATAGAGTTTCAGCTGCCTCAGTTATCCTTTCCAGGAAAACTGCAGGAGCTTCAGAGATCTTCTGCTTTATAGTCTCAAATTTTGAACATTCATTGGGCCTTTTAGTATATCTCCCCATAACCTCTATGATTGCATCTCTTGCTTCAATCAACATATCATAAACCCCATCATCTGCCGTATCCAGTTTTAAGTCCTCTGGCCAAGATTGTAACAGAGGATCTGCTCTTGTTTCCTCTATAAATTTAGTCCTCTCTTTGTCAAGAACTCTTTTATTAATAGGGCAAAATCATTGAAATCAAGGTGATATAAATCAATTGCTCTACACATTTCTTTAATCACTTCACTTGGATCATCATTGAAATTTGGAGTCCTCCTTTTGATGGATTTATGGTCCTCTGGGGAACCCTATCAGATTGACTGATATGACAGAAAAGAGAAATAATAAATGTTGGAGGGAATGTGGGAAATTAGGCCCTAATACCCTGTTGGTGGCATTGTGAACTGCTATTATCCTCCTGCAGAGCCACATACTACAGGGCTATTAAACGGTGTATTTATACCCTTTGGTCCAGTGATCGGCCCACTGAGACTGCATCCAAAGAGATCCAAAAAAGGGGAAAGAACCTATTTGTATGAAAATATCTATTCCAGCTCTTTTTGTGGTGCCAAAAAATTAGAAACTGAGGGATGTCCATCCATTGGAGAATGGCTAAAAAAGTTGTGCTGCACGATTGTCATCAAATACTGTCATGCTCTAAGAAGTGACCAAAAGAAGGATTTCAGGAAAGTCCAGAAAGAATTCTATGACGTGATAATTAAGGGAATCTGACTGGAGAAGAGGATGAGGAAGGGGCAAACAGAGAGTATCACTTATAGAACCATGGACTAGAGTTGGAAGTGCTAGGAAGCCTAGACCCCAAGGAGATGGGAGAGGGATGGGGCAGGCATTTGGGTCTTTTTAAAAATACTTATTTGTATTGGGAGAGAGGAGGGAAACAGGTCAGCTTCTCTCTGTGCCATCTTGTGATGAGTTCATGAAGATATCCAAATCATTTCCAAGTTACTGTTACAACTTCAAAGTCATCATGACAAAGTCATGAAGCTCTTCTGGTGTTCTACCCATCTGGAGCTGATGGTTCCTGACTGGATTGTATCTTTAATTTAGAGATCAGAGAATTATAGACCTTGACCAGCACTACCTCAATAGTTTGTTCTAATTTGGCACACATCACTAGGATGTCATTTATAACAAATATATGATATGATTTGTAAATTGTGTTTCTTTGATCTTTGGCAAGATTTGTAGGTGACTTCCAGGTTCCACTTATCATCTTATTCCCTTTTAAAACATTCTTATTGACCAGGAGAGGGAGTGGCCAGTGGGACCAGAAAGAGACAAAATTTTAAGACAATCAATGCCCTGGTCTCCTGTCCACCATCATGTACTACCATGTCTAGACAGTAATCTAACCAAAATCATAGCAAAAAGAACAACATAAAAAAAAATCATGACTGAAGAGTGAAGGCCAACTACTACCAGTCTAATGTACTGGGTTCTGAATCAGAGCACAGAACTATTATGAGACTCTGGGACCCTAAGTCAAAAGCAGAGTACCCCATGTCTAAATAACCCTTGAAGTCCTAGACTCTGGCACTGGCCTGCAGTGATATCCCCAAGTCTCTGACATTTGGCCTATTTAAGGCTGTAGTGAGGCTCCTGGACCCAGAGCAAAGCAGCTCACAGGCCTCTGAGCTCTTCAAGCCATCAACAATCTTGAAAGGAGACAAAAATCAGCAACATCTAGAGCTCTCAGCTCATAGGCCATCATATCACCATGAAAGTAGTGAAAGTTGCAGAAACTCAGATCTAAAGCCGAGGGGGGAAAATATAGTTTAGTAGAATGCTCCCTGTACTCTGAAATCAGAGCCTACCTTTAAGATATAATTTTAAAAATATATTTTAAGAGTGGGAAAATAAGCCAACACCAAAACAAACACCTAGCCATAGAAAATGTTTAAGGGGGAAAGGAAGAGCAAGGCATAGATGCAGTAAAAGACAGTGAGATCAAAGTAGCCACATGCAAAACAACAAAGAAAAATAGAAATTAGTCTCAGGTGCTGGAAGAGCTCAAAAAGGATATCAACAATCAAATAAGGTGGAACAACATTCAGGAAGAGAAATGAAAGTAATTCAAAAAACATAACAGATTGAAGAGCAGAATTGATCAAATGGAAAAAGGGATGCAAAATTTCAGTGAAGAAGAGTTCCAGGAAAAGTAAAAATAACCTAATGGAAAAAGATTCAAAATGTGATAGAAGAAAACCAGTCTATAAAAATTAGAATTGGGCAAATAGAAACTGATGACCTCAGGGAACATCAAGAAACAATCAAACAATATTAAAAGAATGGGAGGGTAAAAAGAAGAAAATATAAAATATCTCATTTAAAAAAACAACTGAGCTGGCAAAAACATCCAGAAGAGACAATCTAAGAATTATTGGTCTACATGAAATTCATGATAAAAAAGAAAGGATATACACCTTATTATGAAAATTATCAAACTACCCTGATATTCTTGAACAAGAGGGTAAAATTGAAATCAAAAGAATCCACAGATCACCTCCTGCAATAAATCCCCAAATAAAAACACCTAGGAATTTTATCGCCAAATTAAAAAATTCCTAGTCTAAGAAGATATTGCGAACAGCCAGAAAGAAATAATTGAAATATCGTGAAGCCCCAGTGAGAATTAGAGAATCTAGCAGCTTCTGCATTAAATGATATTCTGGAAGTCAAGGGAACTGGGTTTACAACTAAGAATCATCTACTCATCAGAACTGAGTATATATATTTTTTTGGGGGAGGGAAGTGGTCATTTAATAAAATAGAAGATTCCCAAGCATTCTTGGTGAAAAGACCAGAGCTAAACAACAACAAAAAAAATTGATATCCAAATAAAAAATTCAAAAAGAACTATAAAAAAGATAAATAAGAAAAGGGATTCAATAAGGTCAAATAGTATATATTTCTATGTTAAAGACTGATATTTATAATTTCAAAAATTCATCGTTATCATAGTAGTTAGATGTATACAAAGGATGTTGGAGTAACCTGTTTAGGATAACAGGCAAAAAAAAATCAAGGGGTGAAAAAGAGTATTTCACTTATAGAAAAGGAGAGAGAGAGGTAAAATGGGGTAAATTATAGCACTAAGAGTCATGAAAAACTAAAGCTTTTACAGTGGAGGGGAGGATGAGGGTGGTAACAGGAAATGCTTACTCTGATCAGTATCGGTTTAGAGAGTGTGAAGATTGGATTTAGCTCTCCCCTGATTGTAACAATGAAGGCAATTAGCTCTTCCTTTATTGTGAAGATTATTTTTAGACTTTAATCCCCAAAGTGTTAACTCAGTATTTAAAGGAGATCTACCCATTTTAACTACAAAAGGTGTTAACTAATCAAAAAAGGTGTTAACTAACCACAAAAAGATGCTAATTAACCACAAAAGGTGTGAACACCCATTTTAGACATTGAGTGGGCAGTCCTGGCGAGAAGCGTCTGCTGTGATTGGTAGACATAAAATTTAGGGGAGATGACACAAGAGGAAAAAGGTCTTTAAATAGTGGAAAACAGACACACTGGATATAGATCTTCAGTCACTTGGAGTTGGACTGGATAGAACAGTCACTTAGACTTGGAATGAAGACACTTGGCTGTGGAACTGGACTCCTGGAGGAGCTCATGCAGGAGACCTCAGACTGCTTTCCTTTTAGATGGTCACTGTGGTGAGTGTAAAGTTTGATTTCGTTTTCTTGCCCTTTCTGGAGATATTAACCTCTGAGAAAGGCCCATCATCTTGAGACTCCTTTCCCCTGGCTGGGGCTTAGAATTTCTACTTGCCTGAGAGGAAACTGGAGCTCTGCCTCTCTCTCTCCCCTCTTCTCTCTTCCTTAATATCTTCCCTCTATTGGAAATAAAACTACCATCAATTACATTTTACTTTAGTAATTGGTTTTGGTATTTAGAAATTAAATCCCTGGTGACCACCAATGAAATATTAAGTCCAACCATATAAAATTTAACAAGAGGGATTGTTATCAGACTCATTGGGGAATAGAATCCTATCTTAACATATAGAGAAGAAGAGGGGAATGTGAAAATGGGTGGTGAGAAGGAATGCAATATAAAGGAGAGGAAAGGGAGAGGGTGATTAAAAGCAAAATACTTGTGGAGGGAAAGTGAAAAGAGAAAGCACAGGATTAAAAGGGGAAAACAAGATGGAGGAAAACATAACTGAATATAAATGGGATAAATTCAGCCTTAAAATGAAGCTGATTGCAGAGTGGATTAAAAACCAGAATTGGGGGGGGGGGGGAAGCTAGGTAGCTCAGTGAATTGAGAACCAGGCCCAGATATGGGAGGTCTTGGGTTCAAATCTGACCTCAGACACTTCATAGTTGTATGACCCTGGACATGTCACTTGACCCCCATTGCCTAGCCCTTACCACTCTTCTGCCTTAGAACCAATACACAGTATTCATTCTATTATGGAAGGCAAGGGTTTAAAAAACAGAATCTTGGAATATACAGTTTTCAAGAAAATATGAGTCAGGTAGACAAATACATAATAAAGGTATGGGGATGGAGCAAAATGTATTAGGCTTCAAATGAGATTTTAAAAAATCAGGAGTGGCGATCATGATCTCAGAGAAAACTAAAGCAAAAATAGATCTAATTAAAAGTCACAAGGTAGGGTTGATATGCCTTGATAAAATGTACTATAGAAAATGTAATATCAATAACATATGCATTAAATAGTAGAGCCTTCAAATTCTTAACAGAGGAATGAAAGAGATTAAGGAAGAAACAGATAGTAAAACTGTAACAGTGGAGAACTTCAACCTTCCCCTCTTGGGACTAGATGAATCTAAAAATAAATAAATAAACAAATAACTAAATAAGAAGTAAAAGAAATGAATAAAATTCTAGAAAAGTGAGATTTAATGTATCTCTGGAGAAAAACTGAATGGGGATAAAAAGGAATATGACTCCTTTTCAGTGGAACATAGTACATATTCAAAAACTGACTATATTCTAGGATATAAAAACCTCACAACCAAATGCGAAAAAGGAGAAATAATAAATGCAACTTGTTCAGATCATGATGCAATAAAATTATAGTCAATAACAATTCACGGAAAGAAAAAAAATAAATTGGAAACTAAATAATCAAATTCTTCAAAATGGGTGGGTCAAATTTTAGAAACAATAAATGATTTAATTAAAGAGAATTACAATGAGGAGACAACATCTCAAAATTTATGGGATATAGCCAAAGAAATATTTAGAGAAAATTTTATACTATTTATATCAATGAAAAAGAGAAATGAGGGAATCAATGAATTAGACATGCAACTTTAAAAAAAAACAACTAGAAAAGCAACAAATTGACAATCTCCAATTAAAGACTAAATTGGAAATCCTTAAAAACAAAGTGAAAATTAACTAATTGTGTTAATTTATTAATTAATAGTGTTAATAATTAATATTAAGAGAAGTATTGACCTAATAAATAAGACAAGAGGTTGGTTTTATGAAGGGAGATAAAAATAGATAGAATATTGGTTAATTTCATTTGTTCCCTAATCCTGATGTCAGTCAAATAGAAATATCTATTGATCTTTCTATTTGCCTAAGACCTTATGGAACTATGTACATACTTGCATTTTGCATGACTGCAAGTTCAGACAATCATCTATTTACATGAGGTCTCTAAATATATCAGTTTGTGACTTTTGTGTGTTGTGTCTATGTTGTATTGAATGGATACAAATCAATTTCTTCAGATTTCCACTTCTCATGTTGACTGATGGCTCTCTTCTTTCTTCCAAGTTATGTAGTGTTGCATGCTATTTCCCTAAAATGTGAAATAAAATGTGTTCTATAGTTTCAACACACTCATTATTACATATAAGTCCCATTTTGCATCTGTCTTCTTCTTGTATAAATAAATTTACAAAGTTCAAAGTCTTAGTTGTCCATTTCAGCTTTTTTTTTCCTTTGTTTCTTTTCTCTAACAGCTTTTCTTGATGCTTTCCCTCTGGGATGCTTTAAAATCATTTCCTTTGGGTTGGAAAGTTGTCTTCTTCTTGTCACTGTGGCATGCCTGACTACTGGGATCTCATTGTCTCGAACATTATGTAGCACTATTCTTTCTTTGTGGTGTACTTTTTGATGTTAATCAATTTTTGTTTTCATTTCTCAGCACTATCTTTTGCCTAATTATCTTCTTCCTCTATGTCTGTTACAGTGATGTTGGATTTTTCAGGTTTTCCTTGGGAATGGTGGAACCATGAGTCTTTCCCGGCAATTTTTATAGCTGTTGGGGTCGTAAGGGTTAAGGAATTAGCCCGAAGAGACAGGACCAACCAGCTCTGAAGGTCAGATTCTCTTTTCCCTCTTGCTGTCTAGTGCTAAAGACTTTGAACTTAAGAAAGCTAGCATAAATATTAGCATAGAAAGGAAGAAAAGAAATCCTCCACTGGCCTCAGCTCAAAAACTGAGAGAGACTCAAACCCAATCTATGGGCAAGTATAGGGCAACCACTATTCCCTCTACCCTGATACATTTGAACTTGTTATTAAATTCATCGTTAGTTGAATAAACACAGTCAGACATCTTTGTAAGTGTGAGAATGTTCTCTGCAACCTCAAGTACCCCAAATCTTGAGGTGCCTGTCTGTACCTCTACCCCCTTTTACCTGTGGTTAATATCTGTAAGAAGAGTATTTTTTTACATGTTGTTCAAAAAAGGAAAGAGCATACAATTACCTGTATCAAAAATGAAAAGGGTGAATGCACCTTCAAAAGTGAAAAGGGTAAATATATCTCCAATGAAAAGGAAATTGAAGTAATCATTAGGAACTATTTGCTCAATATATGACAATACATCATACAATCTAAGTAAAATTGATGAATATTTACAAAAATGTAAATTTCCTAGATTAATAAATGAGGAAGTAGAATACTTAAATAATCCTGTCTCAGAAAAAAGAAATTGAACAGGCCACCAATGAACTCCCTAAGACAAAATCTCCAGGTTCAGATGGATTCACAAATGAATTCTATCAAACATTTAAAGAACAATTGATCCCAATACTATATAAACTGTTTGATAAAGTAAGCATAGAAGGAATCTTGCAAAATCCTTTTAATGACTCTAATATGTTATTGATACCTTAGCTAGGAAGACCAAATACAGAACGAAAATTATAGACCAATTTCCTTAATGACTACAAATACTGAAATCTTAAATAATAAATACTAGCAAAGAAACTACAGCAATCTATTACAAGGATTATTTGCTATGACCAGGTGGGATTCATACTAGGAATGCTATACTTGTTTCTTATTGAGAAAACTATCAGCATAATTGACCATATCAATAAGAAATCCGTGAAGATAGGATTAACTGTGCCCTTGTCTATTTTTAGCTAAACAAATCAAGAACTTAAAGTACCACTACTTGATACTAAGTAAGAGAGTACTAAAGTCATTTACTAGAGTAAGCTCACACCTCTAAAGGTCACTGCCCACCTTGGGCAGTGCTAGGGAAATTGAAAGACTGACATTGGTTCCCATAAAGTGGGAGAGCAACAGGAACTGACATCAAGAAAACTGCTTTAAAAGGCCAGCTCAAGGATTCAATCAGGCTCACTTCATTGGTGAGCTGGACTAGAGGAGGACACTCTTTCCCTGGATCCTGTGGTGGCTAGTGAGGGTGAGTGGAGTGATTCCTTCGTTGGTTTTTCAGTGAGAAGTATAAAGATTAAATTTTAGGGGATACTGAGGCAGGTAGAAATTAAGTTTCTCTCTGCAAGGAGTATTATATTTTTAGAGGTTTATTAAAGGTTAAGGATTAAAGAAAATACAGAATAAGAAAAACATGTGCCTACAAGATAACCTCACATCATGAAAGAGACGCGTTTGCTCCAAAACGGAAGTCCCAAAAGAGCATCAGTAGGTGGAGAACTCCTTTAAATAATCATTTGTGTTCTCACCCAGGCGAGAATTCAGTGTGATTACAAAGCGTTCTGGGGAAGTGAAGCAAAGGATTCTGGGGATTGGAGTCCTGGATTCGAGTCTATTTTTACAATCCCCCATTTGATAGTTATTGGGGAGAGAAGTTTCCCCAAAAAGGATCATGAAAACATAATCAACTTAAACATTACAGTAATTTGAGGATAAGAGACGCATTGAAAAGAGGCCAGTTAGGGGACAGTTCCTTTGGCAGGAAAGTATACATACAAATAAATGTTCAATCAACCACACCCAATGTTCATTTTTGTGCAGCTTGTGGTCTGGAGGATTCTTTCTTCATGGTGGCTTCTCCAACAGTTCAGTTCTGGATTCAGAGAGGTATCATCTTTCTTTACCTAAAATTCTTCTAAAAAGGAATTTAAATTTTGCAATTTAAATAATGATATTTTTACATTCCCCCCATTAAGAGGGTGATTGAAAAAACAGGATCATTTAGGAATACATGGCTGAGGTATGAGGTATATGAATCAACTGGTAAGAGAAATTAAAAAGATATCAGAAAAATCCAAAAGAAAAGAAAAATTTCTGGATGAAAATATAGACTATCAAAGTTTTATGTGTAAAAATTCCAAGTAAAAAGAAAAATAAATCTATAACAGGTCCTTGAATCATGGCCCAATCAAAATGATCTAAGCAATGATGCATTTTCCCAGTCAGTAGCCAGGACTACAGAAAGGTACCACACTATGAAAGGCAGAAAAGGGACCAGATTATAGAAGCCAAGTAGGAGCCAAGGTTTCGGGGATACTCGTCTGTGAGTATTTTCAGAGTGAGTGTGGACACAAGGAAAGCCTATGTCGTAACAACATGTTAAACACAGTAACCTCGAGTCTTTACTCTAGGTTCAAGACCTTTGTATTGGCCTAGAAGTGCATCAATCCATCCTCGATTGGCTTTTCTTTGGCTCTGTGCAATGGATCTTGTGTGTATATCTTGTCCTGGAATCAGACAGAATCATTAAGCAAAGTCCCATAATTTTTTAAATAAGTAGTGGCATCATTTTTATAGTCACAAGCTTCTTGGGGTATGCATTGGCAAATGTATCTTAAACTTATAGTACTGAAAAATCAAAAAGTTAAAGAAAATATTAATACTGGTGACATGTGCTTGAAATATAAAAAGGAGAGAAAAATTAAAAAACTGAAAAAGTATATTGCACATGCAAGAAAATATAAGAGCTTTAAAAAATTCAAAAATGTAGCTTATAATCATTGACACTCTGTGTCAGCTAAAAAAATATAGAATACAAGGCTTTCTCACCAAAAATGAGATCCATTTCCTCTTCATGTGGCCATGCTCCACTGTGAGTATAAGGCAAATGAATTAATTGAGCAAGGTAACATTTTTCATTGTTAAAGAAAAGTAGTACAAATATGTAGATATCAATATCCACAAAATTCTCAATAGCCCAATTAATTACAATAGCAAACAAACACACTTTCATATTTCACATAAGTTGCTGTATGGCATTTTAAAAGCCTATGAATTGATGGATATTTGTCACAAGTTTTTACAAACGTAGCAATTTTTTCAACCTTGGTATTTAAACATATTTTTAAACAAAGTAAAACTCATCTTTTTTTTTTTTATTTGGTCATTTCCAAACATTATTCATTGGAAACAAAGATCAAAGAAGCGTGAAGTACTCAAAAGATATAATCTAACCAGAGAAGGTGAGAACTAAAGAGTGGTGAGAACTAAAGAATGGGCGGTCCTGAAAAAAGCATCTACTGTGATTGGTAGATGTAAAAATTTAGGGGAGGTGACATAAGAGAAAATTCTCTTTAAAAGGAGGCTAAAAGTCAGTTCAAGAGTTCTGAACTCAGTTCAGGAGACTGAGTTCAGTGGAGGACTGGAGCTTCCTTGGAGATGGTCTCATGGTGAGTGATAAGACTGACTCCCTTTCCTTTAGACTCAGGAAGGCCACTTTGGCCAAGGCCTTTAACTACTGCCTGACACAGCCTGAGCCAGAGAAGTTTAAATTAATTCTCTCTCTCTCTCCTTTAATTTCTTCTCTCTCTATTAATTAAAATCTCTATAATTCCCAGCTGACTTGGGTATTTTATTATTTGGGAATCATCCCTGGCGACCAATTATTTAGATTTAAGTCAAGACACTAAAATTATCTTATAGTTAAGAGTTCATCCCTTAGCATATACTCCATTTGAATGTATACAAATGACTGTATAAACATGCCAAGAGACAAAGGGTTTAGTTTTGCCTAGTAATCATAGACAGACTAACTAGATGGCCAGAAATTTTTCCTGCCAAAAAGAACAATGTAGAGTTTGTGGTTAATATCCTGCTAAAAGAAATCATTCCTAGATTTGGGATTTCCAGAAAATTGAACTCAGACCATGGAACTCATTTTACTCAATCAATACTAAATGAAATTTATAAAAATCTAGGAATAGACGCAAATTACCACACACATCATCCCCAAAGTTCAGGGCAAGTGGAGAGAATAAACAAAGACATCAAAACACTCATTGAAAAATTTTGTGCAGAAACATACCTGAAATGGACAGACATTCTATCATTAGTTCTGTTCCATCTTAGTCTTTGATGAAGGCACTAGGTCAGGTCAAGGTCCCTGCCATGCAGTCAGGCAGGGAACTTGATCTCAGTCCTCTGTTTTTCTGTTCTTGAATGGCTGGTGGAGGTTCTTTCCTCCAGCAGTTGCCCAAACAAGTCCTTCTAGGAATTCAATACATGGAGGACTGTCGGTGGTCTGCAATGTTTTCCTCTGTTCCACTCTCTCCCAATGATAAAAGTTTCTTCTTGAAGTAGCGAGGTGTGAGAGTAGTGAGCAAAGTGGGGGATTTGGAGACGGAAAACCCTTTTTACTAGCTGTGTGACCCTGCCCAAGTCCCTCTGTGACTATTCAATGTCCACATTTACGCAATGGGGAGAATAATAGCTCCTGCATCATAGGATTGTAGTCAGGGCTCAGGGAAAGGCTTCTGCACATTTTAAAGAATGCTGTAAATCCCAGCGATTATTACTACTATTATTGCTCCAAGACCACAGTTTTCTATTTACTTCTCTTATATCACTTAGTGCCAAATCCGTCTGATCTGACTGACTGCCTGTGTGGACGCACTTGGAGGTAAGGTAGCACCAATGGGTGGCTGATCCTGAGTACTGTGTTCAGGTCCCACACTTTAAACAGGTATCACACACCCCAGGAGACCACTGAGCGGACCAGGCTGCCCTCACGGGGTTGGGGGGGGGGCAGGCTGAGGCTGATCAGGACGGTGTCTTGCACTACGGTGGTCCTTGGCGCAGTGGAGACTCAGACCTGGCTGCAGCCAGCTACAGAGATGACTGGAGAGCCCGGAGAGCCCGGAGAGCCCCGGCTTCTGGGGGGTAGAGGATGTCTCTAACGCCTCCCTGAGGTCCTCCTTCCTCCATCGCGAGGATTCCCGGGTCAGGAATCGGACCGGATCCCCGCAGACGGGGTTCCAGCACGGGAAGTAAATAAGGGAGCGAGTCAAGGTCAGAGATCCGCTTTAGGCGGGAAGGAGGGGCCTGTGGAGAGAAGCCCCGGGAGAAGATTCGGACGAGGAGGATCTCGGGAGTTTTTCCTGGGAAATAACGGACATTCGGACCTGTTGGAAGGAGAATCTCGGCTCTGACGTCGTCCCTGGGACGCCTAATCTTGAGGGTAGGTCAGGGATTCCGGGACTTTACCCGCGGAGGAGCCCCGATTATCACCTGAAGTAAAGAGACCACGTGACTGAGATCCATCCGCCAGCGCCTCCCGCTTCCCAGCATCCCGAATGGCAGTTACTTTCCAGTAAAAACTGTCAGGAGCCTGGCCATGCCCACATTCTGTCCTAGATTGTGGGGGGAGGAGAAGAGAATATCCCCCTCTCCCCCCCTCCCCCTCCCCCTCCCCCTCCCCGCGCCGTCTTAGAAGCAAGAAGAGCTGGGAACTCGGGACCCTTTTCTGCCTTGCCGAAAGCCAGGAGCCCGGGGCGCCCTCAAGTGAGCAGCCCAGCAGAGGCAGCCTGAGGACCCAACCGGAAGGGGAGGGGGCGGGGCAGGAGGCGGGGCTCACACTGGAGGCTCTGAAGAGAGGCTCCAGAGGAGGGCGGAGGGGGAGGGCCAGCCCCAAGGGGCAGGGCGCGGTAACCTAAGCGGCCGCAGAGGCCTCCGGGAACCCGAAAGTGAAGATCGCGGCCAGCCTCCTCCTCCACTTCCAAAGCTTTTCCCACCTCGGCTCCGTAGCCGGCGGTGGATCTTCCTCCGCCCCGCGCCTCCAGCCTCGGTTACGGTGAAGTGGTGGCGGGGACAGCAGGAAAGGGGGGCCGAGTGGGGAGGGGCCAGAGGGAGAAGAGCCTGGGGGAGGGCGAGAGGCAGAGGGCAGGACTGAGTTCGAATCCTCCCTTAGACGAGTCCCTTTGGGGCAGACGCCTCCCGCCTGGGCCTCCTGGATCCCTCCAAGGTCGGGAGCCCCTCCCCTCCCCTCGCGTCCTGGGATGCTGCAGCTGGGCGGGGCTGGCTGGGGTCGGCGCGGAGGAGGTCAGGCAGCGGCGGGGTGCCAATTTTCTGCGGGGTACCGTGTATCCTGGGACTGCTCTGGTGTCTGACTGGGGTCGGCTGTGGCCTTCGGCTTCCTCTTCGGGAATCTTTTCTCCTAAATCCGGCAGTACCAGATGCAGTTAAACTGTGCCCTGTCAAGACCCAGGAGTCCTGCCTCCCAGTCTCTGATCCCAGACACCCCCCCCCCCCCAGCTTCTGCTCCCCCGCCCCTTGGGCAGCCTCAGCTTAAGTCACCCGAAGCAGGCTCTGTTCAGGCTAAACAGAAAATAAGGAGCAGAGAGAGGGTGGAGAGTGAAGAGGAGTTCAGGAGGGCTTCCAGGAGGAGGCGAGATTGTCCTTTGGACTGTAGGGAAGCCGGAGAGGGCAGTGGTCAGAGCTGGGGAGGGAGAGCCTGTGAGCCACCCATGGCGGACAGCCAGAGAAGGGACTCCTTGCCAGGAGCTGGAGGTGCTGTTCATGGACCCCCTGTGTCCCAGGGCAGAGAGGGTGGCAGGGAGGAGGGGGATGGGGCCATTAGGGCTGGGAGTACCAGAGAGCATTCTGAGGGATTTTATGGGGTCAGACAGGAGCCGGAGGAAAGTCACTTCAGGGGCTGAATGGAGGCTGGCAGGAAGGAGGAAGAGAGCCCAGGAGGCCAGTAGAGCCCCAGGAAGGCCCTGCAGTCAGGGATGGGGGGCTGAGGGAGGAAGAGGGCCTTTCCCACTGGGAGGACAGCCCTCTGGAAAAGGGAGCCCAGCCTGGACATCTGGAGAGCCCCAGGAGTGTGCCAGGCCTCCAGTGGGGATGGCCTCTTGGTGGCTCCCCCTTTTGTCTTTGAACCCCCAGCTTGGCCTAGCCCCCCTGGAAGGGCTTCCTGGCTGGGCCCCCTGAAGCACTGGGAGGGACCCCCATGACCCTCCCCCAGCCCAAGGGAGCCTCCAGGTCTTCTGGGATGGGAGAGCTCCGGGGGGGTCCTCCTTTGGCCCCTCACCCTGTATAGATCCCTGTGGGGCAGCCTCAGCTTGGGAAGAGAAGGGAAAAACCTCTGCCCTCTGGGTCCCTTCTCCCTCCCCAGCTCAGGGTGCAGATGCCCAGGCGTGGCCCCAGGAGGCATGGGGCTAAGCCAGGACCCAACCTGAGAGGGAGAACAGGGCAGCTTTCTTCCCAGGTCCAACCAAGAGCAATTGGCCCAGAGAGGGAGCCCAAAGGCAGTGAAGAAGATGGGCTTTTCTGCACTGGAGGAAAGAGGGGATGGCCCCGGGAAGGGGCTCCAGACCAATTCCTGCTGCTCAGAAGGGCAGAGAAGTCACACATTCCCTGGGCCAAGGGAGGCCTTTTGGGAAGAGCTATGGCTGGAGCTCCATTCAGAGGGCCATGAAGTGGTGGTGGTGGGGGGGGAGAGGGCAGGACTCTGGGTGTGGAGTTCTAAAAAGAAATTCTTCGTTCCTTTTTTAATTTATCAGAGGACCTAGAGCTCCTCTTACCATAGAGATGTGTAGGCACTAACCAGTTGCTCACAGTGACAGGAAATAGAAACCATTGAGACAGGAAGTGAGGCAGAAAAAGGGTAGTAAAGGGGGCTAGCATCAGTTGGTTGGTCTGTCAGCTGAGGGGGAAGTTTGCTGCTGTGTGTTGGGTTAGTGGTTGGCATTTAGTTGCTGGAATATAATGGTGGATCTCAGGTTACTCAGAGGGCTTTTGGGTTTTGAAGGTTTTTTTTTTGTTTTTTTCTCTCCTGAACTTTTTGGAGTTGGCTGGTCTTAATTGACAGACCAATTGGGGTTGGATTAAACACTCATTAAGTTGGTTTTCATGGGGCTCGATTAGTTTGGAACTTTGTGGGATGGTTGTTATTAGTGGTAGTTAATAGGCAGTTATAGGTAGTAAATATACATAGTTATAGGAAAACTAGTATAGACATTAGGAAATTTTCTTTCTACTTTTCCCCTATATTTCTCTCCTTTAGTGTATTCATTTTATTATATTCTTTTACTATCTCTCTTTTTTTGTCAAAATTCCTAATTTAACCCTCATAGAGACAAGACCAGGAAAAGATGGAGGAGTTTCACCAGATGGACTCACTGGGGCTGCTTTGCTGCCTCTACAGGGAGCCTGGAGTCTCAGGGATGGCCTTGGAGAGGGACAGACTCCCAGCCCAGGTCAGTGCATTCCAGCCCCAGATGGGATCCCCCTTAGCCAGGGAGGCCCTTCCTTGGCTCTGACACAAGATGGACAGGGAAGCTGCTCCCTCCTTACTGCTGGGCCATTTCTGTCCCCACATCCAAGACAGGAGGAACAGCCCTTCCCAGCTCTTTTCTCAGCTTTGGAAATGATTCCTTGTCCCTTGGGCAGCTCAGACCCCAAGAGCTTCCCCCAGGCACTGCCTCCCTTCTTGGATTTCTCCCTGGACACAAGTGATCACTGAGGACGACCATCAACCCCTTCCCTGTCTGGGGATCCTGTCTTTGCTCTTCGCTCTCCCGGCGACACTCACATCCTCTTCCTCTGCTTCTTTTCACCTGTTCCCTCTTGAGTCTGACCTGGAGCAGAGCTTGAGGGTGTCCCCTGGTCTGTGGCATCCTCAGGGAAGACATTGTCCCCTGGAGCTGCTCCCTGGCTTCTGCCTCAAGCCCTTGAGTCTTCCTGCATCTCTCCAGCTCCTTCCTCTCTCCCACTTCTTACCCCAAGGTAGGCAGTGTGGAGGAGCATCCTGGTGTGTTACTGGCAGTGCTCAGCCCAAAGGAAGGAAGAAGTCATCAATCGCCCTCTAGCGCCCCCCCCCCAGTCTGACAGAGGAAACCCCTCAGCAGCTATGTCTAAACAAGCCCTGTGTGGGTGGGATGGAGGGAGGGGAGGATTCAGCTGGCACTCGAAGGAAACTCCAAGAGACAGGAGGGAGAACCTTCCCTGCAGGGACACAGACTGCCCCTGGAAAGGTCCAGAATCAGACCATGGAAGGTCTTGGCCAGTGTCAGGAGGCCAGTGTCCCTGGGTCAGAGGAGGAGAAGGGAGGTGTGAGGGGAGAGGAAGAAGCTGGAAGGTTAGTATATGCCAGTGGAGCCTGTTGTAGGAATGATCAGGGTCCTTGCCAGGGACGGTCAGAATCAGGCAGCTGGGGAGGCCCCAGAGAGCTCCCCTGTGGCTTTTGTATCCACTCCAGGGTAACATTCCCACCCCACCCCCAACTGGCCTTCTGCTGCTGAGCTCCCTGACCCAGAGAGAGTCTGAGGAGTTTGGGGTGAGCCCAGGAAGGGCCCTCACACAGAAATGGGGCCTTTTTCTCAGAAGAGGAGCTTCGAGTGTTCTTGAGCAGAGCTTCTTGTACCAGAGCCAGCAGCTGGGGACATTCCTCCTCTGGACAGTAGAATTCCTCACTGGTCTTATCCTTCCCTTGTTAGACAAGCTGCAGAGAAAGGGGTGAGTTTCTGAAAGGCCTGGGAGTTTTCTTTGAAAATAGAGTTAGGGAAGTCCTGAGAGAAACATCCTGGCCTTGTCACAAAGGCATTCGAGGGGTCAGCTGGTTAGCTCAGTGGATTGAAAGTCAGGCCTAGAGACTGAGGTCCTGGGTTCAAATGTGACCTCAGACACTTCGCAGCTGTGTGACCCTGGGCAAGTCACTTAACCCCCATAGCCTAGCTCTTACCACTCTTCTGTGTTGGAACCAATACACAGTATTGATTCCAAGATGGAAGATAAGGGTTTAAAACAACCCCCCCCCCCCAAAAAAAAAAACCCAACAACAACCAAAGCATTCGACTTAATGACAAAGAATGAGATACAGACAGACTGGAGTACCTTATATTCTCCTAAAAATCTGCTTTCATCAGTCTGCATAATAACCCTCTGGGGTAAATGTTCTTATTCTCATCATCTCACAGTTGAGGAAACTGAGGCAAACAGAGGTTAAGGTTCTGTGCAAAAGTTTTTGTTTTAAGGATTTGAACTTTTCCATTTTCTTGGTAATTGCCTCTATCTCGAGTTCAGCTAAGCATTTGTGTCCTTGAACTTCAAAGTAAAACACCTCTGAGGCACCCTCTCATGTCTGTCAATTTGGCTATTGTGTCAGAAAAAGAAAATGATCACTTCAGAGATGTGTGAAAGCTGGGCTACTCATGCACTGTTGGTGGAGTTGTCATCCATTGATTGACCATTTGGGGGGCCCTTTGGAACTTTGCCCAAAAGGCTTTCAAACTGTTCGTTCCCTTTGATCTAGGCATTGTAATACAGGACCAGAATGGGGTCACCTACACTCACACTGAGGAACTAGAAAAGTGAGGGGTGTGAAAGCGTTAATGAAATGGAGAGATGGGAGAGATTGAGTCTCCCCTCTCTTCCCTTTGGGGAAGGCATCACAAATTGTCTTCTAGCGGATCAGAATTTTGTCCCTTCCGAGATTGGGTTGAATAAGAAGGTAAGGACTGGAGGAGAAGGTCCCAGAGAATTGACCCACGGCCTCCCTTCTTGATCTTGGTTGTTGTTCAGAAGCAGGGTACCTCTCTTGCTTCTGGATTCCCAATGTCCCAACTGTCCTTTTTTCCCTTTTGAGACCTGGGTCACTCCTCAGCCCTGGTCTAGAGCTAACTCTCTTCCTTGGGGAGAAAGGTATAATTCTCCCCAAAGCTTCAGTTCCCTTCAGTAATGTTAGGAAACAGGCAGACCTGGTCTAAAAGGATAAACTCTTTATTCTTGGGGTCACACAAGACAAGGAGAATGGGGTTGTTGGATGAGGAAAGTGGGAAATGGGAATCCCTCTGAACTAACAACTGACACCCCCTCAAGTCTTGAGGGTTCAGGCTGTCTGCCTGACCCTCTTTTGGTCAGTTGTTGGGGTTGACCTTCCTCCTAATCTAATCTAGCTGTGAAACGGAGTCCAAGGATAATGTTGGGGATAGAGAGAAATCTTCTTTGGGTAGATGGTTTTCTACAAAAGTCCCAATCTACTCTTATTGTCTTCAGCTGGAAGAGGGATTTGGGGTTCCCTGGAAGGTGGTAGTTCCTCTCAGACCATCCACTCCAGGAGAGCTCCCAAGAAGTGAAGTAAGTGCTTTTGAATCCTCCCAGCTCCTCTGTGTTCCTTCCTGGAATCTTCCACCTTCGTTGCCCTTCTTCCGCTTGGCTTGTTCCTTTGCCACGCTGACTCTGATTTACTCTCTTACAGATTCCCCCTTTCGTTTTGTGCAGATTCGTTAACCTGACAATTGCACTGGCTTTGACTAAATTACTGACCTTATTTTATTAGCCCTAAATTTCCATCTCTCTATTCTACATCCTACACCCCCTCCCCAAATAAAAAATCTCTTGTCCCTCAACAAGGTCTTACTCTTGCTTAGCTGAACCTTAGTTAACTAGACCTATGCTAAAATAGGGTTTCTGGGCAGAGATTCAGGGTGAGTGTGTTTGTTACAAAGGTTGATGCAATGACCTCACTTGGTTTTTAGGGTCAGCAGTGTACTTGAACAGTATGCAACAATGTCCATTCAATGATCTTATAAAAACATCTCAATGATCTATCAGTAATATTTCTGTCACTCCTTATGTTATCTTACGCTTTCCTAAATTCTCTAGCTGTTACAGTTCCTTAACATTAAGATTTTTACGTGTCCTATATTAGGCTACTTCTATTCTTTCCCTGTCGCTGGCTCTAAGCTTTGAACTTCCCTTTTCGGCCCTGACTATCTAAGAATGTTATTTTATTCTGACACTATTTTAGTGCTCTAAAATTTACATGATGTCCATGTGTGCTTACTGTGCAATCATTACATATGATATCTACATATTATATACAGGGGTTCTGCTTTGGAGTCACCCAGACAGAAAAGTTGTTTTAATTCTTTCCTGCCTGTTTGAGTCTTGCAAGAACTTATTCTTTTCGTCATTTTCCTTGATATGGCTGATCTTTTGTTCTTCCCAAATGAATTTTGTTACGATTTTATCCAGTCCTGTCAGATACCCTCTTCCTCATGCCATGAGGGGCAAAATTACATTCTTTCTACTGGATTATATTTTTGGACTTGAAACTATGGAAATTCTGTTCAACCTGAAGATGCTTCTGTGAGGTTTCGCTAGAGAAATCTGTATGTACTAAAGTGTGGAGCTCCCCCTCTCTGAGGAGAGATGCCGAGGCTGACCTGGCTGCTGTTTCCAGAAAATCTCTGTTCTCAGTATTCCCATGGTCTCACCATTTCTTGTAGGGAAACTTTGGAGGAAACTATATACTAGACAGTTCGACTACTCTTTCACCCTTATACCCAAGAGCTTTGCTTTCTCTCAGGTATTTCATCTTTCACTGGTCACACAATTAACCTCTTTATTTTCTTCTACATTTGCCTGGAAATCCGGTCCCTGACTCAAAGCTGTCCCAGCCCTCCTAGTGCCACACTGGACACCTCCACCCTCACTACAAGTTGCAACCTCCCCCTCTAAGGACAAGTAGACAGCAGGCACCAAGTCTCTGGCCTCTCTGTGATTGAGTTCTCATCTCCCTTTACCCATGAGTACATTCATCAATGCCTCCGTCTTTTCAGTCTTTGCCTTCTCCTCTGGACCTCCTCCCCTGTATGCTCTTCTCCTTTGGAGATGATAGAAACCCCCTCCTCAGGCCTCTTCTCAGTCCTGTCTGTAGCCTTTGATGCTTTTGGCCCATTCTCTCCTCGATATTCTCTTCTCTCTATGATTTTAGGACATGGCTCTTTTCTCTCCTGGTTTAGCTCCTACCTTTCTGACCTGTGATTCTCTGTCTTCTTTGCTGGTTTCTCCTCTAGATCTTGTAACAGTGGGGTTAGGGTGAGGGAGTTCCTCCAGCCCTGTCTTTGGCCCTCTACTCTTCTCCCTCTGGAATTGTTTACTTGCTGATCTCATCAGCTACCAGGGATGCAAGCACCATCTCTCTGCTGATGAGTCTCATATGTACATTTTCTGCCCCAATTTCTGTGCTGACCTCTAGTCATTATATCCAGTTTCCTTATATGGATTTCACACGATGTGACCAGTAGACATCTTGAGCTCAGTGTGTCCCAAACACATTGTTCTCTCTCACCTAGACAGAACTCCCACCTTCTCTATATCTGTATCCTCCTCGTTTCCAGCATGCCCCTTTCTGTGTCACTGCCATCCTCCTGGTGGAGGACCATATCACCTCCCTCCTGGGCTATTAAGACAACCTGCTGCTAGGTCTTCCTCCCACAAGGCTCTTCTCCAAGGACTCCTCCATTCTCCCACCAGAGTAATTTGACTACAGTTCAGTTCTGATCGTGTCTCTCCCCTACTCCATAAACCCCAGTGGCTCCCTATTCCCTCCAGGATCAAACATTCTGCTTGGTATTCAAAGCCCTCTTTCCTGTCTTCTCATTCATTACTCCCCAGTCTGTATTCTTGGATCAAGGGAACTTGGTCTCCTGGATTCCTTCAGCTGCAGAATTTTTTAAACATCCTTTATTTTCTGTCTTAGAGTTGATGGTGAGCATCTGTTGTGAGGCAGAAGATGGCTAAGAGCTAGGCAATTGGGGGTCAGTGGCTTACCCAGGGTTTCATAGGTAGGAAGTGTCAGAGGTCATATTGAACGCAGGACCTCCTATCTGTAGTTCTAGTTCTCTGTTCACAGAGTCAACTAACTGCCCCGAAATGGAAAGATTTAGTTTTTTTTTCTTTATTGTTTACCTTCCATCTTGGGATCAGTTCTAAGACAGATGAGTGATGAAGACTAGGCACTCAGAGTTAAGTGACTTAGCCAGGCTCACACAGCTAGGAAGTGACTGAAGTCACATTTGAACCCAGGTCTTCCTGACTCCAGATCTGGCTCTCTATCCACTGTGTGATCTGGCTGTGTCTAGCTCCAGACATTTTCAATGGCTTTACCTCATGTCTGGAAAATTTTCCCTCCACCTTTCAGATCACTGAACAATTTAAACTTCCTGTAAGTCCCAACCAAAGACTAAAAACTTTCTACAGGAAACCGTCCCTCATCCCTCTTAGAGTGCCTTCATTCTTTCCATTCTTCCCTGTTTCTCCTAGAAAGATCTTGATTTGCATGCATGTTTCTGTGTATTCTCTCCCTCCCCCATTGGACTGTGAGCTTCTGAAGGACAAGTACTGTCTTTTACCTCTAGGGGAATCCCCAGAAGGGCAGAACAGGTGCTGAATGTAGAGTGAATGGAAATGACAGTTTTGGATTCTTGAGATGCACTGGGTATGCCCCCATCTTCTCTGTATCTACGTCTTCATCTCCTCTGTGGTCCTGTACTGGTCATCCCCTAGAGATTTCCCTTCACATGCTAGAAAGTCTTTGACTTCCCTCCAGAGCATCCTAGAGCTGAACTTCTCAAGCCTCCATTGGGCTCCTCCAAACTCAGTTTCTGGTGCTGACTCTGACACTGACAAAGGGCGGGACCTTTGGGCCCCTCCCTACTCTGTGGGTCAGTTTCCTCCTGTAACTGACCAGAGGTGGGCTCTTCATTGTGATGTAGGTTTCAGCCCTCTGTGCTCTGACTTCTGCTCCTCTAGGAGGCTGTGACATTCAAGGAAGTGGCTGTGGACTTCACTCAGGAGGAGTGGCGCCTCTTGTCCCCTCCCCAGAAGGAGCTGTACAAGGAGGTGATGCTGGAGAATGCCCGGAACCTGCTCTCTGTGGGTAAGGAGCCTCTCCCTTCTGCCTGAGTCTGACATCCAAGAGAATATTATCCTCAGCAGCAGACAGGGTTGGGAACAGTTTTCAGTCAGGAGGAAGGGATGAGGGCTGGTATGGAGAGTCCCAGAGCCAGGGCCTTCCCGCTGCCTGGTTCTCCTGTAAAAGGACTTTGCATTGTGTAATGGGACTTTGGGGGCTTCCTTTGGTGCTTCTGAAGTCTGAGATCAAATTCTTAGAGAATCTCAGACATGTAAGTAATCTCAGAGCTAATTCTGTCTTGCCTTTCTCTGGCCAGAAATTGTGTCTCCCAAATATATGTGGGGAAACTGTTCAGGAGGGTTTTCCTCCCACCTTCTTTCCCTCTAGGGTGGATTTACTATTGGGGATCTTTTTCTCTTTATCCAGCATGAAGTTGTAGCTCACAGATCCTAGATATCCCCAGCAGGACAGGGTTGACCTTAGTCTTCCTTCCTATTGCCCTAGGCCTCCAGCAGAGCTAGGGAGGAAGGGAGAGGTGGGACAAAGCGTTTATAACAACATGCTCTTGGCCCAGGGCTCTGCCAAGGGTTTTCTCTGTAATATTATGGTACTTCTTTCTCACTTTCATCTTCCTAAGTTAGTGACACAATTATCCCCATTACAGATGAGGAAAAAGATTTGATTGAATGGCTTGTTCTGAGGCACCCATATAGTAGGTATTTGTGGCAAAATGTACCCTGAGGCCTTCTTGTCTCTAATCCCAGGCCTCTGCCCCCACCTCCCCTTCTAGCTGCCTCTCATTTCCAGATAATAGAAAACTATGAACTGAGTCCAGCCTTCTCTGAAGAAAATGCCCCAGAAGCTAACATTCTGTTTCCAGATTGGTTCCCCAAACTTCTCCCCCCTTCTTTCCCCACCCGATATACTGTGAAGACTCTCTCCCAGGAGGCCCTGCAAGCCTCCTGTAAGCCCTGCCTGCCCTCTGTTATTGTCAAAATGAATGGACTACCTGAGAGACAGCATTGGGCCCAATGAGTATTCTTGAGTTCCCTAGGAGAGGAGGCAGAGACTTCCTGAGGAAAGAGTCCCCAAGGCTCAGAGAAGTGCCTGGGAGGGAGGAGCAGGCAGGATGATGGGACAAAAGCCGATCCCTCTAGGTCCCTGTGTCTGGGGCTTCAGATTGCCCCAAAACACTGACCATTGTACCCAGTGTGGGTCCAAGGGTCAGGAGTTCAGGAGTTTCTTCCAGAATGGACCAGAATAAGGTGGGGGGAGGGGAGTTGTTATTCATTTGAGGTCTTCCAGCAGGGTAACAGGCACATTCTACCCTGGGCGCCTGCATTACAGACAATGAGGAGTGAGGGCAAACTCTTGTGGGAACCCCATGAACAGTCTCCAATTGGAGTCACTGGACTCCCCAATCTTCCCCTAAAGATAACTGCTGAACTTCTCTCCGTCCTCCTCTCTGACTGATTCCTCATGCCCAGGGCTTCCAGGTACCCCAGAAGACATGATCTCTTCTTTAGAGCAGAGGGAAGCCCCGTGGATACTGGAGCAGGAAGGCCTGAGGAACTGCTGCCCAGGTGAGGGAGGGGAAAAGAGGTGTGAGACACCCAGGGTGATCAGAGGCTTCTGTGTGCTCTGGTGAAGCCAGGCCTAGATTTGAGGGCAAGAAGACCTGACTTGGAATTCTTTTTCAGAGGTTTTAGCAATGCCTTCCTGGGTAAGTCACTGCACCCCAGAGCTTCAGTTTCTCTATCTGTAAGATGAGGCTGTTGGGCTCCATTTCTTATCAGCTCCCTTCAGGGGATCAGTCTGTGACCCTCTTAAGAAGTCAGTGTTTGAGACTGAAGTGCCTCGGAAGTTTCCTGCAGATGACAGAAGGGTTGAGCATATCCCCTCTGAGCTCTTTAGTATCTAGAAACACAAATGAGTGCTTGCACTGTGCCAGGTCCTGGGCTAAGTTATAAAGAGACATAAAGGATTATAGTACAGTACATCCCCTCATGGAGCTCACCCTCTGCTGGAACAGATAACAGCATGCTGACAGTTCTGTAGAAGCCGTCTAGATCCCAGCTCCAGGGCAGCTAATCACAACAGGGAAGGCTCTGAAGAGAAGGAGCACTAGAAAGGTCTAATTGGGGCAGGTGACTTAAGGCTTCTGGAGAACCAGACTGAGGATTCTGGGGGAAAGTATAGTAGAGAAAACAAGGGAAAGGCAGAGTCACAATGCACTGCAAATGGCCTTCTCTAATAGTTTAGCCTGAACCTGAGGACAGATGTTGAACAATATCCCAATGTGAGATACAGATTAAGTGAGAGTGTTTGGAGCATTGGGGAGGAATAGTTTATTGGTTCCCAGAGGAAGAGAGTCATTAGTTCATTAGTGTGGGAAAGACTGAAGATGAAAGAACAATGGGGGCCCTGCAGGAAGGAATAAACAGGCTTAGATGAAGGATATGATGAGTTTCTTTGCCCATGGAAAGAGATTTTCTTTAGTTAGGAGAAGAATGACCTTTTCCCTTGATCCTGAGATCAAAGAGGAAAGGGAGGCAGCTAAGCTAGGTGAGATATGGAGGATAAAAGAACTCTACAGAGGTCCAGCTCTTGTTCAGTGGAATATGAGGCCAAGTTCTCAGCTCAGAAGGTGAGGCAGGGCGTGGGAGGAAGCCATAAGGCAGAGTTGTAGACCAGGGAAATATTTGGAAAGGCTGCTCTTGTGGGTGGCAAAGGGAATCCATGTTGGAGATATCACAGAATTGCCTTGACCTGCTGAGGACCCAGCTGATGTCAGGGAATCTCAATGAAGAATGGAGCCAGGCAGCTGTTTCCTGATTTCCCTTCTCTCCATTGACCTGCAGCCCATGAGTAGGAGGGAAGACTGCTGTCTTTCTTGGAAGTGATCCAAGGCTAAACTTTCCCTAAATCTTTTCTACGCTCTGGGGCTCAGTCTTTGTCCTGTTCTTGGACAATCAGGTGACCACAGCACCCCACTTTAGGGAGGTGAGAGCCTAGAGAAGCTCTGGGATCTTCAGGATTGGGTCTGCTCTTGTTCCAATGTATCTATTGTTCACTACTGAGAAATAATGGCAAAAGAGTGACAGAAACATGGCTGAGGCCAGAGCATGCATTTGCCTTCTAGGAGAGACCAAATTTCAAGGATCCTGATAGAGGGTGGACCTGATATAAGCCCTGAGTCCAACCAGTAAACATGTATTAAATAATATGTTCTAGGAACCATGCTAAACCTTGTGAAAACAAAGAAGGAAAACAGTAGTCTGGGCTGTCCTGGAGCTCACATTCTTGAACCAAACATGGAGATAGTTTAAAAAGAAGCAATAGATCCTGAATTTCATTCTGAGATGACCCAGGGAATGGAAATTTATTTAATTCAACAGGGAAATCAGGAACTAGAGTAGTGAAGAGAATAACAGAGGAGAAAAGCAATCAAAGGAGGAAATAATCCAAATTCTAATGATAAAAATAAACATCATTTGCATTTGGCCCCTAGAATGTGTCATACACATTATAAATATTTTCTCATTACATTCTTATAGGAACCCTAAAAGTCACTTGATATTATTATGTCCATGTTATAGTTGAGGAGCTCCTATAACTTGCCCAGGCTTAAAAGTCCTAGCAAGTTTCTGAGGTACAATGAGAATGCACTGCCACGTGTTATTGGTATTTTAAAGAAGAATATCATGAAAAAGCCAGTATCTATATGAGGTGGGGAAAAGGAAGAGAATTGTACAAGCTTTCTTGCCCTTTTCTTATAAAAGAATCATGGACTCAACTTACTTACAGTATTAGACATAAATTTAAACCTGGGAAATGCCAACTTTTTGTTTAAATTATATTTAGTAGGATTTTATTTTAATGAAAAGAGGCATTTGAAGAAAAGTCACGCTGCTCTCAAGGAATAGGGAACAGAATAAAATCCTTTATGCCTCGGATAAATGCAAAAAAGTTGCTGAATTTCTTCCTCTGATCTCAGATACTGGAACAAACATAAGATCAAAGGAATCACAAAGGGAATTGCATAATGCTTACAGAGAAGCTAGATGATGAAATAATAGAACTATTTAGTCTACATGCACCCAGTGGTGTCATACCTATGAAGAGAGGATTGAATGTATAGACAATGAACAGTCCAGGGGGCAGCTCAGTGGCTCAGTGGATTGAGACCAGGCCCAAAGATGAGAGGTCCTGGGTTCAAATCTGGTCTCAAGACACTTCCTACACAGAAGGAAAGGGTTTTTTAAAAAAAGAGTGAATAGTCTAGTACTATGGACAGAGCATGCCCAGTCACCAGATTTCGTCTCAGCTGCCAGGATTTTGGGTCAAGTCATTCATCCAGCCTTTCTGTGGTCATGGTCTGAGTTAGGAATGTAATAAAACTAGCCTGTCCCAAGTCCCAGATTTGTTATGAAGAGCCAATGAGATCACATGGGAGGCGCATTGTTATTTAAATTGTTCTTTATTTTTGATTTAATGGCATTTCAAAGGCTAAATTGTGTCCATTTAAGTTGGAAGACTTTTCTTCTTACCTGAGGAAGTAGGATATAAAGCAGTTTATGTTCTGACAGTTGAGGAAAGTTGAGGACATACATATGTGTATATATATGTCACTATATGTATGTGTTACTGTTTCTTTTAGAAGGTGAGATCAGACTTGAAATGAAGGAGAATCCAATAGAGATGAGCCCTTCTGTGGAAGAAATAGGCCTACAAAAATTCATGAGTGATGGTAGCAATAAGTTTGCTTTCAGAGAATTCTGTGTTGTACCTCAAAATTCATCTCATATTGAACATCAAAGAATGCATACTGAGGAAAAATCTAGTGAAATTAATGAGTGTCAAAAGACTTTTATGAACAGGACCAGTCTTGCTAGGCATCAGAGAATCCACACTACAGGGAGACCCTTTGAATGCAAGTCAGGTAGAAAGACATACAGGGTGAGCTCCAGTCTTGCTGTACATCAGAGAATCCCCACTGGTGAGAAACCTTATGAATGCAAGCACTGTGGAAAGACATTTAGTCATAGCCTGAGTCTTGTTGAACATCAGAGAACTCACACTGGTGAGAAACCTTATGAATGCAAGCACTGTAGAAAGCCATTCACAAATAGCTCCAATCTTGCTGTACATCAGAGAATCCACACTGGTGAGAAACCTTATAAATGCAAACAGTGTGGAAAGACATTCATTCAGAGATCCCATTTTGCAGCACATCAGAGAATCCACACTGGGGAGAAACCTTATGATTGCAAACAGTGTGGAAAGACATTCAGTCAGAGCTACTCTCTTGTTGTACATCAGAGAATCCACACTGGAGAGAAACCTTATGAATGCAAGCAGTGTGGAAAGACATTCACAAATAACTCCAATCTTGCTGTACATCAGAGAATCCACACTGGTGAGAAACCTTATGAATGCAAACTGTGTGAAATGACATTCAGTGAGAGCTCTTCTCTTTCTGTACATCAGAGAATTCACACTGGGGAGAAACCTTATGAATGCAAGCGGTGTGAAAAGACATTCAATAGGATATCCAGTCTTGTTCAACATCAGAGAACCCACACTGGGGAGAAACCTTATGAATGCAAGCAGTGTGAAAAGACATTCAATAGCAACTCCAGTCTTGCTGCACATCAGAGGATCCACACTGGGGAGAAACCTTATGATTGCAAACAATGTGGAAAGACGTTCAGTCGTAGAGACCAGCTTGCTGTACATCAGAGAACTCACACTGGTGAGAAACCTTGTGAATGCAAGCAGTGTGGAAAGACATTCAATAGCAACTCCAGTCTTGCTCACCATGAGAGAATCCACACAGGGGAGAAACCTTTTGAATGCAAGCAGTGTGAAAAGACATTCAGCCATAAAGGCCAGCTTGCTGTACATCAGAGAACTCACACTGGTGAGAAACCTTATGAATGCAAGCAGTGTGGAAAGACATTCAGTCAGAGCTCCTCTCTTACAGCACATCAGAAAATCCACACTGGTGAGAAACCTTATGATTGCAAGCAGTGCGGAAAGACATTCAGTCAGAGCTCCCATGTTGCTCAACATCAGAGAATCCACACTGGTGAGAAACCTTATGAATGTAAGCACTGTGGAAAGACATTCAGTCAGAGCTCCCATCTTGCTCAACATCAGAGAATCCACACTGGTGAGAAACCTTATGAATGCAAGCACTGTGGAAAGACATTTGTTCGTAGCTCCAGTCTTTCTGTACATCAGAGAAGACATACTGCAGAGAAGCCTTATGAATTCAAGTAGTTCAGAAAGACATTCAGTCAGAGCTCCCATTATGCTGCTATACATCAGATAATCCACACTGGGGAAATGTTTACATGTGAATCCAGTCTTGTTATTAAACTCAATTGTTTCTTGTAATTTGGCACATATCACCAATTAAATATTAAGTCCTACCATAATAAAAATTTAACAGCATGGGGTTTTTATTTTGTAGCCCTTTATTTCTAATGATCTTTTAATAAGTCTCCTAAAACGTATTTTTATTATTGAGATTTAATTTTTATTTTTACACAATCTAATGTTTGATATAACCAAAGATCCCAGCTTGTGAGATAGGAACTCAGTATTTGAAAAAATCAGCTGGCAAAATTGGAAAACAGTATGGAAAAAAAAAAAAACTAGTTCTAGAACAGTATTATCTCATATCCTACACCAAGATGAGGTCTGAACGGGTAAAGGATTTAAATATAAAGGGTTCCATTAACAGTAAATTAAAGGAGACTTCTGGCTAAGCATGGCAGCAGTCTAGATGTGGGATGCTTCCTCTCCTCAGATGCACCGATATAGACCACCTCCTCAAAAGACCCCAAAAAACTATTTTCATAACAAAGGGACTCTACAATAGGGCTCAGCATTGAAGGTACATGGAATTTGGGCATTTCCACACTATAAAGGGGTGAAAAAGATTCCACCCAAATGTAAGCCGATCTACTCTCCCCCACACCACCTATAGAGCCTGTAAAGGATAATTTTAGTGTTGTGACCTAAACTATATTAATTATTGGTCGCCATGGATATCCCAAATAATAATTTTTAAAAATTTCCCAAGTCAATCTGTAAATTTTTTTATGGTGATTTAATTTAGTGGAAAGAAATTTAAGAAGAGAGAAAGATAGGGTGTAGGATTTCTCCTGCCTGGCTTGTGCCGGGCGGGAAGATTAGATGCTCCAGAAGGAAAGGATTTGGAGAGTAAAAGAGGAAGGAATCAGCCTGAACTCCAAGAGGACTCAGCCAAGATGCCTGAAACTGAATTAGCTCAAGGTCAAACTCACCTCCAGTACCCAGACAAATAGCTGCCACCATGCCAAGATGTCAGAACTCAGCACACTGCCAGCCAGAGACACCTCTCCAGGAAAAGAGGCTGAAGAGAGGAAGTGACATACCCTACGTAGACGGTTTTACATCACTTTCCTGCATCTCATCTGTACCAATGTTAGCTTAGGTTGACTTAGGACAGCCCAGGGGTCTGTCTACTGTTTCTGCACATATCTTTTGAAGGCCATCTTCTCACATACTTGATCCTTGAGTATGGTGCTGACATTCCTGACCTTGTTAAACTAAGTAGGGTGGAGAAATGTAGAGTTCCCAAGACTTGATTCTGTTAGACCAAGTATATCCATTGTTACTAATCAGGAAATAGCTAAATCAAATCTTCTGACGTGCAGTCTGAGTAGGGTGGAATAGTTTTAAAATTCACAAGCCACAGTCAGCCAGTGCACACCAGAATCAGCGAGTGAGCGAGGGGCACCTCTGGAGTGAGCAATGGGCAGCTCTAGATCTTTGGAGCTGACTAAGACCACCAAGGACCTATCCCTGAGAGCAGTTACACCCAAAACCCTGGTGGCGTAGGGGAGCCCAGACCGTGGGTGCCCCTGGGAAGGTAGTGTAGCTGCAAACATTCGAGAGCTTGCCTCAGGCAAAATCCTTGCTCCTTAGCTCCATAGACAAAGAACCTGCCCAGTTCACGCAGATTTCTGACTAAAAAAGGAAGGTAAATCTTCCACAGTGACAACTAATTGTGCACATGAGGCCCAAACTCCTTCCATAAAAAGCAAAAAAAAAAGGCAGTGACCCTCGAAAAATTTTACAGAGGAAAAGCCCAGGCTACAGAGGATATACAGGAGGAAATTAAAAAAAAAAAACCTAAAAAATGGAAATCATCCGCAAGCTCTGGAAGAATTTAAATTGGAGCTTATGAAAAAGATGGAAGCCTTCTGACAAGAGAAGTGGGAAATGGTTCAAAAAGGACATAAAAAAAAATTATAACAAAACCAAAAAATTATAGCAGAAAATCAAAAATTTAAAGCAGAAAACCAGACCTTAAGGACCAGGATTGAGCAACTGGAAACCAATGACCTTGCAAAACAGCAAGAATTAATAAAGAAAAGTAAAAAGACTGACAAAATAGGGGGGAAAAACCATAAAATATCTCACTGACAAGATGACAGATCAGAAAAACAGTGGATGGAGAGACAATTTGAGAATCATCGGTCTACTTGAAAAGCCAGAAATAAACAGAAACCTTCACATCATACTACAAGAAATCATCCAAGAAAACTGCCCTGATGTTCTTGAACAAGGGGACAAAATAGACATTGAAAGAGTTCATAGAACACCCTCTACACTAAATCCCCAAAATACAACTCCCAGGAATGTAATTGCCAAATTCCAGAGCTTTCAAGCTAAGGAGAAATATTCTACAAGAAGCCAAAAAGAGACAATTCAGATACCAAGGAGCACCAATCAGGATCACACAAGACCTGGCAGCTTCCACACTAAAGGACGGCAAGGCCTGGGACATGATATTCAGAAAGGCAAGAGAACTGGGTCTTCAACCAAGAATCACCTATCCATCAAAACTGACTATATATTTCCAGGGGAAAGTATGGGCATTCAAAAACATAGAAGATTTCCAAGTATTTGTAAAGAAAAGACCAGAACTAAGTTGAAAGTCTGCTATCCAAACAGAAAGATCAAGAGAAACATGAAAAGGTAAATAAGAAAGAGTGGAAAGGAGAAAAATCTTTTTTATATTCAAAATCACTTCTTTAAAGGCTACAATTAGATGAAATTATATATTAATATATGGGGGAAATGTCATTTGTAGCTCTCAAAAATTATTCATTATAATAATAATTAGAAGAATCACTCATAGGAAAAGATTGGGGCATTAAGGGCTATAAGATGATATGCAAAAAAAGGGGGGTAAGGGGGAATTGAAGAGGGTACCAAGAGATACTTGAAGAAATAAAATAAATAGAATAATCTTTTTCACACCTGGGAAGGGGAGGGGAAGAATACTCTTATAAGAAGGAGAATAGAGTGCTAATAATTAAACATTACTCTCAGTTAAATCAACTCTGAGAGGGAAGAGCATCTAGATCCATTGGGATCTTGAATTCTATCTCATCCTACAGGGTAAGGGAGAAGAGAAAACGAAGGGGGAAGAGAGTAAAAAAAGGAGGAAAGGAGAGGGGGAGGGAACTTAACAGACCCTTAAAAAAAAACAAGGGAACAAAAAGGGAGGGACCAGAAAGGGAAGCATATCAAGGGAGGGGATTAGAATTAAAGGTTGGAGCAAGACCTATTGGGCCTCAACTGATAGAAAGGAGGCAGGAGTTGCAATCATGATATCTGACAAAGCCAAAATAGAAATAGACCTGATTAAAAGGGATAGGGAAGGTAAATACATCCTGATAAAAGGGAGTATAGACAATGAGGAAATATCAGTAATCAACATGTATGCACCAAATTGTATAGCACCCAAATTTCTAATGAAAAAAACTAGTAGAACTGAAGGAGGAAATAGCTAGTAAAATGATACTAGTGGGAGACCTGAACCTACCACTCTCAAATTTAGATAAATCAATCAAAAAATAAGAAAGAGGTAAGAGATGTGAATGAAATCTTAGAAAAATTAGAGTTAATAAATATATGGAGAAAAATAAATAGGGACAAAAAGGAATACATCTTTTCAGCAGCACATGGAACATTCACAAAGATTGACCCTAGACTAGGTCATAAAAACATTGCATACAAATGCAGAAAAGCAGAAATAATAAATTCAACCTTTTTAGATCATATGGCAAAAAAAAATAATGATCAGTAAAGCTACATGGAGAGCCAAATCAAAAATTAATTGGAAATTAAAACAATATGATTCACCAGAATTAGTTATTTAAAGAACAAATCATAGAAACAATAATTTCATTGAAGAAAATGACAATGATGAGACATCCTTTCAAACTCTATGGGATGCAACCAAAGCAGTACTCAGGGGAAAGTTTATATCCTTGAGTTCATATATTAACAAATTAGGGAGGGCAGAGGTCAATGATTTGGACATGCAAATCAAAAAACTTAAAAGCGAACAAATTAAAAATCCCCAGAAGAAAACCAAATTAGAGATCCTAAAAATGAAGGGAGAAATTAATAAAATAAAAAATGATAGAACTATTGAACTAATAAAATAAGACTAGAAGCTGGTCTTGTGAAAAAAAACAAAATATGCAAAGTACTGGTCAATCTGATAAAAAAAAAAAGGAAAGAAGAAAATCAAATTAAGAGTATCATAGATGAAAAGGGAGAACTCACCTCCAATGAAGAGGAAATTAAGGCAATCATTGAAAAATATTTTTCCCAATTATATGGCAATAAACATGCCAATCTAGGTGATATGGATAACTATTTACAAAAATATAAATTACCTAGATTAACAGAAGAAGAAATAGAATTCTTAAATAATCCCATATCAGAAAAAGAAATTGAACAGGACAACAAAGAACTCCCTACGAAAACATCCCCAGGGCCTAATGGATTCACAAATGAATTCTATCAAATATTCAGAGAAGAGCTAATCCCAATACTATACAAACTATTCGACATAATAAAGAGGGAGTTCTACCAAATTCCTTTGATGACACAAATATGGTACTGATTCCATTGCCAGGCAGGTCAAAAACAGAGAAAGAAAACTACAGACCAATCTCTTTAATGAACATAGATGCAGAAATCTTAAATAGGATACTAGCAAAAAGACTCCAGCAACTGATCAGGAGGGTTATTCACTATGATCAGGTGAGATTTATACCAGGAATGCAGGGATGGTTCAATATCAGGAAAACCATCCACATTATTGACCATATCAACAAGCAAACCAACAAAAATCACATGAGTATCTGAATAGATGCAGAAAAAGCCTTTGAGAAAATATAACACTCATTCCTATTAAAAACACTAGAAAGTATACGAATAGAAGGGTCTTTCCTAAAAATAATAAACAGTATCTAAAACCATCAGCCAATATCATCTGCAATGGGGATAAACTAGATGCATTCCCAATAAGATCAGGAGTGAGACAAGGATGCTCATTATCACCTCTATTATTTAACATTGTACTAAAAACACTAGCAGTAGCAATTAGAGAAGAAAATGGAAAGTATTAAAATTGGCAATGAAGAGATCAAGTTATCACTCTTTGCAGATGATATGATGGTTTACTTAAAGAATCCTAGAGAATCAACTAAAAACCTAGTGGAAAAAATCAACAACTTTAGCAAAGTTGCAGGATACAAAATGAACCCACACAAGTCATCAGCACTTCTATATATCTCCAACACATCTTAACAGCAGGAATTAGAGAAATTCTATTCAAAATCACCCTAGGCAATATAAAATACTTGGGAATCTATCTGCTGAGACAAACACAAGAACTATATGAACACAACTACAAACCACTCTCCACACAACTAAAACTAGATCTGAGGAATTGGAAAAACATTAACTGTTCATGGGTAGGACGAACTAACAAAAAAAATGACCATCCTACCCAAACTTATCTATTTATTTAGTGCCATACCCATTGAACTTCCAAAAAACTTTTTTACAGAATTAGAAAAAACCATAACAAAGTTCATTTGGAAGAACAAAAGATCAAGGATATCCAGGGAAATCATGAAAAAAATACAAAGGAAGTTGGCCTTGCAGTACCAGATCTCAAACTATACTATAAAGCAGTGGTCATCAAAACAATTTGGTACTGGTTATGAAACAGAAAGAAGTATCAATGGAATAGACTTGGGGTAAGTGACCTTAGTAACACAGTCTATGACAAGCCCAAAGATCCCAGCTTCTGGGACAAAAATCCACTATTTGATAAAAACTGTTGGGAAAATTGGAAGATAGTATGGGAGAGATTAGGCTTGGATCAACACCTCACACTCTACACCAAGATAAACTCAGAATAGGTGAATTACTTGAACATAAAGAAGGAAACTATAAGTAAATTATGTGAACACAGAATAGTATACATGTCAGACCTTTGAGAAGGGAAAAGTTTTAAAACCAAGCAAGACTTAGAAAGCGTCACGACATGTAATATAAATAATTTTGACTACATCAAATTAAAAAAGTTTTTGTACAAACAAAACCAATGTAACCAAAATCAGAAGGGAAATAACAAACTGGGAAACAGTCTTCATAACAAAAACCTCTGACAAAGGTGTAATTACTCAGATTTACAAAGAGCTAAATCAATTGTACAAAAAATCAAGCAATTCTCCAATTGATAAATGGGCAAGGGACATGAATAGGCAATTTCAGTCAACGAAATCAAAACCATTAATAAGCACATGAAAAAGTGCTCTAAATCTCTTATAATCAGAGAGATGCAAATCAAAACAACTCTGAGGTATCACCTCCCACCTACCAGATTGGGTAACATGACAGCAGCGGAAAGTAATGAATGCTGGAGGGGATGTGGCAAAGTTGGGACATTAACGCATTGCTGGTGGAGTTGTAAATAGATCCAACCATTCTGGAGAGCAATTTGGAACAATGTCCAAAGGGCGCTAAAAGATTGTCTGTCCTTTGATCCAGCCATAGCACTACTGGGTTTATACCCCAAAGAGATAATAAGGAAAATATATGTACAAGAATATTCATAGCTGCACTCTTTGTGGTGGCAAAAAAATTGGAAACTGAGGGAATGCCCTTCAATTGGGAAATGGCTGAACAAATTGTGGTAAATGTTGGTGATGGAATACTATTGTGCTCAAAGGAATTATAAAGTGGAGGAATTCCATGGGAACTGGAACAACCTTCAGGAAGTGATGCAGAGCGAAAGGAGCAGAATCAGGAGAACATTGTAAACAGAGACTGATACACTGTAGTACAATCAAATTCTCCATTAGTAGCCATGCAGTGATCCTGAACAACCCAGAAGGCAGTATGAGAAAGAACACTATTCACACTGGGAGGAAAAACTGTGGGAGTAAAAACACCAAAGAAAAACAATTGCTTGATTAAATGGGTCGAAGGGGATATGATTGGGGATGTAGACTCTAAATGAACATCCTAGTGCAAACATCACAACATGGAATTGGGTCCTGATCAAGGATACATGTAATACCCGGTGGAATTGTGTGTCGGCTTTGGGAGGGGTAGGGAGAGGGGAGGGAGGGAAAGAATATGATTTTTGTAACCAAGGAATAATGTTAAAAATTGACCGACTATTTAAAAAAAATTTAAAGAGAATGCTGGAGGGGATGTGGCAAAGTAGGGACATTAATTCATTGCTGGTGGAGCTGTGAACTGATCCAATCATTCTGGAGGGCAATTTGGAACTATGCCCAAAGGGCGACAAAAGAATATTTACCCTTTGACCCAGCCATAGCACTGCTGGGTCTGTACCCCAAAGAGATAATGGACACAAAGACTTGTACAAAAATATTCATAGCTGTGCTCTTTGTGGTGGCCAAAAACTGGAAAACGAAGGGATGCCCATCAATTGGGGAATGGCTGAACAAACTGTGGTATATGTTGGTGATGGAATACTATTGTGCTAAAAGGAATAATAAAGTGGAGGAGTTCCATGGAGACTGGAACAACCTCCAGGAAGTGATGCAGAGCGAGAGGAGCAGAACCAGGAGAACATTGTACACAGAGACTAATACACTGTGGTATAATCGAACGTAATGTACTTCTCCATTAGTGGCGGTGTAATGTCCCTGAACAACTTGCAGGGATCCAGGAGAAAAAAACACCATTCATAAGCAAAGGATAAACTATGGGAGTGGAAACACCGAGAAAAAGCAACTGCCTGAATACAGAGGTTGAGGGGACATGACAGAGGATAGACTCTAAATGAACACTCTAATGCAAATACTATCAACAAAGCAATGGGTTCAAATCAAGAAAACATCTAATGCCCAGTGGACTTATGCATCGGCTATGGGGGGTGGGGGGGAGGAAAAGAAAATGATCTATGTCTTTAACGAATAATGCTTGGAAATGATCAAATAAAAGATATTTTTTAAAAAAAAAGAATTTAAAGAGTAAATTAGAGGAGGTGGAGTCAAAATGGTAGCATAGAGGGAGCGAACATTCAGATCTCTGAAAATCCTTCCTCACCAATTAAAAACAAAATGCTCCTAGGGGACTGAAAACCAATTCTAACAACAGGACAGAGCTAAGGAACCCTCCTGCTGGACTCAACCTAAAACGTATGCCCCGAAAATGCCTGAATTTCAGAACACTCGGGTTTAAGGGGAAGGAAGAAGGTCCCAGGACCCCTCCCCCAACTACAGTATTGAGCCTCCAACAGTGGCTGGAATGTCTGGGCAGGCAAGGGAGTTAGTCTGGAGGGAGTAACTTGAGGGCAAAACTGCCAAACTCAGGGCTTTGAACACAGGTGATGGGGAGGTAGCTAGAGGAGAACCTCAAAGAAGGCAGCCCAATCACAGCTGAAACTCTCCATATTTCCCACCCACCCCCTTCCCAAGGTTTTGGCCTGGGGGCACATCCAGCTCTGCAAGTTCAACTCTGCTCAGTGATAGTCTCTCGTGATCGAGAATGACTATTGTCTGTACCCTCATGTGGCTTTGGAGTCCAAAGGCTGAGGCGCACAGTTTGTGGCCCATGGGGCCTGGGATGCCAGTTGTTATGGGAGGTGCGGTTGTGGCCTGGTGTCTGCGTTCACGCGCAGCAGCAAGACGTTGACGTCGCTCATCTTCAAAGGTGGTGGCAGCATGGTTAATGTGGGCTCGCCAGCTGCTTCTGACAGAGGCAGCGAGTTCTAGCTGCTTTGGTGTCATGCCAGCCCACTTCAAGTTTGACTTTAGCTGATCCTTGTATCTTTTCTTTGGTCGGCCTTGTTTCCTGAGTCCAGCTGACAGTTCACCATAGAATACCTGTCTTGGTATTCGCTGTGGGTCCATGGGGATGACGTATCCAGACCATTGTAGCTGGGTTTGGAGGACCATGACTTCGATGCTGGTAGAGTTGGCTCTGTCGAGGACTTCCCGATTGGTGATTCGGTCCTGCCATCAGATCCTCATGATTGACCAGAGGGAGCGTTGGTGGAATTGCTCCAGCTGTTTCATGTGCTTCCAGTACAGTGTCCATGTCTCATAACCGTACAGGAGTGAGCTGAGGACCACTGCGTTATACACTTTGAGCTTCGTCGCAGTGCTTACACCACTGTTTTGGAGGATTTTGCAGCGCAGCCGCCCAAGTGCCTGGCTGGCCTTTTGGATCCTGGCATTGATCTCGTGGTCTAGGGACCCGTTTTTGGCGATGGTACTGCCGAGGTACTTGAAAGTGTTGACGTTAGAAAGCTGCGTGCCGTCAATTGTAATGCACGGCTGGTTCATTAGCCTCCCTGGTGCAGGTTGGAACAGCACCTCTGTTTTGCTGAGGCTGATAGTCAGGCCAAACAGTTTTGTTGCGGTGGAGAACCTGTCCACAATGGTTTGGAGATGATTTTCTTGGTGGGCCATGAGAGCACAGTCATCTGCAAAGAGAGCTTCCAGGATGAGTTTCTCTGTTGCCTTTGTTTTTGCAGTCAGGTGGCGAAGGTCAAATAGTGAGCCATCCAGTCAGTATTTGATGTAGATGCCCAGGTCTAGATCCATCACAGCATGTCGTAATACTTGGGTGAAAAATAAGTTGAATAGTACCGGAGCGAGGACACAGCCTTGTTTCACCCCATTGGAGATGTTGAAGCAATTGGAAGTCTCTCCACCAGATAGGACTTCCCCTGTCATGTCGACATGAAAGAGGTGGATCAGTTTGACGAATTTTGCTGGGCAACCGAGCTTGCTGAGGATCACCCACAATGCGTCCCTGTTCACTGTGTCGAACGCCTTTGTCAGGTCTATGAAGACAATGTAGAGACTCAGGTTCTGCTCAAGGCATTTTTCCTGCATTTGCCTCACTGTCAAGACCATGTTGATGGTGCTGCGATCTGGTTGGAAGCCACATTGTGATTCAGGCAGGTTCTGCTCTGAAACAGATGACAGGAGTCTGTGGAGTATAACACGGGCGAGGATCTTTCTGGCAATGGAGAGTAGTGAGATGCCTCTGTAGTTGTCACAGGCTGCTCGTGAGTTTTTGTTCTTGTATAGGGCTACGATGGAGGCATCTCTGAGTTCTGGGGGCATGTCTTCCTCTTCCCATATGCTGGTCAGCACTATGTGGAATGCCTGGAGCGCCTTTCCATTTAAGGCCTTGTACACCTCGGTTGGGATCCCTTCTTTATTGGGTGCCTTGCCTGCACTCATTTGTTTAATGGCTTTCTGGACTTCCTCTATTGAAGAAGGGATATCAAGTTGTTCAATGGAGCCGTTTTGGGGGATCTGGTCAAGGGCACTTTGGTCAACTGAAGAGGGTCATTTGAGAAGCTGACTGAAGTGTTCTTTCCACCTGTTGCTGATGCCTTTTTTATCTTTTATGAGAGTGTCACCATCAGAGGATAGCAAAGGAGTGGTGGTGGGTTTTGATGGCCCATAGACAGTCTTGAGGGCACTGAAAAATTGTTTGTAGTTTTTCATTTCAGCAAACCGCTGGATTTCTTCTGCCTTTTTTTCCCACCATCGGTCTTGCATCTTCCTGATCTCACGCTGCGCCGTGGCTTGGAGAGACATGAATCTGTCCTTTTTAGGAGCAGAGTTTGGGTTATTTTGCCCCTCCATAACTAGGATTAATCTTATCAAGTTTTCAGAAGGCAGGGAAGCTCAAGGTCCAACACCCCTCCCCCACAAAGTGCTCTGAGGGCCTTGCTAAGCTCCAAGGATGGAGGTTGACAGAAAAGCCTAAACCCACAGATCAAGCATATAATGAGAGGAACAAGACTACAAGCAACTACAGGGGGAAAAGAAGGGGGAAAATATGAGCAATCAACAGAAAAAGAAAAAAGAAATTACAATTTAGGGGAATAAGAATAGAGAGGTTAGAAAGGGAAGTAAAATATGAATGGGAACTAGGGGGACTGATTAAAAACAAAACACTGGTGTAGGACATAGTGAAAGAAGAAAGGGCAGTCCTAGGAGTGGAAATCAGAATACTGGGAAATACACAGCTGGTAATGATAACTCTGAATGTGAATGGAATGAACTTACCCATAAAATGCAAGGAAATAGCAGAGTGGCTTAGAAATCAAAACCCTACTATATGCTGTCTACAACAAACACACATGAGAAAGGTAGACACACATAGGGTATGTAAACCTCAAAATTCCTTAGACTTATAAATGTTGGAAATTTCACCATTGGGATATTTCATACTTGGAAAATTTCTTACTGATAGTCTATTGGAATGGGAACCCCATTGGCATTGGAGGTTCCTTCTCTTCCCTTCTTAAGATTACTTTAGGACAGAAACCCTTTGCTGAACAATGGAAAGGACTTTGACCTATGCTTAAGCATAGAACAGGAATTTCTTTGAGTCATGATTGATTTTAGAATTGATACAATGGAGATACTTGGAATAAATCTCCACCCTATTCAGTCCTAACAGGATTGAGTAAGGGCTGCAGCCTAGATCAAAATTTAATTATTCCAATCTCTACCCTACTCAGGTTAACAGGATTTAGAAAGGGCTGTAGCAAAGGAGCAAAGATTTAATCATTTGAAAATATGACCTTCAACAGACATGTGCAAAGCCTCTGGGCGGTCCTGGGTTAAGCTAGAGCCTCCACTGGCACAGGGAAATTGATGGACAGGGGATTGGTAGATGTGAGGACTGAGGGGAGGCAACTTGGATGGTTTCCTTAAAGATAGGGGGTCTGAAGACTCCAGGTGGTTGAGTAGTTGGTCGGTGTGGTTCGTATGGGCTCTGAGAAGCTTGCTCTGAAGGAAGCTGAAGGTGGGGGCCTCTGAGACTGTTTCTCCATTTTGGTCACGTGAGTAATAGGGACTGATCTCTTTTCTTTGCCCCAGCTATCTAAGGGCTTGGGCCTTTTGGCCCAGCCTAAACAGAAGGGGTATTTAAGCCCTATTCCCTTCTCTCCCTTTTTCTCTCTCTCTATCTCTAATTCCTTTCTTCCTCCTTTTGTGATTAAACTCCATAAAAGATTGACTGCTAACTTACGTTTTCATTTAGGAATTACATAGCTGAATTCCTTGGCGACCTTAAATTAATATATATCAGTCTTTTAAAGTGATTCCCTTGTCACAGTTAAAAGTAAGCGGACTGAGCCAAATCTGTTGGGCATCAACTGAGAAAAAGAAAGCAGGAGTCCCAATCATGATATCTGACAAAGCCTAAAAATAGATATAGTCAAAAGAGACAGGGAAGGTAATTACATCCTGATAAAAGGCGGTATAGACAATGAGGAAATATCAGTACTCACCATGTATGTACCAAATGGCAAAGCATCCAATTTCTAAAGGAGAAATTAGTGGAGCTCAAAGCTGCAATAGATAGAAAACTATGTTAGTGGGAGACCTGAACTTTTCTCTATCAGATATAAATAAATCAAGCCAAAAAACAAACAAGAAAGAGGTAAGAGAAGTGAATGAAATCTTAGAAAAATTAGAGTTAGTAGACATGTGGAGGAAAATAAATAGGGACAAAAAGGAATACACCTTTTCAGCAGCACATGGTACATTCACAAAAATTGACCATGTACTAGGGCATAAAAACATTGCAAACAAGTGCAAAAGTGCAGAAATAATAAATGCAACCTTCTCATATCATAATGAAATGAAAAGAATAATTAAAAAGGGTACATGGAGAGGAAAATAAAAAATTAATTGGAAATTAAACGATACGATTCTCCAAAATTGGCTAGATAAAGAACAAACCATAGAAACAATAATTTCATTGAAGAAAATGACAATGCTGAGACATCCTTTCAAAATCTATGTGATGCAGCTGAAGCAGTACTCAGGGGAAAATTTATATCTTTGAATTCATATATTAACAAATTAAGGAGGGCAGAGGGCAATGAATTGGGCATGCAAATTTAAAACATTAGAAAGTGAACAAATTAAAAATCCTCAGAAGAAAACTAAATTAGAGATCCTAAAAATCATAAGATAAATTAATAAAATTGAACATCAAAGAACTATTGATTTAATAAATAAGACTAGAAGCTGGTACTTTGAAAAAAACAACAAATAACACACAATAGTAATGGTCAATCTAATTTTAAAATGGAAAGAAGAAAAACAAATTAACAGTATCCAAGATGAAAAAGGAGATCTCACCTCTAATGAAGAGGAAATTAAGGCAATAATAAAAAACTATTATGCCTAATTATATGGCAGTAAATATAGCAATCTAGGTGATATGAATAACTATTTACAAAAAATATAAATTACCTAGATTAACAGAGGTAGAAATAGAATACCTAAATAACCCCATATCAGAAAAAGAAATGGAACAAGCCATCAAAGTACTCCCTAAGAATAAATCCCCAGGACCAGATGGATTCACAAGTGAATTCTATCAAACATTCAAAGAACAGCTAATCCCAATACTATACAAACTATTCGACATGATAAACAAAGAAGGAGTTCTATAAAGTTACTTTTATGCCACAAATATGGTACTGATTCCAAAGGCTGGCACCTCAAAAACAGAAAATGAAAACTACAAACCAATATCCCAAATGAACATAGATGCAATAATCTTAAATACAATACTAGCAAAAAGACTCCAGCAAGTGATCACGAGGGCTATTCATTATGACCTGTTAAGATTTATAACAGGAATGCCAGAATGTTTCAATATTAGGAAAACCATTGACATAATTGACCATATTAACAAGCAAACCAACAAAATCACATGATTATTTCAATAGATGTAAAAAAAGCCTCTGGAAAAATACAACACTAATTCCTATTGAAAACACTAGAAAACATAGGAATAGAAGGACCTTTCCTAAAAATAATAAACAGTGTATATCTAAAACCATCAGCAAACATCATCTGTAATGGGGATAAATGAGCAGCCTTCCCAATAAGATCAAGAGTGAAATAAGGATGCCCATTATCACCTGTATTATTGAATATTGTACTAGAAACACTAGCAGTAGCAATTAGAGAAGAAAAAAAACTTGAAGGTATTAAACTAGGCAATGTGGAGACCAAGCTATCACTCTTTGCAGATTATATGATGGTCTACTTAAAGAATCCTAGAGAATCCACTAAAAAGCTAGTGGAAATAATCCACAAACTTTAGCGAAGTTGCAGGATACAAAATAAACCCACACAAATCATCAGCATTTCTACATATTTCTAACAAATCTCAGCAACAGGAATTAGAAAGAGAAATTTCATTTAAAAATCACCCTAGACAATATAAAATACTTAGGAATCTATCTACTGAAACAAACACAGGAATTTTATGAACACAACTATAAAACCCTTTCAGTTATGCCCCATATTAAGCCCCCTAGATTATTACCCCCAAAATATTGCAATTACAGAAATAAGGCCCAAATATTACTGCCCATGACTCCTCCTTTCTCAAGAACAAGACACGCTCCAAGGACTTACAATAAACACCAGCCAAAAGCTTGAGCGCTATAATGAATCTTTTCCTATACTTAGCACACTCCAATGAATTTGTTGGAAGAGAAGTCAAGCAGCATTGCCAGGCACTGCAAAGTAACACAAGAAAAACAGAACTTGTAAATTGAGGAAAACTCCAAAACTAATTTGCTTTAAGTCTTCACACCTAAATATGAATATGTTTTGTTGTTCATCTCCCAAGCAATTATGATTGATAGTGAAGGCTTACCAAAATCACAATGATCCTCTTAGCAGGTCAAGGGGCACTAACCTACAAATGGCTTTATTCACATTAATCTATCACAGAGTGTTGTAGAAACCTAGTAAATGATAACAGAATTCTTTGTTGTAGTAACATCACAAGAGTGTTGTTTAGGTGATTTGATAATATCCAGTCAAAATGTAGAATGTCACATAGGTAGAGAATTGACTGTGTGTATGTATCTGAAAAACTATATAAAAGAAACCACAGTAATATGGCAGAGCACTGTGTGTGATGCCTGCATATGTGGGTTGAATGCACGGTGTTTCTTATCTTTATTACTCGACTGTGATGCCACGCCTGGGCAGAGAGACCCTGGGTCCTCAGAGAGACCACTGGATGGACCTCTGTAAGAAGGTAACATAGACACTTTGCAGGCACTTGGTGCAGCACTCTATTGCATTGTCCAAAGTTACTTTCTTGTCACAATCCCAGGATAAGAAAGAAAACTAGCATTTGAGAGCTTTTAGCACAAAATAGAAAGCGGGGATGATGGTCATATTTCCAAAATGGAAAAGAATGCTTGTGCTTACTCACAGAGGACAACACAGGCCAAGAGACCAGTAATTATATCTCCTTAAAGTATACTATCTTGGAAGAACTGAAATCGTATAGCTAGCTCTGAAAATAAGAGTATAAAAATCCTGAAATGTTGGAAAGTGTCCTATTCACCTCAGAGCAGAGCCCAACATTGATATGAAGCTAAAAGTCAAGAACTAGGCTGAGAAATGAGAAAATAATGTGAAGATTGGATTTAGCTATGTCCTGATTGTAACAATGAAGGTACTTAGCTCTTCCTTTATTGGGAAGATTGAATTGTAATCCACAATCTATTTTTAGATTTTAATCCCCAAAAGGTATTTGAAGTAGATCTACCCATTTTAATCTACAAAAAGGCAGGAACTAACTACTAAACGTGCAAACTAACTACTAAAACTACTAACTACTAAAGGTGTGATCTAACCAAAAAAGGTATAATCTAACCAAAGAAGGTGTGAACTGAAGAGTGGGCAGTCCTAGAGAGAGCATCTGCTGTAATTGGTAGACGTGAAATTTAGGGGAGGTGACACAAGAGAAAAAGAGGACCACAGAGGTCAGAGGACATTCGAAGATATTCGATATTTGAGATTCAATATAGTTTGGAAGAACTCTGACTCAGAGTTGGACTGGAGGATCAGTTTCTCGAGTTTGGAGTGAAGAAGAGTCACTTGGAGGAGAGACTGGAAGACAGACAATCAGAATTGGCTGTGGAACTTGACCCTGGAGGAGACCTCAGACTGCTTTCCTTTTAGATGGTCATTATGGTGAGTGAAAGGCTGAAGTAGTTCCCTGGCCTTCCTGGAGGTGTGAACCTCCGAGAAAGGCCCGTTGTCTTGAGACTCTTTATCCCTGATTAGGGTCTTAGAATTTCTACCTGGCTCAAAGGAAGCCAGAGTTCTCTCTCTCTCTCTCTCTCTCTCTCTCTCTCTCTCTCTCTCTCTCTCTCTCTCTCTCTCTCTCTCTCTCTCTCATTCCTTAACATCTTCCCTCTATTATAAATAAACTACCATAAATTCCATTTACTTTAGTAATTCATTTGGGATTTATAATTTAAATCCCTGCCGACCACCAATTTAAATATTCCAGTCCAACCACAATTAAAATTAACAACAACAACAAAATTCTATGACCTAGAAAGTTACTATGGTGATGAGGAAGATCAAAATGCAAACTCACAAGAAGACAAAAAGGTAAAAAATGTTACATGGAAATCCCCATAGAAAAACATGAATTGGTCTCTCTCGCCTTAAAATATTTACTGGAATAGGTAAAAAAGTATTTTTAAAATCAAATAAGAGAGGTAGAGGAAAATTAGGAAAAGAAATTAGAATGATGCAAAGAAATCATGAAAAAAGAGGCAATAGCTTGGTAAAGAAGACACAAGAAAACTGAATAAAATAACACATAAAAATAGAATGGGTCAAATGGAAAAGTAGGCACAAAATTTTGGCAAAGATAACTCATTAAAAAGAAAAATTGGCCAAATAGAAAAAGATATTCAAAGGTTCACCAAAGTACAGATTAAAGCGTATAATTGGCCTCTTGGGGGAACAGGTACATAGAATTAGCATTGGACATGGGGAAGCTAATGACTCTGTGGCACATAAAAAATAATAAAACAAAATCAAAAGGATAAAAAAAATGATATAGAATGTGAAATAACTCATTGGAAAAATAAATGACCTGGAAATAGATATAGAAGATATAATTTAAGGATAAATGAACAACATGGAAACCATGATCAACAATAGATCATAGAAATCATATTTGTAAAATGATCAAGCAAAACTCCTCCAATACCCTAAAATTGAACTGTAAAACAGATATTTAAAGAATTGATCAATAACTTCCTGAAAGAGATCACAAAATGAAAACACCCTGGAATATCATAATTAAATTCTAGAGTTCCTAGGTCAAGAAGAAAATATTGCAATCAGTTAAAAAGAAACTTTCCCATAACCACAGTCAAGATAACACAAGATTTAACACCTTCTACATTAAAGGATACGAGGAGTACCTGAAGTATTGTATTCGAGAAGAAAAGAGAATGAGAATACCAACCAAAAACCATCTACCCAGCAAAATAAAGTATAATCCTTAAAGGAAAAAATAGATACCTAATGAAATAGAGGACTTACAAGAATTCCTGATGAAAATACTGGAGCTGAAGAGAAAATCTCACCTGAAAAACTGACTCAAGAGAAGCATAAAGAGGTAAACTGGAAAGAGAAATTAGAAGGGATTTAATAAGGTTCAAGTGTTTAGATCTCTACATGGGAATGTGATACTTGTAGGTCCTTAGAACTTTATCATAGTGAGAGCAGTTAAAATGAGCATCCATAGAGAGTTGACTATGATGAGATGATGCACAAAAAAATAAAATGAAGGGCAAAAGTGCCAGGCCTGGAGTCAGGAAGATTCATATTCCTGAATTCAAATCCAGTATCAGATACTTAGTAACTCTGCTGACACTGGCCAATTCTTTCATTATTGATTGCTTCAGTTCCTTGTCTGTCCAATGAGTTGGAGAAAGACACAACCGACACTCCAGTATCTTTGACAAGAACTCCAAAAATGGGGTCACAAAGACTTGACAGGACTGAAAGGTTTCAACAACAACAACAACAACAAAAACAAGAAGCTGTGAGAAAGAGGAATGCCCTGGGAAGAAAGAGAAGGGAGAGTTAGAATGGGGTCAATTATCTCACATAAAAGAGGTGCAAAAGAGAATTTATAGTGGGGCAGAAGATGGAGAGGGTTAACAATAACTGAATCTCATTCTTTTTGTTACTGGTTCAAAGAGGAAATAACATTCACTTGGGTATAGAATTCTATCTTTTCTTATAGGAAGTAGGAAGGGAGAAGAGTAAGAGAAAGGGACAGTTGATACAAGGGAGGGTAGATTGGGGAGGCTACAGTTGGCAGCAAAACACTTTGGAGAAGTGTTTAGAAGGTTGGTTTCGGTATAATGGAGAAAGAGTTGATGATAAATGCCCAGAGAGTAGATGGAGGGTGAGATGAATTCCCCACCTTCAGTCTTCTTCAAATATGTCTCTCTACTAACCTTGCCTTTATTCCCCTCTAATAACTGATTTAATGGGTGAACCTCTTCCCTTGGGGAAAGAGAGAAATCAGATCTCTCCCTCTTCCAATATGACAAGAAAGTCAATTTATCCAACTTTATCCTAACAAATTGTGGTTAGGGGTAAGATAAAAAAAGTCTGCCAGTTGGGTCTTGTAACCATGAAAATGTGGGTTTCCAAGACTGTGAATTGCCCAAACTGTAAAAGTTTCAGCCAAACTGTAAAGATAATTTTTAGTGTCTTGATTTATATTAAAAATAAGTGGTTGCCATGGGAAAATTCCCAAATATGAAAATACCCAAGTCAGCTGGGTTTAATGGATATTTTAATTAATATAAATGAAGGAATTAAAGGAAGCAAGAGAGAGAGGGTAAAAAAAAGAAAATAGTAGAAAGGACCTAGGCCAAATGACCTAGGCCTGAGCCTTAAGGGAGACTAGTTAGTCTTTATCACTTACCACAAGATCCTCCCAAGCAAGCTCTAGTCCTTCACTGAAATCCTCAACTCCTGAACTGAGTTCAGAGACCCTCCTCTGAACTCCTGACCTCCTCCAATTCAGCTTCCAAACTGAACTAAAAAGCAAATTGAACTGAATTCTCCTTTTAAAGAAATTTTCTCTTGTGTCACTTCCCCTAAATTTTCACATCTACCAATCACAGTAGACGCTTTTCCCCAGGACTGCCCATTCTTAGTTCTCACCACTCTTTAGTTCTCACCTTCCCTGGGTAGATTATATCTTCTGAGTACTTCACACCTCTTTTTGTTAAGTTTGCCTTTTGTAAGTTGCTTGACCTTTTAGTGATTAACTTAACCTTTATAGGTAGTTAGCACCTTTTTGTATTAGATCTAAAAATAGACCACCTAGCTTAAGGGTTTGGCTTCACTATAAGGTATGAGTTAGGGACTTTCATTGTTCCATCAGGAGTTTACAACTTTAACTTCCCCTAAGGCACTGTCTGAGCAGGGTGAAGTAATTTTAAAAGTTCTCAATACATTCCTGATCAAGTACCTCCATTGTTTAAAATGGGGAATAGCTTAATCAAATCTTCTGAAGTAAAGTCTGAGCAGTTTTAAGATTCACAGTCTATAGGAAAGAGGGTAAAGGAAGTCCCTGTCTGTCTAAAATATCTCCCGCCCCCCCCTTTCAAAGTTGAGAGACTCAGACTTGTGAGCCTGTTCTCTGAGAGGTTCAGAGTTTTGTGATCCCTGGTCTATCACAGCAGATCCAATGTCCAGACCTAGGGTGTCACAGGAGCTGTGTGAAATCTTCTTATACTGTTCTTATTCTTCTCAGTTTCTGCCACAATTCTTGGTATCTTTGGGGGGAAATGGTGGTTTGGTTCAATGAGGGATTTTGTATGGCTCAGGATAGTCTCTGATCAGACCTGCACCTTTGCTGTCTCAAGATAGAGAGCTCAACTGCTTCCCCACCTGGAATCTCTCTTCCCTCAAGATTTCAGTCCTCCTCAACCATCCCCCGCTGTGGATGTAAACCTTTGCATGTCTTCTAGGCTCTGTCCTTCAAAGTCTCTGGATCATTCCTCTTTCACAGAAGGGATGAGGGAGGAGGAGATGAAGAAGGAAAGAGAGAGAGAGGGAGGGAGGGAGAGAGAGGTGGGGGAGAGAGAGAGAGAGAGAGAGAGAGAGAGAGAGAGAGAGAGAGAGAGAGAGAAGAACAAGAACAAGAAGAGGAGGAGGAGGAAAAAATAGAATAGAGGGAAATACTTAATCATAACTGAAAAAATTTATAGCCAGTTTCTCAGAAAAAGGAATTGTCTTAGATTGTCTTGTATTGCTGAAAGAGCTGCCATTCAACATCATACAATATTGTGACCACTTGTATAATATTATCCTGGTTCTATTCACTTTACTTAACATAAGTTCATGTATGTCTTTCCAGGTTTTTCTGAAAGTAATTTGCTGATCATTTCTTACTAGTAGAGTTGTATATCACAGTTTTCAGCCATCCCCTAACTGGTGAGCATCCCCTCAATTTCCCATTCTTTGCCACCACAAAAAAGAGCTAAAATGAATATTTTGTTACATGTAAATCCTTTTCTTCTTATGATCTTTTTGGGATATAGTCCTAACCCAGGAGTGGTTAAAGTGAATTCACAGTGAAAGAATTTGCACAATTTTATAACCCTTTTGGTGCAATTCTAATTTGCTTTTCAAATATTTGTATTGGTTCAGAACTCTACCATTAGTGCATTAGTGTTTTTCTTTTCCACATCCCCTCCAATAGCTGTCATTTTCCTTTTCTGTCATATTTTCAGGCTAATACATGTGAGATAATGCTTCAGAGTTGTTTAATTTACATTTATCTAATCAATTGTGATTTAGAGCATTTTCCCTATGATTATAGATATCTATATTTTCTTCATCCTATGTCTGTTTGGCCAGTTATGAATTGAGTAATAACTAATAATCTCATAAATTTGGCTTCATTCTCTATATAATTGAAATATGATGCCTTTGTAATAGAAACTGTAAAACATTTCCCCAGCTTTGTTTTCCTTCTCATCTTGGTTATACTGGTTTTGCTTATGCAAAACCTTTTCATTTAATGTAATCAAATTATCCTTTTTTATAACCCATAATGTCTTTTAAATCTTGTTTTTTCAAAAAAAATTTTTCTTTATCCATCAATGTGACAGTTAAAATATCCTTTGCTCTACTAATTTGCTTATGGTATCACCCTTTATTTCTAACTCTCATAACCATTTTCACATTATCTTGATTTAGGATATGTGTTTGTACCCAGTTTCTGTCAAATTGCTTTCCACCATTCCAAGCAATTTCTATCAAATAGAGTTATTTTCCTAAAGGCATGATCTTTACATTGCTCAAACATTAGGTTACTGTGAAGATTGAATTTGGCTCTCTCCTGATTGTAACAATGAAGGTACTTAGCTTTTCCTGGATTGTGAAGATTAAATTGTAATACCCTGACTAATTTTAGATTTTAATCCCTAAAGTGTAAAGCACAGTACTTAAAAGTTGATTATGGAGGTCTACCCATTTTGGATTTTAACCACAAAAGTGTGAACACCCATTTCATACACTGAGTGGGAGGTCTGTGACCCACCTATGAAAGAGTGGACAGTCCTGGAATGGAGCATTGGCTGTATTTGGTAAATGTAAAAATTTAGGGGAAGTGACAGGAGAAAAAGGTCTTTAAAAGTGGGAAACAGAGACACACAGAGAGATACTTAAAGGGAGTCAGTTGGAGTGAAGAGAGATCCTTGGAGTGAAGAGGGTCACTTGGAGTTTGAAAGAGACACACTTGGTGTGGAGTCTGCTAGAGTTGAGGCTTATAAAAGAATCTGTTGATTTAACTGACAATGTGGTGAGTATAAAGGCTGATTTCCTTCCTTGCCCTCTCTGGAGACATGAGCCTTACCTGAGTATTGAGACTAAGGCCCTTAGAATTTCTACCTGGCTCAGAGGAAGCTATAACTCTCTCTCCCCTTTTCTCTCTTCCTTAATATCTTCCCTCTATTGTAAAAATAAATTACTATAAAATCCATTTTATTTTAGTTATTCATTTTTGGGATTTAGAAATTAAATCCCTGGTGACCAATTAAAAATTCAGTCCAACCATAAATTTAACATATATATAACCTTGGCTATATGCTACTATGTATTATGTACTAATCTTTCCCAGTGATTGAGCCCTCCATTTTTAGCCAGTCCCAGATTGCTTTGTAATACCATTTCATATTTGATACATATTTGACACTAGGTCACTTTCCTTCACATTTGCTTTCACTGAATCTCTTGTTGTTCTTGACCTTTTATCCTTCCAGGTGATTTTTGTTATTTTTTCTAGATGTATAAAAGAATTATTTTGTAGTTTTATTGGTATAGCACTGAATAAGTAAATTAAGGTGGAATTGTCATTTTTTTTGATTTGGCTCAGTCTACCCATGAATAATTAACATTTTTCCAATTGTTTACCTTTCACTTTTTTTTCTAAGAAATGTGTATTATAATTGTGTTCATATAGTTCCTGGGTTTCACTTGGTTGGTTAACATGTCTATAAGTTATTTTAAATGGATTTTCTCTTTCTAACTCTTGCTGGGGGGCTTTGTTGGTAAAATATAGAAGTATTGATGATTTATGTAGGTTTATTTTATATCTTCAAACTGAGCTGATATTCTTATTTCTATTATTTTTTAGTTCATTCCCTAGGATTCTCTAAGTACAGCATTACATCATCCACAAAGAGTGATAGCTTATTATCTTCTTTCTTTATCACCTATTCTTGATCCTTCAAAATCTTTTTCTTCTTTTATTGTTATATCTTGCATTTCTAGTGAACTATTGAATAGCAGTGCAGCTAAAGGTCATCCTTGCTTCATCCATGAAAGCTTCTAACTTGTCTCCATATATTTGCTGATGTATTTTGATAGATAGTATTTTAAAGAAAGCTCCACTTCTTCCTGTTTTCTAGTGTTTTAAATAGAAATGAGTGCTGTGGGTTGTCAAAAGTTTCTTCTGCATTTGAGATAATCCTATTGTCATTTTTTGTTTATGTAATTAATAAAGTCAGCTATGTTACCTTTTCCTAATATTGAACCAACTCTACATTCCTGGCATTAACTCACCTGGTCGTATGTATGTATGACATATTGCTCTAATAGTCTTCCAATTATTTTCTTTAAAAATTTCAGCACTATTTATTAGGGCAACTTATCTATAGTTTTATTGTTCTATTTTTGCTTTTCCTGGTATAGGAATCAGTATCATATTTGTATGATAAAAAGAATTTTGGTAGGACCCTTTTATCTGTTAATGATAATTTGTATTTTATAGATCTTAATTGTTCTTTAAATGTTTGTAAGAAATTCAACCATGAATCCATCTGGTCTTGAGAATTTTTCTTGGAGAGTTCATTGATGGCTTATTTGATTTCTTTTTCTAAGATAGGATTATTTGAGTACTCCATTTCTTCTTCTGATAATCTAGGCCTTTTATACCTTTTTTTTAAAGAATATCCATCTAGTTCACTTAGAATTCCAGTTTTACTGGCATATCTTTAGTTAAAATAGCTTCTAATAATTGCTTTAATTTTACCTCCAATAGTGGTGTTAACCCATTTAACTTTTAATACTAGTCATTTGGTTTCATTTCTTTTATGAAAATCAAATTAAGCAATGGTTTTTCTATTTCATTGTTTTCATCTTCCACAAAATGTGATGCTAGTTTTATTTAGTTCAATCATTTTCCTACTATCAGATTTATTCATTTGTAATTTGATTTACAGGATTCTCAGTTTGGGGCCTCATTGAGGAATTTAATTTCTCCTTTTCCTAGTTTTGTTTTGTTTTTTAACTTGCTTACCCAATTCACTATTTGGCTCTTTCTCCATTTTACTGATAACAAGCATTTAGTGATATAAAATTTCCTGCAAGTACTACTCTGGCTACATTCTACATATTTTCAAACATTTTCTCATTGTCATCATTCTCCTTAACAGAATTATCCATTGTTTCTATTATTTATTTTGATTCATTCATTCTTTAAGATTAGATTATTTTGTTTCCAAATAAATTTTTATCTATGCTTCCTGGGTCTTTTATTGAATTCTAATTTTGTTGCATTATGATCTGAAAAGAATGAATTTAATATTTCTGCTTTTCTGCATTTAGTTATGAAAGCTTTTATTCCCTAATACTTGGTCAATATACGCTATCTATTGCTGAGAAAAAGGTATATTCCTTTCTATTCCCACTCAGTTTTTCCCAGAGGTGTTTTATATCTAGCTTTTTAAAAATTCTATTAATTTCCTTAACTTTCTTGTTTAGTTTTGGTTAGACTTTAGTTCTGAGATAGGAAAGTTGAGGTCCCCGACTAATATAGTTTTATTTTTCTTCCTGTAACTCATTTAACTTATCCTTGAATTCATTTAATTTATTTATGCTCTATGGTTCATGTGTATTTGGTATTATGATTACTTCATTGTCTATAGGAAAATGTATTTTTCTTCCTTTTGATTTTTAATTAGATCTATTTTTTCTTTTTCTTTGTTTGAAATCATAATGGCTACTTCTGCTTTTTGTCTTTGCTTCAACTGAAGCCTACTAGTTTCTGCTTTACCTCTATCTTTATTTTGTGTGTATATCTCAGCATTTTGTGTTTCTTACAAGCAACATATTGTTAAGTTCTGGTTTTGAATCCACTTTGCTATTTTCATTCTATAGGTGTCAAAATAAAATTTGGCAAGTTATAAAATAAAATATTTAGATGGAAAAACTGTATCAATACAGGATCGAAACTGTTTTACTCGCCAATCAGGTTCAAACTGTTCAGATACTTTTGATAGAGGTAATCAAAAGTATCCTCAGTGATGAAGTAAAGCTCAAATGTGAACTTCTCCTCAGGGTCAGGCGCAAGGATGCTAAAGAGACTCTTATTATAAAAATAAAATATTTATTGAAATCTACAAGGATAAATTAAGGATTTATAATTCTAAGGGATTCTAAATCCACCCAAATAAACTCCCAGGTTCCACAAGGAACCACTTCTCCTGTGTTTCACAGGCTACACTAATCCTCCCTGATCTGACGAACCCAAACTTATACTATCTAAATAAAAACTACTGCTATTATCCTTATAAATCTTAACTTCACCTTCAAATGATAAAATAGCAAAGGCTAGCTGGTTTAATCTCAACAAGAATCAAGTAAGGTCTCTGAGCCTTAACAGACTCAGATTCCCAACCAAAGACCAGGTTTTTCTTTGGTCTTCTCAGATATAAATCAATTTATAAAAAACACAATAGATGTTCAATAGTGTTTCCCAAGTTGGAAAAAGAAAACCCTGAGCTCCTTCAGATCTTTCCCTCAGACAGAGAGAGGAAAGATGTTCCCTCCTCCAGTCCTGAGAGTCTCTGAGTATCTGCCAATGGCCAAAGAGAGTAATTGACACAGAAAAAACTTATAACTGGCAGCAGTTGAAATTAACACTCTCTCAACTCTGCTTCAAACTTCAGTTCTTTCTCAACCAGCCACTTTATTTCTTATCACTAACCTAATGAATATCATCCTTACAGGAGTGAGTTCATCCCATTCTAATACACAATTGTGATGATGTGCTGTTTGTTTTCCTCTCTTCTTTGATGTCCCTCCTGAAAAGTATTTTACTTCTGACCATGGCCTCCCCTGATCTACTCTTCCTTCTATCCATCATTCTTTTCCTACCCTTCTCATTGAAAGGATGTTCATCAATCTGGAGGGGCTGAACAACTTGCATATGACACTGATGGATTACTGTGTTTTATAAGAAATCACAAAGGTGTTTTCAGGAAAGAAACCTGGCAAGACTTCCATGAAGTGAGGTACAACGAAGGGAGAAGAATCAGGCTATCACTGTGCACAGTAGTAACAATGCTGTAATGATGAAAAACTGGGGAAGAACTTGTTGACTGAGGGCTAAACAGGGAGGCAAGAGAATTCCAAAGGACTCCTGGGGCCAAAGCTGTCCAGCTGCAGGGAGAACTGCTGAGCTCGGAGTGCAAGTCAAAGGAGAATTTTCTCCCATTTTTGGTTTGCTTTTGCTGATATGAATAATATTGAAATATGTTGCATTTGATTTCACACACGGAACTGATAGATTTTCTGACCCGTCGGTGGCTGGGGAAGGAGTTGGAGAAAGAGAATCTGGAACTCAAGAGTGTCGATTAAACAATACTCAAAAGCTGTTTAAAGACAAGATAAGCAGAGAAGCTTCCATGTGATCCTCGAGGCAGCTGCTATTCAGTATTTCAGTAGGATCGGATTCTTCAGGAGCACAGCAGGATCTTGTGGCCTCAGCTATTTCCGGAAGTCTGTCCAAGACCACATCAGGTGTCTCCAGGACCCTCTCTATGCATCTCGTTGTCGGCCATTTCCTTTTCTAGTTACCTTCAAACTTTCCCCAAATTAGATTATTTTCCAGAGTCCAGGGGGGCGGTGGGGGGGGGGGCTAACTCTTCCTTCTAATTCCCTGCAAGCCTCCAACCCTCACCCCCCTCCCCGGGGCTCCCTGGCCCTGAAGGCCACGAAAAATACGCTTGGAGATCCCCTGTTCACTGTGGCCCCTCAAACGAGGCGGCAGTTCTCGAGCTCCGAGCAGCAGGGGCTGAGGCTGTGGCCAGCTCACGTGGCCGTCAAACTCCTGGCCAGGAGGAGGAGCAATTTTCCCTGCTCCCTCCCCCTGCCTCTCTCCCCAGCGGCGGCCCAGCAGCTCATTCTTCCAGCCCGGCCCTCTGCACTGCGGCTCAGGGTCCCAGGAGATGGCGCGGAGGCCGCGGGGGCGGCTTACCTTTGGAAAGCAGCGTACCGAGGGCCCAGCTGAGCGCCCCCTCGGTGCCCCCGGTGAGGGCGCAGGCTGTGGCCTCGGCTCCGACCCAGTCTATCTGTGGAACTGGACACCAGGAGCTGCCCGGGCGCCCTGAGCCCTTCTCTGTCGCTGCCCGCTGCTGCTCGCGGCCTGGGGCTTGGCCTGTTCTCCCTCTTCTTTCTGTGCTCCCGGCTCAGGCTCTGAGAACTTCTCTCCACAGCCTAAGTGGAGGCCGCGGCCGCACCCCCCCCCCCTTCCCTCCTCTCCCCCTGGACCCCCAGTGCCGGGTCCGAGGAGGCAGAGTTCGAGGAGCGAGCAGGGGGCGGAGGGAGATGGGGAGGGGGGGCAGGGAAAACGCCGAGAAGGGGACGAGCGAAGGCGGGAGCCTGAGAAAGGGGAAAAAGGGCTGCCGAGAAGAGGGAGGACATGCGGCGGAAGGTGAAGCCGGAGGAGGCTGCGGGAAAGGAGGAGAGAAAGCAGGGAAGCGAGGAGGATGCCGGGAAGAAGGAAACCGCGTGATGGTCGGGGAGAGGCTCCAGGAAGCCTCGCAGAGACCTCACTGACCGAGGCTGGGCAGAAGGGGGCTTCCTTGACAGGCTGTGGAGAAAGGGAGCCCGACACCGGAAAAGGCCCGGATCTGGCCGGACCGGACCAGGAACTCCCTTCGGGCCTCCTTCCGGCGTCTTCCTGACTGGCTTCGGGAAGCAGCGCCAGAGAAAGTCCCCATCGGAGCACGAGAGCCCACCTGGAGATCGGTCTGCTACCCAGAATGCCCCGCGCGGTGCCCTCGCGCCCCCTTCCTGCCTCGGACAAAGCTCGAATGCAGAGACCGCGAGGAAAGCGCAGGGCCCCGAGCTGTGTTAGGAGAGAGAAGAGCTGGGAACTGGGGACGCCTGAGGCCCCGGCAGCCTTTTCTGTCTTCACGAAAGCGAGGAGTCCGGAGTGCCCTAAAGTGAGACAGCCAAGCACAGGGAGTGGAGGGCCTCTGACCCGCCATAGAGGGGCGGGGGCGGGGCTCTCACTGGGATTTCGAAAGGCAGGCTCGGTAGGAGGGGAGAAGGGTAGCGCAACCCCAAGGCTGCGCAGAGGCCTCCGGGAAACCGGAAGTTAAGGTCGTACCTAGTCGTCCCCCCCCATCCCTCCCCCGCCAAAGGTATTCCCGCCGCGGCTCCGTAGCCGGACGTAAAACTCCCTCCGCCCCGCGCCTGCAGCCTGGGTAATTATGAAGTGGTGGCTGGGACAGCGGGAAAGAGGGGGCCCGAGCAGGGAGAGGCCAGAGGTAAAGGAGCCTGGGGGAGGGCGGGCGGGGAGAGCAGGACCGAGTTCGAATCCTCCCTTTTACGAGTCCCTCGGGGGCAGACACCTCCCGCCTGTGCCTCCTGGAGCCCAATTCCTGGATCCCCCCCAAAGCCAGGAGCCCCTCCCCTTCCTCCACGTCCTGGTACTTTGCAGCTGGGCGGGGCTGCCTGGGTCCTGAGCGGAGCAGGAAGGTCAGCGCCTGGGTGCGGGGTATAATGTATTCCGGGGCTGCTCTGGCGCCTGGCTGGGGTCGGCCGTGGTCTTCGGCTTCCTCTTCGGGGTCTTCTTTCCTGCTAAAACGTCCTACGGGGGGAGGGGGTGCCTGGGGAGGGGGAGGCAGTACCGAATGTAGTTTTACCCTGGAATCCTGCCTCCCAGCCTCGGCCCCGGACCCCCGAGCTCCTGCTCCCCCGCCCCTTGGGCAGCCTCAGCTTCACCCCAAGCAGGCTCTGTTCTGGCTAAACTTGCAATAATGAGCAGAAAGAGGGCGAAGAGTGAAGAGGAGTTCCGGAGGGCTTCCTGGAGGAGGCGAGATTGTCTTTGGACTGTAGGGAAGCTGGGGATGGAGAGCCTGTGAGCCGCCAATGGGGGATAGCCAGAGAAGGGGCTCCTGGCCAGGAGCAGGAGGTGCTGTTCCGGGACTATCCCAGGAGGCTGATGTGTCCCAGGGCAGAGGGGTTGGCAGGGAGGAGGGGGATGGGGCCATCAGGCCTGGGAGTGCCAAAGAGCATCATAGGGGATTTGATGGGGGGAGGCTGGGCTGGAGTTAAGTCACCTGAGGGGCTCAATGGAGGCTGGCAGGAAGGGGGAAGAGAGCCCAGGAGGCCAGCAGAGCCCCAGGAAGGCCCTGCAGTCGGGCTGAGGGAGGAGGAGGAGGACTTTCCTCACAGGAAGGACTGCCTTCTGAGAATGGGAGCCCCACCTGGGCCGCTGGGGAGCCCCAGGGAGAGTGCTAAGCCTGCATGGGGAGGGCCTGGGTTCCAGTCTGGCCTCACACTCCTTGTACCCCCTTTTGTCTCTGAGCCCAGAGCCTAGCCTCTAGAAAGGCTTCCTGGCTGCAGGATCTCCCCCTGGAGACTGGCTGGGCCCCCCCTAGAGCTCTGGAGGGACCCGTTAACCAACCCCCAGCCCAAGGGGGCCTCTAGAAGGCTTTTGGGATTGGAGAGACCAGGTGGTCCACCTGCAGCTCCTCCCTTCCCTTGAGATCAGGGCTTTAGCTTTGGGCCAGTTGCTTGTCAGATTCAACCTACCTTGGCCTCTTGGCCACATCCAGGCCCTGTTCTTGGTTCTCTCTCTCTCCCTACCTGCACTGACCCAGTTCACCTGCCTGAGTCTCCTGACATGGCTCAAATCTTTGGTGTTCTCACATTTCCTAACCTCCCCTACCCACTTCCATGGGGGCCTGCTGTCCCTCAGGTGCTCTGTGTTGCCCCCACCTCCCTCCCTTAGGCTGTATCTAGGCTGTCTGGGGGGTAGAACTGGGCAGGGGGAAGGTCCCTAGGATGGTGGGGGAGAGGAGAGGATGGATGGGGGGGGGGGGGGAGGGCTCTCTCCTGGGCAGCATGGTTGGGGAATGACCCAGGGGGAATTTAAACCCTTGGTGGAGTCTAGAGGTTGGGGAGGGGTCTAGAGGAAGAGTGGAGCCATTCAGGTGCCCAGGTATTCCTAACATAGCTGTACTGACCCTCAGCTCCTTTTTGGAGGTTCCTCTGTGCTGCAGTCACTCCCAACCCTCTGTGAGGATCCCTGAACTCTGCCACCCTGCCCCCGGGCTCCTCAGGAGCCAAAGCTCCTCAGTTCCTTGGGTTGCTCACCATCAGGGCTCAGGCCTTTGGATCCCTGCCTCCAGTTCCCTTAAGTGGTTCCTAGCTTCAGCTATGCCAGAGGGTCCCAGGTGCCCTCACCAACTCCAAGGGAGACCCCAGGACCCCTTTATCCTGTTTCCCCAGGCTCAGCCGCTCCCAGGAACACTTGAGTCTCCCCAGGGTCCCTGCCCTCCTTGCCAGGACCTTAGATGGACTGTGTGCATTCCTAGCTCCTCCCTGGGGTCCCCTTCCCCAGGCTTCCCTGCTCCCCCTTCTGGCAGAGCCCTCAGACCCCTTCCTTGCCAGGGGCTTTTAGGCTCTGCCTGGGCCTATCCCATGTGGGATCCCAAACCCCTGCTGCCTCTTAGGGGGTCTTAGAGGTTGGGAGAAGGGAGGGGGCAGAAGAATAGGAACAGAGGGAGGGGCTTATTTGCCCTTTGGACCCCCTTCTCTTACCAAGCTGCTCCCCCCTCCCCCCTTTGCTGATAGCAGGCTCTCCCCTTAGGGCAGGCCTGTCTTTGGTGACTCCTGTGGCTCCTCACCCTGTGTAGATCCCTGTGGGGCAGCTGTGGGCCCGGGAAGTGAAGGGAAAACCTCTGCCCTCTGGGACCCTTCTCACTCTCCAGCTCAGGGTGCAGAGGCCCAGGGCCTGGCCCTAGGACGGATGGGGCTGAGCCAGATCCTGAGCTGAGAGAGAGATCAGGGCAGGTTTCTTCTCAGGTCTAACCAAGAGCAGTTGGCCCAGAGAGTGAGCCCAAAGGCAGTGAGGAAAATGGGCTTTCTTTCACTGGGAGAAAGAGGGGAGGGAGTGCCCTGGGAGGTGGGCTCCAGGCCAGCTCCTGCTGCTCAGAAGGTCAGAAAAGACAGACATTTCCTGGGCCATGGGAGGCCTGGTGAGAAGAGCTTATGCTAGAGCTCCATTCAGGGGACCATGAAGTGGGGGGAAGGTGGGTGGGGGAAGGACCCCGAGTTAGGAGATGTAAAAAGGAATTTTTTTATTCCTTTTTTAATTTAACAGAGGACCTTGAAGTCCTTTTACCATAGAGATGTGTAAGGATTAAGTTTCTCACATTGATAGGAAGTAGGAACCATAGAGACAGGCAGGAGGAATCATAGAGACAGGAAGTGATGTAGGAAAAGGTTATTAAAGGGGGCTAGCATCAATTGGTTGGTCTGTCAGTTTTGGGGGAAGTTTGCTGCTGTGTGTTGGGTTGGAACTTTGTGGGGTGATTGTTATTAGCAGTAGATATAGGCAGTTTTAGGTAGTTATAGGATAACTAGTATAGACATTAGGAAATATTCTTTCTCTATCTCTTTCCTATATTTCTCTACTATATTCATTTTACTCTATTGTTTTACTATCTCTTAATTAATCTAAATTGGTAAATGTTAAAAGCTGTTAGAAGTTTTCCTCTGGCTTAAATGGATAATATTAATTTACAATTCTACCATATTCTCATTAAAATTTAAATGATTAAAAGCTACTCTCTTATTTTGTCAAAACTTCCAATTTAACCCTTACAGAGACAAGGTCAGGAAAAGATGGAGGAGCTTCACCAGATGGACTCACTGGGGCTACTTTGCTGCCTCTACAGGGAGCCTGGAGTCTCAGGGATGGCCTTGGAGAGAGACAGACTCCCAGCCCAGGTCAGTGCATTCCAGCCCCAGATGGGATCCCCCTCAGCCAGGGAGGCCCTTCCCTGGCTCTGACACATGATAGACTGGGAAGCTGTTCCCTCCTTCCTGCTGGGCCATTTCTGTCCCCACATCCCAGGCAGGAGGAACAGCCCTTCCCACCTCTTTTCTTAGCTTTAGAAATGATTCCTTGTCCCTTGGGCAGCACAGACCCTAAGAGCTCTCCCCAGGCTCTGACTCCTATATCAGATTTCTCCCTGGGTACAAGTGAGTGCTGAGGATGATCACTGATTCCTCCTTCCCTGTATAGGCATCCTGTCTTTGCTCTCTCTGCTTGCCTGGAGACACTCACATGTTCTTCCTCTGCTTCTTTTCACCTTTTCCCTCTTGAGTCTGGTTTGGAGCCAAGCCTGAAGGTATCCCCTGGTCTGTGCCATCCTCAGGGACAATATTGTCCCCTGGAGCTGCTCACTTGCTTCTGCCTCAAGTCCTTGAGTCTTCCCAGTTCTTTCCGGCTCCTTCCTCTTTCCCACTCAGAGCCGTGAGGCTCTGAGGTTGCCTCTGCTGCCTCAGACTCGGCGCTTTGGGTTGGGGGGATGGGTCCTGGGACCTTCCTTCTGCCTACCCCTTAGGTCCGAGTGATCTCGTGTTCTGGCATTTGGGGGGGGGCTGTACCTTTTGATCTAGGTCCAGGTCCAGGAGCAGGATTCCCGGGGTCTATGCTGTTGTTTGTTTGAATTTTGGTGCCTTAGGAGCATATAGTTTGAGTTCAGTAGGGAAGGGTTTCGGGAGATCTGAACTTTAGCTTTCTCTAAGCCGCCATCTTGACCGGAAGTCCTCTGACCTCCTTTTAAAGAGAATTTTCTCTTATGTCACCTCCCCTAAATTTTCTCATCTACCAATCAGAGTAGATGCTTTTCCTAGGGCTGCCCATTCTTAGTTTTTAGTTCTCATCTTCTCTGGGTAGATTATATCTTCTGAGTACTTCACACCTCTTTGCTAAACTTGTCCCTTGCAATTTGCCTGATCTTTTAGTGATTAATTTGACCTTCATAAGTACTGGCCTCACTATAAGTATGGGTTGGGGACCTTTTCATTGTTCAGTAAGGAGTTTTACAACTTTATCTTCCCCTAAGGTATCCCTAAATATGGGTGGAGTATTTTTAAAGTTCTGAATACATTCCTGATCAAGTACCTCCATTGTTTAAATGGGGGATAACCTTAACCAAATGTTTTAAGATAGAGTTTAAGCAGTTTTAAGATTCACAGCTGGCACAGACCCTTTCTCTGACCCTCTGCTGTTGAGCTCCCTGACTCAGAGAGAGTTGGAGCAGTTTGGGGTGATCTCAGGAAGGGCTCTCACACAGAAATGGGGTCTTTTTCTCAGAAGAGTAGCTTTATGTATTCTTGAACAGAGCTGTTTGTACCAGAGCCAGCAGCTGGGTACATTCCTTCTCTGTTCAATATAATTCCTCACAGGTCTAGTCCTTCCCTTGTTGGACAGGCTGCAGAGAAATGGTCGAGTTTCTGGAAGGCCTGGAAGTTTTCTGTATAAATAGGGTTAGGGAAGTCTTGAGGGGAACATTCTGGTCTTGTCACAAAGGCATCCTGCTCAGTGGCAAAGAATGGGATACAGATTGGAGTGCTTTGTGTCCTCCTAAAAGGCTTTCAGAAATCTGTGTAATAACACTCTGGGGTAAATATTCCTCTCGTCCTTTCACAATTGAGGAAACTGAGGCAAACAGGTTAAAGTTCTGTGCCGAATTTTTACTGTTTGAAGCATAAAGATAATTTTAGGGTTGTGACCTAATCTAAATTAATTTGGTCACCAGAGAAAATCCTAAATAAAATACCCAAGTCAATTTGGAAATTTATGGTGATTTTAATTAACATAGAGGGAAAGGAATTAAGTGGAAGGGAGAGAAAGAGGGTATAGGATTTCTCCCGCCTGGACTGTGCTAAAGGGAGTTCAAAGACCTCTACCACAAGGTCTTTGAAGAAAATTAGAGGCTTTTCTAAGAGTATAGTGTTTGGAAGGTAAAGGAGAAAAGAATCAGCCTAAACTCTGAGAGAGCTCAGTGAAGATGCCTCACCTGAACTAGGTTACTAAGCTTCTTCCAGTATAGTATGAAGGAAAACTCACCACCAAAATCCGGAAAATAGTTGCCACCACACCAAGAAGCTGAAACGCTCAGCAGGCTGCTGCCAGAGCCATCTCTCCACAGAAAGAGGCCAGAGAGAGGAAGTGACCCAAAATATATAAATGGTTTTTACATCACTTTCCTGCGTCTCACATGTACCAATGGCAGCTTAAGCTTGACTTAGGACAGCCCAGGGGTCTGTCAATTGTTTCTGATTTGTCATTTGCTAGCACATGTCTGTCATAGGCCATCCTCCTAAATACTTAATCCTTAAATATGGGTATAGACATTCCTGCTTTTGTTAGACAAAGTTTGGTGGAGTAATCTAAAGTTCACAGGAGTAGTGAAACTTTTCCCTTTTTTCGTTAATTGCCTCTATCTTTAGTTTGAATAAGCATTTGTGTCCTTGAACTACAAAGTAAAATACCTCTTAGGCACTTTCTCACACCTGACAATTTGGCCATTGTGCCAGAAAAAGGACATGATCACTTCAGAGATGTGTGAAAGCTGGGACACTCATGCATTGTTGGTGGAGTTGTCTTCCATTGATTGACCATTTGGGGGATCATCTGGAACTTTGCCCAAAAGGATTTCAAACTATGCATACCCTTTGATCTAGGCATTGTGATATGGAAATCACTTTAAAAGACTGATATATATTAATTTAAGGTCGCCAAGGAATTCAGCTATGTAGTTCCTAAATGAAAACTCAAGCCAGCTGTCAACCTTTTTTATTGTGTTTTAATTACAAACAGGAGGAAGAAAAGTATTAGAGGGAGAGAGAGAGAGGGAAAAGGGAGTGAAGGAAATAGGGCTCAAATACCCACTCTGCTTGGGCTGAGCCAAATTTGGGCCCAAGGCCCTGGATAGCCGAGGCAAAGAAAGAGATCAGTCCCTATCACTCACGTGACCAAAAATGGAGAAACAGTCTCAGGGCTCCTCCCCATCAAGCACCAGGCTCCAACCACCACCTCTCCTCCACGTAGGAAGTCCCGAGCACTCCTGAGCTGTCTTCTACCTCACTTCCTGTCTCTCACATGTGCCGATGGTGGCTCTAGCTTGACCTAGGACCACTCAGAGGTCTGTCCTTTTTGCACATGTCTGTTGAAGGCCATATTCTCAAATAATTAAATCTTGAGTTTTGCTGCAACCCTTCCTAATCTTGTTACCCTGAGTAGGGTGGAGATTGTAGTTTCCAAGACCTGATTCTGTCATTCCAAGTATCTCTATTGTTATTGATCAGGAAATAGCTAAATCCCATCTTCTAAAGAATGGTCTGAATAGGGTTGAGTAGTTTTGAAATTCACAGCATGTATCCTAGAAAGATCCCCAACAGGGGTAAAGAACCTATTTATAAAAAGATACATAGAAGATCTTTTTGTGGTAGCAGAGAATTGGAAATGGAGGAACATTCAGTATTTTGGGAATGGCCACACAAGTTGTGGTGAGCGATTATAGTGTAACCTGTTGAGCTATGAGAGATGCCAAGGCTGACATGGCTCCTGTTTTCAGAAATTCTCTGTTCTCAGTATTCCCATAAAGTATGGTGTCAGCATTCCCTGTAGGGTGTGTGAAGAAGGTGGGACAAGCTGACCTTGTGCCTTCTATTGAGCTGATTCTTTCTTGGGAAGAAAGGGAGGGCTTTGGGACAGCAAGGCTTGAATTGTGGAAACATTTTCCATCTTGTGAATTTTTCTTTTAAGGGACCCAATAACTTAAAATGATATGTGTCCCTACAAGAAAAGAGGATATTGGCAACTCTTAATAATAGTTATTATCAACAACTGGGTAGCTAAAAGAATTATACTTAGAGGGAACAGTGACAAACTATATAGGATGAAATGCCAAGACACCAAGACTTAAATATATATATAGACATACGTATGTATACATATATACAAACAGGGTTAAAAAAAAAGAGGTTAATACTAACAGAAATGGGAAAAGAAACAAAAAGGGGGTAAATTTATATGTCACAAAGAAGCACTTGGAGGGAGCAGGGAGAACATCAATACACTGGAAGGGCAAAGAGGTTGGAGATAGGAAATACTCAATTCTTACCTGCATTGAAATTGACTCAGAGGGAAGAACAATCAAATACATTGGGGCAGAGAATTGATTTGAGCCCTATAGGGAAGAAGAAGGGTAACAAAAGGACCGTTGGGGAGGGAAGCAATACAAGGGAAGGTGAGGGTGTGTGTGGGGGGGTAGTACTGAAAAGAAAGGACTTTAAAGGACTGTAAAGAAAATAAGAGGGGTATAAAAAGAGAGGGGGGGGTAGAAGGGAAAGTAAAATAAAGGTGGGAATTAGGGGGAGTGATTAGAAACAAAACACTGTTGTAGAAAGAAATAGTAAAAGCAGAAAGGGCAGGACTAGGAGTGAAAATCAAAATGCTGGGAAATACACAGCTGGTAATCATAACTCTGAATATGAATGGAATGAACTCACCCATAAAACACAAGCAAATAGCAGAGTGGATTAGAAATCAAAACCCTACCATATGCTGTCTCCAACAAACACACATGAGGAAGGTAGACACACATAGGGTAAAAGTAAGTGGATTGAGCCAAATCTATTGGGCATCAACAGAGGAAAAAGAAGGCAGGATAATCATGATATCTGAGAAAGCCAAAGTAAAAATAGATCTAGTCAAAAGACAGGGGAGGTAATTACATCCTGATAAAAGGCAGTATAGACAATGAGGAAATATCAGTGTTCACCATGTGTGCATCAAATGGCATAGCATCTAAATTTCTAAAGGAGAAATTAGTGGTACTCAAGGATAAAATAGAAAAACTATACTAGTGGGAGACCTGAACTTTCCTCCATCAGAACTTGATAAATCAAGCCAAAAAACAAATAAGAAAGAGGTAAGAAAAGTGAATAAAATCTTAGAAAAATTAGAGTTAGTATACTTGTATATAGGGACAAAAAGGAATACACCTTTTTAGCAGCACATGGTACATTCACAAAGATTGACCATGTATTAGGGCATAAAAACATTGCAAACGAGTGCAAAAGAGCATAAATAATAAATGCAAGCTACTCAGATCACAATGTAATCAAAATAATAAGTAGTAAGGATACATGGAGAGGCAAATCAAAAATTAATTGGAAATTAAGTAATATGATTCTCAAAATCAGTTCAAGAACAAATCATATAAACAATTTCATTGAAAAAAAAGACAATGATGAGACATCATTTCAAAGTCTATGGGATGCAGCCAAAGCAGTACTTGGGGGAAATTTATATCCTTGAATTTATATATTAACAAATTAGGGAGGGCAGAGGTCAATGAATTGGGCTTGCAAATTAAAAAAATAGAAAGTGAACAAATTAAAAATCCTCAGATGAAAACTAAATTAGAGATCCTAAAAATCATAGCCTTTAAATTCTTAACAGAGAGACAAAAGTGTTTAAGGAAGAAATAGTAATCCTGTACAAGTAGAGGACCTCCACCTTCCCCTCTGAGGACAAAATGAGTCTAAAAATAAATAAAATGTAAAAGAAGTTAATACAGTTCTAGAAAAGTGAGATTTAATAGGTCTGGAAAAAATTGAATGGTACTAAAAAGGGATATGCCTCCTTTTTATTGGAACAATACATATTTGAAAATTGACCATATTCTAGGGCATAAAAACTTTACAACCAAATTCAAGAAAAGCAGAAATAATAAATACATTCTGTTCAGATCTTGATGATGCAATAAAAATTATAATCAGTAACAATTCATGGAAAGACAAAAAATTAATTGGCAACTAAATAATTCTTCAAAAGGAGTGGGTCAAAGAACAAATTTTAAAAACAATTACTGATCTAAAGAGAATGACAATGAGGAGACATCTCAAAATTTATGGGATACAGCCAAAGCAGTATTTAGTGAAAATTTTATACTCCTTATATCAATGAAAAAAAAGAAAGAGGTAATCAATGAATTAGACTTGCAACTTAAAAAAACACTAGAAAAAACAAATTGGCAATTTCCAATTAAAGACTAAATTAGAAATTCTAAAAAAACAAAGGAAAAAGTAACACAAATAAAAGTAAGAGAACTATTGAACTAATAAATAAGACAAAGGGTTAGTTTTATGAGGGGGAATAAAAAGTAGAATATTGGTTAGTTTCATTGTTTATAAAAGAATATCCAGTTACCTGTATCAAAATGAATAGGGTGAATACACCTTCAGAAATGAAAAGGGTAAATATATCTCTAATGAAAAAGAAATTGAAGCAATCATTAGGAAGTATTTGTCCAATATATGACAATAATCTGACAACCTAAGTAAAATGGATGAATGTTTAAAAATATCAGTTTACTAGATTAATAAAAGAGGAAATAGAATACTTAAATAATCTTATCTGAGGAAAAAAAAGAAATTGAATAGGCCATCAATGGACTCTCTAAGAAAAATCTCCACGTACAGGTGGATTCACAAGTGAATTCTATCAAACATTTAAAAACCAATTAATCCCAATAATATATAAAGTATTTGGTAAAATAAGCATAGGAGTGCAGCAAAATCCTTTTTATGACACTAATATGGTATTGATACTTAAGCTAGAATGACCAAAAATGGAAATAAAATTATAGACCAATTTCCTTAATGATTATGAATGCTGAAACCTTAAATAATAAATACTAGCAAAGAAACTACTGTAATTTCTCATAAGAATTATTCACTATAACCAAGTGGGACTCATTCCAGGAATGCTAGACTGATTTTTATATTAGGAAAACTATCAGCATAATTGACTGTATCAATAATAAAACTGTAAATATAGAATTAACTCTCCCCTTGTCTATTTTTAGCTAAACAAATCAAGTATCCTTACTTGACACTATGTAAGAGAGTTTTCAAGTCACTTACTAGAGTAAGCTCACACCTCCAAAGGTCAGTTCCCCCCACTCCTGGTACACTATGAAATGAATAGCTGGGGAAAATGGACAGGGGAATTCTGTGCTCTAAGGGCAACTTTGTTTTCTCTACTGGATTTTCATATCAAAGCCTCACATTCTTTATAAGTTAATCAACAATTGTTTATTTTAGTAAGTGACTTCTGGGTGTCAGACATTGTACTTGACACTGCATATACAGGCACAAGTAATCAAACAAAACTTATTTCCAAGACATTCAACTGTAGCAGGTAAAGTTTAGTTTCTCTGCCAAGGAAGTATTATATTTTTAGAGGTTTATTAAAGATTAAGAATTTAAGAAAATACAAGTAAGAAAGCATGTGCCTAGGAGGGCCAAAAAGGCCCATTCAGTTTCACTTACATCATGAGAGACGCATCTGCTTGGAAGCAGAAGTAGCAAGAGAGCTCAGTAGGCGTTTACAGCCAGTTAAATAGAAATTTTGACCTCGCCCAGGTGGAAATCTCAGTGAGATTAGAGAGCATCTTGGGAACTAGAACAAGGACTTCTGGGGATTGAAGTCTGGGGTTCAAATCTCCATTTTCACATTTCTCCGTTTGATCGTTTGGGGAAGAAGAACTTCCCCAACGGATCATGAAAACATAATCAATATAAAGATGACAATAATTTGAGGATAAGAGAAAAAAAGAACAAAACCAATAATTTCTAGATGCATTGACAAAAAGCCAGTTAGGGGGTAGTCCCTTTATGACATGAAAGTATACATACAAATAAATGTGCAATCAACCACCCCCAAGGTTAATTTTGATCTTCTCTTGCAGCTTGTGGTCTGGAGACTTCTTAATGGTGTCTTTTTCAACAGTTCAGTTTCTGGATTCAGAGAGGTAGCATCTTTCTTTACCTAAAATTCTTTTTAAAAGGAATTTAAACTTTGCAATTTAAATAATATTTTTTACATTTCCCCGTCTTGAGGGTGATTGAAAAACACAGGATCACATAGGGATGCATGGCTGAGTTATGAGGTATATGAATCAATTGGGAAGAGAGATTAAAAAGACATCAGAAAAATCCAAATAAAAAAGAAAAATTTCTGGATGAAAATATAGACTATCAAAGTCTTATGTGTAAAAATTCCAAGTAAAAGAAAAATAAATGTATAACAGGTCCTTGGATCAGGGCCGAATTAAAATGATCTAAGCAATGATGCATTTACCCAGTCAGTAGCCAGGACTACAGAAAGTTACCACACTATGAAAGACAGAAAAGGGACCAGATTATAGGAGCCAGGTTTGGGATACTCATCTCTAAGTATTTTCATGAAGAGTGTGGATACACAAGGAAGGCCTATGTCGTAACAAGTGTTACACATATCAACCTAGAGTCTTCACACTAGGTTCAAGACCTTTGCATTGGTTTGGAAGTGCATCAATCCGTCCTGGATTGGCTTATCTTTGGCCCTATGCGATGGCTCTTTTGTGTATATCTTGTCCTGGAATCAGACAGAATTATTAAGCAAAGTCCCATGATTAATTTTTTAAAATAATTAGTGGCATCATTTTTATAGTTTCAAGCTTTGGGGGCATGCATTGACATTATAGCAAATGTATTTTAAACTTTATCACTGCAAAATCAAAAAGTTAAAGAAAATCTTAATACTGGTGACATGTGCTTCAAATATAAGAAGGAGAGAAAAATAAACTGAAATAGCATATTGCTCATGCAAGAAAAATTTAATAAAAGATTTTAAAAAATTAAAAAATGTAGCTTATAATCATTGACACACTGTGTCAGCTATAAAAATATAGAATACAAAGGTTTCTCACCAAAAATGAGATCCATTTCCTCTTCATATCTGGCCATGATCCACTGTGCGTGAAAGCAAATGAATTGAACAGGTAACATTTTTCATTTTTAAAGAACAGTAGTACAAATATGTAGTTATCAATATCCCCAAAATTCTCAATAGCCCAATTAAGTACAATAGCAAACAAACACTATCATTTTTCACATAAGTTGCTGTATGGCATTTTTAAAAGCCTATGAACTGATGGATATTTGTCACAAATTTTTACAAACTGTGACAAGGAAATCACTTTAAAAGACTGATATATATTAATTTAAGGTCACCAAGGAATTCAGCTATGTAATTCCTAAATGAAAACTCAAGTCAGCCGTCAGCCTTTTATAGAGTTTAATTACAAACAGGAGGAAGAAAGGAATGAGAGAGAGAGAGAGAGAGAAAGAGAGAGAGAGAGAGAGAAAGGGGAGAGAAGGGAATAGGGCTTAAATACCCCTTCTGTTTAGGCTGGGCCAAAAGGCCCAAGCCCTTAGATAGCTGAGAAAGGAGATCAGTCCCTATTACTCACGTGACCAAAATGGAAAAACTGTCTCAGAGGCCTCCACCTCCAGCTTCCTTCAGAGCAGCACAACCTCCCAGAGCCAAAAAACTCTCCAACCAACCCCCCTCAGTCCTCAGACCCCTCTATCTTTAAGCAAACCATCCAAGTTCCTTCCCCTCAGTTCTCACATCTACCAATCACTGTCCATCAATTTCCCTGTGCCAATGGTGGCTCTAGCTTAACCCAGGACCGCCCAGAGGTCTCTGGCTTTGCACATGTCTGTTGAAGGTCATATTCTCAAATAATTAAATCTTTGATCCTTTGCTACAGCCCTTCCTAAATCCTGTTACCCTGAGTAGGGTAGAGATTGGAATAATTAAATTTTGATCTATGCTGCAGCCCTTCCTAAATCCTGTTAGGACTGAGTGGGGTGGAAATTGTATTTTCCAAGACCTGATTCTGTCATTCCAAGTATCTCTATTGTATCAATTCTAAAATCAATCATGACTCAAAGAAATTCCTGTTCTATGGTTAAGCATAGGTCAAAGTCCTTTCCATTGTTCAGCAAAAGGTTTCTGTCCTAAAGTAATCTTAAGAAGGGAGGAGAAGGAACCTCCCATGCCAATGGGGTTCACATTCCAATAGACTATCACTAAGAAATTTTCCAAGTATGAAATTTCCCAATGGTGAAATTTCCAACATTTATAAGTCTAAGAAATTTTAAGGTTTACAAAACGTAGCAAATCTTTCAACCTTGACAAATACATTTTCAAACAAAGTATAATTTATTTTGGGTTGAACATCATCAAGAAATCTAGAGATCATTCAGGTGGAAGTAAATTAGCTAACTGAAGAGTTATAAATGAGGAGTGCTCCTTTTTTGGAGGCTTTTTAGGGGTACAAATGCCCTGAGATTAACTGCCCAACTTCCAGTCACATTTTTAGAAATGCGTTATAATTGTATTTCACTTCAGCTACTAGAATGGGCCTTACACCTGGTGTTAGGGGCAGGCAAAAATGACCAGAGATTATTAAGAAAAATTCTAAAAATCATGTCTAAAAAACCCTTAAAATCAATTGAGATATTTAGCACAGTAAATTTTCCAATGGTTGTTATAGCAGTTCTCTTTGATGGAGTCCATCTGTCCTCTATGTGACAATTTACAAACTCAAAATAGAAAAGCTGTTTTTATATGGGCTTACTCAATGTTTGTTCAGAATGGCTATAGGGGAAAAGCAACAGAATTTAACAGTAGTTAAACTAAGTACATTAAAATGATTCAGTGTAACAGAATAGCATTGAATGCAGTAATATATAAATTTAAAATCACGAAGTAAAATCTTACAAACAAAGCAATAGAATACAGAGAATTTTATAAAACGTTGGAGTTTGAAATGCCTTAAAAATATAACCTCCAGTCTTTTTAAAGTTCCTTTTTTTTTTTAATCTATTGTAAAGATTAAAACTTAGGGGAGACTGAAGCAGGTAGAAATTAGTTTCTCTCTGCAAGGAGTATTATTTTTATGAGGTTTATTAAAGGTCAAGGGTTAAAGAAAATAAAAGCAAGAGAAGCACATGCTAGGTGGGCCATGAAGCCCACCCAAATTTCACTCACATCATGAGATGTGTCTGTTTGCCAGTGGAGCCAGGTAGAAAAGAGACCCCGCCTACAGGGAAGACCCTTTAAATAAAATTTTGCTCTCGTCCCAGATGAGAATTCAGTGAGATTTGAGGGCATTCTGGGGAAGTGGAGCAAGGGCTTCTGGGGATTGAAGTCCTGTATTCGAGCCTATTTTTTACATTTCTCCGTGTGATCATTTGAAAAAAAATGATTTTTTTCCAAAGGATCATGAAAATATAATCAATTTAAAGATTATAATAATTTGAGGATAAGAGAAAAAAAAGAACAAAACCAATAATTGCTGGACTAATTGACAGAAATCCAGTTAGGGGGCAGTCCCCTTTGGCATGAAAGTATACATACAAATACATGTTCAATCAACTACACCCAAAGTTCATTTTTTGTGCACTTGTGGTTTGTAGTCTTCTTCATGGTATCTTCTCCAACAGTTCAGTTTCTGGATTCAGAGAGGTAGCTGAAAGGTTCCTGAAAGGAATTTAAACTTTAAATTTAAACTTTGCAATTTAAATATTATACTTTTTAAACTTTTTAAAGGAATTTAAACTTTGCAATTTAAATATTATATTTTTTTACATTTCCCCGTGTTGTGGGTGATTGAAAAATACAGGATTACTTAGGGATGCATGGCTGAGGTATGAGGTATATGAACCAATTGGTAAGAGAAATTAAAAAGACATCAGAAAAATCCAAATAAAAAAAAATTTCTGGATGAAAATATAGACTATCAAAGTCTTATTTGTAAACATTCTAAGTAAAAGAAAAATGAATCTATAACAGGTCCTTGAATCAGGGCCCACCAAAATGATCTAAGCAATGATGCATTTACCCAGTCAGTAGCCAGGACTACAGAAAAGAAACACACTAGGAAAGGTAGAAAGGGGGACCAGATTATAGGAGCCAAGGTTTCGGGGATACTCGTCTGTGAGTAGTTTCAGAGTGAGTGTGGACACAAGGAAAGCCTATGTCTTAACACATGTTAAACATAGTAACCTCGAGTCTTCACATTAGGTTCAAGATCTTTGTATTTGCCTAGAAGTGCATCAATCCATCCTTGATTGGCTTTTCTTTGGCTCTGTGCAATGGCTCTTGTGTATCTTGTCTTAAAATCAGACAGAATCATTAAGCAAAGTCCCATAATTTTTTAAATAATTAGTGGCATCATTTTTATAGTCACAAGCTTTTTAGGGCATGCATTAGCAAATGTATCTTTGTGACAAGGAAATCACTTTAAAAGACTGATATATATTAATTTAAGGTCACCAAGGAATTCAGCTATGTAATTCCTAAATGAAAACTCAAGTCAGCAGTTAACCTTTTATGGAGTTTAATTACAAACAGGAGGAAGAAAGGTATTAGAGATAGAGAGAGAGGGAGAGAGAGAGAGAGAAAGAAAGGGGAGAGAAGGGAATAGGGCTTAAATACCCCTTCTGTTTAGGCTGGGCCAAAAGGCCCAAGCCCTTAGATAGCTGGGGCAAAGAAAGGAGATCAGTCCCTATTACTCACGTGACCAAAATGGAGAAACAGTCTCAGAGGCCTCCACCTCCAGCTTCCTTCAGAGCAAGCTTCTCAGAGCACCTCTCCAACCACTCAGAGCCAAAACTCTCCAACCAACAACCCCCAGTCCTCAGACCCCTCTATCTTTAAGGAAACCATCCAAGTTCCCTCCCCTCAGTTCTCACATCTACCAATCACTGTCCATCATTTTCCCTGTGCCAATGGTGGCTCTAGCTTAACCCAGGATCGCCCAGAGGTCTGTGGCTTTGCACATGTCTGTTGAAGGTCATATTCTCAAATAATTAAATCTTGATCTTTTGCTACAGCCCTTCCTAAATCCTGTTACCCTGAGTAGGGTAGAGATTGGAATAATTAAATTTTGATCTATGCTGCAGCCCTTCCTAAATCCTGTTAGGACTGAGTAGGGTGGAAATTTTATTTTCCAAGACTTGGTTCTGTCATTCCAAGTATCTCTATTGTATCAATTCTAAAATCAATCATGACTCAAAGAAATTCCTGTTCTGTGCTTAAGCATAGGTCAAAGCCCTTTCCATTGTTCAGCAAAAGGTTTCTGTCCTAAAGTAATCTTAAGAAGGGAGGAGGAGGAACCTCCCATGCCAATGGGGTTCACATTCCAATAGACTATCACTAAGAAATTTTCCAAGTATGAAATTTCCCAATGGTGAAATTTCCAACATTTATAAGTCTAAGAAATTTTAAGGTTTACATCTTAAACTTGTAGTACTGAAAAATCAAAAGGTTAAAGAAAATCTTAATGCTGGAGACATGTGCTTCAAATATAAAAAATATAAATAAATATAAAAAAAGAGAAAAAATTAAAAAAAAACTGAAAAAGTACATTGCACATGCAAGAAAAATATAATAAAAGAGCTTTAAAAATTAAAAAAAATGTAGCTTATAATCATTGACACTCTGTGTCAGCTAAGAAAATAAAGATTACAAGGCTTTCTCACCAAAAATGAGATCCATTTCCTCTTAATATCTGGCCATGCTCCACTGTGAGTATAAGGCAAATGAATTGAGCAAGGTATATTTTTCACTTTTTAAAAACAGTAGTACAAATATGTAGTTATCAAAATCCCCAAAATTCTCAATAGCCGAATTAATTACAATAGCAAATAAACACACTTTCATATTTCACATAAGTTGCTGTATGGCATTTAAAAGCCTATGTATTGATGAATATTTGTCACAAGTTTTTATAAACGTAGCAATTCTTTCAACCTTGGTAATAAACACTTTTAAACAAAGTAAAACTCATCTTGGGTTAAGAACATAATCAAGAAATCTATATATCATTCTGGTGGAAGTTAAATAGTGAGCTGAAGAGTATAAATAAAGGGTGCTCCTTTTTTGGAGGCTTATTTAGGGATACAAATGCTTTGAGATTAACTGCCCAACTTCCATTCACATATTTAGAAATGTGGGAAGGTTGGGGGTTATAAAATGTATTTCACTTCAGCTATGGGCCTTACCTCGTGGTAGGGGCAGGCAAAATTAACCAGAGATTATTAAAAAATGTTTTTTCAAAAATCATATTTAAAAAACCCTTAAAATCAGTTGAGATATTTAGCACATTAAATTTTCCAAAGGTTGTTATAGCAATTGTAACCAGTTCTGAAGTCCATCTATCCTCTATGAGATAATTTACAAAGTCAAAAATAGAAAAACTTTTTTTTTCCAATATAGGCTTATTCAATAATATTTGTTCAATAGTTATAGGGGAAAAGCAACAGAAGTAGTTACCTCAGTACATTAAAATGAACAGTATAACAGAATATTGAATCCAGTAATATATGAACTTAAAATCACAAAGTTACATCTGAAACAAAACGATCAAGAAAAATGCAATAGAGTACAGAGATTTGTAACGCATTGGAGTCTGAAATGCCTTAGAATATAGCCTTTAGTCTCTTCAATGTTCTTTGGGGTTGGGTTTTTTTGTTTGTTTGTTTGTTGTTTTTAATTATCTATTTAGATGCCTATTGTCCGAAGGCAGAGTGGTAAGGGCTAGGCAATGGGGGTTAAGTGACCCGCCAAGAGCCACACAGCTGGGGAGTATCTGAGGCCAGATTTTAACCCAGGACCTCATGTCTTTAGGCCTGGCTCTCAGTTCACTGAGCCACTCATTTTCCTCCCCAAAGTTAGCTGAGTCTTCTCCCTGACATGCAGGTGAAGTCAATAAAATTACCAAAGTCAAAAGGTATCCTTTTAAATAGCCCATTTTTTTAAGTTCCTGTTTGTAAGTCTCCTCTCTCCTTTTTCTCTCCCCTCCTACAATCCTCCTCCTGCCCCAGTCCATGTGGAGCCCAGGCCGCCAACCGGGTGGGCAGCAAACAGGTCTGGAGCCTGGAGTGGATCGGGTAGCCGGGGTGGGCAGGTGAGCCGCAATCTGCAAACAGGTCTGCAGGCAGGGAGAAGCCACCGAGCCAAGCTGGGCGGGAGGGAAGGGTTCAAGAAAGTCTGAAGTGGATGGCGGCGGCGGCAGCAGGCAGGGCCGGGAGCTAATGGTTGGAACGAGCAGCAGCTTTGTAAGGGTAAAGAAAAACCTTGACCAGAGAAACGTGGCTCAAAAAAAAATTTCTAGGCACTAGCTATTAAAGATTAACTAAAGATCAGAAAAGAATCAGAAGATTGAGATATTTCGTTTTCCCGAAGTAACGCCAACTATAAAGATTAAAATTTAGGGGCGACTGAGGCAGGTAGAAATTAGTTTCTCTCTGCAAGGAGTATTATTTTTATGAGGTTTATTAAAGGTCAAGGGTTAAAGAAAATAAAAGCAAGAGAAGCACATGCTAGGTGGGCCATGAGGCCCACCCAAATTTCACTCACATCATGAGATGTGTCTGTTTGCCAGTAGAGCCAGGTAGAAAAGAGACCCTGCCTACGGGGAAGACCCTTTAAATAAAATTTTGCTCTTGTCCCAGATGAGAATTCAGTGAGATTTGAGGGCATTCTGGGGAAGTGGAGCAAGGGCTTCTGGGGATTGAAGTCCTGTATTCAAGTCTATTTTATACACTATTTAGATGCCTATTGTCTGAAGGCAGAAGATTGGTAATGGTTAGACAATGGGGTTTAAGAGATCTGTCCAAGCCCACACCACCAGGAAGTGTCTCGGGCCAGATTCCAACCCAGGACCTCCCGTTTCTAGGCCTGGCTCTCAGTCCGCTGAGCCACCCAGCTGCCCTCCCATAGTGAGTTTTTGGAATCTCAACAAATGGCCACGAGTTGCAGGGAGATGATTTCTCTCCTGAATCTCTAGTGAGATAAATAAAAGGACCAGTGCACCTAAAAGATATTCTTTGAAATATGCCATGCTTGCAATCAACTTTCTGTTTGGAAAAGTCTCTTCCTTCTTTCCCTTTCTTTCTCCCCTCCTGTGATCCCCTGCCCCCGTAGCCTAAGGGAAAATTACCCCGATTTTTTACCAGCTGATAGAAATGAGTCCTGAAGAAATTGGGTCTGCTACCAGCAGCCTGGGTGATGAGCCGTCTGGGTCGGAGGCCAGAGGTGCGGGAATCAGCTGGGCCAGATGATCAAGAGAAAGACCAGGAGCAGGAGCTGCCGGAGAAACAGGCAGGCTGGGGCTGGGAGCTGGGAGCTTACTGGGGCGCAGAAGCAGATAGGTAGCCTAGCGGGCAGGCAGGCGGGAGAAGCAGGGTGAGGACTTTAGGCAGACCAATTTTGGGGTTTTCCTTAATTTACAAGTTCTGTTTTTCTTGTATTACTTTGAAATGCCTAGCGATGCTGTTTGGCTTCTGTTCCAACACATTCATTCGAGTGTGGTAACTGTAGGACAAGATTCATTATGTTTTAGGGCCTTGGAGCGTGTCTTGTGCTTGAGAAAGGAGGGGTCATGGACAGTAATCTTTGGGCTTTTATTCTGTAATTGCAATCCTTTGGGGGTAATAACCTAGGGGACTTAAAGTAGAGTATATATTTATTGATCCGATAAGTATTTGCTCTCATGTTGTTTCTCCTGGGAAGAGAATAATAATCATAACAAGTCCACTAGTGGGGAAAATTTGGGGAAAGAAGTCACAAAGGGGGATCATTGGGGGGCCCTCATTCAGGGTTGTGCTTTGCTGACATTCCTTCCTTATCAACCGGTCGGGGTATGCTGGCTCTGGCAATGCTAATCATCACCTTGGGTGGAGGGAGTACTGAGGGAGACAACATGAATTCTAAAATGTAAAAAAGAAACAATGGTCAAAAAATGTTTCTACATGTCTGATAAAAAAAGAAGAAGAAAAGAGTGGCAATAGAGTCTCATGCTTTCTTTTCCTGGGATCCGCCCAATCAATCACTTTCTCCACCTTTTTTTCCTGGGGCGCAGATCTGATGGGCAAAATATCTTTCTTTTAGCTTTCTGTGTCCATTCTTGTGTGGCAGCCAGCATTGTGAGAAAGCAAATATCATGAAGGGCAAAAAGTGGTTTAGCAGCCAAGTGCAGTATGTTGAAATTCTGAGAGAGAAAAAGGGGGTGGAATGAGACATCAATCCCTCAAAATCACACTGGTGGGAAATGACTTCTTTTTTGATAGATGCTCCTGTTTAGCTTGTAATGAGTATAAAGGGACCAGCTGTCTTGTAAAGAAACTTGGAGAGCTTTTCATTCTGCCATGTGGGGGATTTAATAGGTCAGGAATAATGTAAAATCATCAAGTAGGTCAAAAAGATGCTGTGGTTTCAAAAAATATGAAGTATCTGCAGACAGTGATAAGAGTTGTAAAGAATATAAATGAAATAGTTGAAATTGTTTCTAGGATTATAAAAGATGTTCATTTTAGGCTAGGCTGGGAAGCCTTTAGGTGTTTTTATCATAATCGTTTTCATCTGCAAGAAGTCTGGGTGGTTCACGTGCTCTTAAGGACCAATGTCAGGACCCTGAGCCTCACCTCCTTGGCTCCATCTCTCCTGTCCACTGACTATTAGGTTCTGTCTCTGATGAAGACAATAGGTGGGTCCAGTTACCTGCCATGCAATTGGACTGGCCTCCTTATCTCAGTCCTCTGGAATCTGTTTGTCCAGCCTTGATTGCTGCTATGAGCCTGAAGGGCTCAGGGAGGGTCTTCCTTCCTGCAGTCACCCAAGTAAGTACTTCTAAGAGTTTCTCACCCTGGAGCACTGCCCATAAATTGTCCTGGTTTTCTCAGTGATGAAGGAAGTCTCTTCTAGAGTTAGCCAAGTGGTGAAATGGACAGGTGCAGGACACAGACCTGGTAGCTGTGTGACCCTGGGCAAGTCACTTAATCACTCTCTCTGACTCAATGTCCTTGAGCCTTTATTTGTGAAGGAGGAAGAATAACACCACCTGCTTCATAGGGTTATTATCAGGTCAAAATGGGCTACTTTAGGGAAAGCAGTGAACTTATGTTAAAGTTGAAAGGGTAATCTGAAGATAAGGTCGCCCCTCTTCTGACTGTGTCTGAGCATTGTGCTCATTACAGGTCCCATACTTCAAACACATTACACACCAGCAGGCCATTCATTAGAAACCAGTGAGGAGGATAAGGAGATTGGATATTGGGTCAGTTTGGGACTCTAAACAGAGGGATGGGAGTCCCATTCTGGGTTACTCTGAACTACATTCATGG